>NC_134357.1:208473636-209073636 GCF_048569485.1 Anomaloglossus baeobatrachus | reverse complement strand
TGCTCCACTTTTTCTCCTCTTAATCTCCACTTTTTCTCCACTTTTTCTCCACTTTTTCTCCACTTTTTTCTCCACTTTTTCTCCTCTTATGCTCCACTTTTTCTCCACTTTTTCTCCACTTTTTCTCCACTTTTTCTCCTCTTAATCTCCACTTTTTCTCCTCTTATGCTCCACTTTTTCTCCACTTTTTCTCCACTTTTTCTCCACTTTTTCTCCACTTTTTCTCCTCTTATGCTCCACTTTTTCTCCACTTTTTCTCCTCTTAATCTCCACTTTTTCTGCTCTTATGCTCCACTTTTTCTCCACTTTTTCTCCTCTTATGCTCCACTTTTTCTCCACTTTTTCTCCACTTTTTCTCCTCTTATGCTCCACGTTTTCTCCACTTTTTCTCCACTTTTTTCTCCACTTTTTCTCCTCTTATGCTCCACTTTTTCTCCACTTTTTCTCCACTTTTTCTCCACTTATGCTCCACTTTTTCTCCACTTTTTCTCCACTTTTTTCTCCACTTTTTCTCCTCTTAATCTCCACTTTTTCTCCACTTTTTCTCCACTTTTTCTCCACTTTTTCTCCACTTTTTTCTCCACTTTTTCTCCACTTTTTCTCCTCTTATGTTCCACTTATTCTCCACTTTTTCTCCACTTTTTCTCTACTTTTTCTATGGTCGGTCTACCCATTAGCTCTGCCATGCATAGTGTAGCTCTACACCTACTGCACATGTTACTTTATGATTGACATCTCTTTCGTACCAGAGCTGTCTAAGCCTACTCTGACCCCATATTTGTCATTACTATATTGTCCTTGTACTGTATTATGACATTTGTATCATGTGTTTCATTTCTTGCTGTGTTGCAATTTTTTTGCTGCATCCCAATTGTACCTCTACATTGTTCGAGTTTATGTTATTGTTCTCTCACTCTTATGTGATACTGATTATTGTCATTTTTCATGATTACATGCAGATAAGTCCAATCTGACGAAGGCTCAGGCCGAAACGTCATTTGTAACTTGTTTTGGACAAAAACATATATGCTTATGAAAAAAAAATTTTCTTAATACGGACCAATAAAGAGTGATTTTGCATTACTATCCGTTGTGACTTACTGACTTAGTCTGGGAGATATAGAGTGCCGAGGTTACTCACTAATTTTATCTATTATTACCTCTGAGCACCTATATACCAGTGAGCAGAGCTTCCTCTACAGTAGTTCTCCTGATTAGGCATGCCCTTACCTCATGAGCAGGGCATTGCAGCTTTGGTAGCAACCATTACGACATGGACTCTGCTGCTGTGGACCCGGGGAGAGTGAGTGCAGATTCATTGCACCCACACTCCTCACATGAAGGGTCCGCACTCCTAGAAAATGGGGGATACGTTCCCTGAGTGTCTCCCCCCCATATTCTAGACGGTCCAGAGTCGTCGTGGGACCCCTTTATTTTTTTTCTTACAATAAATTGGTGAAAGAGGAAATGTTTTGGGGACTGTTTTTTCAAATAAATTTCTTTTGTCGATTTTTTGTTTTTGTTAGTACTGACAGTTTATGATGTTGGGTATCTAATAGACGCCATGACATCACAAACTGCTGGGCTTGATCTCAGGTGACTTTACAGCTAGTATCAACCCGATTTATTACCCCGTTTGCCACTGCACCAGGGCACGGGATGAGCTGGGGTGAAGCGCCAGGATTGGCGCATCTAGTGGATGCGCCACGTCTGGGGTGCCTGCGGCCTGCTATTTTTAGGCTGTGAAGGCCCAATAACTATGGACCTTCCCACCCTGAGAATACCAGACCACAGCTGTCCGCTTTACCTTGGCTGGTGATCCAATTTGGGGGGTCCCCTACTTTTATTGTGTAATTATTAATATTTATAAAATAATTATAAAAAAGAGCCTGAGGGGACCTCCACATTGGATCCCCAACCACGGTAAAGCTGCCAGCTGTGGTTTTCAGGCTACAGCCGTCTGCTTTACCCTAGCTGGCTATCAAAAATGGGGGGACCCAACGTAATTTTTTTTTTTTAACTATTTTTTAAATAGAAAAAATTAATGGGCTTCCCTGTATTTTGATTGCCAACCAAGGTAACGGCAGGCAGATGGGGGTGGCAACCCATAGCTGTCTGCTTTATCTGCGCTGAGAATCAAAAATACCGCGGAGCGCTACGTCATTTTTTTAAAGATTTATTTTTACAGCACTGTGATGTCCAGCAATCAAAATACAGGGAAGCCCATTTTATTTTTAGTTATTTAAATAAATAATTAAAAAAAATATATGTTAGCTCCCACTGCATTTTTTGTATTGCTAGCTAAGGGTAATCCAAGCAGCTACTGGCTGCTAACCCCCACTGCTTGGTGTTACCTTCACTGGCAATGGAAAATCCAGGGAAGCATTTTTTTTTTTTTTTGCCAAAAAGCTACAAAAAAAGGACGTGAGCTTCGCCATATTTTTGTATGCTAGCCAGGTATAGCAGGCAGGTGCTGGAAGAGTTGGATACAGCGCCAGAAGATGGCGCTTCTATGAAAATGCCATTTTCTGAGGTGGCTGCAGACTGCAATTCGCAGCAGTGGGGCCCAGAAAGCTCAGGCCAACCGGTGGTGCGGATTCCAATCCCAGCTGCCTAGTTGTACCTGGCTGGACACAAAAATGGGGCAAAGCCTACGTCATTTGTTTTCTAATTATTTCATGAAATTCATGAAATAATAAAAAAAGGGCTTCCCTTTATTTTTGGTTCCCAGCCGGGTACAAATAGGCAACTGGGGGTTGGGGGCAGCCGTACCTGCCTGCTGTACCTGGCTAGCATACAAAAATATGGCGAAGCCACATAATTTTTTCAGGGGGCAAAAAACTTCTGCATACAGTCCTGGATGGAGTATGCTGAGCCTTGTAGTTCTGCAGCTGCTGTCTGTCTGTATGGAGAAGAGCAGACAGCAGCTGCAGAACTACAAGGCTCAGCATACTCCATCCAGGACTGTATGCAGAAGTTTTTTGCCCACCAAAAAAATGACGTGGGCTTCGCCATATTTTTGTATGCTAGCCAGGTACAGCTGGCAGCCACGGGCTGCCTCCAACCCCCAGTTGCCTATTTGTACCCGGCTGGGAACCAAAAATATAGGGAAGCCCGTTTTTTTTAATTATTTCACTTATTTCATGAAATAATTAAAAAACAAATGACGTGGGCTTCGCCCTATTTTTGTGTCCAGCCGGGTACAACTAGGCAGCTGGGGATTGGAATCCGCAGCACAGGTTAGCCCGAGGTTTGTGGGCGCCTCTGCTGCGGATTTCAGTCCGCAGCCGTCCCAGAAAATGGCGCTCTCATAGAAGCGCCATCATCTGGCGCTGTATCCAACTCTTCCAACAGCCCTGGAGCCGGGTGGCTTGTTGGGTAATCATGAGTTAATACTGGCTTTGTTTTACCAGCCAGCATTAAGCCAGAGATTCTTAATGTCAGGCACGTTTGACCCGGCCATTAAGAATCTCCAATAAAGGGTTAAAAAAAGACACCACACAGAGAAAAAATACTTTAATAGAAATAAATACACAGACACATTAGAGACTCCATCTTTATTACCCCCTGTCAGCCCTCCACGATCCTGCTCTTCTGTCTTCTTTCTTTCTAGTGTAGTAGTAGTGACGATTGTAGTGAGGGGCATCACTTGGGGCTGGGGAACCTCCATCCTAACTACAATGCTCACTACAATCGGGAAGCAGCGTGCAGCCTTCACTCCGTGAGTGATCACTGCTGGCTGCTAGCGGTAACGCTGACAGACGCGTTACCATAGCAACGGTGCTCCCGGAGCCGCGGTTAGCGGTGACGTCACCGCTAACTGCGTTGCTATGGCAACGGTGATCTCCGTTAATGACCGGCTGTGTCAGCCGGTCCCTAACGGAACGGGGAGTCGACCGTGTGCTAGAGCATGTCGCCGGTACACGGCGATACACATATGTGCACCGTGTACCGGAGAGATGCACTCGCAGGTCCTACATGACGTGTCATAGTCATGTGACCAGTCTGTAGCCAATGAGATAATAGCCACGTGACTGGTCACATGGCTATTTTGACGTCACGATAGGTCCTGCTTCTCTGCTGGCAGTGCAGGTCACCGGGAGGATTCAGCGATCATCGGATGGAATAGCGGCAGGAGACAGAGTGCAGAAGGGATCGCGAGGACCGGTAAGTGTTATGGCAATGTTTATTAACTGTTTGTGTACATTTATAATGCATTTTTATGTGTTTGTGATTGCCTCCCATTATAGCCTATACGTTCGAGTTCGGTTCGTCGAACGTTCGACGAACCGAACTCGAACGGGAGCCCCGTTCGGCGAACCGGCCTCGAGCCGAACCGGGACCGGTTCGCTCATCTCTACTGTCCACATTGTCACTGGACAGACGCGTGCGGTTATCTGTCAGCACACACCCAGCAGCACTGTAGATACGTTCAGGGACAACGCTGGCAGCTGTATTATGGGGAGATAAGGTATGCACACCAGTGACTATGTAAGGGGAATACATGTAATAGCAGAAACTGCTGTGTGAATACTGACATGAAAAATTCAATAGCTATATGTAAGAATGAAATGTGAAAAATGGAACCTGCATTACTGCCATGAATATATGAATAAAGAGAAATTTAGCTACTGAATTGATCAATGCAATAGAGCCCCAACAC
The DNA here is from genome assembly GCF_048569485.1 of Anomaloglossus baeobatrachus. Taxonomy (NCBI): domain Eukaryota; kingdom Metazoa; phylum Chordata; class Amphibia; order Anura; family Aromobatidae; genus Anomaloglossus; species Anomaloglossus baeobatrachus. The sequence goes on along the minus strand of NC_134357.1, from coordinate 209,068,973 downwards.
TACGCCAAAGTATTTCTCTACGTTGGGGTCCCTAGCTTGTGTGTGTCCTCTCATGCAGTTAAAAAACTTACCGTGTATGGGAAGCTGAGACCCAGGCTATATATACGATGTGGATTGGCAATAGGTGTGTATGGGGAGGGTTCACAAACGAAAAACTGCTAACAAATAAGAAATAACGTTTGGAAATCCATTCTATGACTGAACTGGGTGCAAAAACCTAAAAAAACATCACTATGGGGAGATAAGGTATGCACACCACTGACTATGTAAGGGGAATACATGTAATAGCAGAAACTGCTGTGTGAATACTGACATGAAAAATTCAACAGCTATATGTAAGAATGAAATGTGAAAAATGGAACCTGCATTACTGCCATGAATATATGAATAAAGAGAAATTTAGCTACTGAATTGATCAATGCAATAGAGCCCCAACACTACGCCAAAGTATTTCTCTACGTTGGGGTCCCTAGCTTGTGTGTGTCCTCTCATGCAGTTAAAAAACTTACCGTGTATGGGAAGCTGAGACCCAGGCTATATATACGATGTGGATTGGCAATAGGTGTGTATGGGGAGGGTTCACAAACGAAAAACTGCTAACAAATAAGAAATAACGTTTGGAACTCCATTCTATGTCTGAACTGGGTGCAAAAACCTAAAAAAACATCACTATGGGGAGATAAGGTATGCACACCAGTGACTATGTAAGGGGAATACATGTAATAGCAGAAACTGCTGTGTGAATACTGACATGAAAAATTCAATAGCTATATGTAAGAATGAAATGTGAAAAATGGAACCTGCATTACTGCCATGAATATATGAATAAAGAGAAATTTAGCTACTGAATTGATCAATGCAATAGAGCCCCAACACTACGCCAAAGTATTTCTCTACGTTGGGGTCCCTAGCTTGTGTGTGTCCTCTCATGCAGTTAAAAAACTTACCGTGTATGGGAAGCTGAGACCCAGGCTATATATACGATGTGGATTGGCAATAGGTGTGTATGGGGAGGGTTCACAAACGAAAAACTGCTAACAAATAAGAAATAACGTTTGGAACTCCATTCTATGTCTGAACTGGGTGCAAAAACCTAAAAAAACATCACTATGGGGAGATAAGGTATGCACACCAGCGACTATGTAAGGGGAATACATGTAATAGCAGAAACTGCTGTGTGAATACTGACATGAAAAATTCAATAGCTATATGTAAGAATGAAATGTGAAAAATGGAACCTGCATTACTGCCATGAATATATGAATAAAGAGGAATTTAGCTACTGAATTGATCAATGCAATAGAGCCCCAACACTACGCCAAAGTATTTCTCTACGTTGGGGTCCCTAGCTTGTGTGTGTCCTCTCATGCAGTTAAAAAACTTACCGTGTATGGGAAGCTGAGACCCAGGCTATATATACGATGTGGATTGGCAATAGGTGTGTATGGGGAGGGTTCACAAACTAAAAACTGCTAACAAATAAGAAATAACGTTTGGAACTCCATTCTATGTCTGAACTGGGTGCAAAAACCTAAAAAAACATCACTATGGGGAGATAAGGTATGCACACCAGTGACTATGTAAGGGGAATACATGTAACAGCAGAAACTGCTGTGTGAATACTGACATGAAAAATTCAATAGCTATATGTAAGAATGAAATGTGAAAAATGGAACCTGCATTACTGCCAATAGAATAGAGAAATACTTTGGCGTAGTGTTGGGGCTCTATTGCATTGATCAATTCAGTAGCTAAATTTCTCTATATTCATATATTCATGGCAGTAATGCAGGTTCCATTTTTCACATTTCATTCTTACATATAGCTATAGAATTTTTCATGTCAGTATTCACACAGCAGTTTCTGCTATTACATGTATTCCCCTTACATAGTCACTGGTGTGCATACCTTATCTCCCCATAGTGATGTTTTTTTAGGTTTTTGCACCCAGTTCAGACATAGAATGGAGTTCCAAACGTTATTTCTTATTTGTTAGCAGTTTTTCGTTTGTGAACCCTCCCCATACACACCTATTGCCAATCCACATCGTATATATAGCCTGGGTCTCAGCTTCCCATACACGGTAAGTTTTTTAACTGCATGAGAGGACACACACAAGCTAGGGACCCCAACGTAGAGAAATGCTTTGGCGTAGTGTTGGGGCTCTATTGCATTGATCAATTCAGTAGCTAAATTTCTCTTTATTCATATATTCATGGCAGTAATGCAGGTTCCATTTTTCACATTTCATTCTTACATATAGCTATTGAATTTTTCATGTCAGTATTCACACAGCAGTTTCTGCTATTACATGTATTCCCCTTACATAGTCACTGGTGTGCATACCTTATCTCCCCATAGTGATGTTTTTTTAGGTTTTTGCACCCAGTTCAGACATAGAATGGAGTTCCAAACGCTGGCAGCTGGACACGGCAAAATCTCCAAGGCGTAACTGGAGAGCTCTGGCCATTTTTCAAGATTTAAAGCCCAAAATGAGCAAGGCTCCATTTGCAAAGTCATGGCATCAATGTTCATTTGGAGATACTCCTGTATCATCCTCTCCAGCCGTTGACTATGTGTCAGACTTGTTGTCTCTGGTGGCCTTGCAAAGGACGGTCTAAAAAACAATTATGAAAAGATTCCATATAATTGCTGTTACCAGCACCAGATACGGTGCTACTGGTACGGGTAGACTGTTGAAGATGATGAGACCATCCCATGTTTGTCAAGTTACAACTGGGAGATTCAATTCCTGCACCTGCACGGTTGTTTGGTGGAAAAGCCGAGCTAAGATCGAGTAACAGCTTCTGCTGATACTCCTGCATACGTGAGTCCCTTTCTATGGCTGGAATTATGTCACAAAATTTGGACTTGTACCGGGGATCTGATAGTGTGGCAAGCCAGTAGTCATCATCACTTCTAATTTTGACAATACGAGGGTCATGTTGGAGGTAGTGCAGCAAGAAGGCGCTCATGTGTCTTGCGCAGCCATGCGGACCAAGTCCACGCTGTGTTTGTGGCATAGAGGTGCTAACCGTTCTTTCTTCCTCTGACATCTCCCCCCAACCTCTTTCAACTGAAATTTGACCAAGGTCTCCCTCATCCGCTGAGTCTTCCATGTCCATGGACAGTTCGTCATCCATTTCTTCATGTTCTCCTGCACCTTCCTCAACATTTCGCCTGCTACCATGCGCCCTTGTTGATCCCTGTCCCCCATGGTCCCATGCCTGCCGCGTTGGTGATGATGAACGTCTGGACCTTGGTGATGTTGTTTTCCCTTGCGCATATGAATCCTCCTGTAGTTTCTCCCCTTCCTGTTGTCCCACCCCCTGACTCCGAATAGTGTTTAGCGTGTGCTTCAGCATGTAAATGACTGGAATTGTCATGCTGATAATGGCTTTGTTAGCGCTAAACATATTCGTCGCCATGTCGAAACTGTGCAGAAGGGTGCATAGGTCCTTGATCTGAGACCACTCCATCAGGGTGATCTGCCCCACCTCTGCATCTCGTTGGCCCAAGCTATACGTCATGACGTATTGCACCAGGGCTCGGCGGTGCTGCCACAGTCGCTGTAACATGTGGACAGTCGAATTCCAGCGTGTCGCCACATCGCATTTCAGGCGATGAACTGGCAGGCCGAAAGACTTCTGGAGCGATGCAAGACGCTCAGCTGCGGCGGTTGAACGGCGGAAGTGAGCAGACAGTTTTCGTGCCCTGGTCAGAAGGCCATCTAGGCCGGGATAGTGTGTTAAAAATTGCTGGACAACAAGGTTCAACACGTGAGCCATACAAGGCACGTGTGTCACCTTGCCCAGGCGAAGGGCCGCACCCAGGTTTGCAGCATTGTCGCACACGGCCTTACCAGGCTGCAGGTTGAGTGGAGACAACCATTTATTAAACTAGGACCGCAGAGCTGACCACAACTCCTCAGCTGTGTGACTTCTATTCCCAAGACATGTCAAGCTAAAGACCCCCTGATGCCGTTGCGCTCTGCTGCCAGCATAGTAATGAGGGGTGCGTGATTCCTTCTGCGCAGTGTAAACGCTGGTGGCCTGACCAGGCAGGCTTGGGGCGGAGATGGAGGACCCAGATGAGGTGGAGGAGGCAGAAGCAGTGGCGGAACTTGGACAGACAGAGGATTGACACACAAGTCGTGGGGACGGCAAGACTTGTGCAGCAGACCCTTCACCATCTATCACCATAGTTACCCAGTGCCCAGTCAGCGACATGTAACGTCCCTGTCCATGCTTACTGGTCCAAGTATCGGTGGTGAAATGCACCCGTTGACACACAGAGTTTCTCAAGGAATCGGTGATGTTGTGTGTGACATGCTGGTGTAGCGCGGGCACACTTTCTTAGAGAAGTAGTGGCGACTGGGCATCTGGTACTGGGGCACAGCGACAGACATAAGGTCTCTAAAATCCTGTGTGTCCACCAGGCGGAAAGGCAGCATTTCGGTAGCCAAGAGCTTACAGAGGGATAAAGTCAACCTCTTAGCTTTGTCATGGGTCGCAGGAAATGGCCTTTTATTTGTCCACATCTGAGGGACAGAGATCTGGCTGCTGTGTGTAGACGGTGTTGAGTAGGGTGTCCCTTGAAAAATGCAGCTTTGTGAGGAAAGTGCAGGCGTAGACATGATGTCGCCTTCATCCAACGTTGGTGCTATCGATGTCTGAGAGAGCTGTACACACGTACTTGTTACCCCTTCCAAACCAACTGACGACCTACCAAGCAAACTGCCTGTTGCGGTTACAGTGGTGGAAGTTGTGCGTGGAAAACCAGGTGTGACAGCGGTCCCCACAGTCCTAGAAGATGAAGAGCGCGCGGATGCACTAGAAGGGGCAGGCGGTGGATGGTTCGCTCCGCTAGGCCGCATTGCAGCACGGTGAGCTTCCCACCGGGACATATGATATTTATTCATGTGACGATTCATGGAAGAAGTTGTCAAACTGCTGAGGTTTTGCCCTCTACTAACAGAATCACGACAAATTTTACAGATCACATAATTTGGGCGATCTTTTGCTATGTCAAAAAAGGACCAGGGTAGGCAAGGCTTAGAGGGCATGCAACCTTCTGATCCACCCCGACTAGTGCTCAGAGGGACAGTGGTGGCTGAGGATGCAGTTGTAGACGTGCTACCAGTACTCCTACTCTGTCCAGGAAGGCGCAAGGTAACTTCGTCGTCAGTTGCATCCTCCTCCACCCTCTCTGTTGACCTCCTCTTGGGCCTGACTGTGGGTTGACAGTAGGTGGGATCTAGAACTTCCACATCAATTGTTGTGTTTGCACTCCCCTCCCCCTCAGACCGAGCCTCTTCTTGCCCTGACCGAATATTTAAGTTGTCATCCCAATCTGGTATCTGCGTCTCATCGTCATCAGTATGTTCCGCATTGTCTATAGCAACAGGTGTTACAGTTTGTGAATGAGGGTCAACATTATGCTCAGAAACTTGGTCCTCACGGCCTGAATCAGAGTCACAAAGGTTCTGGGCATCACTGCAGACCATTTCCTGGTCTGTACTCACTGTAGCTTGGGAGCAGACTTCTGATTCCCAGGCTATAGTGTGACTGAACAGCTCTGCAGACTCAGCCATCTCAGTTCCACCATACTGTGCAGGGCGGATGGAGACTTCAGAGCTGGGAGAAAGCAAGTTTGATTGGGATGAAAACTCAGAGGACTGGTGTTTTTTGGATGCGGTAGTTGAGGTGGCGGAGAGGGCACTTGTTGGACCACTTGAGATCCATTCAAGCATTTTCCTTTTTTGGCCATCATCTACCTTTGTTCCAGTTGTTAGTGTCCGTAAAAAAAGGAGCACATCGGATTGTCCACGGTAAGTAGTAGACATCTTACTTTTGCTGGAAGATGGTCTATCTTCAGCAGATGTTAATGGAGCTTTGCCACCTTCCCCACGGACAAACCCTTTTTTTCCTTTTCCAACACGCCTCTTCCCCTTTCCACCAGCATCTGTCATTTTGCCACTCATTTTGATAGCGACAAGATTGTGCACTTAAAATGTGGTTGTAAAAATTGAGAGGTGGTGTAGATTTCAGCGGTGGTCTAGCTTTATTAACAGCAGAATAAAAACAATAATTATCCCTGACAATGCAACTACGGCCCTTAAACTGGCAGCAGTGTTTGCTAGTATAATGGCTTAGTAACAATGAGTTTGAGTGTGCAATGCAGGCAGACGTGCTGCAAATATCTTTGCACTAGTGGGACAATACAGAAGTCCAACAGCCACGTTTAGGATGCCACTAAGTTCACTCAGTGTTTGCTAGTATAATGGCTTAGTAACAATGAGTTTGAGTGTGCAATGCAGGCAGAGGTGCTGCAAATATCTTTGCACTAGTGGGACAATACAGAAGTCCAACAGCCACGTTTAGGATGCCACTAAGTTCACTCAGTGTTTGCTAGTATAATGGCTTAGTAACAATGAGTTTGAGTGTGCAATGCAGGCAGAGGTGCTGCAAATATCTTTGCACTAGTGGGACAATACAGAAGTCCAACAGCCACGTTTAGGATGCCACTAAGTTCACTCAGTGTTTGCTAGTATAATGACTTAGTAACAATGAGTTTGAGTGTGCAATGCAGGCAGAGGTGCTGCAAATATCTTTGCACTAGTGGGACAATACAGAAGTCCAACAGCCACGTTTAGGATGCCACTAAGTTCACTCAGTGTTTGCTAGTATAATGGCTTAGTAACAATGAGTTTGAGTGTGCAATGCAGGCAGAGGTGCTGCAAATATCTTTGCACTAGTGGGACAATACAGAAGTCCAACAGCAACGTTTAGGATGCCACTAAGTTCACTCAGTGTTTGCTAGTATAATGGCTTAGTAACAATGAGTTTGAGTGTGCAATGCAGGCAGAGGTGCTGCAAATATCTTTGAACTAGTGGGACAATACAGAAGTCCAACAGCCACGTTTAGGATGCCACTAAGTTCACTCAGTGTTTGCTAGTATAATGGCTTAGTAACAATAAGTTTGAGTGTGCAATGCAGGCAGAGGTGCTGCAAATATCTTTGCACTAGTGGGACAATACAGAAGTTCAACAGCCACGTTTAGGATGCCACTAAGTTCACTCAGTGTTTGCTAGTATAATGGCTTAGTAACAATGAGTTTGAGTGTGCAATGCAGGCAGAGATGCTGCAAATATCTTTGCACTAGTGGGACAATACAGAAGTCCAACAGCCACGTTTAGGATGCCACTAAGTTCACTCAGTGTTTGCTAGTATAATGGCTTAGTAACAATGAGTTTGAGTGTGCAATGCAGGCAGAGGTGCTGCAAATATCTTTGCACTAGTGGGACAAAACAAAAGTTTAACAGCCACGTTTAGGATGCCACTAAGTTCACTCAGTGTTTGCTGGTATAATGGCTTAGTAACAATGAGTTTGAGTGTGCAATGCAGGCAGAGGTGCTGCAAATATCTTTGCACTAGTGGGACAATACAGAAGTCCAATAGCCACGTTTAGGATGCCACTAAGTTCACTCAGTGTTTGCTAGTATAATGGCTTAGTAACAATGAGTTTGAGTGTGCAATGCAGGCAGAGGTGCTGCAAATATCTTTGCACTAGTGGGACAATACAGAAGTCCAACAGCCACGTTTAGGATGCCACTAAGTTCACTCAGTGTTTGCTAGTATAATGGCTTAGTAACAATGAGTTTGAGTGTGCAATACAGGCAGACGTGCTGCAAATATCTTTGCACTAGTGGGACAATACAAAAGTCTAACAGCCACGTTTAGGATGCCACTAAGTTCACTCAGTGTTTGCTGGTATAATGGCTTAGTAACAATGAGTTTGAGTGTGCAATGCAGGCAGAGGTGCTGCAAATATCTTTGCACTAGTGGGACAATACAGAAGTCCAACAGCCACGTTTAGGATGCCACTAAGTTCACTCAGTGTTTGCTAGTATAATGGCTTAGTAACAATGAGTTTGAGTGTGCAATGCAGGCAGACGTGCTGCAAATATCTTTGCACTAGTGGGACAATACAAAAGTCTAACAGCCACGTTTAGGATGCCACTAAGTTCTCTCAGTGTTTGCTAGTATAATGGCTTAGTAACAATGAGTTTGAGTGTGCAATGCAGGCAGAGGTGCGGCAAATATCTTTGCACTAGTGGGACAATACAGAAGTCCAACAGCCACGTTTAGGATGCCACTAAGTTCACTCAGTGTTTGCTAGTATAATGGCTTAGTAACAATGAGTTTGAGTGTGCAAAGGGCAGAAGGGTACAGTGGCAGGTTTGTGGGTCTCTGGGTAGAGGAAAGGAAGCCTGCCTTTCTATCCTTCCTAATGGGGAAATGTAGCGAGGAAATCCCTGACCTTAGCTACACAGACGCTGTCATCTTGTGTAGCTGTTAATCTCTGTTTTCACGGACCTGTCACCTATGGCTCTGACCCTGCCGGTATTAGCCCTTAAAAGGACTGATAGAAACTTCTATCCCTATTCTGTACAGCGCTGTGTATGGAGCGTACACAGCAGTATCGGAGATAGGAGCTGCGCCAGTGATGACTGACACCAAGGACGCAGAAGGCAGATAATGGCGTGCTGGAGGAAAATGTCCTTTTTTATAATGCAGGGACATGTGACATGGACATCCTATCACACATGCCGTTGCTTCTCTGGCTAAAATTCCACTTAGCTGTGTGTGTGTCTGGGATTGGCTGACATGCTGGCCCGCCCCACTACACGCGCGCGCTTAGGGAAGGAAGACAAGGAAAAAAAAAAAAAAATGGCGATCGCCATTATCCATACAGCAGTGATCTGAATGCGCTGTTCCCGCACACTATACACTGAAATTTCATAATAGTGTGAGTCACAGAGTGACTTACACTATTACAGCGGAGAGCCAGCTAGTAATTAGGTGGTCTTTTTGCTGCTAGAACCGTTCTCGAACGTATCTAGAACTATCGAGCTTTAGCAAAAAGCTCGAGTTCTAGTTCTATCTAGAACAGCCCCCAATATCACTCAAGCCGCGAACTGGAGAACCTCGATCCGCGAACCGCGCTTAACTCTAGTCTTTAGTAGAAAAGATGACAAGTGGGCGGGATTATAGCCGGGGGGATGCGCGCATAGGAAAGATCCGGCCCGCATGATCACCCCTGGCAACCCCAGCCTGGAGTGATCATGTATGTCTATATTCACTGCCCCCTGCGCCTCATCATCAGAGCGGGGGGCAGTGAATAAGTACGGTATACTCACCGGTCGTTTCCTGTAGCATTGCGATGTCTTCCTGTCTGCTGGCTACTGATGTGTGTAGAGAACAGTGAGCACAGCGATGACGTCTTTGCTGTACACACGGCTCCACACACATCAGCGGGCAGTCAGACAGGAGGACATCGCGATGCTGCAGGGAATGGGGACCGCCCAGCTCCACACAGGTCAGCGGCGCTGCTGATGACACAGGCAGGAAGATGAGCGATGCTGCTGGAATGAAGAAAGGTGAGTATAAATGCTTTTTTTTTCTGTGCCATAGGATACAGGCCATATACCAGGATAGGGGTAAATAGCAGGATGGGGGTATATATATCAGGATGGGGATATATAGCAGGATGGGGGTAAATAGCAGGATGGGGGAATATAGTAGCATGAGGGTATTTATCAGGATGGGGCTATATAGCAGAATGGGGCTATATAGCAGGATAGGGCTATATAGCAGGATGGGGGTATATAGTAGGATGGGGTATTTAGCAGGATGGGGGTACTTATCAGGATGGGGATATATAGCAGGATGGCGGTATTTATCAGGATGTTGGTATTTATCAGGATGGGGGTATATAGCATGATGGGGGTATTTATCAGGATGGGGGCTATACCAGGATGAGGGACATACAGTGCCTACAAGTAATATTCAACCCCCTGCAGATTTAGCAGGTTTGATAAGATGCAAATAAGTTAGAGCCTGCAAACTTCAAACAAGAGCAGGATTTATTAACAGATGCATAAATCTTACAAACCAACAAGTTATGTTGCTCAGTTAAATTTTAATAAATTTTCAACATAAAAGTGTGGGTCAATTATTATTCAACCCCTAGGTTTAATATTTTGTGGAATAACCCTTGTTTGCAATTACAGCTAATAATCGTCTTTTATAAGACCTGATCAGGCCGGCACAGGTCTCTGGAGTTATCTTGGCCCACTCCTCCATCCAGATCTTCTCCAAGTTATCTAGGTTCTTTGGGTGTCTCATGTGGACTTTAATCTTGAGCTCCTTCCACAAGTTTTCAATTGGATTAAGGTCAGGAGACTGACTAGGCCACTGCAACACCTTGATTTTTTCCCTCTTGAACCAGGCCTTGGTTTTCTTAGCTGTGTGCTTTGGGTCGTTGTCTTGTTGGAAGATGAAATGACGACCCATCTTAAGATCCTTGATGGAGGAGCGGAGGTTCTTGGCCAAAATCTCCAAGTAGGCCGTGCTATCCATCTTACCATGGATGCGGACCAGATGGCCAGGCCCCTTGGCTGAGAAACAGCCCCACAGCATGATGCTGCCACCACCATGCTTGACTGTAGGGATGGTATTCTTGGGGTCGTATGCAGTGCCATCCAGTCTGCAAACGTCACGTGTGTGGTTGGCACCAAAGATCTCGATCTTGGTCTCATCAGACCAGAGAACCTTGAACCAGTCTGTCTCAGAGTCCTCCAAGTGATCATGAGCAAACTGTAGACGAGCCTTGACATCACGCTTTGAAAGTAAAGGTACCTTATGGGCTCGTCTGGAACGAAGACCATTGCGGTGGAGTACGTTACTTATGGTATTGACTGAAACCAATGTCCCCACTGCCATGAGATCTTCCCGGAGCTCCTTCCTTGTTGTCCTTGGGTTAGCCTTGACTCTTCGGACAAGCCTGGCCTCGGCACGGGTGGAAACTTTCAAAGGCTGTCCAGGCCGTGGAAGGCTAACAGTAGTTCCATAAGCCTTCCACTTCCGGATGATGCTCCCAACAGTGGAGACAGGTAGCCCCAACTCCTTGGAAAGGGTTTTGTACCCCTTGCCAGCCTTGTGACCCTCCACGATCTTGTCTCTGATGGCCTTGGAATGCTCCTTTGTCTTTCCCATGTTGACCAAGTATGAGTGCTGTTCACAAGTTTGGGAAGGGTCTTAATTAGTCAGAAAAGGCTGGAAAAAGAGATAATTAATCCAAACATGTGAAGCTCATTGTTCTTTGTGCCTGAAATACTTCTTAATACTTTAGGGGAACCAAACAGAATTCTGGTGGTTTGAGGGGTTGAATAATAAATGACCCTCTGAATAAACTTTTCACAATTTAAAAAAAAAAAAAAAAAAGAAATAACATTCTTTTTTGCTGCAGTGCATTTCACACTTCTAGGCTGATCTACAGTCCAAATGTCACAATGCCAAGTTAATTCCGAATGTGTAAACCTGCTAAATCTGCAGGGGGTTGAATACTACTTGTAGGCACTGTATATACAAGGATGGGGATCATATACAAGGCAGGAGGATCATTACTAGAATGGGGTACCTTAGAAGAGAATTTGGGAACATTACCCCCATAACAGTGTCAGCAGCAGATGCTCGCCCCATAACCGTGTGCATTGACCACATTTTTTGCTTAAAATTTTATTTTACTTTTTTCCTACTCTAAAACCAGGGTGCGTCTTATGGTCCGGTGCGTCTTATAGTCCGAAAAATATGGTATCATTGTCTTTCCAAGCAGCTAGTACATAGAACATAATTGTAATATTATGACAAAGGATGCAGAAATACATTACCCCAATTCCTGAAACTGTATTTCTCTAAGATGTGAGAGAAAGCAAAAGTAAGGTACTAGTTGTTTCACTTGGTAAATTCCAGACTCTAAAATATAGGAACAAAACATCTTTCAAATGTCCCCATGTTCAATGCAATGCAAATATGGCTGCAAGTGCCATCTTGTCATGTATTTTAGATAGCTTCATATATAACACCAAATACTGTCCATAACATCTGTGTGTGTATCTCTGTTTATTTGTGTCTCTGTATCACTCTCTTTGTCTCTGTGTGTATCTCTGTATGTCTCTGTCTCTGTATCAGTCTCTGTGTCTCTGTCTGTGTGTCTCTGTATCATTCTCTGTGTGTCTCTGTGTGTGTCTGTCTGTGTGTCTGTGTGTTTCTGTATCAGTGTCTCTGTGTGTCTCTATGTATGTGCCTCTGTGTGTATGTGTCTGTGTGTGTGTCTCTGAGTGGCTTTGTATCAGTCTCTGTGTAGTTCTGTATCCATCTCTCTGTGTGTCTCTGTGTTTCTCTGTGTGTCTCTGTATCAGTCTCTCTGTGTGTGTGTCTCTGCCTCTATGTGTCTCTACCTCTGAGTATCTCTTTCTGTGTGTCTTTCTGTCTGTCTGTCTTTGTTTTTGTGTGTCTTTCTGTATCAGTCTATGGGTGTATGTCTGTCTTTGTATGTCTGTCTCTGTATAAGTCTGTGTGTGTCTGTATGTGTCTCTGTGTGCATGTCTCTGTCTGTGTGTCTGTGTGTTTCCATGTGTGTCTCTGTGTGTGTTGTGAATGTCAGTTATGCTTTTGCTGCTGTGAGGCTCCCTCTTGTGGCCAGGAATAATTTGGACGGAGACCAGGTGTGCTGGAGCATTGGGCGTTTCCATTGCTAACTCTCTGCCTATTTAAACCCTGGCTTCCTGGCAGGCTGAGCCGGTTATCATTGTCCTGTAGCTCTCCAGCCTTTTCATCTTGCTTCTGAACACATCTACCCCAGATAAGTGCTTGGTTTTTTCCTATGTTGTTTTTGTTCTTTTGTTCTTATCTGGGTTGTCAATTATTGTGGTTGTTTTCAGTTTATTTGCATGCAGGAATTTTCCCCCTCTGTTGCTTTGCTGGGAAGCTCCCTGCAGCCATGTTTGGAGTTTTGCTGCTATAAGTCCATGTGTTTGTTGCTTCTTGAATTTGTAATTGTTCCTGTTTTCTGTTCATTGGTTTGACAAGAGCGCCTGATATAGGACAGAGTGCAGATCGTGCGATCTGAGGACTTTTTTGTACTATCAGGTAATTGTAGGGTTTTTCTCTAGCCACCATCAGCCCCTTTCCTATCCTTTCCTATTTAGTCAGTGGGGCCTCACCTTTGCTGATCATATCATCCATCTGTGTATTGTATTTTCCTATATCACCATAGTCTTTGAATGTGGAGGGCTTGCAATACCTTTTGCAGTCTATTTATGAGGCAGAGAGTTATTCATCCTTCCTTGCTTTAGGATAGCTAGTTCTCCAGCTGGGTTTGCGGTGCGTAGGATGTTAGTTCACCCCTCAGCTACTTCTAGTGTTGATGATTAGTACGGGGATGGCGGCCAGATTAGTTGCCAATGCTCTTGTCCCCTTTTGCAAATGATCTATTGGGATCTTCCATGGTTCCGGATCATAACAGTATAACCGGCCTACAATTTAAAGGGTACTCTTAAGAAGGAAAAAAATCTCTTTTTCTTTGGGTTCCGTGGAAGATATTTTTCTAGCATGGATGAATTGGGTGAGTGTGTTGCTCATCTTCATGCTACGGTTCGCCATATAGAGTCTTATCTTGTACAGATTCCCCTTGCAGAGCTTAAGATTCCCGTTCATGAATTTTTTTCGGGAGATAGGTCGAGATTTTTGAGCTTCAAAAATATTTGTAAATTATTTTTTGACCTGCACCTTAAGTCCTCAGGGAATCCCGTACAGCAGGTCAAGATTTTTATCTCCTTACTGCATGGTGACCCTCAGGACTGGGCCTTCTCTTTGGCATCTGATCATCCGATTCTCAGTGATGTGGACTCCTTTTTTTGAGGTATTGGGATTATTATAGGACAAACCCAGTATTGTGGTCCAAGCAGAAAAGGCCTTGTTTGTCCTTAACTCAGGGTCTGGAGTCTGCAGAAACTTTTTATCAGAAATTTCGAAAGTGGGCGGTCCTTACCAAATGGAATGATGACGCGCTTGCAGCTCTTTTTCGGAAGGGTATTGCTGATGATGTGAAGGATGTAATGGTGGGATTCCCCATCCCTTCTGGTCTTGATGCCTCTATCACCTTAGCCATTCAGATTGATAGGCGGTTACGTGAGCACAGGAAGATACCTGCTGCTTTTGTACCTGTGGAACAGCCTTTGGAGCCTATGGAGTGTCATAGGATCCTCTCTAATGCTGGTCGGCAGGGGTTCAGACGGAAGAATAGACTGTGCGTCTATTGTGGAGACGCTTCTCATAATATCTCTGTCTGCCCTAAATGTAAAAGGAGATTGGCTAGTTCTGTTACTGTGGGTTCTTTGCAACCAAAGTTTCTTTTGTCTGTCACACTGATTTGCTCATTGTCTTCATTTTCTGCACTGGCCTTTGTGGACTTTGTGGAGGGGCACCACTCAATTTGATGGATTTTGGGTTTGCCAGGGATTGTAGTTTTCCCATGGTTCCTTTGCAAACTCCTATTCCTTTAAGGGGCATTGATGTTACTATCCCTTTGGCAGAAAATAAACCCCAATATTGGATCCAGGTGACTATGAGAGCAGCAGCAGCGCATCAGGAAACTTGTAAATTTTTACTATTGCAAAATTTACATGATACTTTGATACTAGGATTTCCGTGGTTGCAGACCCATAATCCAGTCCTTGACTGGAGGTCCTTGTAGGTAGCTAGTTGGGGTTGTCAGTGTGTGCATCAGGACCTTTCTGTGCCGTCCACGTCTGCTCAGACAATTGATGTTCCGGCTTTCTTGTCTGATTTCCGTGATGTATTTAATGACCAGGAATCTAATTCTCTGCCCCCACACCGGAATAATGACTATGCCATTGAGTTGGTGCCCGGTTGTCAATTTCATAAGGGGCGGATTTTCAACTTGTCGGTGCCTGAACATGATGCCATGCGATCATACATCAGGGAATCATTGGAGCAGGGGCACATTCGGCCCTCATATTCTCCTTTGGGTGCTGGCTTTTTCTTTGTTGCTAACAAAGATGGGTCGTTGAGACCTTGTATTGATTACCGCCTTCTTAATAAAATCATGGTCAAATATCAGTAACCTTTGCCTTTGATGTCTGATCTTTTCTCTAGAGTGAGGAGTGCCAAATGGTTGATCTTAAGCGGGCGTACAATCTCATCCGTATTAAGGAGGGTGATGAATGGAAGACTGCTTTTAATACTCCTGAGGGGCATTTTGAGTACCTAGT
Organism: Anomaloglossus baeobatrachus; assembly: GCF_048569485.1. Lineage (NCBI taxonomy): Eukaryota > Metazoa > Chordata > Amphibia > Anura > Aromobatidae > Anomaloglossus > Anomaloglossus baeobatrachus. The sequence goes on along the minus strand of NC_134357.1, from coordinate 209,053,833 downwards.
GATGCCTTTTGGGCTCACTAATGCCCCCCCCCCCCCCCCCCCCCCCGTCTTCCAGGCTTTCATAAATGACATTTTCCGGGACCTTATTGGTAAACTTTTGATTGTCTATTTGGATGACATCTTGATTTTTTCTGATGATTGGGACTCTCATTTTGAGAAAGTACGGGCTGTTTTTCAGATACTCAAGGATAATGCACTTTACGTTAAGGGGTCAAAGTGCCTCTTTGGGGTGCAAAAGATTTCATTTTTGGGATTCATTTTGTCTCCCTCTGCTATCCAAATGGACCTGGTTAAGGTTCAGGCTATTTCCGACTGGGTGCCACCGACTTCTCTAAAATCCCTTCAGCAGATTTTGGGGTTTGCGAATTTTTATCGTATATTTATAGCAAATTTTTCTAGCATTATAAAACCTCTGACAGATTTGACCAAGAAGTGAGCTGATGCTGAGAATTGGACCCCAGAGGCAATTGTGGCCTTCCAGGAGTTTAAAAGGCGTTTCACTTCTACCCCGGTCCTGCAGCAACCTGATGTGTCTCGCCCATTTCAAGTTGAGATAGATGCCTCAGAGATCAGAGCAGGAGCTTTTCTGTCTCAACGAGACTCTATTTCGTTTAAACTTAAGCCATGTGCCTTTTTCTCTCGGACGTTTGCTCCTTCTGAATGGAATTATGATGTGGGCAACCGGGAATTATTGGCTATGAAGTGGGCGTTTGAAGAATGGAGACATTGGTTGGAAGGGGCTAGACATCAAGTTGTGGTGCTTACGGACCACAAGAATCTTACCTATCTGGAATCTGCCAAGAGGTTGAATCCTCGGCAGGCCAGGTGGGCTTTGTTTTTTACTCGGTTTAATTTTGTGGTCTCTTTTCTGCCGGGCACCAAGAATGCTAAGGCCGATGCCCTTTCTAGGAGTTTCTGTGCTGACTCTTTGGAGGTTGCCGAGCCGTCCCCTATCCTGAATGATGGTGTAGTTCTCTCGGCCATTTCGCCTGATCTGCGGTTGGCACTGGCGGGATTTCAGGGGGATAAACCTGAGAGATGTCCTGCGGGGAAACTGTTTGTCCTGGACCAATGGAGAACCTGAGTTGTCTCTGAGGTTCATTGCTCTGTTTTGGCGGGTCATCCTGGCATTTTTGGTACTCTGGATCTTGTGACCCGCTCTTTTTGGTGGCCTTCCCTGTCCCGGGATGTCTGTAGTTTTGTACAGTCGTGTGGAGTTTGTTCTAGGTGCAAGCCCTGTTGTTCACGTTCTAGTGGGCTATTATTGCCTTTGCTGGTACCTAAGAGACCTTGGATGCACATCTCTATGGATTTTATTTCGGAGCTACCCATCTCTCAGAAAATGACTGTGATTTGGGTAATCTGTGATAGATTCTCCAAGATGGTCCACTTAGTCCCATTATCTAAGTTGCCGTCTTCATCAGAGTTGGTGCCTTTGCTTTTCCAACTTGTTGTTCGTTTCCCGAAAACATTGTTTCTGACAGAGGAGTGCAGTTCATATCCAGATTTTGGAGGATTTTTTGTTCCAAATTGGGTGTTCAGCTATCTTTCTCCTTGGCGTTTTATCCTCAGACCAATGGTCAGACTGAAAGGGCTAACCAGACCCTGGAGACCTATTTATGGTGTTTTGTTTCTGTGGATCAGGATGATTGGGTTTCATTTTTGCCTTTGACTGAGTTTGCCCTTAACAATAGGGCTAGCTCTACCACATTGGTGTCTCCATTTTTCTGCAATTTTGGGTATCACCCCAGGTTCTTCTCGGGGCAGCTTGAAGCATCTGACTGTCCGGGGGTGGATTCAGTGTTAAACAGAATGCAGCAGATTTGGAGGCAGGTAGTGTATAAATTGTTTCAATCCCAAGAAACTGCCCAAAAATTTGCCAACCGGCATCGCACTGTTGGTCCCGGGTTTAAAGTGGGGGACATGGTGTGGTTGTCATCTAGAAATTTTCCTATGAGAGTTCTGTCTCCTAAATTTAAACCCAGATTTATTGGACCTTATAAGATTTTGGAGATTATCAACCCTGTATCGTTCCGTTTGGCTCTGCCTGCGTCATTTAAGATTCACAATGTCTTCCATAAGTCCTTGTTGAAGAGACATGTGGAGCCAACAGTTCCTGCAGCAGCGCCTCCTGACCCTGTTTTGGTACAAGGGGATCCAGAGTATGAGGTTGAAAAAATTCTGGATTCCCGTCGCTGTAGACAGAAGCTTCAGTACCCTGTCAAATGGAAGGATTATGGGCAGGAGGATAACTCTTGGGTTGTGGCTTCTGACATTCATGCGGACAGGTTCGTTTGTGCCTTCCATCCTGCTCATTCTGAGCGACCCGGTGGCATTGGTGAGGGTTCGGTGACCCCTCCTCAAGGGGGGGGTACTGTTGTGAATGTCAGTTATGCTTTTGTTGCTGTGAGGCTCCCTCTTGTAGCCAGGAATGGTTTAGACAGAGACCAGGTGTGCTGGAGCAATGGGCGTTTCCACAGTTTTTTTTTTAAACATATTTTATTTGATGTCAGCAAGCACATATAATCAACAAGAGAACATGTTGTTACATTCCATAAAATTTCTCCGGATCGTACAATGCTTCTGTTACATCATTTTCTTTTTCATTGTCACAACAATTTCATCTCCATAGAATTATCTTAACAATAATTTACTTTAACTTACCAAACTAACATATTTATTCAATTCAGTTGGTCCTTTGGATGCTCCCTACCTTCAGTGTCCCTAGTGTCCCTGCAGTGTCTTCCACACAATACCAAGACGTGTGTTCAAATGCTTTAATTAACTGGGTGATTTCCGTCTGTGTGAAGCTTTGCTCAATAAATGTTCTCCACTTTTTGAAGAATCATTTAGTGGACTTCTCCTTATGTTTCTCCGAATCCAGTTTGTCTTACATCATTATTGTGTTTAGGGTATCAACTATTTCTGTATTTCTCGGTGTCTGTCTTATCAGCCAATTCCTAAGTAGGCATTTCTTGACTACAAGCAATACTATGTGTATTACACCTGGAATGTGAGCACTTGCTCTGTCAGTTTCTGTAGGGGCTTCTATACAGTGAAACAAACAGGCCTGAGGGGTGATGTGTATAACTACTTTCCAAATCCTCAATATGTACGCCACCGCTTCCTCCCATACCCCCCTCACCTGTGGGCATTCCCATATGCAGTGAAACAGTTTTGCTTTATGGAGTCCACATTTAGGGCAATGGTCCAAGAAATGCACTGGTGAGCTGCTATGTGGTATATTAAAGGCGTATGTTGCATTGTGTACTAGCTTAAATTGCATCTCCCTCCATTGTTCGTTTATCATTACTTCAACCCCCTTAGAATTTTATCATAGATGTCCGGATCGCCCAGAGCAGTCTCCCAGGTTTTAAATATTTGCTCTTTCCAGGGGCCCTGTACTTGATTTCTCAATCGTTGGTATATGATCGAAAGGGATTCATGTCCCGCACCCTGACCAATCAATACATCAAAACTCCCCTTCTTCTCAGCCTTCCCAACCTCTTTTACCACTGATGTGTAATGTGTTGTTATTTGTAAATATTGTAGGTAATGGTGATTTTCCATGTTAAATTTTTCCGATACCTCTGCCCAGCTCAGAACTCTCCCCTCCTCTGTTTTCAGTAAATCACCCAACCTCCATACCCCCCTCTGCTTGAAATAATTTGTTTTGAGACCCTTGAATAAAATTTGGATCCTCCCACAACGGGGTACATTTTGAAAGACAATAAGGGAGTCTATACAGTTTTCTCAGTGCTCTCCAGGCCCCCACCGTGTCCTTTATTAAACAGCTCTGTTTCACGTACGTTGGTATTTTATCTAGCTTCATATGTAATACCGCTACCAAGTTAAAAGGGCTTGTTAGCTCCCTCTCCAGCTGAACGTTTGGAAAGGTGGTTGTCCCATTGATCCAGTCTTTTATATGTCTGGCAAGTGCCGCTAAGTTGTACAGTCTAATCATGGGCATTTGTACCGCTCCATCTTTTTTCTGTAGACACAGCTTTGAGTAGGATACTCTTGGTCTCTTTCCCTGCCATAAAAATTTAACAAACGCTTTTTGCAACTTGTTGATATCGGTGTGTTTCAGCAGTAAAGGAATAGTTTGTAGAGGATAGAGCAAACGGGAGAAGCTGATCATCTTTATCAGATGTGCTCTGCCAAACATGGACAGGGAAAGATTTTTCCACCTGTCTAGCTCTTTAGTTATTTTTTCAATTAGGTGTGGATAGTTAAGTCTATATAATGACATTGAGTCTCTGCCTATTTTAATTCCTAAATAAGTGATGTAATGGGGGGCTATGGCTACTTCTATTCCCTCACCTTGCCTATTTCCCAGGGGTGTCAAATATAGAATCTGACTTTTACTGATATTTATCCTGTAGCCTGAAAAGGAGCCAAAGTACGCCAGTTTGTCTATTACGTTCTTCAGATGGTTGTCTGGGTCTGACATAAATAAAAGCATATCGTCTGCAAAGCAGGTTAGTTTTATTTCACTATTCCCCACCTTGATTCCTGAGAAATCTTCTGATTTTATTAAGTATTGGGTGGTTCAAGGGCCAAGTCAAACAGAAGAGGGGACAGGGGGCACCCCTGCCTAGTCCCCTTGTGTAGCTGAAAAGATTTTGACAGAAAGCCCATTGTGGAAATTCTAGCTTCAGGCGTAGCGTAAAGTGCCTCCATATAGTTCCGAAAAAGTACCCATTATGCCAAATTTATCAAATACTAGCCCTAACCAATGCCAATTTACATTGTCAAAGGCCTTTTCCGCGTCTAAGGCCAATAACGCAGGGTTCCCCTTTATCAGGCCCCGTCTTTTTGTTCCATCTAGTACTGCCATCACTGTGCGAATGTTGAATACTGCTGACCTATTTCTAACGAACCCCACTTGATGTGGTCCTACTATCAATGGGAGGATCAATGCTAGCCGTTCTGTAAGGATTTTAGAGATTATTTTAATGTCTTGATTTATCAGCGATATGGGCCTGTATGATGAAGGGTCCGAGGGGTCTTTTCCTTGTTTGTGTATTACCTTTATATACGCCATATGGCCAGACTGTAGTAGAATTTTATTTTGGAGAGTGTAGTTGAAAACTTTTACTAAAGTGGGCATAACATCTTCCTGTAGTATTTTATAAAATTCCCCCGTCATTCCATCGGGGCCTGGGGCCTTGTTATTTTTAAGGTTTTTCACAACTGTTCTCACTTCCTCCTCTTTTATTGGGGCATTTAACATTTCCATGTCCGATTCCGTAATTGTGGGTAATGACAGATTGTTTAGGAAGTTGCCTCCTTCTGTGTCATTTGCTGGCCCTTGTTCATACAATTTTTTGTAGAATTCTCCAAATATGTCATTGACTTTCTTTGGGTCATTGTGGCTAGCCCCAGATGGGTCCCTCAAATGAGTTATGGATGTTAAAGGAGTTATTCCCTTTGCCATTCGTGCCAGAAGCGAACCTGCCTTGTTCCCGAATCTAAAATAATGTGATGCAATTCTCTGGCCCCTCATCCTCTCTGCCCTGTCCACCCACAAGTCAAATTCTGCTTTCTCTTTTATCCACTTGTTCCTATTACCAATAGATGGATTATTAATGTAGTTTGTGTATGCTTCTCTGGTCCTTCTGCTGGCTTCAGTGTATGCTTTAGTTGTTTTGTTTCGCAATGCTTTCACATATCCCATTATTCTTCCCCTTAGTACTGCCTTAGCTGCGTCCCAGTATAAATGGGAGTTCTCCTCATGCTCCTTATTATCCCATGTATATTCCTGCCACCACATTGTCACCAGTTTTTGGAAGTTCTCGTCTTGGGCTAAGTGTGAAGGGAATCTCCACAGTATGTCTGTTCCCTTGGGGTAGATTTCTTCTAGGTCTAGGAGTAACGGGGCGTGATCTGATATCACCAGATCTTGTATGTCGATCCTCCTCATTTTGTTGAGTAGACCCTGTGTTACTAGAAAATAATCTATTCTGGACCATGTGCTATGGACGTGAGAGAAATGAGTGTACTCTCGGTCAGCCGGGAGTGAGTTTCGCCAAGCATCTATTACGCTAGTATGTTCTGTGAATAGATTCAGCACCCTGTCATGTGTCCTGGCTACCATGCGTTTGTGTCCTGTGCCCGACCTATCTTCTCTGACGTTCATTACCGTATTAAGATCCCCTCCTATTATTATGTTCCTCTCAGGGTCCACCAAAACCTGCCTCTCCAACTCTTGGAAGAAAATCTTATTACTCTCATTTGGTGCATATACATTATAGATTTTGAGTTGTCCACATGGGGTATCAAGCAAAGCTTTTTGTATTCTCCCATCTCCATCATTTTCCTGTGTTATTACCTTACAATTTGCCTGCTTATGGAGTAGTATTAACACACCTGCTTTATTATTTTGGGCTGCGGAACCCATCACTTCTCCCACCCACATTTTGCACATTCTGGTGAAATCCTGATTTTTCAAATGGGTCTTCTGAAGTAGGGCAATGTCTACTTTAAGCTTCTTTAAGTGCCTCAATATCATTCGTCTTTTGTGTGGCGACTGCAGGACTTTAACGTTCCATGACACAATTCGCATCCTTATATATTACTTGAAATCTTACTTCTTATCCTATCTTAACTAAAACCTTCTTAAAACTTGTCCACCGCGTCTCTCTCTGGTGGTGCAAAAAAAAAAGAAAAAAAAAAAAGTCAATTAAACCAACAAAATAACACCGCTATCCTATATCCTTTGTAGGAAAACACAGTTGTGGACTTCACTTTTTTCCCGCATGTACAGTCAGGGCCAGAAATATTTGGACAGTGACACAAGTTTTGTTATTTTAGCTGTTTACAAAAACATGTTCAGAAATACAATTATATATATAATATGGGCTGAAAGTGCACACTCCCAGCTGCAATATGAGAGTTTTCACATCCAAATCGGAGAAAGGGTTTAGGAATCATAGCTCTGTAATGCATAGCCTCCTCTTTTTCAAGGGACCAAAAGTAATTGGACAAAGGACTCTAAGGGCTGCAATTAACTCTGAAGGCGTCTCCCTCGTTAACCTGTAATCAATGAAGTAGTTAAAAGGTCTGGGGTTGATTACAGGTGTGTGGTTTTGCATTTGGAAGCTGTTGCTGTGACCAGACAACATGCGGTCTAAGGAACTCTCAATTGAGGTGAAGCAGAACATCCTGAGGCTGAAAAAAAAAGAAAAAATCCATCAGAGAGATAGCAGACATGCTTGGAGTAGCAAAATCAACAGTCGGGTACATTCTGAGAAAAAAGGAATTGACTGGTGAGCTTGGGAACTCAAAAAGGCCTGGGCGTCCACGGATGACAACAGTGGTGGATGATCGCCGCATACTTTCTTTGGTGAAGAAGAACCCGTTCGCAACATCAACTGAAGTCCAGAACACTCTCAGTGAAGTAGGTGTATCTGTCTCTAAGTCAACAGTAAAGAGAAGACTCCATGAAAGTGAATACAAAGGGTTCACATCTAGATGCAAACCATTCATCAATTCCAAAAATAGACAGGCCAGAGTTAAATTTGCTGAAAAACACCTCATGAAGCCAGCTCAGTTCTGGAAAAGTATTCTATGGACAGATGAGACAAAGATCAACCTGTACCAGAATGATGGGAAGAAAAAAGTTTGGAGAAAAAAGGGAACGGCACATGATCCAAGGCACACCACATCCTCTGTAAAACATGGTGGAGGCAACGTGATGGCATGGGCATGCATGGCTTTCAATGGCACTGGGTCACTTGTGTTTATTGATGACATAACAGCAGACAAGAGTAGCCGGATGAATTCTGAAGTGTACAGGGATATACTTTCAGCCCAGATTCAGCCAAATGCCGCAAAGTTGATCGGACGGCGCTTCATAGTACAGATGGACAATGACCCCAAGCATACAGCCAAAGCTACCCAAGAGTTCATGAGTGCAAAAAAGTGGAACATTCTGCAATGGCCAAGTCAATCACCAGATCTTAACCCAATTGAGCATGCATTCCACTTAATCAAATCCAGACTTAAGACGGAAAGACCCACAAACAAGCAAGACCTGAAGGCTGCGGCTGTAAAGGCCTAGCAAAGCATTAAGAAGGAGAAAACCCAGCGTTTGGTGATGTCCATGGGTTCCAGACTTAAGGCAGTGATTGCCTCCAAAGGATTCGCAACAAAATATTGAAAATAAAAATATTTTGTTTGGGTTTGGTTTATTTGTCCAATTACTTTTGACCTCCTAAAATGTGGAGTGTTTGTAAAGAAATGTGTACAATTCCTACAATTTCTATCAGATATTTTTGTTCAAACCTTCAAATTAAATGTTACAATCTGCACTTGAATTCTGTTGTAGAGGTTTCATTTCAAATCCAATGTGGTGGCATGCAGAGCCCAACTCGCGAAAATTGTGTCACTGTCCAAATATTTCTGGACCTAACTGTATGTAAGGACTCCTACTGATCCCTCTTTCGCTCCTCAAAATATTTTCGCTTTCTTGAACTACCACACTTCACTTAAAGGCGTGCTAAACATAGCTTCAGAAATATATACAAGTATCCCCAAGCCCTGAGGACTGAAAGTAGGTTGAACCTCGACCCAGTATAGCGAGGCTCATTCCCAGGAGAGATGAAGGAAAAGAAAAGAAAAAAGAAACAAGAGGAAGAAAGTAGGGAAGAATGGAGGAGGGTTCCAGAGGATGGTTATGGGAAGGTGAAGGGTCATAAATGGAAGGAGATGTGAAGGGATGGGGGAGTTGATTGGGACGGATTGGGTGGGAGGTAGTTTGTGGGTGGGAGAAAGTGTGTAGTCGGGGGGGCAGGAGAAGGTTTGTTTGTGGGTGGCAAAAGGGGGTGTGGGTGGGAGGGGGTGGAAAGTAATTTGTGGGTGGGGGAGTGTAGTTGGAGGGAGTGGGAGGGGAGTGTTGGTATGGGGGTCGAGGGAGGTAGTTAAGTGTGGGAGGGGGGGTGTTTGGGTGATGGGATAATAAAGGGGTTGGGCAAGACAGGGAAAGAAGAAGGAAAGAGGAAGAAAGAAGAAGAGGAAAAAAAAAAGGGAGAAGCGGGGGTATGGAGAGGGACTGGGGGTGTCTGGGTTATGGTAGAGTTAACGCTTTCAGGCCCACATCATGAACTCCAGACCCCCATACAAATCCCCCTCCCCCCATTGCTCCTTTACAAACAGCATCAATACTCCACATTAAACATTAGCAATTTTGCCCCTGTATGGGCTATTTTATGTCCTCACCCCCTCTGGGGAGTAGCATCCCCACTCTTCGCCAGGGGTGATGATTTTGCAAAAGTCTTGTCCACATAGCGTCTTGCCTGATCAGGGGCCATGAATGTCTCTGTACCTCCTCCTGGGGCAAAGATTTTAAGGATGGCCAGGAATTGCAAAGCAAATTTTATCTTCTTTCTGAAAAGCTCTGTGCAGACATTGCTGAAGGCTCTTCTTTTCTTTGTGACCTCCGCCGAATAGTCACTGAATATCAGAATCTTATGTCCTCTTACCACCGTGGGGGATGTCTTCTTCCGAAATGCTTGTAAGATGTTAGTTTTATCCACAAAGTTCAAATATCTGACAATCACTGGCCTGGGTCTTGGAGGTGTGTTTGCACTTGTGTGCTGGGCTGGGGGTCCCACTCTGTGTGCCCTTTCAGCCTTGAGTGTATCAGCAATCCCCAGAGTGTGAGGTATGTCATCCATGCATATCCCCATTAGCTGGTGAGGGGTGATAGTTTCTGGGAGCCCAATGATTCTTAAGTTGTTTTGTCTGGAGCGATTCTCGAGATCATCAATTTTATCTGCAAGTTGCTGGTTCAGCCTGGTGACTTTTTTGAGCTCGGCCTGCACCTCTCCCAACTCATCCTCTGCAGTGCTGAGTCTATTCTCCACTGTAGCCAGTCTTTCTGATTGCTGTGAGATGGCTTCCTGCATTTGCTTCAGGGCATCAGACACTGTCTGCTCCAGCATTTGCTGAAGCTTGGGGGTTAACATCTTTACCACCTCATCTGCTAGGGACTTGTAAGAAATGCTGAGACCTGCAGTGCTTATCTCCTGCTCAGCCCCTTCCTCCTGCTGGGCAAGCTGATTACCAGGTTTTTGCTTTTCCTGGGCTTGGTCACCTCCGGAGCCATTTTAGCATTAGCACGGCTGCTCCTCTGGGCTAGGGAAGATCCCTGTCCTGCAGTCCCGTTCTTGTGCACATACCTTTCCATTATGTCTGAGGGGCATGCACACTATCTTATCTCCTCTTTCCCACCTCTTATCAGCTGGTTTGTGTGCTAGGACTGCAGGGGTCATGATAAAGAAGCAGGAGCTCTCTTCACATGCTGCCTTCCATGCAAGCGCAGAACCCAGAAGTCCCCGTTTCCATTGTTAACACTCTGCCTATTTAAACCCTGGCCTCCTGGCAGGCTGAGCCGGTTATCATTGTCCTGTAGCTCTCCAGCCTTTTCATCTTGCTTCTGAACACATCTACCCCAGATAAGTGCTTGGTTCTTTCTTATGTTGTTTTTGTTCTTGTGTTCTTATCTGGGTTGTCAATTATTGTGGTTGTTTTCAGTTTATTTGCATGCAGGAATCTTCCCTCTCTGTTGCTTTGCTGGGAAGCTCCTTGCAGCTATGTTTGAAGTTTTGCTCCTATAAGTCCATGTGTTTGTTGCTTCTTGAATTTGTAAATGTTCCTGTTTTCTGTTCATTGGTTTGACAAGAGCACCTGATATAGGACGGAGTGCAGATTGTGCGATCTGAGGACCTTTTTGTACTATCAGGTAATTGGTTTTTTGTAGGGTTTTTCTATGGCCACCATCAGCCCCTTTCCTATCCTTTCCTATTTAGTCAGTGGGGCCTCACCTTTGATGATCCTATCATCCATCTGTGCATTGTATTTTCCTATATCATTGTAGTCTTTGAATGTAGGGGGCTTGCTATACCTTTTGCAGTCTATTTCTGAGGCAGAGAGTTATTCATCCTTCCTTCCTTTAAGATAGCTAGTTCTCCGGCTGGGTTTGTGGTGCATAGGATGTTAGTTCACCCCTCAGCTACTTCTAGTGTTAATGGTTAGTAAGAGGATGGCGGCCAGATTAGTTGCTAATGCTCTTGTCACCTTTTGACAATGATCTATTGTGATCTTCCATGGTTCCGGATCATAACAGTGTGTCTGTGTTTCTCTGTGTGTGTCTCTGTTTTCTCTGTGTGTCTCTGTCTCTGTGTGTCTCTGTCTGTATGTCTCAGTGTGTCTATGTCTCTGTGTGTCTATGTGTGTGTCGCTCTATCTATGTGCCTGTGTGTGTGTATCTCTGTGTGGCTCTGTATCTCTTTGTGGCACTGAAACAGACTGTGTGTCTGTTTCTGTCTCTGTGGGGAGATAAGGTATGCACACCAGTGACTATGTAAGGGGAATACATGGAATAGCAGAAACTGCTGTGTGAATACTGACTTGAAAAATCCAATAGCTTATATGTAAGAGTGAAAATGTGAAAAATGGAATCTGCATTACTGCCATGAACATATGAATCAAGAGAAATTTAGCTACTGAATTGATCAATGCAATAGAGCCCCAACACTACGCCAAAGTATTTCTCTACGTTGGGGTCCCTAGCTTGTATGTGTCCTCTCATGCAGTTAAAAAACTTACCGTGTATGGGAAGCTTAGACCCAGGCTATTTATGCGTATTATATGGATTGGCAATAGGCGTGGTGGGGAGGGTTCACAAACGAAAAACTACTAACAATAACGAATAACGTTTGGAACACCATTCTAAGTCTGAACTGGGTGCAAAAAACCTAAAAAAACATCACTATGGGGAGATAAGGTATGCACACCAGTGACTATGTAAGGGGAATACATGGAATAGCAGAAACTGCTGTGTGAATACTGACTTGAAAAATCCAATAGCTTACATGTAAGAGTGAAAATGTGAAAAATGGAATCTGCATTACTGCCATGAACATATGAATCAAGAGAAATTTAGCTACTGAATTGATCAATGCAATAGAGCCCCAACACTACGCCAAAGTATTTCTCTACGTTGGGGTCCCTAGCTTGTATGTGTCCTCTCATGCAGTTAAAAAACTTACCGTGTATGGGAAGCTGAGACCCAGGCTATTTATGCATATTATATGGATTGGCAATAGGTGTGGTGGGGAGGGTTCACAAACGAAAAACTACTAACAATAACGAATAACGTTTGGAACACCATTCTAAGTCTGAACTGGGTGCAAAAAACCTAAAAAACATCACTATGGGGAGATAAGGTATGCACACCAGTGACTATGTAAGGGGAATACATGGAATAGCAGAAACTGCTGTGTGAATACTGACTTGAAAAATCCAATAGCTTATATGTAAGAGTGAAAATGTGAAAAATGGAATCTGCATTACTGCCATGAACATATGAATCAAGAGAAATTTAGCTACTGAATTGATCAATGCAATAGAGCCCCAACACTACGCCAAAGTATTTCTCTACGTTGGGGTCCCTAGCTTGTATGTGTCCTCTCATGCAGTTAAAAAACTTACCGTGTATGGGAAGCTGAGACCCAGGCTATTTATGCGTATTATATGGATTGGCAATAGGTGTGGTGGGGAGGGTTCACAAACGAAAAACTACTAACAATAACGAATAACGTTTGGAACACCATTCTAAGTCTGAACTGGGTGCAAAAAACCTAAAAAAACATCACTATGGGGAGATAAGGTATGCACACCAGTGACTATGTAAGGGGAATACATGGAATAGCAGAAACTGCTGTGTGAATACTGACTTGAAAAATCTAATAGCTTATATGTAAGAGTGAAAATGTGAAAAATGGAATCTGCATTACTGCCATGAACATATGAATCAAGAGAAATTTAGCTACTGAATTGATCAATGCAATAGAGCCCCAACACTACGCCAAAGTATTTCTCTACGTTGGGGTCCCTAGCTTGTATGTGTCCTCTCATGCAGTTAAAAAACTTACCGTGTATGGGAAGCTGAGACCCAGGCTATTTATGCGTATTATATGTTTTGGCAATAGGTGTGGTGGGGAGGGTTCACAAACGAAAAACTACTAACAATAACGAATGAGTGAAAATGTGAAAAATGGAATCTGCATTACTGCCATGAACATATGAATCAAGAGAAATTTAGCTACTGAATTGATCAATGCAATAGAGCCCCAACGTAGAGAAATACTTTGGCGTAGTGTTGGGGCTCTATTGCATTGATCAATTCAGTAGCTAAATTTCTCTTGATTCATATGTTCATGGCAGTAATGCAGATTCCATTTTTCACATTTTCACTCTTACATATAAGCTATTGGATTTTTCAAGTCAGTATTCACACAGCAGTTTCTGCTATTCCATGTATTCCCCTTACATAGTCACTGGTGTGCATACCTTATCTCCCCATAGTGATGTTTTTTTAGGTTTTTTGCACCCAGTTCAGACTTAGAATGGTGTTCCAAACGTGATTCGTTATTGTTAGTAGTTTTTCGTTTGTGAACCCTCCCCACCACACCTATTGCCAATCCATATAATACGCATAAATAGCCTGGGTCTCAGCTTCCCATACACGGTAAGTTTTTTAACTGCATGAGAGGACACATACAAGCTAGGGACCCCAACGTAGAGAAATACTTTGGCGTAGTGTTGGGGCTCTATTGCATTGATCAATTCAGTAGCTAAATTTCTCTTGATTCATATGTTCATGGCAGTAATGCAGATTCCATTTTTCACATTTTCACTCTTACATATAAGCTATTGGATTTTTCAAGTCAGTATTCACACAGCAGTTTCTGCTATTCCATGTATTCCCCTTACATAGTCACTGGTGTGCATACCTTATCTCCCCATAGTGATGTTTTTTTAGTTTTTTTGCACCCAGTTCAGACTTAGAATGGTGTTCCAAACGTTATTCGTTATTGTTTCTGTCTCTGTGTCTGTCTCTGTCTCTTTGTCTGTGTGTCTCTGTGTGTGTCTCTATGTGTCTCTGTATATGGCTCTGTGTCTATGTGTGTGTCTCTGTATCTGTGTGTCTCTGGTGTGTCTTTGTTTCTATGAGTCTCTGTGTCAGTCTGTGTATTTTTGTGAACGTGTGTGTCTCTGTGAGTCTGTCTCTATGTGTCTGTGTGTATCTCTGTGTGTGTATTTCTGTCTCTGTGTGTCTGTGTGTGTCTGTCTCTATGTGTCTCTATCTATGTCTCTGTGTCTGTCTCTGTCTCTATGTCTCTGTCTCTGTTTTTGTGTCTGTTTCTGTGTGTCTTTGTCTCTTTATCAGTCTCTGTCTCTGTGTGTGTCTGTGTGTCTCTGTGTGTGTGTCTGTGTGTGACTATGTGTGTCTCTGTCTCTGTGTCTCTATCTCTGTGTGTCTGTGTGTGTGTCTCTGTCTCTATGTGTCTCTGTCTCTGTGTGTCTCTGTATCTGTGTGTGTCTTTGTTTCAGTCTCTGTATGTGTCTCTTTCTTTATGTGTCTCAATCTCTGTTTGTCTCTGTCTTTGTGTCTGTCTCTGTGTGTCTCTGTTTCTGTGTGTCTTTGTTTCTTTATCTGTGTGTGTCTCTGTGAGTGTCTCTGTATCTGTGTGTCTCTTTGTTTCGGTCTCTGTGTGTCTCTGTCTCTCTGTATCACAAAACAACAAAGGTAAACATATATATACACTGCCGTGGCAATAAAGTGACTGGGTCAGTACTGGTAGTAACAGATGGCACATCAGCTCAAAATGCTCCTCCTTAACACCAGAAAAATGTAATATACATAATAACGCCAGATAAGCATATTAGTCATAATAGACCATAAAGAAGAATCACTTCCCTTGAGATCAGTGCTATAAGCACGGCCTCGACGCATTTCCCGGCTCCTTTTCGGATCATCAGGAGGCCCAGGGGACAATAAGACAAGAGGAAGATTCAGGTGTCATTCTGGTACGCGGGGAAACGCGTCGAGGCCGTGATTATAGCACTCATCTCAAGGGAAGTGATTCTTCTTTATGGTCTATTATGACTAATATGCTTATCGAGGAAAAGGTGAAAACACAGTCCGAAGGAGCGCTAGAGAGGCCAGGTTAAATAGTAAGTTAAAAAATATTTTTCTTTTATTTAATAACCTACCACAACGCATTTCAATATGTAAAATATCTTCATCAGATGAAGATATTTTACATATCGAAACGCGTTGTGGCAGGTTATTAAATAAAAGAAAAATATTTTCTAACTTACCATTTAACCTGGCCTCTCTAGCGCTCACCCGGACCGTGTTTTCACCTTTTCCTTGATTCATTGTTCCCTTTGTGGGATTCACGTCAGGAGCTGCTTTGTTTTGGAGGCATTAATCACTAACAGGTTCAGCGGCGTGCAGGCTCCCCGTTGATCGGTCATCTGACCGCTCCGTTGAAGCTCCAGTCTTCACAGACAGATCTACCGGGACCAGCGTCCAGGCACCTGTAAGTGAGTTTTTCCACGCTAATACCGCAGTTGTGCAGGGATGCACAACCACGTCAGGTGAGCGGCTTCACTTATCCCCGACTATACCATCCCCAAAAATTCTTCACATGCACTACTATTTCCATTCTATTTAATATGCTTAACTGGCTTTATGATGTATATTACATTTTTTTGAAGTTATGGGGGAACATTTTGAGCTGATGTGCCATCTGTCACTACTAATATGGACCCAGTCACTTTATTGCCAGGGCAGTGTATATATATGTATACCTTTTGGGTTTTTTGTCCCTGTGTAAAGTACGGTATACAGCAATCAAGGGCTGTGAAAAGGCATTATAATTTGGTCACGTTAACAGAGGACTGGGACCTGAGTTGTATCTTTTAAGGTGACAGGTTTTTACTGTTATGCATGAACATTAGCAAGTAGTCTCTGTATAAGAGACACAATAACCTCACTCCAGAATAATTAATATTTGTCACTGTTTTGTGTATTTGGGTTTTTTTCTTTTTTATGTTTGCAGGGTGATCCAGGGCTGAGTGAGGGATAGCCGACGTGGAACGGGGGCGCCCAGATAAGTTAGGGTGTCATACCCTATGTTGGTAGGAAGGGGCTATAACAGTGAAAGAACAGGGAAATGATAATCCAATATTAATTGGCACTTACCCTACTGCCCCAGCCTCAGAAGGTTTATGGCTACCTCACATCACATTGTGTCCCGCTTATTTTTAGTACTTATCTTTCTATCCGGGCGATTTTAATTGAATTAATAAAGAAATGCTTTTTAGGGATATGTAATGTACTATTGTTAATTGGCTTTGAGACTATTCCAAGATTATTGGCTTTGTGAACCTAGTTGAAAAACCCTGATAACCCTGAAGAAGGACTTCTGGAGGAGTGTGACTCAGCCCCGGGACATTTATGCACTTACTGGACTATATTCGTTTTTCTGGACTATTTTTACCCTCTATATGGTGGATTATGTTATGCACCGTTTGATTTTCTTGCAATAAATGTTCTTTGGATTGACCATCCATCTCTCGCTCTGTTGATTGTATGATATGGGAGAAGAACCCCGTCACAACTGGTGGCAGCGGTGGGATCAACAGAGCGCAGCCCAGTGGAGATCCACCCACAGAGTGAGTACAGAAACTGGACTGCATTCAGTCTACAGAAGAGAGCCAGAGATCTGGGCCTGAGCTACCAGGGACTGAGTAAAGAAGCCTTAATTGATCTACTGGTGGGTGCAAGCTCGACCACCTCCTTCTAGATGTCTAGTGGACAAACGCTGGGGACAGGGATCCCTGCCCCAAAAAGTATGTGGTTCGAAGAAGAGATGGCAGCTCTGGGCCCTAGTGTATCTCAGAAGTATAAGGAGGAGGCTGCTCGCCCAGCACAGAGGAGACAAGAAGCAATGGAGTCCGACAAAGGAAGTAATGTGAGTTGGAGTGTAAACCCAGCGATCCGAGAGCCTGTACGGATCACCCGGGTGGACTTCAAGCCATTTGATGAGGCTTCCGGAGATGTGGAAGGGTTTTTCAAGGACTTTGAGCGGCAGTGTGTCGTGATGGAGGTGCCCCACTTTGGCTGGATGCGTTTGTTAGTGGGACTCCTAAACAGAAACCTCGCAGAGACTTATCGCACCATTGACTCACAGCAGAACCGGGATTACAACGTTGTAAAGCGTATTTATTTGCAACAAGCATCTACACATGGTTAAGGCTATAAAACATTCAATGCATGAATATTAATTGTCACAAAATAATAAAGTCAATAAGAAACCATCGTGTAGAACCGGACTATAAGGGCAAATTGCTGTATAATAGACTAAACACCACAAGGAAAAAACGATCAAACGCCCATTGTTAATTTATAAAATTTTATTGTAATTACAAAAACAACATGTAGAAGGTGGAGCAAAATAGTGCAGGAACTTAAAAGCCCCAAAAAGAGGTCAGAGATCCCTCATATTATAATACCCATAATCGGTAAAGCTGGCATTCACCCAGGTATATACCTATCAATTTCACTATATGTCACTCTACATCCAATAATATGACCAATTGTACAACGATAGGATTAAACGGTCAGGATTCATCACAAATAGATGAAAATATATCCAATTTTCGCTACTTACAAGGATGTCAACAGGTCAATCAGTGGATGCCAGGAGAAGAGGGGATCCCGTGACCCACCCGACGGCCGTTTCGGTAACACTGGGTTACCTTCGTCAGGGGGCGTGGTTGTATGAGCCAGGATGAGAGGTTTATAATAAACGTTGTGTCCAATCACAGGGTGTGCCTCCATGACGCATGCGACCATACAGCGGGAACCTCCGCCCTAGGCCAGAAGCCGCGTCACCAACCACATGACCACGGGTATCAACACCCATGACCACCTGATCGGATCAGACGCGACTGAAGGCAAGGCAGTGGACCGCTACACAGCGCGCGCGTACAAGCACATACAGAGTTAGGAAAGATAGAGGAGCAGGTCCATGGGAAATTCATCTGACAGGGATTAGCTCAGCGGTCATATCGCAGTCAGGCACCCACAAAGAGACCATACTCACAGGATCTCATCCCAATCTATACACATAAATATATATGTGACATGCATACATACACATATACTACAATTTAAGGCATAATATCCAATAGAAATTAACTTGTGAACATATCACAAAGATAAAAGATATATAAATACATGTATATGAATGCATGAACACACATACAGTTAGGTCCAGAAATATTTGGACAGTGACACAATTTTCGCGAGTTGGGCTCTGCATGCCACCACATTGGATTTGAAATGAAATCTCGACAACAGAATTCAAGTGCAGATTGTAACATTTAATTTGAAGGTTTGAACAAAAATATCTGATAGAAATTGTAGGAATTGTACACATTTCTTTACAAACACTCCACATTTTAGCAGGTCAAAAGTAATTGGACAAATAAACCAAACCCAAACAAAATATTTTTATTTTCAATATTTTGTTGCGAATCCTTTGGAGGCAATCACTGCCTTAAGTCTGGAACCCATGGACATCACCAAACGCTGGGTTTACTCCTTCTTAATGCTTTGCCAGGCCTTTACAGCCGCAGCCTTCAGGTCTTGCTTGTTTGTGGGTCTTTCCGTCTTAAGTCTGGATTTGAGCAAGTGAAATGCATGCTCAATTGGGTTAAGATCTGGTGATTGACTTGGCCATTGCAGAATGTTCCACTTTTTTGCACTCATGAACTCCTGGGTAGCTTTGGCTGTATGCTTGGGGTCATTGTCCATCTCTACTATGAAGCGCCGTCCAATCAACTTTGTGGCATTTGGCTGAATCTGGGCTGAACCTATATCCCGGTACACTTCAGAATTCATCCGGCTACTCTTGTCTGCTGTTATGTCATCAATAAACACAAGTGACCCAGTGCCATTGAAAGCCATGCATGCCCATGCCATCACGTTGCCTCCACCATGTTTTACAGAGGATGTGGTGTGCCTTGGATCATGTGCCGTTCCCTTTCTTCCCCAAACTTTTTTCTTCCCATCATTCTGGTACAGGTTGATCTTGGTCTCATCTGTCCATAGAATACTTTTCCAGAACTGAGCTGGCTTCATGAGGTGTTTTTCAGCAAATTTAACTCTGGCCTGTCTATTTTTGGAATTGATGAATGGTTTGCATCTAGATGTGAACCCTTTGTATTTACTTTCATGGAGTCTTCTCTTTACTGTTAACTTAGAGACAGATACACCTACTTCACTGAGAGTGTTCTGGACTTCAGTTGATGTTGTGAACGGGTTCTTCTTCACCAAAGAAAGTATGCGGCGATCATCCACCACTGTTGTCATCCATGGACGCCCAGGCCTTTTTGAGTTCCCAAGCTCACCAGTCAATTCCTTTTTTCTCAGAATGTACCCGACTGTTGATTTTGCTACTCCAAGCATGTCTGCTATCTCTCTGATGGATTTTTTCTTTTTTTTCAGCCTCAGGATGTTCTGCTTCACCTCAATTGAGAGTTCCTTAGACCGCATGTTGTCTGGTCACAGCAACAGCTTCCAAATGCAAAACCACACACCTGTAATCAACCCCAGACCTTTTAACTACTTCATTGATTACAGGTTAACAAGGGAGACGCCTTCAGAGTTAATTTCAGCCCTTAGAGTCCCTTGTCCAATTACTTTTGGTCCCTTGAAAAAGAGGAGGCTATGCATTACAGAGCTATGATTCCTAAACCCTTTCTCCGATTTGGATGTGAAAACTCTCATATTGCAGCTGGGAGTGTGCACTTTCAGCCCATATTATATATATAATTGTATTTCTGAACATGTTTTTGTAAACAGCTAAAATAACAAAACTTCTGTCACTGTCCAAATATTTCTGGACCTAACTGATGCAACAAAATTAATTCACTTAGACAAACGCAAAATCAGAGATGATTGCGGAAAGATATAAAATATAATTATAGATGAAAGCCACCAATAAACAATACATATGTCCAAAGGAGTGCTTATCATACATATAGTTGGAGTATATATACATATGTTTTGATCTATTGTCTTCACTGTGTTGTATATTGCGGCCTGTGTGTGTCTTTTCGCTGCGGCATTGTCCATCAATACGTCTATATGCATATTCATGTGTTTTTTTCATGTATCTATGCTATGTGAAACACACATTGACCTCTGTGTTGGAGTAATGTGTGTACGTGCAGACGCATGTTTACATGTTTTTCTGTGAGGTGTCTCCGCGCTGCTGCTTTTGCCACTGCTATTATCATACACATTGACCTTTGTGTGAGAGCATTTCTATGTACATGAATAATTTAATCTCACACTAATTATATGTAGGGTCTGTGTGCTGTGGTTTTTGCAGCAGAGCTGACTTTTAGTGTCTGTGGTGTTTTTCACTGCCGCCATATGAAATACACACTGGCCACAGTATGAGAAGGTGTGTATATATGTGTATATGGTTATCTGCACTGGATTCATTGCTTTCTCCTTGTGTTGTGGCCTCTGTGTCTTTTTTCTGCGGTGTTGACCCTCACTATCAGCACGGAATATATGTGTACGCGGACGCATGCTTACATATATTTTTTCTGTGAGGTGTGTAAACACAGAGATGTGTATTAAGGTCCAGTCACACTAAAGCAACTTACCAGCGATCCCAACAACGATAGGGATCGCTGGTAAGTTGCTAGGAGGTTGCTGGTGAGATGTCACACTGCGACGCTCCAGCGATCCCACCAGCAACCTGACCTGGCAGGGATCGCTGGAGCGTGGCTACACGAGTTGCTGGTGAGCTCACCAGCAACCAGTGACCAGCCCCCAGTCTCCTAGTTACAGCACACATCAGGTTAATTAACCCGATGTGTGCTGCAGCTAAATGTGCACAGAGCAGGGAGCAGCGCACACTGCCTAGTGCTGGCTCCTTGCTCTCCTAGTTACAGCACACATCGGGTTAATTGCCTGATGTGTGCTGCAGCTACATGTGCACAGAGCAGGGAGCAGCGCACACTGCTTAGTGCTGGCTCCTTGCTCTCCTAGTTACAGCACACATCGGGTTAATTACCTGATGTGTCCTGCAGCTACATGTGCACAGAGCAGGAGCCGGCACTGACAGTGAGAGCGGCGGAGGCTGGTAACAAAGGTAAATATCGGGTAACCAAGGACAGGGCTTCTTGGTTACCCGATGTTTACATTAGTTACCAGCCTCCGCAGAAGCCGGCTCCTGCTGCCTGCACATTTAGTTGTTGCTGTCTCGCTGTCACACACAGCGATCTGTGCTTCACAGCGGGACAGCAACAACTAAAAAATGGCCCAGGACATTCAGCAACAACCAACGACCTCACAGCAGGGGCCAGGTTGTTGCTGGATGTCACACACAGCAACATCGCTAGCAACGTCACAAAAGTTGTTCGTTACCAGCGATGTTGCTAGCGATGTTGCTTAGTGTGACGGGGCCTTTAGTATGGTGTACTCTATATGACATGGATTATACAATGATCTAAGAGTCTTTCCCACATTGAGAAGTTAGATACCACTTTTTTTGCCTCCATTTATATATATACTTCATTGTATATTATATCCTTTTATCAAGAATTGTCTTGATATACCATCTTGGTGTGGTTTCCTTCTCTATTTGTGGGACACTTGCCCTTCTTGGATGCGACCTTATATTATTAATCTAGTATATAATTGGCACATTATGATCAATACCTACACTGGTTGCGGTGATGTATACCGTTCTTTCCTTCCCATCACTTGTCCACATGTTCCAAATTTCAATATGAATATTAATAAAAAAATGTTGAACCGTTGATCGCCTCTTTCTCCTTTTGTTTGATATAGTTGGAGTGGCTGCTCTCGTTGTGGAGGATGTGTTGTCTGCCCCAACATATGTCGCGGAAATACCTTTGCTGACTTCTCGGGCAGTAAGAGTTACCGTATTAGAAAATGTATCACCTGTTCCTCTAAGGCAGTAATCTATTACGCAACTTGCATATGCCTGGTCTGGGGCGGAGGTTCCCGCTGTATGGTCACATGCGTCATGGAGGCACACCCTGTGATTGGACACACCGTTCATTATAAACCTCACATCCTGGCTCATTTAACCACGCCCCCTGACAAAGGTAACCCAGTGTTACCGAAATGGCCGTCGGGTGGGTCATGGGTTCCCCTCTTCTCCTGGCATCCACTGATTGACCTGTTGACATCCATGTAAGTAGTGAAAATTGGATATATTTTCATCTATTTGTGATGAATCCTGACCGTTTAATCCTATGGTTGTACAATTGGTCAAATTATTGGATGTAGAGTGACATCTAGTGGAATTGATAGGTATATATCTGGGTGAATGCCAGTTTTACCGATTATGGGTATTATATAATATGAGGGATCTGTGACCTCTTTTTGGGGCTTTTAAGTTCCTGCACTATTTTGCTCCACCTTCTACATGTTGCTTTTGTAATTACAATAAAATTTTGCAAAATAACAATGGGCGTTTGATTGTTTTTTCCTTGCAGTGTTTAACATTGTAAAGTGAACTATCTTGGATTACCATGCTATCACCCCGGACTCACATAGGGCACAGTTCCGATACCGCCCATGCACCACATGGGATCGTTTAGGATGTATGCCCATAAGATGTCCCAGGCATGTTGGAGATGGCTGGAAGTGGAAGACGCCTTTACTGTGGAAGACATTATGCAGGTATTTCTTATAGAACAATTTCTTTGCAAGTGTCCCTCAGAAATACAGGAATGGGTCAGAGAGTGCACCTTGGATAGAGCTGCAGCACTGGCTAATGAGGCCCTTAGTATCCGACCACAATGGAGGAGGTTTCTGAACAATAAGCTACAGCCTGCTCCTGCACCCTGGCCCTCTCTAGTTATTTCTGCCCCTCCAAACAGCCGCAGGCCGATGACCACCACGGCTCACAATCCTGGGCCCCAACAGTTCTGACCACGCCCTGGGGGAAATACAGAGAGGAACTGTTATGGGTGCGGGCAACCTGGGCACCTGCAATCTAGTTGTCCCGCAAGTACTCGGAGGGACCCCCACGCACCTCCACTTCGTCCAGTGGATTTTGTGCATTCCATCATGCCTGAAGAAGAGTTACCACTCCCTCCACCAGAGTGTATCGCTGACCCCTGCACCATAGATGCCCCTGTTGGAGTATATGGGCTCCGGCCTTTGTCACCAGGTTCTCCTACTGCCTTCTGCAGAATGCACACTGCAAGGAGTATGACGCTTAGGAGATGTTATCAATGTGGGCAGCCTGGGCATTTGCAAAACACTTGCCATGCTGGTCGATTGAGGAATGACCTTGCACCAAATTGACCTGTTCATTCTCTACAGCCAAATACACGGGGGGTAGAGTTCTCACTCCTTCAAGTTGACTTGCCTGATATGACTCAGACACTCATGGTTGACCACTAGGTGTTTATGGGGTGCGAGCCATAGCCCCGAGTGTCTCTTACTATCAAAGCAAGCACTTACAGGAGGTTGTGCTGGATGGACAGAGAGTCATTGGATTTTGTGACTCTGAGGCATTTGTCACAATAGCTGATCCCCGGGTGGTTCGGCCAGAGGCGATACATCATGGACCAGGGATTGTTATTGAATTGGCTGGAGGACAAAGGAGGAATATCCCAAAGTCTACTGTAGATCTGGACTTTGGCTTTGGAGTCAAGCAATGTGTGGTTGGGGTGATGAGCGGCCTGCTTGTAGATATTCTCCTAGGAAATTATGTGGGAGATCTACAATGCCAATTTGTGGGTGCAGGAAACGCAGTTTGAGTGAAGGAGGACACAAAGGGAAGCTTGTTCTTCCAACACTACCGCTGTACAAGGGACTATCCACAGCTGAGCAACATGGACTTAAGTGAGGTGGCCAGAGGTCTGTGTAGACCCTGAAGAAGGACTTCTGGAGGAGTGTGACTCATCCTCACGACATTTTGCGCTTACTGGACTATATTCGTGTCTCTGGACTATTTTTACCCTCTGTATGGTGGATTTTGTAATGCACCGCTAGATTTGCTTGAAATAAATGATCTTTGGATTGACCATCCATCTCTCGCTCTGTTGATTGTGTGATATAGGAGAAGGATCCCGTCACAGTCTCGGTGTGTCTCTTTTTCTGTGTGTCTTTGTCTCTTTATCTGTGTGTGTGTCTGTGTCTGTCTGTGTCTCTTTCACTATGTGTGTCTATCTCTGTGTCTCTGTGTGTCTCTGTCTCTGTGTGTGTCTCTGTTTGTCTGTCTCTGTATGTCTTTGTCTCTTTATCAGTCTCTGTCTCTTTGTGTGTATGTTTCTGTTTTAGTTTATGTGGGTCTCTGTCTGAATGTGTGTGTGTATCTCTGTGTCTGTGTATGTCTCCGTGTGTCTCTGTCTGTGTGTATCTTTTTCTCTGTGTCTCTATCTCTGTGTCTCTGTGTGTGTGTTTGTCTCTGTTTCTGTGTGTCTTTGTCTCTTTATCAGTCTCTATCTCTGAGTGTGTGTCTCTATTTTAGTTTCTGTGTGTCTGTCTCTGTGTCTATATGGAGATAAGGTATGCACACCAGTGACTATGCAAGGGGAATACATGTAATAGCAGAAACTGCTGTGTGAATACTGACATGAAAAATCCAATAGCTATATGTAAAAATGAAAATGTGAAAAATGGAACCTGCATTACTGCCATAAACATATGAATAAAGAGAAATTTAGATATCGAATTGATCAATGCAATAGAGCCCCAACACTACGCCAAAGTATTTCTCTATGTTGGGGTCCCTAGCTAGTGTGTGTCCTCTCATGCAGTTAAAAAACTTACCGTGTATGGGAAGCTGAGACCCAGGCTATATATGCGTATCATGTGGATTAGCAATAGGTGTGAATGGGGTGGGTTCACAAATGAAAAACTACTAAAAAATAAGGAATAACGTTTGGAACACCATTCTAAGTCTGAACTGGGTGCAAAAAACCTAAAAAAACATCACTATATAGAGATAAGGTATGCACACCAGTGACTATGCAAGGGGAATACATGTAATAGCAGAAACTGCTGTGTGAATACTGACATGAAAAATCCAATAGTTATATGTAAGAATGAAAATGTGAAAAATGGAACCTGCATTACTGCCATGAACATATGAATCAAGAGAAATTTAGCTACTGAATTGATCAATGCAATAGAGCCCCAACACTACTCCAAAGTATTTCTCTACGTTGGGGTCCCTAGCTAGTGTGTGTCCTCTCATGCAGTTAAAAAACTTACCGTGTATGGGAAACTGAGACCCAGGCTATATATGCGTATCATGTGGATTGGCAATAGAATAATATCTTTATTCATATGTTCATGGCAGTAATGCAGGTTCCATTTTTCACATTTTCATTCTTACATATAACTATTGAATTTTTCATGTCAGTATTCACACAGCAGTTTCTGCTATTACATGTATTCCCCTTGCATAGTCACTGGTGTGCATACTTTATCTCCATATAGTGATTTTTTTAGGTTTTTTGCACCCAGTTCAGACTTAGAATGGAGTTCCAAACGTTATTCCTTATTTGTTAGTAGTTTTTTGTTTGTGAACCCACCCCATTCACACTTATTGCCAATCCACATGATACGCATATATAGCCTGGGTCTCAGCTTCCCATACACGGTAAGTTTTTTAACTGCATGAGAGGACACACACTAGCTAGGGACCCCAACCTAGAGAAATACTTTGGCGTACTGTTGGGGCTCTATTGCATTGATCAATTAGATAGCTAAATTTCTTTTTATTCATATGTTCATGGCAGTACTGCAGGTTCCATTTTTCACATATTCATTCTTACATATAGCTATTTTATTTTTCATGTCAGTATTCACACAGCAGTTTCTGCTATTATATGTATTCTCTTTGCATAGTCACTGGTGTGCATACCTTATCTCCATATAGTGATTTTTTTTAGTTTTTTTGTACCCAGTTCAGACTTAGAATGGTGTTCCAAATGTTATTCCTTATCTGTCTCTGTGTCTGTCTCTGTGTGTCTGTGTATTTCTCTGTGTGTGCGTCTCTGCCTCTGTTTCTCTCTGTGTCTCTGTGTGTCTCTGTCTCTGTTTCTGTGTCTATCTCTGTGTGTCTCTGGGTGTGTCTGTCTCTACTGAAATCATATTAATTGACACATAAGCTCTTATACATAGAATGTTCTTTGTGGCCTATAGCAAACAATTAGAGCTCCTATTAATGACCTGTAGCTCCCAGGTCCACAGTATGTGTGTGTGTGTCTCTGTGTGTCTCTGTGTGTGTCTTTATGTTGATAAGAGGGAATTTGGGGTGGTGCAATTCAAGTATGCATGAGTCAAATGTCAGGCATGCATGCTATATTAAAATACAGAGACCAGAGATGAAGACGGGTCTAAGTAGAAAAGATGACTGGTTTATTTTAAAAAAAAAAAGTACAGGATAATATAGATGTCAGTTGGATAGGAGCCAAGAATACGTACACTTCTTCTATTGGGTATCCAGCAATAAGACCTTATCCTGAGATATACCGTATATGTATTTCAACATTTTATATGAAACTAAATCAGCATGTATTACAAAAAGTCTAATGATCAAAAAGTCCCAAATCTGATCACAGACTAGACAAAGGGTGCGGTACACAAATCCAAGCACCATGCTGAGTCCTACTATATTTGGTTATACTCATGTATTCATATAATACGGAATACTGTCCACAACAGTCCCCCTTTTGAAGATAGCCGAAAATCTTTCCCTACTTCCGTCGAGTCTATCGATCTGCCCTAATGCTGATGGTTACTTCACTTACCTACGAGATTACCCATCCCTTGTGGATGAACTCCCCCGCACAACAGACTATGCATAGGAAAGTCAGATCCTGTCCCTATCCCCTTGACTGTCCTCATAACTATGCTCCACACTGGCATACACTACCCGGGGGGAAGGAGGTGGTGATACTCCTCTAATCAGTTCATATTCATCAGGATTGGTTGCACTCAGAGCCTCAAATTCCTCAGGTGGTGGTGGTGGGACATCATCAAAGGTGGCATGCAGTCATCGTCTGATCCACAAGCTTGATTACCTTCTTTTTGACACAAAGCCATGCAGCACATAGTTAAGGCCAATAAAAAAAATGTAAACAAGTATTATTCCTAACTTGACAAGCAACCTATTTTGAAAGGCCATAACTGAAGTGGGACCTAATGGGTTCAACAATTGCTTTGAATGCGTCCCTAGTGTAATTTACAAAGCATTTTGTTTACCGTTATTATGGCGATGATTGATTCAAAACAGGTTGCTACATGATTTCTGGCTTTAAATTTGTCAGAGACTTCTCTAGGGACACCTATTAAATCTATGTAGACATTGTTCAATTGTCTATTTTTACTGGTTAACAGGGGCCATTTTCTTGCAGTTTAATGGTGTTATTTCAATAGTTGGGTGGGCCATGTATCTACTATTTATAATAGGGAAGATATAAGTGGGCTAGAGATTGGCATATTTTTGTTAGGTTTGTATGGTTAGAGTAACGGGATAGTATGCATTTAAAACCTCTGTCCTGGGATCTATGGGGAACGGTACAGGTGAGGTCTAGCTGCCGCACAAACCAATACATGATGACCTATTGTTACTTATTGTAGTGTACCTAAGCCATTCTAACCATCTTTCTTAGTAACAGCACCTTGACCAATATGACAAACAAGACCAACAAGCTCAGGTATCAGGAATAAGATATGTATCAGGTATAACAGGGGAGACAGCCTGGTCCCAGGTGGGTCATCTTTTGTAGTGGGATGCGTGGATCCATGTGGGTCCCCCTTCAACCTTTTATAGCTGTGGTTGTCATCAGGAGGACTTGGAAGGCCACATCGTATCTGGTTTGAGGGCTTGTCTGGTGAATCTCTTCATAAGGATCTGGAGTGGAAGAGAAAACTCGAGAACGTACAGTATGTTAGTCAAATGTTTAGTTAATTGAACAACGAGTTTAGTTAGAGTATCTGGGGCACTTCCAAACAAGATCTCATAGAGCCTCAAAGTGGAAATCCCTGCAGGGGTGTATGTGACACTGAACAATGCAAGGGGGAGTCTCTCATGCCTTTGTTTTCCCTGTTCCAAACACTGCCTCAACCTCCCACTCTGTGCGGATGGTATGGGGTGTGTAAGGCCAATTCTGTCCCCAAGGCCGGACATATCTTTTTGGTCAAGTTGGCAGTGACTTTCTGTGGTCTCTGAGAGCCCACAGCTGCACAATATCTCAGTCTCTGATGTTTCTCATTCTGTATGGCTTTATCCTGGATCCACTTGTCCTTTTCTTCTTCTGAAACTTGCTTTTGGAAGGTCGGGACCATGTTTTCTCAAGACTTTAAGACTTTACATCTTTTTGTTTCTACTTCACATTGGGGTCACTTAAGGAGTACAGATTTATGGAGAAAACAGAGTAAGCACTCACCGATTTTTGCTGTGTAGAAAAAAGCAGGCATTTATTCGTGCGCTGAGGTTACATATTGTGGCAAGCGGGGAGGGGGAGAGACAGAACAGTACGTTAGACGATGGCCATTTCGCACACTATGGAAGTGCTTCTACGGGTCTCCTTCAGCTGAGTCTGTTCATACCAGAATGCGGTAGGCAACCGCTTCATGTGAATACTGACAGACATTACAGTTGGAAGTAGTGCCCTGTATTTTTTCCTTCTTTACCTCTGCTTATTTAAGGAGTACAGATTGACTGACTGTTTCCATGGTAAGTGGTCACATTGCTACTTCTTTGGCTGTTTTGTCAGCGAGGGCATTTCCTACTGCTTCCCTTGAGGTTCCTACAATGTGGGCCTCAATCCTGTTCACTGCGACTCAGTCTGGCAATAACAAAGATCCCATCAGTTCTTCTATGGCCTCATGGTGGCGTCCAGGATTTCCATTGGCAGTGATCAAGTCTCTTGTCTTCCATACAGAGTGGATGATGGCTATTTTCTGCTCTGCCATCTTCCAGGCTTCAGTAAGAGCACAAACCTCTGCATCTTGTGCAGACAAGGATCCGGGTAGCGGCTGTTCTATCAGCACAGCGTCTTCTGATACCACCACCATACCCATGTAGAACCATCCTTCTTGATCTGCATATCTTGATCCATCAAAAAAGAGGGTTAAGTCAGGGTCTTCCAAGGGTGTATCCGTCACTGTATCGAATCCACAGGTTTCCTGCCTTGTGAGAGCAAGGCAATCATGTAGAGTTATGCCAGAGTCGACTACCTCTTCCACCAAGGTGTCAAAGGTGGGACACTCATCCCTTGGAAGAGGGAGAAGTGTAGCAAGGTTACAGACGCATACCTGGAGATGGTGAATACTGAAGCTGGGTAGGATTCTGAGGCAAAGACATCTTCTTCACTGCCAACTTCCTATCTTCAGTGAGGTGTTTTTTGTCTGATGGGATATACAGTGTCCTATGAACACAAATCTTTACAGACAGTACTGCAGCTTCTTCTTTGAGGCTTTGCACTCATTGTGTGCTAAGAACTGTAGCAAGTAAAGTCTGTGAATGGCATGCACACCAGTGGGAGAGTTGATGTGCTGGTGAATGGGTCAATAAGACCAGGTCCAAGTCACAGAGAATCACTGCACACTCAAATAAACTGCAATATTTGTGATTTTTTTTCAGAAAAAAATTGTGAACAAACACGACCGTCTCTGACATTTCAGCCCAAGGGCCTTGATCACAGGGTCACTAAAACAAAGCTAACAGAAATTATATACAATAAATATACAAACATATTTACAATATATACAAATGCAAAGTATAGATGTATCAGTACATAAGATAAAATGAATAAACCAATAATACGAGGGGCGATCCAAAAGTAATGATAATCGGTTATTTCTATTGCACACAGAAATTAAAATAAAATGTTTTCTTCTCTCTTAGGTACCCACTAGTCCAGGAAAAAAAAATCACTTAAATAGGCCACGATTCCCGGGAGCTACATTCATTTGAATATGAACTGCTGAGGAGTGAACATCAAAATGGAAAAAAAACGAGCTCAGAGCTGTCATCAAATACCGCTGCTTGAAAAAAATGACTACCAAAGACATACATAGCGACTTGGTGGAAACATTGGGGGACTCTTCTAGTCCATATTCCACAGTTGCACGCTGGGCCAGGGAATTTAAGCTGGGAAGAACATTGACGGAAGATGAACATCATGAAGGACGCCCATCCACATCCCTCAATGAAGAAAACGTGAAAAAAGTTGAAGAAGTTGTATTGGCAGATCGAAGAGTGACTATCAGGCATGTAGCTGAGGTCACAGGGATCTCATATGGCAGTATTCAAAGAATCCTTGCAAAAGAATTGCATATGAGAAAGGTCTCCGCGCGTTGAGTGCCAAAAATGTTAACCGACGAGTAAAAGAAGAAACGAGTTGACATTTCCATAGCAAATCTCGAAAAGTTCCAAGCAGACAAGGAGAATTTTTTGTCACGTTTTTTGACCATGGACGAGACCTGGATCCACCACTTTGATCCCGAAACTAAACAACAATCAATGACATGGAAACGAGCCGACGAACCAACGCCGAAGAAATTCAAAGTGTCAAGCTCAGCAGGGAAGGTTATGGCGTCCGTTTTTTGGGACGCTGAAGGAATTATTATGGTGGACTATTTGGAGAAGGGAGCCACTATTACGGGCTCCTACTACGCAGAACAAATAAGAAGATTGCGGGGGGCTATCAAGGGGAAAAGGCGCGGCAAACTGCGGGCCGGAGTGCTGTTTCACCAAGATAACGCTCTGGCTCACAAAGCTGCAGTTGCCACCATTCAAGAAGCGGGCTTTGAACTGGTGGAACACCCCCCGCTATTCGCCAGATCTAGCCCCCAATGACCTCTTTCTCTTTCCTCGCCTCAAGGAACACCTATGGGGCAAGAAATTTGACGACAATAGCGACGTGATAACCGCTGTTGGGGATTTTTTTGAGGGTCAAGATCAAGAATTTTTTTCGAAGGGAATTCTAAGTTTAGAAAAGAGATGGGCTAAATGTATAGACTTGTTAGGAGACTATGTAGAAAAATATATATTTTTTTTAATATATTCATTGTGTTTATTATTGATTATCATTACTTTTGGATCGCCCCTCGTAAATAAATAATAAACAGCCCGTGTGAACAAATAGATCTGGTATACTGGTCCAAAATGCCACACAGTGCCATAAACATGCTGACGGTATAACGGATAAGTCATACATTTGTATGGTGGAACATGACAATATATGGTGTTATATAAGGTATAATAGGTGTCAAATACTATGCATATAGTCACACATATATATATATATATATATATATATATATCCAAATAACATACACCGGATAACATCATTCAAATGCATGGAATGGGAATAAAGGTAAGAGGAAACGGGTAATCACATTGTATGTGGAAATATGTACCTGTCACAAGTAGTCCTGTTATAAGGATGTCTGGTGTGAAGTGTGAGGAATGCTGCCATTCCTATGGTGGATAAAAGTGGTATAGGTAAGTAATTTAAAAAAAATAAGAATATAGGCCAAGTAATAGAAGTCTTACCTATGCTAGGGGGTATGAAGGGGTATAACCTGTAAAGTAATGAAAAAAATGCTTAGTTAAATGCCCAGCCTGGTAGGGTAGACTCACTACAGTGTCCATGTAACTCTCCACTAAGGCTGCTTTCACACCTCCGGTTTCTGCAATGCGGAACAATCCGGCACTTTGCAGGAAAATCGCAACCGTTTTTTTTTGCTGCCGGTTGCGTTTTTTCTGCATAGACTTTAATTAGTGCCGCATTGTGCCGCATGGGCTCCCATTCGGTCCGGTTTTTGCTGCATGCGGCAGATTTAGCCGATGCGGCGGCCGGATGGAACGTTGCCTGGCACGTTTTTTCGTGCGGCAAAAAAAACCGCATCGCGCCGCATTCGGCTGATGCGGCGCATTTTTCAATGCATGCCTATGGCGGCCGGATGCGGCGCGATGCGGCAATAACCGCATCCGGCCGCCGCATGCGGTTTTTGCCACTGCGCATGCTCAGTAGCATGCCGCAAGTGGCAAAAACCGGACTGGCCGCAAAGGAAAAACTTATGCAAAGGATGCGGTGTGTTCACCGCATCCGTTGCATAGCTTGCACAGCTGGATTGAGCCGCAGAGCTCAAGCCGGATGTGTGAAAGCAGCCTAAGTTGTACATGATGTAAATGTGTCACCCAGGGCTATGGGGTACACGGTCACGGGCCGTATATGTAGGGGGACGCTGTGTCACGGTTGTGTAACGGTCGATGCCCGGTTCCATGACCCTCGGGGAGACTTTTTAAAAGGGATTATATACAGGGGAATCCAAAGAGTTTGTATTGTGACGCCACTCGCGGGTTGCGGTTATGGTGATGTTTTACTCACGGTGGTGTTGAGCTGTAGCACTAAAGACGGCTGGTTCAGACCCCTGGTCCCTTTTGTCCCAGTGCCAGTGTGGTGACCTATCGACAGAAGAAAAAGGACAGGTATTTTGCCGCGCTTGAAGACCATAGACTATGATGTCAGGCAAATGATTCTTTTTATTTCATCCTACGCGTTTCGGAGACCACAACTGTCTCCTTCTTCAGGGAAAGGAACTATTACAGAGACCAAGGAAGAGTGCTTTTATAAAGCAGTCAAAAAAAAAAAAAAAGAGGGGAGGGAAAACAAAGGAAGGAAACCCTGCCCATGACATCAGCTCACCATGTGCTGCAGGGCCATGACTCATAGCCACATGGAGCAGAGCCGTGTCAGGATCACATTAGGGATTTCCATAAATTACAAGATAAAACTCGCTGAACATTAATCATCCATCATAAATAAATGTCAAGGGTGCACAGATAACTGTGAAAAAATTGTTAGACATATTCATATCAAACTATGCACACAGATATACATATGATATAGAAAATATGAAGTGAAAAAACACAAAATATAAAGCATCCATTAAAACATGAACATTGAAAGCTGCCCCACAGCCAAGGATATGACTGCAAAAACAGTTTCTTACTAATCGCTAATGGTCAGCTGTAATCAGCACCATTAGCATACGGACATAAAAAACATTGCATAAAGTGCAGGTGAGCATACTGAGTTATTAAGTGTCTCTATTTGTTGGTATTGCTGATTTTAGATTTTACTGCTATTACTTTTGAACATTAACCTTTGAAAAAACAAAAAACAAAAAGTGAAAACATGAAAAATTGCAATTGCTAACAAAAAGTGATGGGGTGTGCATTTGGAACACTAAGAAAGCGGACTGATGAAGAAAAACTGAAAAAAATAATATTGTGTACTTGCGTGCAGAAAGAGAAAGAATCTCTTACCAAAGGGGGTGAAATGGGTTCAGGCCGTGGGAAAAAATTAAAAGGCGCAGGCGCGCTGCACAGGGACGGTAGCAGGATCCTCACAACAAGGTCAAGTGAGTTCAGGAGCGTGGGAAACCGCTGTAGCACGCGTGCGCGCACATCATACTACAGCAGCTAAAGAGAAAAAAAAAAAAAAGAGGCATTTAAGCTCTAACCAAAGAGCATTCACAAAAGAATTAGTGCCAAAAAAGAGGATGATCAAGCAAAGGATTCGGCCTTGCTCCGTAAACAAGAGAAAAAATGTTTTTATTTTTACAGGGAAAGATCTGAAACACGCAGTGATGCTTAAAAAGAGATAAAAAAATACTATAAAAACATGGAGGTATAAGAAAAACTGCCAAAATATGGAGCTGAAAATATCGTTATTATCCAGCATCCAATATCATTGGTGTCTGCATTTATGACCAGGGGAGGGGGGGGGAGGGGGAATTGAAAATAGAAGCATACCTATGACGTTTATTTACACTTATTAAAATCATATATAATATTTAAAAAGATTTTTTGGAACTTTTTACGTATAGAGGATTTTTTGAAAAAATATATATATAAGAATATAGAAATATAAAAAATATATAAGAATGCCACAACAATATATATGTATCTAAAAAGCAGACATTATAAAAACATAATAAAAACATATTATTCGCCTGAAGTTATAAAGTGAATCTACAATTTTCTTGAACATATTCACCCACACTTAATAAAATTTTTTAATAAAATAAATCAGTAATTTCATTGAGGCCAAACGGTTTGAGAGTATTTAGCCTGTGTATCCAGTAAGACTCCTTTCTACTAAGGGTTTCTGCCCTATTAGTGATGTTAGGAGAGACTTGCTCTATGGGTGTAATTTTAAAAACTGGATTTTTGTTGTGTACAAGCGTGCAGTGTTTAGACAACCCATGTTTTAGGAAACCAGTTCTAATATTGTAACGATGGGAGTTTAGTCTATTATGGAGCTCCTGACTGGTTCTACCCACGTATTGCTTCCCGCAAATACAATCCACCAGATACACTACATGATCAGACTGACATGTCAGACAATCCTTTATCTGGAACACATCTAAACTTCCTGGAGCACTGAAAGAAGTCCTCCCGTGGTATATGCTTTTGCAGCACAAACATTTTTTTATGCCACATCTAAATGCTCCCCCCATAGCCGGGGTACTCTTTTTTTGACTCAATGTTGGTATTCTGAGTCTACTAGGCGCGACGATGGTTTTAATAGTGGGTGCTCGTCTGAAAGTGACTCCTGGAGTTGAAGGCAAAACAGAGCTAAGGATGGGATCCTTTTGCAGGAGAGCCCAATGTCTAAGAAGGGTATCTCTTATAACACTGCTGTCACTGCTGAACGTGGTAATGAAATTACATGCGAATTTGCCCTTATTGATAACTGGTAGGTTACAATCAGTTACTTGTATGGGGCTAGGGGAGTCCTTCCTCCTTTTAATGAGATCAGATTGTTTAAGCTTAATAGTCTCGTGGTAAGCTTTCCGAACCAGGGACTTGGGGTAATTTTTCTCTGAAAAACGTCCTTTCAGTATACCCACTTGGTCTCTAAAATCAGCATCTCGTGAACAATTTCTCCTAATTCTTTTGTACTGATTGAGTGGGATATTATTTAACCATTTCACATAATGCTCACTCCCAAAGTTTATATAGCCATTAGCATCTACTTTCTTGAAAAAGGTTTTAGTGTGGATCTTAGTATCATCATGAAAGATGGTTAGATCCAGAAAATTAATCTCTACCTCACATATGGTTGCTGTGAAATCCAGACCCCAATCATTCCTATTCAATCCCTCAAGAAAAATTCTGATGTCCGAACGGCCACCATCCCAAATTATGAACAGGTCATCAATAAACCTTTTATATAGAATGATGCCACCACCATGTGCATTGGCATCTATGAAAAGCATTTCGAAGAGCCCCATAAATAGATTGGCATAGGAACATGCGGCTTTTGAGCCCATGGCTGTACCAATCCGCTGATGATATAGTTTTTCAGAGAAAGTAAAAAAATTATTATGGAGAATAAAATGCATACTTTCTAGGAGAAAGTTTTTTTGTAAAGGTGGAAACCTGCTATCATCTTCTAGAAAAAAAGAAAAAGCTAGAAGACCCAAATGATGGCGGATATTTGAATAAAGGGATGCAATATCAATTGTCACGAAGGTGTAAGACTTCTTCCATGTGACTGTATCTAGATATTCTATCAAGTGGGCTGAATCTCTAAGGTGGCTATTGAGGTTCACCACATGTGGCTGCATTAATAGATCAACATAATGGGCTAGGTTTGCTGTGAGTGAATTTATCCCAGAGATGATCGGTCTTCCAGGAGGGTTAAAAAGATTTTTATGTATTTTCGGGAGGTGATAAAAGAAAGGTAATGGTGCATTATTCACTTGAAAAAATCTTTTCTCAGCCGGGGTCAACATATTCGCATCAACTGCACTTTGAATCAGGGTTTTGTATGCTGCAACAGCTTGATCATATTTGTCTTTATTAACTACTTCATAATAAACCGGATCTGATAGAATTCTAGAGGCTTCTTTAATATAGTCCGTCCTATTCTGAACGACTATTCCCCCACCCTTATCTGCCGCTCGGATTACTATGTCACTATTAGTTTTAAATTTTAAATATTTTTAAATATTATATATGATTTTAATAAGTGTAAATAAACGTCATAGGTATGCTTCTATTTTCAATTCCCCCTCCCCCCCCCTCCCCTGGTCATAAATGCAGACACCAATGATATTGGATGCTGGATAATAACGATATTTTCAGCTCCATATTTTGGCAGTTTTTCTTATACCTCCATGTTTTTATAGTATTTTTTTATCTCTTTTTAAGCATCACTGCGTGTTTCAGATCTTTCCCTGTAAAAATAAAAACATTTTTTCTCTTGTTTACGGAGCAAGGCCGAATCCTTTGCTTGATCATCCTCTTTTTTGGCACTAATTCTTTTGTGAATGCTCTTTGGTTAGAGCTTAAATGCCTCTTTTTTTTTTTTTTTTAGCTGCTGTAGTATGATGTGCGCGCACGCGTGCTACAGCGGTTTCCCACGCTCCTGAACTCACTTGACCTTGTTGTGAGGATCCTGCTACCGTCCCTGTGCAGCGCGCCTGCGCCTGCGCCTTTTAAATTTTGTGCACCCTTGACATTTATTTAAGATGGATGATTAATGTTCAGCGAGTTTTATCTTGTAATTTATGGAAATCCCTAATGTGATCCTGACACGGCTCTGCTCCATGTGGCTATGAGTCATGGCCCTGCAGCACATGGTGAGCTGATGTCATGGGCAGGGTTTCCTTCCTTTGTTTTCCCTCCCCTCTTTTTTTTTTTTTTTTTTTTTTTTTGACTGCTTTATAAAAGCACTCTTCCTTGGTCTCTGTAATAGTTCCTTTCCCTGAAGAAGGAGACAGTTGTGGTCTCCGAAACGCGTAGGATGAAATAAAAAGAATCATTTGCCTGACATCATAGTCTATGGTCTTCAAGCGCGGCAAAATACCTGTCCTTTTTCTTCTGTTGATATTCTACTTGTGCAACAGGGCTGCTGCTGGACCTTTTTGGCGCTCACGTTATGCTGTTAAAGGAGTTGTGACTGGCACAACTCGATCAGGTGAGTGCATCACTTTTACATGATCTTTCCCACCCAATATATCGGGTAAGACCCTATTGCGCCTTCTCTCTCCTATTTAGTGTGGTGACCTGGTAGTCTCTTTCCCCAGCACCTCTCACTGGTTGGTGGGACCCCGTAGCTTGAAGCGTTTGTGGGTCCCTTACTGTCTGTCAGTAGTCTCTCGTCCGTACGGCGGGCAGTGCGAACCCTGTAGAGTCGGTGTTCTGTTCCGGTCCCTGGCTCAATCTTTACTGCTGGTGCCCCCGGATTCTTGGGTCAGTGAGGTCCGTGAAGGTCCCCTCACTGTGCAGGTGTTTGACAGAGTGCCTGAAGCTGTCACCTGACCTAGGGCCCTGTGCCCCGTCGGTGCTCTGGTTCCAGAGGTACCTGGCTGTACCCTCCCTGGCAACCACTCTCCTGTGCCACCTAGGTCACTGTTACACGACCCTGTCTGGAGACACGTCCGTTCCCTTCAACTGTCACTACCGGACTCTACTGACGTTCTGTCTCTCTGTCCCCTCCCACCGGGCTGTTGGCTAGTGGACTGGACTGGCTCCACCTCTGGGCCGCCATCCATTGGGTCCCGGACTGGTCAGTCATCTCTAATGGGGAGTGGGAGCTGGGGATGTTATGTGTTTTGGTGGTACCGGCACTGGTCTGGTCCTGCATCTTTGCCAGGATGAAGCACCTAGAAGTGCCCTGAGGGGTTCATGGGCACTACATTCCCCCTTGGTTAAACACAGGACATCCTCGGGCTGCAAAAGAGTAATACAGGTTAACATTTTTTTCTTTGTTAATGTTTAATGTTTTCACATTCTCCCTATGCAGGGGAGGCATTGCTTTAACCATTGCAAACTGGAGTACCCCTCCTGTCAACCACCACCCAAATGTCCTGGTCCCAAAAACCCCTAGGAGGAAGGTCACCGGTTTCCATGGTGACTGGGTCTCGGCCGACTCTACCGCAGAACCTTCCTGCGACCTTTTCCTCTCCTGTTGATGGTGTTGATGAGAGTTCTTGTGGCAGGTTGTACTCTGGTATTGACACAAGCGGTGCAACTATTTACACTCGTGAGACTTCGGGTCATTACTAGGGATGAACGAATGTATTCGCCACTATTCGGTATCCGATGGATAACAGGCTATTCACACCATTTGATATCCGATGGATAAAACAACAGCCGCTCCGATACTGTCATTTTAATCTCTTAATTGCTGGCACCTGTTTTCCAAACAATGAATACATTTGATGTTGCTTGCCCTCACAGTAACGCCGCAGCCATCTTTGTTGTGGTGTTACTGTGATTGGCTTGGTCGCACAGCATCATTGGGGCTATATAAGCCAGCGGCCATTTTGTGAACACGCAGTGATAGGGAGCTAGTGGTATACATAGACTGTAATGTATGCGGGAGAGCGTTCGTAGATCCAACTAACAAATAGTCCCTGTAAGGGCTGAATACAATGTCCAGTAGCTGCTAGCAGCTCCATAAATCGCTTTTTTGACAAACAGAACGCAGGTCTTTCGGTCTCTCTCTGTCTGTCGGTCTCTCCCTCTCCCCCCTCTCTTATACTCACCGATCACTGACCGATCACCGACACGGCGCTGCACGGATGTGGCACTGCTCTGGCGGCTTCTCCAACTTTTGAAAATGCCGGCCACTCATTATTCCATCTCATATTCCCTGCTTCCCCTGACCCACCGGCGCCTATGATTAGTTGCATTTAGACGCGCCCCCACGCTGAGTGACAGCTGTCTCACTGCAACCAATCACAGCCATCGGTGGGCGGGTCTATAAAGTGCAGTAAAATAAATAATAAAAAAAAAACGGCGTTCGGTTCCCCCCCAATTTTGATGCCAGCCAAAGTAAAGCCCCACGACTGAAGGCTGGTATTCTCAGCATAGGGAGCCCCACGTAATGGGAAGCCCCCCAGCGTAAAATATCAGCCAGCAGCCGCCCGGAATTGCTGCATCCATTAGATGCGACAGTCCCAGGACTCTAACCGACTCATCCAGAATTGCCCTGATGCGGTGGCAATCGGGGTTATAAGGAGTTAATGGCAGCCCACAGCTGCCACTAAGTCCTAGGTTAATCATGGAAGGCATCTATGAGACACCCCCAATGATTAACCTGTAAGTGAAAGTAAATAAACACATACACCCAAAAAAATCCTTTATTTGGAATAAAAGACAAAAAAAACCCCACCTTCTTTCACCACTTAAAATCCCCAAATACCCCTCCAGGTGTGACGTAATTCACACGAGGTCCCACGACGCATCCAGCTCTGCTACATGAAGCTGACAATAGCGGAGCAACTGAAGTGAGTCACGTTATCAGCGGTGATGTCACTCAGGTTACCCGTGGCAACAGCTCTCAGGTGGAGGACTGCAGCTGGCTGTGTGTAACCTGAGTCACAGCACCGCTGATCACGTGGCTCACTTCAGTCAATCAGGGGATTTGCAATCACCGGTGAGCCCTTCACCTGTTATCACAAATCAGGCCACAGCGCACACACAGAGCCGAGCGATGACAATGAAGTCGGGTGAAGATCTTCCAAGTTCTTTCTGATTAAGCGGCTCTGTCTCACAGCCAGCCATGTTCTATGGGGATGTAGCAGAGCCGAGTGGGACTGCACTGTCAAAAATGAATCCAAAATGCATTCAATATAAAAAAAGCAAAAAAGAGGAAAAAATATCATTACTTACAGCAAACATGGAACTGCAGCTGTATATTGCCAAGGCCAAAAGACTACTACTCCAGCAGGATACAGCTAAACCCCCACTAAGTGGAAGCATCAACAGGTGCAGGAGGAGCAAATCACAGAGACTTCCAAACATGGAGGAGGAGATTGCTGGATGGTAAAACTGCACACTTATGGCTTACATAAAGCATTGTTCACCCTAGCAGACGCACAGTCACAAACCCGCAGCCTATTAGGCGACGCTTATACTATTAGATCAGGTGGGCTGCCAAGCCATACCCCAACTGCGCATTACATAGGGACACGAACTCTAATAGCAAGACCTAACAAAAAGGGGCCTGGCTGTATTCTGTACAAAAAAATATATATGATATAAAAAAAGAGCATCTGCTAGTGTGAACAGTGCTCTATGCAAGCCATCAGTATGTAGTTTTACCATCCAGCAATCTCCTCCTCCATGTTTGGAAGTGGGTGTGATTTGCTCCGCCTGCACCCCCCCAGGACAATGGGGACACACCAGTGGGAAGGGCCAGGCAGATGGTGACGCCCACCTAGGGGTTCTGAGGTGTCAAGGGGAGGGAACAAGTTAGATAAGCTTAGACAGAGGAAGTGAGAGGAGTGAAGTGGTAGTCGGGGGTTGTAGCTCCCGGACTACCTGAGCTGACTAGGTGGCAGATGGCAGAGCAGGGCCACAGGCGACGGAGATCCAGTTGCGGGAGACCTTAAGTGGACTGGGGCAGGGTTGTAGCCCGCCGGTGCCGACAGCGGGAATCTGGTACGGAGGCCATGCTCAGTCGGGGTACTTGGACCCTAGGGCACCTTTCCAATTAACCAGCAGGGAAAAGATTCCAAGTCTTGTCCCACTAGCAGCCCAGATAGAGCGAGACGGAAGCCCAACGCGGGGGATAGGGCGTCTGCAAGTGCCTGCAAAAATCCTAAGGGTCAGATCTCGCGACAGCTCCCACAGCAAAGACACCGGGAGTGAACTTTTACCATTCCATGCGGACTAGTCAAAACACGAGACACCAAACTAGAGTGCAGGAGGAGCACACCCCTCCAGAGGCTACCGGTATCCGGCACTTGGTTTACTATCTGGACTTTGTGTGACGTTATTCAAACAGTGAGTACACCGGTATCATCCGGTCCAGCCCTGCAAACTGCGCCCCAGCATTCCGCTCCACCTACACCTGGGCCCCGAGACAACACCTCCCATACCCGTGGAGGGGATACCATCCTGCTGCCCAGCTCCATCAGCCCTGGGTGCCCCATACCAAGGCAGCGGCGGTGTCACCAACTATCACCGCAACCCACGGGTGGCGTCACTGACAAACTCTCCCCTGCAAATAACCCCTTTATTGAGTTGTGGGTGACGGGCTGCTGTACGAGCCTCGGATCCGGCTGCCGCTCGAGCCACAGCCACGATCCCGGATCCGAGCGTCTCGAGTAGCCCCCCTGCTGTGGTCTGTGCCCCCGCCCGCTACATTTGCTGTAAGTAATGATATTTGTTTCTCATTTTTGCTTTTTTATATTATATATAGTATAGGGACCTACAAGCATGAGGTTTCCGTGACGAGGGTTGTAGGCTTCCGTCTTATGGCCATAAAAAAAAAACCCAAACCTCATTGTTTTTGTACAGGATACAGCCAGGACCCTTTCTGTTAGGTCTTGCTATTAGAGTTCCTGTCCCTATGTAGTGCGCAGTTGGGGTATGACTTGGCAGCCCGCCTTTTCTAATAGTATGGGCGTCACCTAATAGGCTGCGGGTTTGTGACTGTGCGTCTGCTAGTGTGAACAATGCTCTATGCAAGCCATCAGTGTGCAGTTTTACCATCCAGCAATCTCCTCCTCCATGTTTGGAAGTGTGTGGGATTTGCTCCTCCTGCAACGGTGAGGCTTCCACTTAGTGGGGGTTTAGCTATATCCTGCTGGATTAGTAGTCTTTTGGCCTGGGCATCATACCGCTGCAGTTCCATCTTTGCTGTAAGTAACAAAATGCATTCAAAATGCCAGGTTTTTTAAATTATTTATTTTACTGCACTACATAGACCCGCCCACCGGTGGAAGTGATTGGTTGCATTCAGACGCACCCCCACGCTGAGTGACAGCTGTCTCACTGCAACCAATCATAGCCACCGGTGGGCGAGATGGAATAATAGGCGGCCGGCATTTTCAAAAGCTGGAGAAGCCGCCAGAGCAGTGTGATAGCCGTATAATGCCGTGTCGGTGATCGGTCAGTGATCGGTGAATATGAGAAAAGGGGTGAGAGGGAGAGACCAACAGAGAGAGAGAGAGAGACCGAAAGACACGCGTTCTGTTTGTCAACAAAGCGATTTGGTTTGAGAGCTGTTCTGGCGACTACGTAAAAGCCGCATGCTGCTCTGAGCACATTATTCCAAGACACCAGAAATGCAGTCAGGCACCTTCTACAGGCTGTACCCATACTGCTTCTACCTTTTCTCATCCATTTTAGCCTTTTCCTCAGTCACCACAGCTCACTTTTAGGTCCAACGTGAAATTATTTGGGTTTCCCATAGACTTACATTGGGCGTCAAATATTCGCAAATAAGCGAATAGCGGCGACCTATTCGTCGGATATTCATCAAAGCGGATATTTGGGTATTAGAACATCCAATCTTCCAATCATCCAATGATCAGTGGTCCATTTTTATATAAAACTGTGCAGTATTATGCAAACATTTTTAACTGAACAACAAAACAGGGTAGCCTGGTTCAGCTAATACAGTGCAGGGGGACTTGAAAATGGGGCAGGAGTGGAGGAAGCAGGGTTTGGCAGTATGGCAACCTTCTGCACATCCAAGGCATACCAGCCCCACTCTCCATGATGTCGGGTATATGTGACCACGTCCCCTGGGTGCAGGCCACAGTCGGGATGTCGCTTCTACAGTTAGTCCAGCACTTCAAGGCAGGAGACAAAGACCCCAGCATGCAATCTGGGCTCAGAGATGAACACCCCCACCCCTGTTTTGGGTCAAACCCTGGTACCGGACCCCGCGGGCCCCCCAGCTGGCTTAGAGCAAGCTCTGTTTCTCTTGGAGATTGCGAGCCTCTACCTGCTTTCTCCGTGTTGCCCGCTCCTTCCTCTCCTGAGCCAGTTGACGGATGGTGGCTTGGCAGGCTTTGTGGACCTCCTCATCCACAACAGCCCATTGCCCAGCTACAGCCATGCCCCACACCGGCTGGAAGAGGGCAGGATGCGGCCGGGTCTGATTTGGCCGTGGATGGAGGCGTTGCAGCCGCAACTAGGGAAGGAGCTGGTG
The DNA here is from genome assembly GCF_048569485.1 of Anomaloglossus baeobatrachus. Classification (NCBI taxonomy): domain Eukaryota; kingdom Metazoa; phylum Chordata; class Amphibia; order Anura; family Aromobatidae; genus Anomaloglossus; species Anomaloglossus baeobatrachus. Next base: position 209,010,966 of record NC_134357.1, on the reverse strand, counting down.
GCACTGCCTGGTCAGTGGCCGAGGATGGCACTGGTTCTGCTGCAAAGGAGACTGGTGGGGCCAGGGAGATTTCGGTTCCTACCTGCTCCTGGCGCTGCTCCTCTTGCAAGGCCCGTTCCTCCTGGGCTCGCACGATCGCCACAATCCCCTGCATCTCTGCATGCCAGTCCATAACTTGCTGGATGAGCCGCGCCCGCATCCGTATGCACAGCTGCTCCACTTCTCCCTCTAGCCAGGTTGCAGTCCCACTGCCGGACCGATCCGGTTTCCTGTCCCTTGGAGCAGACATCTCGACTTTCTCTGGTTTGCTGGGCTCGGGATCCAGAGCTGGCGTCCCCCTAGCACACCAGGGAGAATTCTGCCACAGGCTCTTCCGGTTTCCTGCAGCAAGTTTCAGTTTTAAATTTGCACAATCCTAGGGGGCGGAGTCTCTTTTTTGCGCGCTTTCACCAGAGTGATGGCACAGTTCTTTTTCACAGAAACAAAATGGCGGTAGTTTGGAAACAAAAGCAGTCCATAAGGCGCACGTCACCTGGGTTAACGGGTCTAGTCCATATGCTGTTCGTGACGCCAGGAAAAAGCTCTGTCGCCCAGGGCTATGGGGTTCTCGGTCCCGGGCCGTATATGTACGGGGATGCTGTTTCACGGTTGTGTAACGACCGATGCCTGATTCCGTGACCCTGGGGGCACTTTTTAAAAAGGGATTATATACAGGGGAATTGATAGAATTTGTATCATGTCGCCACTTGCGGGTTGCGGTTATGGTGATGGAACCGCCGCTGCACAGTCTGTTACCACTGGGACTGATGGTGATGGCAGCCTGGATGGGAGGCCCTCCGCAAGTAGGGCCGTGCTCCAGGGAGTGAATGGTGGGATCCGGCGCAGAAACAAGGGAGACCACATGATGGGATGCAGTGCAACTACTGTTTTACTCATGGTGGTGATGAGCTGTAGCACTGAGGATAGCTGGTTCAGACCCCTGGTCCCTTTTGTCCCAGTGCCAATGTGGTGACCTGGTAGTCTCTTTCCTTGGTACCTCTCACTGGTTGGTGGGACCCTGTAGCTTGAAGCGTTTGTGGGTCCCTTACTGTCTGTCATTAGTCTCTTATCTGTACGGCGGGCAGTGCGAACCCTGTAGGGTCGGTGTTCTGTTCTGGTCCCTGGCTCAATCTTTACTGCTAGTGCCCCCGGATTCTTGGGTCAGTGAGGTCCGTGAAGGTCCCCTCACTGTGCAGGTGTTTGACAGGTTGCCTGAAGCTGTCACCTGACCTAGGGCCCTGTGCCCCGTCAGTGCTCTGGTTCCAGAGGTACCTGGCTGTATCCTCCCTGGAAACCACTCTCCTGTGCCACCTAGGTCACAGTTATATGACCCCGTCTGGAGACACGTCTGTTCCCTTCAACTGTCACTACCGGACTCCACTGACGTTCTGTCTGTCTGTCCCCTCCCACCGGGCTGCGAGCTAGATGGCTGGCTCCACCTCTGGGTCACCATCCCTTGGGTCCCGGACTAGTCAGTCATCCCTAATGGGGAGTGGTAACTGGGGATGTTATGTGTTTTGGTGGTACGAGCACTGGTTTTCCAGGTCCCTGGGGGTAGGCCCTGCATCTTTGCCAGGATGCAGTACCTAGTAGTGCCCTGAGGGGTTCAGGGGTGCTACATAAACATACCTGTATGGTGCTGATAGAAGGCACGTCCGTGCCTATCCTGGCTCCTATGCACCTATTGTAGGGGAGGTGCTGCTGCAGGACCCGGAAGTGGATTTTGCGACTGTGCACATGTGCTGAGAATGGCCACTATATGGTATGACTGCATCTGGCCCAGCTGACCCGGAAGTTGTTTGCTGCACAGCTACACGCTGGTGGGCTGTGTGGTGATTATATGCAGAGTCTCCATGGTGACCAGTGCTTATGCGCAATAAGGTCTCTGGGTCTGCAGAGTGCTGTGTAACTCTTAAGCATCGGTTAGAAGAGCAGTGTACTGTATGTGTAGTCAACCCCTTTGTCTTTAAAGCAACATGCTGATAATATAAGGATTTATGTGTATGTTGTGTACAGCTGTATGAGGGGCACATAGAATGGATAGTTAGGTTAATATGAATTCTATAAGCCTGTAATGATATTATAATGCGGAAAATATTGCAATAAACTGTGTCAGGCCCTGTGCGCACTTGAAAAAGGAATTTTCTTAAGGAAATTCCGGAGGCTCAGTAAGATTACTGGGAGGGAAAATACTGCACCAAAATCCGCATTCATATCCGCATGCGGTTTGTTGCGTTTTGCTGCGGAAATGCTGCAACCAGTGTCGGACTGGCTTCTGGAAGAATCTCCAGTAATACGAGGCCTGGCGGTTACCTGCACTGAACTCCGGAGCTCTCACCTGAACTCCGGAGTGCAGCCTAGACTAAACTGCGAGCGCCGAGTGATTGATTGCCCGGGGATTGCAGCCTAGACTAAACTGCGAGCACCAAGTGATTAATTCCCTGGCGATTCCAGTTTAGTTCAGGCCGGGCTGATCTCCGGAGCTCAGGTGACAGCTCCAGAGTGCAGCCCGGCCTCTCTATAGCTATCACCTGAGCACCGGAGATCAGCCCAGCCTGAACTAAACTGCAATCGATGGGGAATCAATCACTCGGCGCTCGCAGTTTAGTCTAGGCTGCACTCTGGAGCTCAGGTGACAGCTCCGTTGTTCAGTGCAGGTAACCGCGGCCAGTACTGGTATTACTGAAGATTCCACCAGTAGCCAATGCCGCAGCTACCTGCGGAAAAGAATTTACATGCAATTTGTTTTTGCTGCGGGAATCCGCCTAGTGCGCACAGCTTTTTTTTTTTCCCATAGGATTTGCTGGTGAATCACTGCAGAGATGTTATGAATATTTTCTGCAGCCAAACATGCAGCAAATCCGCGGGTAATCCGCGAGAAAATCCGGCTAGTGCGCACAAGGCCTAAGACTGTCATTGTGGTATAATGTGAAAGGATGTATGAATGAATATGGGAATATGATTTGTCTGTACCTGTGGTTTTGTGTGAAGTATGCGAACCCATGGTGATGTATGAAGTTGTATAATGTATTGTGTATGTAGTAGTGTATGAATAGCTATAATGATGAAAATAGGTGGACTTACAATTATACTGTAGTAATATAAGGAGGGTTATGTGGACTGTAAATTAAACGGACAAGTAAATTTATATACATAATTGTTCTTACCATGGAAGGTCAGGATGAGGAGAGAAGGAGGAGGAAAGGGAAAGGGAAAATTCCACGATTTCCAATATATCATATTCCTGTCTAATAAAGGAACAAATACATTAATAATTAATTATTAATAATCACCAATTCATTACTTTGCCTGAACCTATAAAGCATAGGTTACACCAATATCAATACAGCATAATCTTATCCAAGTACAATAAGGGAAATAGTTATTATATATCAACCAGTCCATTTTTCTATTGAAACCATTAGGTGTCATTGTCTGGAGTGTGTGGATTCAGTAGCTTTCTCTCTGTTTTAACAGCCATATATGATTACCACCCCTCCATGGCCTAGGGACTTGTTTCAAGACCTAGAACTGTACCTGTGATACTGTGTGTCTTGCTTGTTGGAAATGAAATGCTATTGGGAGACAGATTTCTATTTACATATAATGGTCGATTTATGGCTGGCGATGTGGTCTCTCACATGTTGGGTGGTCTCCCGAATGTATAAGAGACTGTGTTCCGGACGCGTCCCGCCCCAGAAGTGGTCAAACCGCTTGGATCCGGATGTCGCTACTCGTGGCTCGAGGGTTTCCGGACCAGGGGGTTCGGGGTCACGCCGAAACGTGATGGGGGGTTAATTACAGGGGAGTTAGGTAGTTTGTGACGCCACCCGTGGTGTGCAGTAATAGGGAGTACCGCTGCTGCCGTTGGGAGTACCCGGGGATGGAGTGGGGCAGCCAGATGACGTTACCCTCCACAGGTAGGGGAAGGTCCCGGGACTCTGGATGGTGGATTGGGGTGCAGGGGGAGCGCAGGCTCGCTGATTGCAGGGGATAATCAGGTACTCACTCAGAAGGAAAGCAGACGCTGACAACGAGGTAAACCAAGTCTCTGGGTGTCTCTGCCCTCTTGGGGAGCTCGTCCGGGTCCCGTCCCCTGCAGCACTGCCTCATGGTCTGTGGCCTGCCTCCGGGCACAGTATTTTTAGAGTGTCTAAGTTGCTCGTCAGCTTGGAGCTTTCCGGGCCCCGCTCCCTACTAAGAGTAGCAGAGGAGCTTGCTCTCAGGACCTCACGCTTGGGATTTCAGTGGGCTGCATTTTTGGAGCCCTATCCCACACTTTGTGCTAGTGCCCCTGATCTCTGAGCTTCGTGGGAACAGTCCATATAGGCCCTATCCTCTGCAGGTTAATTACCGGGTTGCTTGAAACTTCTCCCCGACCTAGGGTCCATGTAACCCGACGTGCCTTCGGTCCCAGCCCGGCTATTGAACTGCGGATACTGGCTATCCTCCAAGACTAGCCAAGCACCCAGTCCCAACCTGCCGCGACTGGGTCTTCGACTCTTCTGGGTCCAGACAACCGTCTGCGACCTAGGCTGCTTCTCCCCTTGGAGCTCCAACTCCCAGCTTCCACACACTTCAAGCCCTGGAACCAACTCACTTCTCACCTCCCACCTCCCTGCCTGACCCCTAGGTGGGCGGCCCTATTCCAGCTTAGCAGCCCACTGGTGTGCCTGACAGGGTGTGTGGTGCGAGGTGTCACTAGGATTTGTAGATGCTGGGGGAGGCAGTACTGCAAGATGGGGACCCAGAACCATGGGGGTTGAGTCCTGCACTAGAAGATAAAGAGCGTGCAGTACCCTGTGACGACCTGACTGGTCGATTTATGGCTGGCAATGTGGTCTCTCACATGTTGGGTGGTCTCCCGAATGTATAAGAGACTGCATGTTCGACCATATGAATATATGAGTTATCCATTATACCTTCAGCATGTTTATGGTACTGATTGGCATTTTGGACCAGTATATCAGATCCATTTGTTCACACTGGCTATTTATTATTTATTTATTTATTTATTATTGGTTTATTCATTTTATCGTATGTACTGCTGCATCTATACTTTGCATTAGTATATAATGTAAATATTTTTGTATATTTATTGTATATAATTTTTGTTTCTTTTAGCGACCCTGTGATCCAGGCCCTTTGGGCTGAAACGTCTAAGACGGTCGTGTTTTGTTTACAATTTTTTCTGAAAAAAAATCACAAATATTGCATTCTATTTGAGTGTGCAGTGATTCTCCATGACAAGAACTGTAGCAATGCAATCAAGTTGTTTTGGGCTTCTTCTAAAGAGTCAGCTTATGGGCTCTCGGAGACGTGAGACAAAGGATTGTACCCAGGTTTATATGGAAAGGCATCAGGTGTAAATTGGGGTCAGGAATACTATTCACTAGGATTGAAGCCTCCTGGGGCTTCCATGTAACATATTTGGAAGGACTTTGTCTGGGACTGCCAGGGAAAGGGGGTGGGCTGACATCATTGATTAAGGATACTACTGCTGGGTCTCTTTGAAGGTTGTAGGTTTGAGATCTAGGCTAATTTGGGAGTTGTGTGCGGATGTAAGGCCTTTATGTCCCTCCTCTGCAGCTTCTGTAATAAACAACCTCTGTCTCTGAGTCTCTGTGTGTCTTTCTGTGTCTACGTGTCTCTGTTTCTGTGTGTCTCTGTCTGTCTCTGTGTCTGTTTCTGTCTCTGTGCCTCTGCGTGTCTGTGTCTCTGTCACTTTGTGTCTCTGTTTGTCTCTGTGTGTGTCTCTGTCTCTGTGTCTGCCTCTGTGTCTCTATCTCTGTATCTCTGTGTGTGTATGTCTGTGTGTGTCTGTGTGTCTCTGCATCAGTGTCTTTGTGTCTGTCTGTGTGTGTGTCTCAGTGTATGTCTCTGTATCAGTCTCTGTGTCTCTGTCTCTGTGTGTCTTCGCATGTCTGTATTTGTGTATGTCTGTGTCTGTCTCTATGTGTCTGTGTCTCTTTGTGTCTCTGTGTGTCTGTCTCTGTGTGTATCTCTGTGTGTTTCGGTCTCTATGTGTCCCTGTGTCTGTGTCTCTGTATGACACTGTCTCTATGTCTGTCTCTGTGTGTCTTTATCTCTGTGTCTGTGTGTCTCTGTGTTTCTGTCTGTGTGTCTGTGTCTTTGTGTGTGTGTCTTTGTCTGCATCTCTATGTCTGTGTCTCTGCATGTTTGTCGCTGTGTTAAAGTGTGTCTCTGTGGGTATGTCTGTATCAGACTCTTTGTGTGTGTCTCTGTATGTCTGTGTGTCTCTGTGTGTGTGTCTTTGTGTGTGTCTGTCTTTGTCTGTTTCTGTGTGTCCTAGTATCTGTGTGGTGTGTGTGTGTGTGTGTGTGTCTCTCTCTCTCTGTGTTTCTCTGTCTCTGTGTATCTCTGTCACTCTCTGTGTCTCTGTGTCTGTATGTGTCTCTGTCTCTGTGTGCCTCTGTGTGTATATGTCTCTGTGTGTTTGTGTCTCTGTGTGTCTGTCTTTGTATCTGTGTCTGTGTGTCTGTCTCTGTGTGCTGTGTGTGTCTGCCTCTGTGTGTCTCTGCCTCTGTGTATTTGTGTCTCTGTGTCTCTGTGTGTGTATCTGTCTTTGAGTCTCTGTTTGTTTCAATCTCTGTGCATCTCTGTTCTTTGTGTGTGTCTCTGTCTGTGTGTCTCTGTATCTGTGTCTGCCTCTGTGTGTCTCCATCTCTGTGCATCTCTGTGTGTCTGTCTCTGTGCATCTGTTTCTGTAAAGCTGTCTCTGTGTGTGTCGTTGTGTATATCTGTTTCTCTGTATCTTTGTCAGTCTCTGTGTGTCTCTGTGTCTGCTTCTGTGTCTCTGTGTGTGTGTCTCTGTTTCTGTTTATCTTTGTATCAGTCTCTGTCACTGTATGTGTGTGTCTTTATCTGTGTGTGTCTCTGTGTGTCTCTGTCTGTGTATCAGTCTCTGTGTGTCTCTATCTCTGTGTGTACCTGTGTGTCTCTGTTTGTGTGTGTCTCTGTCTGTGTCTGTACAGTCTATGTGTGTTTTTCTGTGTCTCTGTGTGTGAGTCTCTGTAGATCTCTGTCTGTGTGTCTCTGCTTCAGTGTGTCTCTGTGCCTTTCTGTGTGTGTCTCTCTTTGTGTGTGTCTCTGTATCTGTGTCTACCTCTGTGTATCTCTGTGTCTGCCTCTGTGTGTGTGTCTCGATTTCTGTGTATCTGTACCTCTGTGTGAATGTCACTATTTGTGTCTGTCTCAGTATGTTTGTGTGTGTGTGTGTCTTTGCTTCTGTGTGTCTCTATATGTCTCTTTGTGTGTTTCTGTGTCTCTGTGTTTCTGTGTTTCTGTGTGTGTTTGTGTGTCTCAGTCCCTGTGTTTCTCAGTCTGTGTATCAGTCTCTGTGTGTCTGTCTCTGTGTGTCTCTGTGTATCTCTGTCTGTGTGTCTCTCTGTCTGTGTCTGTTTGTGTGTGTGTCTGTCTCTGTGTGTCTTTGTCTCTGCTAATGTGGCGCCCCTGACCTGGTCAGGCACCACTGAGTACTGCACCCATGCTGGGGACAGTACAATACAGGTAATCCAGAAGGCTGACAGGGGTGTGGTACACAGGCGCATAGTAATCAGCTCTCACACATGTACCCATGAGAGGACCCCTGGGGATCCCAGGAGGGGGAAAAGCCTTGACCTTCACTGGAATAGTGGAGGGGGCCAAAAGCCTCCATCTCCTCTCAAGGGGTGTGGTAAGAGAGTCTGGTTGCTAGGTGGCGTAGGCAAGAACAGGAGAGGAGGGGCAGTGAGTCAGTTAGAGCAGAACTCCATAGGGCTCAGTGAGGAGCAGACCTGTGGGGCTGTTGCTGTCTAACAGCGCCCGCGCAGTGGCTACTGACGGGGGAGAGCGGTCAACTAGGAGTGCTACCCGAAATCCATCTTCAGCTAAAGAAAGGGCACGGAGTGGGAAGTAAGGAGACTGCTAGAGAGTACCAGGCCCAAACGGGCGGCAGATCCCGAAGCGGAGATAGATCCAGCTTTCTTTTGCTAAACCTGCCGGTGTGGGGCTCTCAAAGCCCACGCCACAACACCACAAAAGCCGCAGCCACGTAGCCACAGTTAGGGCCCATAGCTCACAGGAGGCAAGAAGCTGGAGTGATCTGGCCCAGGCGACAAGCAAACGGCAAACGAAGGGGAGAGAGGCTGCAGCATCTTCCCTGGGTGACCCCCATAGGGACTAAAAGTCGGGGTTACCCCAAACCACCAAGGGCTAAGGAAGGCGAGTTGGTAGTCACCCTCATAAAGTCAGCCTGAAGGATACCTGGTTCCCACCTGGTTCATCTCAGCTACGCCCGGGCTACTCACCCTGCCATCAAATGTGAGTAAAGCCCTTGAAAGACAGTTCTGCCTGTGTGAGTCATTCTGCGACTTGTAGTACTACGCATCTACACCGGGCCCTGGGGCTTGCCTCACTCTCAGGAGGCTATTCCAACTAACTGCACACACCATCAGCCCCAGGCGACCCTCAACCTGCAGTGGCGGTCCCTACTGGCCGCAATACTGAGAGTGGCGTCACGACAAGAAGAAGATCTCCTACCTGTGACCAGCACCAGCTACGTGGAGTCCCTGAAGGTAATGCACCGACACAGCAGCTACACCTGTGGGGCTTCACACTTGTCTCTGTCTCTGTGTGTCTTTGTCTCTGTGTGTGTCTCTGTGTGTCATATTACCTCACACATAAGCTGTCTTGTACTAAGAATGTCCTTTGTTGCCTATAGCAACCAATCACAGCTCCTATTAATTTCCTGTAGCTCCCAGCTCCATTGACTTTAATGTAAGCAGGTTTTTTGGCGAATAACTGTAAAGGGTGGGGTTAAATTTTCCCCTCAAAGCATACTCTATAACATTCCCAGATTGAAATGAGGTGTCTGTGCAAAGTGTTGTGATTGTGAGTGCGACGGTGCGGATTTCTTTAACGGACATATACACACATACACTCAGCTGTGTATAATAGACTAGTTGTAGTACCCGACATTGCCAGGGATAGTAACTGTCTCTCTGTCTCCATCCCAGTCTCTGTCTGTCTCCCTCTTTGTCGGTCTCTCTCTGTCTGTGTGTCTCTTTCCCTGTCTGTCTCTTTCTCTCTTTGTCTGTCCGTCTGTCTCTTTTCCTGTCAGTCTCTCTCTCTTTCCCTGTCTGTCTCTGTGTGTCTCTTTCCCTGTCTGTCTCTTTTCCAGTCTTTCCTTGTATGTCTCTTTCCCTGTCTGACTCTTTGTCTGTGTCTGGCTCTTTGTCTGTGTTTATCTGTGTCTGCCTGTCTCTTTGTCTGTCTCTGCCTGTCTGTCTGTCTCTTTCCGTGTCTAACTCTTTCCTTGTCTGTCTCTGCCTGTCTCTTTCCCTGTCTGTCTCATTCCCTGTGTGTCTCTTTCCCTGTCTGTGTGTCTCTATGTCTGTCTCTTTGTCTGTATGTGTCTGTCTGTGTCTGTGTCTTTCCCTGGCTGCATTGTGACACGCCAACATTCTTCTCAAGTTCTGGCTGCATTGTTGCTCCAAACTCCATTGACTTAAAGGTAAGCAGTTTTTTTGGTGAATAACTGTAAAACGTGGGGTTAAATTTTCCCCTCAAAGCATACTCTATAACGTTTCCTGTTTCAAATGAGGTGTCTGTGCAAATTTTATGATTCTGAATACGACGGTGCGGATTTCTTTACCGGACATACACACACATACACACATACACTCAGCTTTATATAATAGACTAGCTGTAGTACTCGGCGTTGCCAGGGATAGCAACTGTCTCTCTCCCAGTCTCTTTCTGTCTCCCTCTTTGTCTGTCTTTTTTTCTCTGTCTGTGTTTATCTGTCTCTTTCCCTGTCTGTCTCTTTGTCTGTGTCTGTCTCTTTGTCTGTGTCTATCAGTGTCTGCCTGTCTTTGTCTGTCTCTGCCTGTCTGTCTCTTTCTGTGTCTGTCTCTTTCCTTGTCTCTCCCTGTCTGTCTCCTTCCCTGTCTGTCTCTTTCCCTGTCTGTCTGTGTGTCTCTTTGTCTTTCTCTTTGTCTGTCTGTGTCTGTGTGGCTCTTTCCCTGGCTGCATTGTGACACGCCAACATTCTTCTGAAGTTCTGGTTGCATTGTGGCTCCTAGCTCCATTGACTTTAATGGAGGCAGGTTTTTTTGCGGGGAACTGTAAAGCACAGTGTTAAAATTTCCCCTCAAAACATAGTCTATGTCATTCCCTGAGTCAAATGGGGTGTCTGTGCAAACTTTTGTGATGGTAGATGTGACGGTGCGGATTCCTTTAGCGGACATACACACATACATACAAACAGACAACGAAAAAGTCTTTATATTTGCCCACATAACATCACATCTCCAAATCAGAATTGATAGGAAAAAAGCACCGGTATCAAGGTATAATAGAACCATATACAGAGCTTACCAAGTGGTTACCAAGGCCAGGGTAGGTGTGGAGAAGGAAAGACTTTCCTTCCCCACACCTACCCTGGCCTTGGTAACCACTTGGTAAGCTCTAGATATGGTTGTATTGCACTTATAATGTGATCTACAAGGACATTGGATTTTTTTCCCCCAGTTTGGTCCCTATTGACCATTAGTAACATCCCTGTTAGGAGGCACTGTGGGGTTACCATCTGGGTGAATGTCCTTTGTACTTTGTAAGATATATTCACTTGCTGGCAATAACATATCTGAGCTCTATATGGCTGTACTATTTGGGTAGATGTGTGGAGCTCTTTCACCCTCATCTGTCGATTGTCCTGTCTATTTATTACTTGCTGTAGTACCCGAGCGTTGCCTGGGATAGTAACTAACTATTCTTAACTACACCAAAATAAAAAGCGTTAAGAAAAAAATATTTTGCAGATAAAAGTCACAAACTAAACAGACAGAAATTTTATTAATAAAACTAAGAAAAGTAAAGTCATAGAAGCATTTCACATTATATATTCAACAGCACAGATATGTAACACAAATAAACTAATTACCAAAGTAATGTCAAGTACTTTATCCTGAACTCCTTATTAGAGATAATCCAACCTTATTCTCAGTGTTCGGGCTTGGAAAATGACGTGAAAAGCTCCCTGGTGAGTTTCACGCTGTGCTGGTGTCTTGAGTGATATGCAGCATTGTGCGTGTTTTGGGAAGTGTGTGATCGGCTCAAATTTGACTTAAGGCCGCTTTACACGCTGCAATATCGGTACCGATATCGCTAGCATGGGTACCCGCCCCCATCTGTTGGGCGACACGGGCAAATCGCTGCCCGTGCCGCACAACATCGCCCAGACCCGTCACACGTACTTACCTGCCCAGCGACGTAACTGTGACCGGCGAACCGCCTATTTTCTAAGGGGGCAGTTCGTTTAGCGTCACAGCAACGTCACTGAACCGCCGCCCAATAGAAGTGGAGGGGCGGAGATGAGCGGGACGAACATCCCGCCCACCTCCTTCCTTCCGCATAGCGGCCGGGAGGCAGGCAAGGAGAGCTTCCTTGTTCCTGTGGCGTCACACGGAGTGATGTGTGCTGCCGTAGGAACAAGGAACAACTTTGTTACTGCTGCAGTAACGATATTTGAGAATGGACCCCCATGTCACTGATGAGCGATTTTGCACCTTTTTGCGACGATGCAAAATCGCTCATAGGTGTCACACGCAACGGCATCGCTAATGCGGCCGGATGTGCGTCACGAATTCCGTGACCCCAACGACTTTGCATTAGCGATGTCGTAGCGTGTAAAGCCCCCTTTACAGTCGGCGTTCTGGTATGTAGTGTTCATGGAGAAATAAAAAAAAAAATCCGCCCACCCACCTCCTAAAATGTTTTGCTTTCAGCTCACAGCAAAACATTTCCAGAGGCGGGTGGGCAGTGCTTTTTTTTTTTTAAAATTTCTTCATGAACATTACAACTTAAAACACAGAATGTGAGTCAAATTTGAGCCAATCACACACTTCCCTCAGCGCACAATGCTGCACATCACTCAGACACCAGCAGAGCGCAATACTCACCACGGACATTTTCACAGCATTTTCTGAGTCGAACCCTGTGCCTTGAGCCTGAAGTTCGCTCAACTCTACTTTTTATTCTAGAGCCTTTTGATAAACAACATTCTTTGTTTTTCTCTCCGATGCAAAGATAAAGAGATTTTTGGCTGTTCCAACTCTTGAATAGGCCACATAAAGTTGACCATGAGAAAAGCATGGAGATTGTAAATCGATTCCAACTACTTTCAAAGCCTGTCCCTGAGCCTTGTTAATGGACATTGCAAATGCTATTCAAACTGGAAAATGGAGGCGTTTAAAATCAAAAGGCAAATCAGATGGAATGAGTGGAATTGTTGGAATGAAAATGTCCTCTCCTTTGGCACATCCTGGCAAAATGGTTGCTTCAATTACGTGTGGAAACAGGTTCTTAATCAATAGTCTTGTTCCATTACACAGCTTTGGTGGATCTAAATTTCTCAAACACAGGGTAGGTGCTCCACGTTTAAGAAAGAGGCTACGCGGAGGAAGACCTTGTGGTTCCAAGGACTTGAGGAACACTATAGGATAGAATAATGCTTGAGCAGGGTCTGTCACTGTATCCACTGACTTGTAGATCCTGCACACACCTGGATGGAGATTTAGAATTTGAATATTTATCTTGTTGACACTATCATTCTTAGGAGCTAGAATGGCTCTTTCACACAGCCACTCAGACTTTCTGAAGTTGCATTGAATGTTTGGAAAAACCTTTGCTTTTAGCTCCTCAATGGTTGTCACAATGTTGAAAACATTGCTTGGAAACATAATTTGTCCATTTGCTGAGTTTACAGGTGCTGTTACGGTTGCTGTGGCACTGGAGACTATGTTCGGATTTCTTGCTACTGCACATGTGCAAGCGCTGGAGACTAAGTCCTATCTTGGAGCCATTGCACATGTGCGGGTGACATCATCGCTGACACGAGGTCACATGTCTCTGACACCTTCTAAGCTGATTGGCCGCTGGTCATGTGCTTGTGACACATGGTCACATGTCTCTGACACCTTCTATGCCGATTGGTCGCTGGTCATGTGCTTGTGATGCTTTGCTCGGTGATAGGCCAGCGTGACATCATTCCTGTCGTTCTGGCAGCGGATTGGCTCTGGTGTCCTCCATCTTGGATGAGGCAAAAAGTCTATATAAGGCCCTGACGCATGCCGCCCGGCGCTCAGTCCTCTTGGTTCATGCATGAGAGTAGAAGCTCTGTGCACGTCCCTCTAGGCATCTCTCTGTCTATGCTAGGTGAGCGCTACTGGCAGGGGAGCGTTCTTATACCTTACAGCTTTGGCTGCAGTCCGTATCCTTACATCTTAGTGGAGCGGACATAGGCAGGTGCCTGAGGCACATGGTCCGGCTGGGCCTTGTGATTCTACTCGTAGGTGGACGTTGCCGCTAGGGTAACGTTCCTTATACTGCATCTGGCAGTTGTTCGTATCCTCGCACACTAGGGGAGCGAACACAGGTAGGAGCTTTGTGCGGCTTATGCTGCTGTCCGTCTCTTTTGCACCACTAGTGCAGCGGACCCAGGCAGGTGCCATATCTAGTGGTTCGTGTCTTCACACACTAGTGGAGCGAACACAGGTAGGAGCTTTGTGCGGCTTACGCTGCTGTCCATCTCCTGGCACCGCTAGAGGAACGGACCTAGGTAGGTGCCATTTCACACTCACTGCTTTTGTCTCTGTGACCATTAACAGAGACCATACCACACACCCTCCAAGTAAGGGAGGAATTGCTTTATTTCCTAATTATATTCCTCTGTGAGTTTAACAGAGGTATTCTACTCTGCACTTGTGCTATTACTATTTACAGTGGCACACCCCTTATCCTCTGCCATAGTCTGCAGCAGAGTCTTTGCATGGTGGACCCTGACTGTCTGATATTCCTTTGAGTTTTATTATCAGACAGCCCCCCGTAACATTAGGACTGAGCCAAGGGTCTGGCAGTTATGGCAGAATATCAGCAGTTACACCGTTACATACAAGTACTTGAGTCGCGGCTCAAGACTATTGAGGATAAACCTCAGACCATGGTGACATCTGCCATAGTCTGCAGCAGAGTCTTTGCATGGTGGACCCTGACTGTCTGATATTCCTTTGGGTTTTATCAGACAGCCCTCCATAACAGGTGCCTTGCCATCTTCAATATTCAGCAGCTGGCTCGAGAACAGTCCAGCAGAATCATCGGCTGTCCTGTGAACCCTCATGTTTGTGTGCAGCAATATTTTCTTCACATGTCTCCAAAGGTATGATGCTTTGAGACAGGCATTGAGTTCATCTGCAGGTGTTGACCTTAGAATTACAGGTAGTGTTTGACGAAAGTTACCTGCCAAAACAACAACTACACCTCCCATAATAGAATTATTTCCACGCAAGTCTTAGAGCTGTCTGTCCACCGCTTCCAGAGCCCTCTTGTGTGACATGGTGCATTCATCCCAAATGATGACTCTGCACTTTTGAAGCAGTTTGGCCTGTCATGATCCCTTAGCAATGTTACACAATAGGCTGTCACTGTGATACAGGTCAAGTGGTATTGTTACGGGGGGACTGGCAGATAAGGACCAGGGGTATATATCCCAATCGCCAGTCGGGGCCCACCGTGCTCCAGATGGTAATGGAGCTGCTGGCACCCTGTGGGTTAGGCGGAGACTATAGAGCTGGATGGCTCTGAGATAACTCAAGGAACCGGTCACGTGTGTAGGGACACGACAGACCGGACGACAACCCAGTTAGCGTTTCGGTGGAGCGGACGCTACTCCGACCACGTGTGTAACAACACGTCAGGCCGGATGGTAACCAGTTAGCGTTGACCGAGAAGACCGCTGCGACAGCGCCCTGTCGGCCACGTGTGTAAGACACGTCAGGCCGAGCGGTCCTCCGATTAGCGTTTCTGGACACCACTCGACTGGCCACGTGTGTAAAGGACACGTCAGACCAGGTATATAGAAGAAACTCCGGCACACTATGATGTATCAATTGTATTTTATTTTCATAAATTGATGGTTCAGATATATGTAACGTTTCGGCTACTGCCTTCTTCACAACTGAAATTTATATAACAAGACATAATAGAAAAATCAGTACCAATATTCATTCATTTTCCATATTGATATCAATCAAGTAACATACAACATTACAATAAATCATTTTACCTAATTGATGTATTTGAATAATATCTGAGAAGAACATCAGACGCATGAAACAATTTGTATCTGGGAAAATAATAATAATAATAATGCCCACATTTTAGGAATCATAAGCATCAAACAGAATATCCTAATAAATATATTAGGAAAAAGTTCATATAAATTATATATATCTCAGAGAGCGTATCACCAATGTCAATCTGTGAACCCCACAGGAACATTGTTTGTGAACCAAATGATTAATCAGAATAAAAATGAAAAAGCGTCATTACCTTCATTATGACAAATAATACATGCTTATAGTTATCAAAGGGGAAATGATGAACCGCTATGGAGCTGAAGAAGTAAGGTGAGAAAGATACTATCAGTGTAAAAGAATCAAATGATTACAAAGAAAACCATAACAGATCTCATAAGGATAAAATCCAGAGTGACAGAGTGCCGCTCAACAAGGGGTTAACCAAGAGAGTGAACGTGTCTTCTATATATATGGACTTTTTTCTCCTGAGCACCATACTAGTGAGCCAGACCATTTTTGAATATATTACGTCAGACCAGGTAGTCACACCAGTAGCATTTGACTGGGAAGCCGAGGATGGATAATAGGGTTCACACATCCAATCCAGGAACACCCTGTTAACTTCAAAGGGGTGGCACAGCAGGTACACTGTCCGTGTGCGTACAGGGCACTCTCGGACAGGTGACACAACAGGTATTCTGTCCGTGTGCGTAAGAGGCACAACTGAACAGGTGACGCAGCAGCCGCAGTCCAGTTAACGCCACTGGACTGCTCTAGCACAACAGGAACGGTAGCAAGGAAGCACGGCGCCTGACCCTCATGTGCTGAGTAGAAATGAGCGAACTGGCCGTGGTTCGGCTCGAGCTCAGTTCGCCGAACGGAGGTCTCGTTCGAGTTCGGTTCGACGAACCGAACTCGAACTAATAGGCTATAATGGGAGGCAATCACAAACACATAAAAACGCATTATAAATGTACACATACAGTTAATAAACATTGCCATAACACTTACCGGTCCCCGCGATCCCTCCTGCACTCTGTCTCCTGCCGCTATTCCATCCGATGATCGCTGAATCCTCCCGGTGACCGACACTGCCAGCTGTGATGCAGGACCTATCGTGACGTCAAAATAGCCATGTGACCAGTCACGTGGCTATTATCTCATTGGCTACAGACTGGTCACATGACTATGACGCGTCATGTAGGACCTGCGAGTGCATCTCTCCGGTACACGGTGCACATTTGTGTATCGCCGTGTACCGGCGACATGCTGTAGCACACGGTCGACTCCCCGTTCTGTTAGGGACCGGCTGACACAGCCGGTCATTAACGGAGATCACCGTTGCCATAGCAACGCAGTTAGCGGTGACGTCACCGCTAACCGCGGCTCCGGGAATCACATGATCGGAGCCCTGTTGCTATGATAACGCGTCTGTCACCGCCAGCAGCCAGCAGCACTGATCTCTCACTCCGTGAAGGCTGCACGCTGCTTTCCGTGCAGCCTTCACGGAGTGATTTCTGCACGGGAAGCAGCGTCTTCCCCCATGCAGCAGTGATGGATCAGAGCTGCATTTGTTGAACGAGAAAGACAGAAGACCATGGATCGTGGAGGGCTGACAGGGGGTAATAAAGATGGAGTCTCTAATGTGTCTGTGTATTTATTTCTATTAAAGTATTTTTTCTCTGTGTGGTGTCTCTTTTTTAACCCTTTATTGGAGATTCTTAATGGCCGGGTCAAACGTGCCTGACATTAAGAATCTCTGGCTTAATACTAGCTAGTAAAACAAAGCCAGTATTAACTCATGATTACCCAACAAGCCAACCGGCTCCAGGGCTGTTGGAAGAGTTGGATACAGCGCCAGATGATGGCGCTTTTATGAGAGCGCCATTTTCTGGGGCGGCTGCGGACTGCAATTCACAGCAGAGGCGCCCAGAAACCTCGGGTTAACCTGTGCTGCGGATTCCAATCCCCAGCTGCCTAGTTGTACCCGGCTGGACACAAAAATGGAGCGAAGCTCACGTCGTTTTTTTTTTAATTATTTCATGAAATAAGTGAAATAATTAAAAAAAACGGGCTTCCCTATATTTTTGGTTCCCAGCCGGGTACAAATAGGCAACTGGGGGTTGGAGGCAGCCCATGGCTGCCTGCTGTACCTGGCTAGCATACAAAAATATGGCGAAGCCCACGTAATTTTTTTGTAGTTTTTTGGCAAAAAAAATAAAAAATGCTTCCCTGGATATTCCATTGCCAGTGAAGGTAACACCAAGCAGTGGGGGTTAGCAGCCAGTAGCTGATTGGATTACCCTTAGCTATCAACACAAAAAATGCAGCGGGAGCCCATATATATTTTTTATAATTATTTATTTAAATAACTAAAAACAAAATGGGCTTCCCTGTATTTTGATTGCTGGATATCACAGTGCTGTAAAAATAAATCTTTAAAAAAAATGACGTAGCGCTCCGCGGTATTTTTGATTCTCAGCGCAGATAAAGCAGACAGCTATGGGTTGCCACCCCCATCTGCCTGCCGTTACCTTGGTTGGCAATCAAAATACAGGGAAGCCCATTAATTTTTTCTATTTAAAAAATAGTTAAAAAAAAATGACGTTGGGTCCCCCCATTTTTGATAGCCAGCTAGGGTAAAGCAGACGGCTGTAGCCTGAAAACCACAGCTGGCAGCTTTACCGTGGTTGGGGATCCAATGTGGAGGTCCCCCCAGGCTCTTTTTTTATAATTATTTTATAAATATTAATAATTACACAAAAAAAGTAGGGTCCCCCCAAATTGGATCACCAGCCAAGGTAAAGCGGACAGCTGTGGTCTGGTATTCTCAGGGTGGGAAGGTCCATAGTTATTGGGCCTTCACAGCCTAAAAATAGCAGGCCGCAGGCACCCCAGACGTGGCGCATCAACTAGATGCGCCAATCCTGGCACTTCACCCCAGCTCATCCCGTGCCCTGGTGTAGTGGCAAACGGGGTAATAAGTCGGGTTGATACTAGCTGTAAGGTCACCTGACATCAAGCCCAGCAGTTTGTGATGTCATGGCGTCTATTAGATACCCAACATCATAAACTGTCAGTACTAACAAAAAAAAAATCGACAAAAGAAATTTATTTGAAAAAACAGACCCCAAAACATTTCCTCTTTCACCAATTTATTGTAAGAAAAAAAATAAAGGGGTCCCACGACGACCGTCTAGAATATGTAGGGGAAACACTCAGGGAACGTATCCCCCATTTTCTAGGAGTGCAGACCCTTCATGTGAGGAGTGTGGGTGCAATGAATCTGCACTCACTCTCCCCGGGTCCACAGCAGCAGAGTCCATGTCGTAATGGTTGCTACCAAAGCTGCAATGCCCTGCTCATGAGGTAAGGGCTTGCCTAATCAGGAGAACTATTCTACATTTCCAAATATTGGTATTTGCTGATATTATTGCTATTCCACCTACTATATATTGGGGATAGGATCTTGGAGATGGAATACCCCTTTAAGTCCAGTTATCCAGCTGAATGAATACTTAACAACAGAGCTAGCTATTTAGATGTGTTTTCTTGTGGCGTATAACGGACTCTCATGTTTGGTAGTCGTTCAGCAGGGAAACTATAAAAGCAAATCCCTCCATTTGGAAATGTAGTATATAGCTCTCCTGATCAATTATGTTCCTTACCTCATGAGTAGAGATGAGCGAACCGGTCGCGGTTCGGCTCGAGGTTGGTTCGCCGAACGGACCTCCCGTTCGAGTTCGGTTCGTCGAACGTTCGACGAACCGAACTCGAACTGCATAGGAAACAATGGCAGGCAATCACAAACACAGAAAAACACCTAGAAAACACCCTCAAAGGTGTCCAAAAGGTCACAAACAACTCACAACACATGGGAAAGTGACAAGGACATATACTCATGCGAAAACAAAAGAGCTGGACAAGGAAAAAGAGGAGGACACACAGATATATGAGTATATGCAAGGAAACATCGATTCCATTAATGTGCAACTTGAGCCCTGCTCATTCTTGGCTTCCAATCTTGATAAATTGCCTGAGCTCGCCACGTACGTCTTGGGGATCTTGTCGTGTCCTGCAGCCAGCTTTCTCTCGGAACCTGTCTTCAGTGCTGCTGTGGGTCTGCTGGCAGATAAGCACACGTGTCTGTCCACTGACAATGTGGACATGGCTCTCAGAGGACTTTTCTTCCCCTGGGTCAGCCAGGGGACGGGAAAGGCACGCGTATTTTTGAGAGTGCTTCATGCAAAGCATCTTTTTCTTTTTCAAAAGGGAGCTCAACCGATGCCAGTCAAGTGGGGTGTGTGTGGCCCAGTGAGTGGCAACCAGGGAGACTGTGGTTGGAGTCCCCTCGCTGTGTCTCTAAAAGAACCAAGATGAACAAGTCATGGCTCTCAGAGGACTTTTCTTCCCCTGGGTCAGCCAGGGGACGGGAAAGGCACGCGTATTTTTGAGAGTGCTTCATGCAAAGCATCTTTTTCTTTTTCAAAAGGGGGCTCAACCGATGCCAGTCAAGTGGGGTGTGTGTGGCCCAGTTAGTGGAAACGAGGGAGACTGTGGTTGGAGTCCCCTCGCTGTGTCTCTAAAAGAACCAAGATGAACAAGTCATGGCTCTCAGAGGACTTTTCTTCCCCTGGGTCAGCCAGGGGACGGGAAAGGCACGCGTATTTTTGAGAGTGCTTCATGCAAAGCATCTTTTTCTTTTTCAAAAGGGAGCTCAACCGATGCCAGTCAAGTGGGGTGTGTGTGGCCCAGTGAGTGGAAACGAGGGAGACTGTGGTTGGAGTCCCCTCGCTGTGTCTCTAAAAGAACCAAGATGAACAAGTCATGGCTCTCAGAGGACTTTTCTTCCCCTGGGTCAGCCAGGGGACGGGAAAGGCACGCGTATTTTTGAGAGTGCTTCATGCAAAGCATCTTTTTCTTTTTCAAAAGGGAGCTCAACCGATGCCAGTCAAGTGGGGTGTGTGTGGCCCAGTGAGTGGCAACCAGGGAGACTGTGGTTGGAGTCCCCTCGCTGTGTCTCTAAAAGAACCAAGATGAACAAGTCATGGCTCTCAGAGGACTTTTCTTCTCCTGGGTCAGCCAGGGGACGGGAAAGGCACGCGTATTTTTGAGAGTGCTTCATGCAAAGCATCTTTTTCTTTTTCAAAAGGGAGCTCAACCGATGCCAGTCAAGTGGGGTGTGTGTGGCCCAGTGAGTGGCAACCAGGGAGACTGTGGTTGGAGTCCCCTCGCTGTGTCTCTAAAAGAACCAAGATGAACAAGTCATGGCTCTCAGAGGACTTTTCTTCCCCTGGGTCAGCCAGGGGACGGGAAAGGCACGCGTATTTTTGAGAGTGCTTCATGCAAAGCATCTTTTTCTTTTTCAAAAGGGAGCTCAACCGATGCCAGTCAAGTGGGGTGTGTGTGGCCCAGTGAGTGGCAACCAGGGAGACTGTGGTTGGAGTCCCCTCGCTGTGTCTCTAAAAGAACCAAGATGAACAAGTCATGGCTCTCAGAGGACTTTTCTTCCCCTGGGTCAGCCAGGGGACGGGAAAGGCACGCGTATTTTTGAGAGTGCTTCATGCAAAGCATCTTTTTCTTTTTCAAAAGGGAGCTCAACCGATGCCAGTCAAGTGGGGTGTGTGTGGCCCAGTGAGTGGAAACGAGGGAGACTGTGGTTGGAGTCCCCTCGCTGTGTTATACATGCTTTTAGAAGGGCATGACATGGCTTGGAGGTTGACTTTCATAAAATGCAAACTGTTGGCTACCAAAATGCTGCCTTTCCAACAACTGTGGTTATAGGCAATGAGGAACATACTGATGAAGATGAGACGCAGATACCCGATTGGGATGACAACTTAAATATTCGGTCAGGGCAAGAAGAGGCTCGGTCTGAGGGGGAGGGGAGTGCAAACACAACAATTGATGATGAAGTTCTAGATCCCACCTACTGTCAACCCCCAGTCAGGCACTCGAGGAGGTCAACAGAGGCGGTGGAGGAGGATGCAACCGACGACGAAATTACCTTGCGCCTTCCTGGACAGAGTCGGAGCACTGGTAGCACGTCTACAACTGCATCCTCAGCCACCACTCTGCCTATGAGCATTATTCGGGGTGCATCAACAGGTCGCATGGCCTCTAAGCCTTGCCTAGCCTGTTCCTTTTTTGACATAGAAAAAGATCGCCCAAATCATGTGATATGTAAAATTTGTCATGATTCTCTTAGTAGAGGTCAAAACCTCAGCAGTTTGACAACTTCTTCCATGAATCGTCACATGAATAAATATCATAGGTCCCGGTGGGAAGCTCACTGTGCTGCAATGCGGCCTAGCGGAGCGAACCATCCACCGCCCGCCCCTTCCAGTGCATCCGCGCGCTCTTCATCTTCTAGGACTGTGGGGACAGCTGTCACACCTGTTTTTCCACGCAAAACTTCCACCACTGTAACCGCAACAGGCAGTTTGCTTGGTAGGTCGTCAGTTGGTTTGGAAGGGGAAACAAGTGAGTGTGTACAGCTCTCTCAGACATCGATAGCACCTACGTTGGATGAAGGCAACATCATGTCTCCGCCTGCACTTTCCTCACAAACCTGCATTTTTCCAGGGACACCCTACTCAACACCGTCTACACACAGCAGCCAGATCTCTGTCCCTCAGATGTGGTCAAATAAAAGGCCACTTCCTCCGACCCATGACAAAGCTAAGAGGTTGACTCTATCCCTCTGTAAGCTGTTGGCTACCGAAATGCTGCCTTTCCGCCTAGTGGACACACAGGATTTTAGAGACCTTATGTCTGTCGCTGTGCCCCAGTACCAGATGCCTAGTCGCCACTACTTCTCTAAGAAAGGTGTGCCCGCGCTACACCAGCATGTCGCACACAACATCACCGCTTCCTTGAGAAACTCTGTGTGTGAACGGGTGCATTTCACCACCGATACTTGGACCAGTAAGCATGGACAGGGACGTTACATGTCGCTGACTGGGCACTGGGTAACTATGTTGATAGATGGTGAAGGGTCTGCTGCACAAGTCTTGCCGTCCCCACGACTTGTGTGTCAATCCTCTGTCTGTCCAAGTTCCGCCACTGCTTCTGCATCCTCCACCTCATCTGGGTCCTCCACCTCCGCCCCAAGCCTGCCTGGTCAGGCCACCAGTGTTCTCACTGCGCAGAAGGAATCACGCACCCCTCATTACTATGCTGGCAGCAGAGCGCAACGGCATCAGGCGGTCTTTAGCTTGACATGTCTTGGGAATAAGAGTCACACAGCTGAGGAGTTGTGGTCAGCTCTGCGGTCCGAGTTTAATAAATGGTTGTCTCCACTCAACCTGCAGCCTGGTAAGGCCGTGTGCGACAATGCTGCAAACCTGGGTGCGGCCCTTCGCCTGGGCAAGGTGACACACGTGCCTTGTATGGCTCACGTGTTGAACCTTGTTGTCCAGCAATTTTTAACACACTATCCCGGCCTAGATGGCCTTCTGACCAGGGCACGTAAACTGTCTGCAGTGCTCACTTCCGCCGTTCAACCGCCGCAGCTGAGCGACTTGCATCGCTCCAGAAGTCTTTCGGCCTGCCGGTTCATCGCCTGAAATGCGATGTGGCGACACGCTGGAATTCAACTCTCCACATGTTACAGCGACTGTGGCAGCACCGGCGAGCCCTGGTGCAATACGTCATGATGTATAGCCTGGGCCAACGAGATGCAGAAGTGGGGCAGATCACCCTGATGGAGTGATCTCAGATCAAGGACCTATGCACCGTTCTGCACAGTTTCGACATGGCGACGAATATGTTTAGCGCTGACAATGCCATTATCAGCATGACGATTACAGTCATTTACATGCTGGAGCACACGCTAAACACTATTCGGAGTCAGGGGGTGGGACAACAGGAAGGGGAGGAACTACAGGAGGATTCATATGCGCAAGACACAACAACATCACCAAGGTCCAGACGTTCATCATCACCAACGCGGCAGGCATGGGACCATGGGGGACAGGGATCAACAAGGGCGCATGGTAGCAGGCGAGATGTTGAGGAAGGTGCAGGAGGACATGAAGATATGGAGGACGAACTGTCCATGGACATGGAAGACTCAGCGGATGAGGGAGACCTTGGTCAAAATTCAGTTGAAAGAGGTTGGGGGGAGATGTCAGAGGAAGAAAGAACGGTTAGCACCTCTATGCCACAAACACAGCGTGGACTTGGTCCGCATGGCTGCGCAAGACACATGAGTGCCTTCTTGTTGCACTACCTCCAACATGACCCTCGGATTGTCAAAATTAGAAGTGATGATGACTACTGGCTTGCCACACTATTAGATCCCCGGGACAAGTCCAAATTTTGTGACATAATTCCACCCATAGAAAGGGACGCACGTATGCTGGAGTATCAGCATAAGCTGTTACTCGATCTTAGCTCGGCTTTTACACCAAACAACCGTGCAGGGAGTGAATCTCCCAGTTGTAACTTGACAAACATGGGACGGCATCGTCATCTTCAACAGTCTACCCGTACCAGTAGGACCGTATCTGGTGCTGGTAACAGCAATTTTATGGAATATTTTCATAATTTTTTTAGACCCTCCTTTGCAAGGCCTCCAGAGACAACAAGTCTGACACATAGTCAACGGATGGAGAGGATGATACAGGAGTATCTCCAAATGAACATCGATGCAATGACTTTGCAAATGGAGCCTTGCTCCTTTTGGGCTTCAAATCTAGAAAAATTGACAGAGCTCTCCAGTTACGCCTTGGAGATTTTGTCGTGTGCAGCTGCCAGCGTTGTCTCTGAACGTGTCTTCTTCAGTGCTGCTGGGTGTGTGCTGACAGATAAGCGCACGCGTCTGTCCAGTGACAATGTGGACACACTGACGTTCATCAAAATGAACAAGTCATGGATCCAGAAGGAATTTACTACCCCTGTGTCAGCCTGGGGAGAGTAAATGCTTGTGGATTTGGAATGTGCTTGATGCAAATCAAAACATCCTGTTTGCAACTAGGGCACAAGTGCTGCCACTGATGGGGTGTCTGTGTGCCCAATGTTGGGAAAAAAGGTAGACTCCGCTTGGAGTAACCCTTGCTTGATGTGTTTTTTAAAAATGATACAAGATGAACAGATCTGAAGGCAAGATGAAGGCAACATCATGTCTCCGCCTGCACTTTTCTCACAAACCTGCATTTTTCCAGGGACACCCTACTCAACACCGTCTACAGACAGCAGCCAGATCTCTTTCCCTCAGATGTGGTCAAATAAAAGGCCACTTACTGCGACCCATGACAAAGCTAAGTGGTTGACTCTATCCCTCTGTAAGCTGTTGGCTACCGAAATGCTGCCTTTACGCGTAGTGGACACACAGGATTTTACAGACCTTATGTCTGTCGCTGTGCCCCAGTACCACATGCCCAATCACCACTGCTTCTCCAAGAAAAGCATGCCCGCGCTACACCAGCATGTCGCACACAACATCACCACTTCCTTGAGAAAATCTGTGTGCGACAGGGTGCATTTCAACACAGATACTTGGACCAGTAAGCATAGACAGGGTCATTACATGTCACTGACTGGGCACTGGCAAACTATGGTGAGAGATGGAGAAGGGTCTGCTGTACAAGTCTTGCCGTCCCCACGAGTTGTTTCAATCCTTGTTCTGTATGTAGAAGTTAATACACTGCTTCTGCCTCTTCAACCTCGTGTGGGTCCTCTACCTTGGCGCAAACCCTGTGTGGTCAGGCCACCCTTCCTTGCAACTGCGCACAAGGACTACCACACACCTCTTTACTATGCTGGCAGCAGAGCTCAATGCCATCAGGCGGTCAAAGCTTTACTTTGAAATGTATGGGAAATGTGAGTCACACCGCTATTACAGAGAATAGTAGTCAGGCAGGGTCAAAACATTAATTGAGGAACAGGAACAGAATGGGACGGCCAGGAAAGAATCAGAAAACAAGCAGAGTTGAAATGCGTATCGGCCAACAAGGTACATAAACAGCAAGCAGGAAAAGTAGTCAGGTAACAAGCACACAAAATCATAAAACTGAACTGGGGGTAAAATTAACCAGAGGTTCATAGCTATGTCTGGCAGTGGTCTGCAGACAGGATGGGCATAAAAAAGGGTGTGGTGTCTTCCCATTGGTTGTAGCTGAATGATGGTATTTCATCTGTGAGATACCCACCAGCTACATTCAGCCAGAGATTCTGCATCTGTCAAGGTAATGCAGCCCAGTGGGTGAGCATAACCTGCGTCCACCTGCGCCGCTGGCATCGACTACTCTCACATCATCAGCACTATTCATGAAAGGAACACGTTGTCACCTGGCAACCGGAGTACAAATTGACGGAGCGGACTACGTTGGTGACTTAACAGCCGTGTGCGGCAATGATGCAAACCTGGCTGCGGGCCATCCTCAGGGCAATGTGACACACGTGCCTTTTAGGGCTCACGTGTTGAACCGAATTCGCCAGCAATTTTTAAAACACCATCACGGCCTACATGGCCTTGTGCAGTGGGCACGCTCGCTATGTGCTCACTTCCATCGTGCGCACACAGCAGCTCAACAACTTTCATCACTCCGGAAGTCTTAGGGTCTGGCAGTTAAACGCCGTAAATGCGATGTTTCGACACGCAGGAATTGGAATCTGCACATGTTGCAGCGTGTGTGGCAGCACCGCAGAGCCCTGCTGAAATACGGTAAGACATATAGCCTGGGATAACTTGATCCAGAGGTGGTGCAGATCACGCTGCTGGAGTGGTGTCAGATCAAGGACCTATGCACCCTGCTACACAGTTTTGAAATGTCGACGAAGATGTTTAGCACTGGCAATGTCATTCTCAGCGTGACAATTCTGGTCATCTACATGATGGAGCACACTGTAATTATTATTCTGAGTCAGGTGTTGGGACAAGAGGAAGGGGAGGAAGTACAGGAGGAGTCATATGCGGAAGGGATAACAAGATCTACGAGGTCCAGATGGTCAGCGGCACCTATGCGGCATTCATGGTGAGGGAGAGGGATTAACAAGGGCGCATAGTATCAGCAAAAAGTGTTGATGAAAGTGCAGGAGCCCATGAAGAAATGGAGGACGAACTGGCGATGGGCATGGAAGACTCAGCAGATGAGTGAGAGCTTGCTCACATTTCGGTTGTGCGAGGTTGTGGGTAGAGGGCAGAGGAAGGATGCACGATTCTCACCTCTCTGCCACCAACACACCAAGGACTTGGTCCTCCTGGATGCACAAGACACATGAGCGCCTTCTTGCTGCACTACCTACATGAACAAATATAGCAACTGGATAGGGATATACCGTAGGTGAAAGTAGTAATAGCTAGGTAACCCAGCAAAATTAACACGCCTAAAATATAACTTTTAATATGGTATGCATAAAAAGGACTAACAACACTTAAGGTGCAAAATGCACATAAAAATTGTCACTATCTGTGATGTCCTGTAATTGTGTTGGTAGGGATATTCTCTCACAGGAGGACAATATTAAAAGACAGCAGCAAACAGACCCTAATCTCAATGAGCTGGATAGGGAATGAAAGAGGAACAATCTCACCAGTCTTCTGGTTACTTATGGACGAACGTTCCTCCCCAATGATCAGATGATGGAGCTAGCCAAAGGCTAAAAGCGATCCCCTGGTTCCACCAGGTATTCAAAGGATCCACTTATAATCAGCTCCGGTATACATATGGAAGGGATTTCTCTCTCTCAACGCGTTTCATCATATATCCTCAGGAGAGTGGAGTAACAAATCCACATAGAGTATTCCGTGTCATACATAGAACCGGCATATCCGCCAAAAGGTCCAGACACAGATCCAAACTTGTTAAGTGTCCTT
This sequence comes from Anomaloglossus baeobatrachus, assembly GCF_048569485.1. Lineage (NCBI taxonomy): Eukaryota > Metazoa > Chordata > Amphibia > Anura > Aromobatidae > Anomaloglossus > Anomaloglossus baeobatrachus. Next base: position 208,983,969 of record NC_134357.1, on the reverse strand, counting down.
CATAGGACCGGCAAATCAGCCACTGTATAAATTAAAGAATCATACCATCATTACCAATGACAAAGTTGCCCTGTGTCCCATAGTCCCGCCACAGTCAGTTTAAACTTACCGGGGTCCCGACACCTGGCATAAACACATGCTGCGCCGCCATGACCGACGCCAGCACTCTTTTTAAATAGCAGAGCATTACCGCTCTGGCGTGTGACATCACATCCGCGTCACGGGTGACCGCCCACTTCCTGTCGGGCGCCCCGTGTTGAGACGCAAACTTAGCATTGCGGATGGAGTCTTGGAACGCAGGCCTACTGCGCATGCGCAGAGGGTTCCATTACAATATACCTAATGGGAGCAATGGGTTTTACGGGCCTGCGCTCACTTCAACTAGAATGTTGTAAACCGCAAACATTCATCAATAATGCTGCATTGAGGCAAAAAAATGCCCCATATGCAGCAATCCAGATTAGATAAAGCTGTAAGTTTCTGGTACCGGAACAGTATCATACATTCGTGGCTAATGAAGCAAGTAGGGGAGAAGGGGGAGGGGGGTTGGGGGAGATCAATATCAGAAAGGACAATCTGGTCAGAAGAGCGGAGAGACCTGGGCCCAAAGGATGGAAAGTAAAGTACCAACACCGTAACTGTTAATAACCCTACATTAATTCTGAAACTACCTATCATGTGGGGGTCGGCACCCTAAAAGAACGGTGGATGGTGCCCCCACTCGGCCGTCGTATGATCCTTCTACATAAACCCTGTCACTAAGTTACACAAAGGGTGCAAAGGATAGAATCTCATTTAGGCCCAGAGGTCTCACCGTCCTGAGCCAGAAAATCCATCTGGTTTCCTGTTTTAGGATCAGGTTGTCCCAGTCGCCTCCTCTTATAGGTTGTTGTATTAAATCAATGCCTTGGAAAAAGATGACGCTGGGGTCGCCATTGTGATTTTCATTGATATGTCGTGCCAAAGGAGTATCAATGTTCTTTCTTATGTCTCTTAGGTGTTCACCTACCCTACGTCTGAACTCCCTTTTTGTCTTGCCCACATATTCTTTCAGACAAACACAGGTGGCTTTATAGATAACCCCTTTTGATCTGCAATTGATGAAGTGTTTGATAGTGTAGTCTCTTCCAGTCACACTGGATTGGAATTTCTTCCCTGTTTTAATAGAACCACATGCTACACAACCACTGCATCTATAGCAACCTTTTATGTTGTTTTGCAGCCAAGAAGTTTTTTTAGGGGCAAAATGGCTATGGACCAACCTGTCTCCTAAGGAACGTGCCTTTTTGAAGGTGATTGTAGGGGAAGATGTCACCAGTGGGGCAATATCATCATCCATCTGTAGGACTGACCAGTGTCTGTTGAGGATGCTACGGAGGTCCTCAGCACCATTATTGTAAGTAGTTATGAAGCGTACTCTATCCTCCCTTGAATTGTTTTGTGGACCGGGATTGAGAAGAGTCGTCCTGTTTCTCCCATTTGCTTCATGGAAGGCCTGGTTAATGACCTTCTTGGGGTATCCTCTCTGTTTGAGTCTACTATTGAGATCTGCCGACTGTTTCAAAAAAAGGGCGGTATCAGAGCAGTTCCTTTTAAGTCTCAGGAACTGGCCTTTTGGTATCCCCTTCTTCTGACTCAGAGGATGGCCACTTTCCCATCTTAATAATGAGTTGGTTGCTGTAGGTTTTCGATGGGTACTGGTTTTAATGATACCACCCTCACCCTTTTCAATCAAAACATCTAGGAAAGGGAGTCTTTCATTATTCCATTCAAAGGTGAAATTCAGGCCAAGTGTATTAATATTGAGGGCCTCTACCATCACTGCCAGTTCCGACTCATTCCCTTTCCACAGCATAAACACGTCGTCTATATATCGACACCAAAGGATTATCTTGTCTGTGGGGATGGATGAGTCTTCTCCAAACACCATAGTCTCCTCCCACCAGCCCAGGGTTAAGTTTGCGTACGACGGGGCACTAGGACTCCCCATCGCAGTACCCCTGAGCTGGTGGAAGAAGGCCCCCCCAAAAGTGAAGGTGTTACACTTCAAGCCAAAATCCAGTAGTTCCAAAACGAAAAGGTTGTGACCATCAAACTGTCTGCCTCTACTTTTAAGATAGTAGTCCGTTGCCCTCAGGCCATCCTCATGTTTGATAGAGGAGTACAAGGACTCGACGTCAATACTTACAAGCAGAGTATCGTCTTCTATCATTACTCCCTCCAATTTATTGAGAAGATCAGTTGTGTCTCTCAGATATGATCCCAGAGACAAGACAAACGGCCTCAGCACTCTGTCAACATATATTCCCACATTTTGGGTAATACTCCCAATCCCCGACACGATGGGTCTGCCACGTAGGGGTTCAAGCCCCTTATGTATTTTTGGAAGGCAATAAAAAGTAGGAATGGTCGGAAATGTAGGTAATAGAAACTCAAATTCAGATTTGTCTATGAGGTTATTAGAAAGTGCCCTATCAAGGATCCCTTGTAGTTGATTTGAGTAAATACGGGTCGGGTTACCAGTCAATTTTTCATAGTTGTCTGTCTCATTAAGGATGTTCAAGCATAAACTCTTATATTTGCATACATCCATTATCACGACGTTACCGCCTTTATCAGACTCCTTGATAACAATGTCATCATCATTTTCCAGTTCCATCAGACAATCCATCTCAGATTTTGTCAGATTGAATTTCCTTCTGTGCTTACTCACAATGGATTCTAGGTCCCTGGTTACTAGGTTACAAAAGATATCAATGGAATTGACTTCGTTGGTGATAGGTGGCATTTTTTTACTCCTCAGTTTTAGGTCCGTAAATGGGCCTTTTCCCTCAAGATTAGGGTCGGAGTCTGCCAGATTAAATAGAAATCTCACATCCTCCAGCATATCCTCAGGTATCCCCATTTCTTTACATGTTTTTTTATTCTCAAGAGAAAAGTGCTTTTTCCATCTTAACTTTCTCACAAATAGGTTCAAATCCTTGACTGCCTCAAAAAGGTTGAAGTCAGTGGTAGGTACGAAAGAAAGTCCTTTGCTAAGGACTGCCATTTTTGGTGCAGACAAGGTTTTTTTAGATAAATTAATTATCTGATTTGTTCTGTTTGGAGATTCAGGTTTTGATTTGTCGGGGTCTTTTTGCTCCGCAAGTAGTGGCCCTGGTCTAAAAAATGCCCTGAATTATGACCACCTCTATTCTGATATCTCCCTCTGCCCCTATTTTTGTTTTTACGATTACGACCACCACCCTCTGTATCTGAGGCCTCAGTGTCTGTAGAAGTCCCCTCTGTATCGCTTACTTTATTAAATCTGTTAATAGGAAAAAAGTAGGCTTTATTGTCTCGGAAATCCTGTTTATCTCTAATATAGAATTTATGCTTTTTTTCTTTTAGATGGTATTGGTGTTTTTCAATAGTATTCTGCAGGGCCGTCTCTTTGGCCACAAATTCACTCTCACCCACAAATTTCCTTGTGATTTCGGTTTGTTCTTTTAGTTGGATATCTAGATTAGCTAGATTCTTCTTTTCTTCCTCTAATAGCAATAACATCAATTTTAGGGAACATTCAGTAAAAAAATTGACTGGTAACCCGACCCGTATTTACTCAAATCAACTACAAGGGATCCTTGATAGGGCACTTTCTAATAACCTCATAGACAAATCTGAATTTGAGTTTCTATTACCTACATTTCCGACCATTCCTACTTTTTATTGCCTTCCAAAAATACATAAGGGGCTTGAACCCCTACGTGGCAGACCCATCGTGTCGGGGATTGGGAGTATTACCCAAAATGTGGGAATATATGTTGACAGAGTGCTGAGGCCGTTTGTCTTGTCTCTGGGATCATATCTGAGAGACACAACTGATCTTCTCAATAAATTGGAGGGAGTAATGATAGAAGACGATACTCTGCTTGTAAGTATTGACGTCGAGTCCTTGTACTCCTCTATCAAACATGAGGATGGCCTGAGGGCAACGGACTACTATCTTAAAAGTAGAGGCAGACAGTTTGATGGTCACAACCTTTTCGTTTTGGAACTACTGGATTTTGGCTTGAAGTGTAACACCTTCACTTTTGGGGGGGCCTTCTTCCACCAGCTCAGGGGTACTGCGATGGGGAGTCCTAGTGCCCCGTCGTACGCAAACTTAACCCTGGGCTGGTGGGAGGAGACTATGGTGTTTGGAGAAGACTCATCCATCCCCACAGACAAGATAATCCTTTGGTGTCGATATATAGACTACGTGTTTATGCTGTGGAAAGGGAATGAGTCGGAACTGGCAGTGATGGTAGAGGCCCTCAATATTAATACACTTGGCCTGAATTTCACCTTTGAATGGAATAATGAAAGACTCCCTTTCCTAGATGTTTTGATTGAAAAGGGTGAGGGTGGTATCATTAAAACCAGTACCCATCGAAAACCTACAGCAACCAACTCATTATTAAGATGGGAAAGTGGCCATCCTCTGAGTCAGAAGAAGGGGATACCAAAAGGCCAGTTCCTGAGACTTAAAAGGAACTGCTCTGATACCGCCCTTTTTTTGAAACAGTCGGCAGATCTCAATAGTAGACTCAAACAGAGAGGATACCCCAAGAAGGTCATTAACCAGGCCTTCCATGAAGCAAATGGGAGAAACAGGACGACTCTTCTCAATCCCGGTCCACAAAACAATTCAAGGGAGGATAGAGTACGCTTCATAACTACTTACAATAATGGTGCTGAGGACCTCCGTAGCATCCTCAACAGACACTGGTCAGTCCTACAGATGGATGATGATATTGCCCCACTGGTGACATCTTCCCCTACAATCACCTTCAAAAAGGCACGTTCCTTAGGAGACAGGTTGGTCCATAGCCATTTTGCCCCTAAAAAAACTTCTTGGCTGCAAAACAACATAAAAGGTTGCTATAGATGCAGTGGTTGTGTAGCATGTGGTTCTATTAAAACAGGGAAGAAATTCCAATCCAGTGTGACTGGAAGAGACTACACTATCAAACACTTCATCAATTGCAGATCAAAAGGGGTTATCTATAAAGCCACCTGTGTTTGTCTGAAAGAATATGTGGGCAAGACAAAAAGGGAGTTCAGACGTAGGGTAGGTGAACACCTAAGAGACATAAGAAAGAACATTGATACTCCTTTGGCACGACATATCAATGAAAATCACAATGGCGACCCCAGCGTCATCTTTTTCCAAGGCATTGATTTAATACAACAACCTATAAGAGGAGGCGACTGGGACAACCTGATCCTAAAACAGGAAACCAGATGGATTTTCTGGCTCAGGACGGTGAGACCTCTGGGCCTAAATGAGATTCTATCCTTTGCACCCTTTGTGTAACTTAGTGACAGGGTTTATGTAGAAGGATCATACGACGGCCGAGTGGGGGCACCATCCACCGTTCTTTTAGGGTGCCGACCCCCACATGATAGGTAGTTTCAGAATTAATGTAGGGTTATTAACAGTTACGGTGTTGGTACTTTACTTTCCATCCTTTGGGCCCAGGTCTCTCCGCTCTTCTGACCAGATTGTCCTTTCTGATATTGATCTCCCCCAACCCCCCTCCCCCTTCTCCCCTACTTGCTTCATTAGCCACGAATGTATGATACTGTTCCGGTACCAGAAACTTACAGCTTTATCTAATCTGGATTGCTGCATATGGGGCATTTTTTTGCCTCAATGCAGCATTATTGATGAATGTTTGCGGTTTACAACATTCTAGTTGAAGTGAGCGCAGGCCCGTAAAACCCATTGCTCCCATTAGGTATATTGTAATGGAACCCTCTGCGCATGCGCAGTAGGCCTGCGTTCCAAGACTCCATCCGCAATGCTAAGTTTGCGTCTCAACACGGGGCGCCCGACAGGAAGTGGGCGGTCACCCGTGACGCGGATGTGATGTCACACGCCAGAGCGGTAATGCTCTGCTATTTAAAAAGAGTGCTGGCGTCGGTCATGGCGGCGCAGCATGTGTTTATGCCAGGTGTCGGGACCCCGGTAAGTTTAAACTGACTGTGGCGGGACTATGGGACACAGGGCAACTTTGTCATTGGTAATGATGGTATGATTCTTTAATTTATACAGTGGCTGATTTGCCGGTCCTATGAAGGACACTTAACAAGTTTGGATCTGTGTCTGGACCTTTTGGCGGATATGCCGGTTCTATGTATGACACGGAATACTCTATGTGGATTTGTTACTCCACTCTCCTGAGGATATATGATGAAACGCGTTGAGAGAGAGAAATCCCTTCCATATGTATACCGGAGCTGATTATAAGTGGATCCTTTGAATACCTGGTGGAACCAGGGGATCGCTTTTAGCCTTTGGCTAGCTCCATCATCTGATCATTGGGGAGGAACGTTCGTCCATAAGTAACCAGAAGACTGGTGAGATTGTTCCTCTTTCATTCCCTATCCAGCTCATTGAGATTAGGGTCTGTTTGCTGCTGTCTTTTAATATTGTCCTCCTGTGAGAGAATATCCCTACCAACACAATTACAGGACATCACAGATAGTGACAATTTTTATGTGCATTTTGCACCTTAAGTGTTGTTAGTCCTTTTTATGCATACCATATTAAAAGTTATATTTTAGGCGTGTTAATTTTGCTGGGTTACCTAGCTATTACTACACTACCTACATGACCCTCGGATTGTATGAATTTGAACTAATCCTGAATACTGGGTTGCCACACTGTTAGATCCCCGGTACAAGACAAAATTTGGCGAACTAATTCCTGCCATAGAAATAGACGCACGTATACAGGAGTATCTGCAGAATGTGGTACGCAATCTTAGATCTACTTGTCCACTAAACACCAGTGCTGCACAGAGTGAATCTCAACGCTTTGTCATGGATAGGAGGAAATGGTCTTTTACTTGTCCACATCGGAGGGACCGAGGGATGGCTGCTGTGCTGAGATGGCGTTGAGTACGGTGTCCCTGCACAGTTGCACTTTTGATCATATCCCAAAATGAGTTGAAAAAGGACAGATGCTGTTGGAAAGGGGAACAGGTGTGTTGGAAAGGGGAAAAAAGTTTTGGTCCGTGGATTTGGTGGTTAAGCAACTGTAACATTTGCTGAAGAAACAACATCTGTTACAGTGGGACTGGCAGATTTGGATAAAGTGGTATATAATCTGTGACCGCTATATAACGAAAATTAATAAGAAAAGAAAGAGAAAGGTATATATCCCCATCAGCAGTCAGTGTCCACCGTGCTCCCAGTTGGAAAAGGAGAGGTTGGCAACTTGAAGGTTTGGTGGAGGATACAGAGCTGTGTGGCTATGAAACTAATAGTAGCCTGAACCGAGTTAGACGCCATTCGGATCTGGAGACTGTGAGCCCTGTTAGCGTCACAGGGTCCACATGCCCACCCAGCCCAGGAACTCCCTGTTAACAACACAGGGGCCATTGAGTACGCTGACCGTGTGCGTAGGGGCCACACCTGTGGACAGCAGGAGCATCAGCTGCAGCAGGCCTGTTAATGCCACTGGGCTGCACAAGCAGGACTGTTAGGACAGGAGCTGGTCTTAACCGTTCTGCGTTACCAACTGTGGTGGTGGCCTGCATCCACCACCCGATCCCTGCCTACCTCTGGCCTAAAGCCGCAATGGGTTCAACACATGGAGGTGTGCTCTTTCGGAGCATAATAGAAGACTGCGCACCTCCTTGTTGGCTCCAGCCCCTTTTATAACCTGGGTCCGCCCCAAACCAGGGTGAACCACAATGCACCTCCTGGAGACAAAAGTAGAGTGACACGTCATGAGTGGCATAACTAGCGTCCTATTTGGAAACGCAACTTCAATGATGACCTCATGGCTGCCATGACCCAAACACCTCACCAGTCATCGTCTGAGCATCAATAATGCGGTGACAAGTCATAGGTGTGGGCCTCTGCAAGCCATTTGGGAGGACACCTGATGCCCTGTGGTCTATATGGGACCCCCACATCAGGGCCAGGGCCAAAGAGTTCATTACCGGACCTAGTCTCTGATGCAGGAAGTGCCTGAGCATGCTCAGTAGCATGAAATACAGTCTCTGAAAAAAGACTATCAGCTTTAGCATGGTGTCTATGCCCAAAACAGGACTTAGACCCGGCACGGAATGCAAGCACCTGTGCAAAGAGGCTTTTCACACTTAGTGTGGGAGCATGCGCTGTATCCCGAAATGAAAACTTAGCGTCAGGAATGGCACAGTCAGGCTGAGCATACTCACTAGGCGAAACACTGTAATTATGCTGCAGCTGGGGTACATCGGCACACGCATGCGCACTAGCTGCCTCTCCACACTTAGACGTGGAGGGGAAATTTGTCTTGGAGATGCTGTCTATGAACAGAAGGAAAAGCTAAAGGAAGCCTGACTTTCTATCCCTCCGAATTATGAAATGCAGCAATGAATTCCATGAGTTTGCTATAACATTAGCGTAGCAAAATGTGCATGAGGGTGTGATGTAGAGGTGCTAGAAATAGCTTGTCACCAGTGGGGCACTAATGGAATACAACAGCCAGTTCTATGATGCCACAAAATGGCAGTATTTTGTGCTATCATTATAGCTTATTAAAAACAGAGCACGAGGTTGTCATGCAGAGGTGCTGCACATAGATTTTCAGTAGTGTGAATTGACAAAAGTACAATAGCCACGTTTAGGATACAACTAGGTACAGTGAGTGTTTGCTAGTAAAATTGCTTAGTTTAAAAAAGTTGTAGTGTGCAATGCAGGCAGACGTGCTATGCAAATGTCTTTGCACTAGTGGGACTATAGCAAAGTCCAATAGCCACGTATAGGATGCCACTAGGTACACTGAGTGTGTGCTAGTATAATGGCTTCGTTATAATTTGTTGGAGTGTGCAACGCAGGCAGATGCGCTCTGCAAATGTCTTGGCACTAGTGGGACTATAGCAAAGTCCAATAGCCACGTATAGGATGCCACTAGGTACACTGACTGTTTGCTAGTATAATGGCTGAGTTTAAAAAAGTTTGAGTGTGCAATGCAGGCAGACGTGCTGCAAATAACGTTCCAATACTGTGAATTGACAAAAGTACAATAGCCACGTATAGGATGCCACTAGGTACACTGACTGTTTGCTAGTATAATGGCTGAGTTTAAAAAAGTTAGAGTGTGCAATGCAGGCAGACGTGCTGCAAATAACGTTCCAATACTGTGAATTGACAAAAGTACAATAGCCACGTATAGGATGCCACTAGGTACACTGACTGTTTGCTAGTATAATGGCTGAGTTTAAAAAAGTTAGAGTGTGCAATGCAGGCAGACGTGCTGCAAATAACGTTCCAATACTGTGAATTGACAAAAGTACAATAGCCACGTTTAGGATGCCACTAGGTACACTGACTGTTTGCTAGTATAATGGCTGAGTTTAAAAAAGTTAGAGTGTGCAATGCAGGCAGACGTGCTGCAAATAACGTTCCAATACTGTGAATTGACAAAAGTACAATAGCCACGTTTAGGATGCCACTAGGTACACTGACTGTTTGGTAGTATAATGGCTGAGTTTAAAAAAGTTAGAGTGTGCAATGCAGGCAGACGTGCTGCAAATAACGTTCCAATACTGTGAATTGACAAAAGTACAATAGCCACGTTTAGGATGCCACTAGGTACACTGACTGTTTGGTAGTATAATGGCTGAGTTTAAAAAAGTTAGAGTGTGCAATGCAGGCAGACGTGCTGCAAATAACGTTCCAATACTGTGAATTGACAAAAGTACAATAGCCACGTTTAGGATACAACTAGGTACAGTGAGTGTTTGCTAGTATAATGGCTGAGTTTAAAAAAGTTAGAGTGTGCAATGCAGGCAGACGTGCTGCAAATAACGTTCCAATACTGTGAATTGACAAAAGTACAATAGCCACGTTTAGGATGCCACTAGGTACAGTGAGTGTTTGCTAGTATAATGGCTGAGTTTAAAAACGTTAGAGTGTGCAATGCAGGCAGACGTGCTGCAAATAACGTTCCAATACTGTGAATTGACAAAAGTACAATAGCCACGTTTAGGATACAACTAGGTACAGTGAGTGTTTGCTAGTATAATGGCTGAGTTTAAAAAAGTTAGAGTGTGCAATGCAGGCAGACGTGCTGCAAATAACGTTCCAATACTGTGAATTGACAAAAGTACAATAGCCACGTTTAGGATACAACTAGGTACAGTGAGTGTTTGCTAGTATAATGGCTGAGTTTAAAAAAGTTAGAGTGTGCAATGCAGGCAGACGTGCTGCAAATAACGTTCCAATACTGTGAATTGACAAAAGTACAATAGCCACGTTTAGGATGCCACTAGGTACAGTGAGTGTTTGCTAGTATAATGGCTGAGTTTAAAAAAGTTAGAGTGTGCAATGCAGGCAGACGTGCTGCAAATAACGTTCCAATACTGTGAATTGACAAAAGTACAATAGCCACGTTTAGGATGCCACTAGGTACACTGACTGTTTGCTAGTATAATGGCTGAGTTTAAAAAACTTGGAGTGTGCAATGCAGGCAGATGTGCTCTGCAAATGTCTTAGCACTAGTGGGACTATAGCAAAGTCCAATAGCCACGTATAGGATGCCACTAGGTACACTGAGTGTGTGCTAGTATAATGGCTTCGTTATAATTAGTTGGAGTGTGCAACGCAGGCAGATGCGCTCTGCAAATGTCTTGGCACTAGTGGGACTATAGCAAAGTCCAATAGCCACGTATAGGATGCCACTAGGTACACTGAGTGTTTGCTAGTATAATGGCTTCGTTATAATTAGTTGGAGTGTGCAACGCAGGCAGATGCGCTCTGCAAATGTCTTGGCCCTAGTGGGACTATAGCAAAGTCCAATAGCCACGTATAGGATGCCACTAGGTACACTGAGTGTTTGCTAGTATAATGGCTTAGTTATAATGAGTTGGAGTGTGCAACGCAGGCAGATGCGCTCTGCAAATGTCTTGGCACTAGTGGGACTATAGCAAAGTCCAATAGCCACGTATAGGATGCCACTAGGTACACTGAGTGTTTGCTAGTATAATGGCTTAGTTATAATGAGTTGGAGTGTGCAACGCAGGCAGATGCGCTCTGCAAATGTCTTGGCACTAGTGGGACTATAGCAAAGTTTAATAGCCACGTATAGGATGCCACTAGGTACACTGAGTGTTTGCTAGTATAATGGCTTCGTTATAATTTGTTGGAGTGTGCAACGCAGGCAGATGCGCTCTGCAAATGTCTTGGCACTAGTGGGACTATAGCAAAGTCCAATAGCCACGTATAGGATGCCACTAGGTACACTGAGTGTTTGCTAGTATAATGGCTTCGTTATAATTAGTTGGAGTGTGCAACGCAGGCAGATGCGCTCTGCAAATGTCTTGGCACTAGTGGGACTATAGCAAAGTCCAATAGCCACGTATAGGATGCCACTAGGTACACTGAGTGTTTGCTAGTATAATGGCTTCGTTATAATTAGTTGGAGTGTGCAACGCAGGCAGATGCGCTCTGCAAATGTCTTGGCCCTAGTGGGACTATAGCAAAGTCCAATAGCCACGTATAGGATGCCACTAGGTACACTGAGTGTTTGCTAGAATAATGGCTTAGTTATAATGAGTTGGAGTGTGCAACGCAGGCAGATGCGCTCTGCAAATGTCTTGGCACTAGTGGGACTATAGCAAAGTCCAATAGCCACGTATAGGATGCCACTAGGTACACTGAGTGTTTGCTAGTATAATGGCTTAGTTATAATGAGTTGGAGTGTGCAACGCAGGCAGATGCGCTCTGCAAATGTCTTGGCACTAGTGGGACTATAGCAAAGTCCAATAGCCACGTATAGGATGCCACTAGGTACACTGAGTGTTTGCTAGTATAATGGCTTCGTTATAATTTGTTGGAGTGTGCAACGCAGGCAGATGCGCTCTGCAAATGTCTTGGCACTAGTGGGACTATAGCAAAGTCCAATAGCCACGTATAGGATGCCACTAGGTACACTGAGTGTTTGCTAGTATAATGGCTTCGTTATAATTAGTTGGAGTGTGCAACGCAGGCAGATGCGCTCTGCAAATGTCTTGGCACTAGTGGGACTATAGCAAAGTCCAATAGCCACGTATAGGATGCCACTAGGTACACTGAGTGTTTGCTAGTATAATGGCTTCGTTATAATTTGTTGGAGTGTGCAACGCAGGCAGATGCGCTCTGCAAATGTCTTGGCACTAGTGGGACTATAGCAAAGTCCAATAGCCACGTATAGGATGCCACTAGGTACACTGAGTGTTTGCTAGTATAATGGCTTCGTTATAATTAGTTGGAGTGTGCAACGCAGGCAGATGCGCTCTGCAAATGTCTTGGCACTAGTGGGACTATAGCAAAGTCCAATAGCCACGTATAGGATGCCACTAGGTACACTGAGTGTTTGCTAGTATAATGGCTGAGTTTAAAAAACTTGGAGTGTGCAATGCAGGCAGATGTGCTCTGCTAATGTCTTTGCACTAGTGGGACTATAGCAAAGTCCAATAGCCACGTATAGGATGCCACTAGGTACACTGAGTGTGTGCTAGTATAATGGCTTAGTTATAATTCGTTGGAGTGTGCAACGCAGGCAGACGTGCTGCAAATGTCTTGGCACTAGTGGGACTATAGCAAAGTCCAATAGCCACGTATAGGATGCCACTAGGTACACTGAGTGTTTGCTAGTATAATGGCTTCGTTATAATTTGTTGGAGTGTGCAACGCAGGCAGATGCGCTCTGCAAATGTCTTGGCCCTAGTGGGACTATAGCAAAGTCCAATAGCCACGTATAGGATGCCACTAGGTACACTGAGTGTTTGCTAGTATAATGGCTGAGTTTAAAAAACTTGGAGTGTGCAATGCAGGCAGATGTGCTCTGCTAATGTCTTTGCACTAGTGGGACTATAGCAAAGTCCAATAGCCACGTATAGGATGCCACTAGGTACACTGAGTGTTTGCTAGTAAAATTGCTTAGTTTAAAAAACTTGGAGTGTGCAATGCAGGCAGATGTGCTCTGCAAATGTCTTTGCACTAGTGGGACTATAGCAAAGTCCAATAGCCACAGATAGGATGCCACTAGGTACACTGAGTGTTTGCTAGTATAATGGCTTACTTAGAATGAGTTGGAGTGTGCAGAGGACAAGAGGGTACAGTGGCAGGATTGTGGTGCTCTGGGTAGAGGAATGGAAGCCTGCCTTTCTATTCCCTCCTAATGGTGAAATGCAGGGAGGAAATCCCTGACCTGGGCTACACAGACGCTGTTGCTGTTTGCAGGACCTGTCACCTATGGATCTCTGACCCTGCCGGTACGAGCCCTTAAAAGGACTGCTAGAATGTGCTCTCCCTAAGCTGTCTAACGCTGTGTATGCAGCGCATACAGCTGTATCGGCGATAGGACAAAGGACGGAACTGCGACAGTGATGTCTGACACCAAAGACGCAGAAGGCAGATAATGGCGATCGTGAAGAAAATGTCCGGTTTTATAATGCAGGGACATGTGACATGCAGATCCTATCACACATGCCGTTGCTTCTCTGCCTCAAAGTCCACTTAGGTGTGTGTGTGTCTGTGATTGGCTGACATGCTGGCCAGCCCCACAAGACGCGCGCGCTTAGGGAAGGAAGACAAGAAAAAAAAAAAAAAAAATGGCGATCGCCATTATAGAAACAGCAGTGATCTGAAGGCGCTGTTCACGCACACTATACACTGAAATGTGATAATAGTTTGATTCACAGAGTGACTTACACTATTACAGCAGAAACCAAGCTAAGATTTAGCTGTTTTTTGGCTGCTAGAACCGTTCTCGAACGTTTCTAGAACTATCGAGCTTTTGCAAAAAGCTCGAGTTCTAGTTCGATCTAGAACATGCCCCAAAATCACTCGAGCCTAGAACTGGAGAACCACGAACCACGAACCGCGCTCAACTCTACTCATGAGCAGGGCATTGCAGTAATAATAATAATTTATTCATTTATATAGCGTTATTAATTCCATAGCGCTGTATGTCTTTGGAGTGTGGGAGGAAACCGGAGTACCCGGAGGAAACCCACGCAAACACGGGGAGAACATACAAACTCCTTGCAGATGGTGTCCTTGGTGAGAATTGAACCCAGGACCTCAGCGCTGCAAGACTGCAATGCTAACCACTGAGCCACCGTGCCGCCCATTTAGCTTACAGATGCATAACCACCACTCATTGTGTCTGAACACAGGAAGCTGAGCTGACAGCCGCTCTGTGCATGCGGCAGTGTCTATTGTGAAGGAGAGGGCCGCGGGGGATCAACGCTGCACAGGTACCGTGGGACACCGGGGAACACCGGTGGGGTTATAGGGGGTGACCTGGCAGGGCCTGGGGAGGAGTTTTCTGTCGCATGTGTCATGGCACATGCGACAGAAATCAGAGGAGTAGGGTGAATGCGGCCGGCGCGCTGCTGTGCACGCGGCCATCTTGGATTTCTGGGAGGGCATCAGGGGGGCACTTTGGCGACACCGGGGGACCGGAGGGGACTGGGAAGGAGATTTATCATGTTTGTTCATGCCAGATGGGAGATAAATGATTTTTTACCGGCGCTGTCATTTACTGTAACGTGATCATCGGTGTACGGTGTATACCTGTGATCACGTGAGCGGGGACCGGAAAAACCGTCCTGAATCATGATCTCCAGGGTCTCAGCTAGCCCTGAAACCCCGGAGATTTTCTGATGCTGGGGGCGCTATTCACTTATTTCTGCCTGCTGTTTATAAATGGCAGATCAGAATAAGGCTACATTAACACGACCGAGCCATTTTTGCGGTCTGCAAAAAACAGTCCGTTTTTTTTCACGGGTGCATCCGTGTGGCATCCGTTTCCGTTCCGTAGACGGTCCGTATGTCATCTGTTTGTCATCCGTGTGCCTTCCGTTTTTTTTGTGTACTGCAAAAAAACTGAAGGAGGGTAAATGCATAAATTTACCCAGGATCCATAGCTTCATCCTACATGAGGCGGTCACATGTTCACTCCAGTGCCATTTTCTACTGCTTTTCACAGCGTAGAGCGCTCTGGTGATTTTCTTGTGCTTGTGCACTTCATATCAGTCTTTTCTGTCATTATAATGGCAGAAAGACACATAATGTCCCACTTTCATGCATTTTGTAATTTTGCACCCTTTGGTGCCTTTCATGTGGCACTAAGGGGTGCTTAGCTTTGTATTTAGCCAAAAAAATGAAAAAAAAATGATGTAGGGTTCCCCCTAGTTTTGTAGCCAGCTAGGATAAAGCAGACGGCTGCAGCCTGCAGACCACAGCTGGCAACCTCACCTTGGCTGGTAATCCAAAACTGAGGGCACCCCACGCTGTTATTTTAAATTAAATAAATAATTAAAAAAAAAAAAAACACGTAGGGGTCCCCCAAAATTGGATCACCAGCCAAGGTAAAGCAGACAGCTGGGGTCTGATATTCTCAGACTAGGGAGGTCCATGGTTATTGGACTCTCCCCAGCCTAAAAATAGCAGGCCGCAGCCGCCCCAGAAGTGGCGCATCCATTAGATGTGCCAATCCTGGTGCTTCGCCCCAGCTCATCCCGTGCCCTGGTGCGGTGGCAAACGGGGTAATATATGGGGTTAATACCAGATGTGTAATGTCACCTGGCATCAAGCCCTGGGTTTGGTGAGGTCAGGCGTCTGTCAGATACCCGACATCACCAGCCCAGTCAGTAATAAAAAAAATAGACGACAAACACATTTTTATTTGAAAAAACACTCCCCAATACATTCCCTCTTTAACCAATTTATTAGAAAGAAAAACAAATCCAGGTCTGGTGTAATCCAAGGGGTTGCCATGACGATCCACACTGTCCCAGTCAATGAAGAGCAGAATGTTCCCCATTGGCTGGGAAAGCAATGCAGTGACCTGAGCTAACATCAATGGGTCAGCCCAGGTCACTGCAGGGGATGACAAGTGCTGCTGTCAGCGAGGTACATTACCTGCGCTGATCTCCTGCACTGCTGACAGCACCTGTCACTGAGTTTAATGACCGCCGCCTTCACAGCCAAGTATCGCGAGAGGCCCGTGACGTCACCGCTAGTCAGTCTCGGGTCGGAAGCGAGAGAAGGTGATGTGACAAGCGGCGGCCATGGAGGACAGTGACAGCGCTGAGGTCGGGATGGCGGGACTTCATCACCGCAGGTAAGCCGAGCGGGACCATGTGTGCAGAGTGCATTCTGTGTGTGTGTGTGTGTGTGTACACGTACATGCCACGTGCAGGAGGGGGCTGAGTGAGCTGAGCGGGGAAGTGTGGGCTTCCTGCACGTAACTAGGATAAACATCGGGTTACTAACCAAAGCGCTTTGGTTGGATACCCGATGTTTATCTTGGTTACCAGCTTCTGGCAGCCTGCCAGCAATGGCTCCTGCACACTGTAGCTGTAAAAAGCCCTGCTTTTTCCTGCTAGAACCGTTCTCGAACGTATCTAGAACTATCGAACTTTAGCAAAAAGCTCGAGTTCTAGTTCGATCTAGAACAGCCCCCAAAATCACTCGAACCGCGAACTGGAGAACCGTGAACCGCGAACCGCGCTCAACTCTAGTGCTGAGCCACGAATCTTGGCGTGACAGGCACCGTTAGCCTAGCCCTACCTACCGCTTCCAACAAGGCTTATGCCACCAAGAACTCTAAATGAAGACTGCTCACCTCCATGTTGTCTCCAGCCCCTTTTATAACCTGGGTGCGCCCCAAACCCAGGGTGGAACCACCAAGGTCCAATAGCAGAGTGCCATGTCATCAGTGACATCACATGCGACCTATCCGGAACCCCCACGTTATTGATGACCAGTTATGCAACCACGCCCCAAACACTTCACCAGTCATCGTTTGACGACCAGTGGTGAAGTGCCAGATTATAGGGGTGGGCCTCTGTGAGCCAGTCCGGAGTTGCCACGTCATCAGGACACCTGACACCTTCTGCCCTATCAGGGCCTGCCACCTCACGGACATGCTCAGTGAGGTCCTTACCGGACCTAGCCTCTTATGCACTTAGTGCCTGAGCATGCTCAGTAGCCTGAGCAACAGGCTCAGAAAGCAGACTATCAGTTTGTGCATGCTCAGTAGGCACATCCCAGAACTTAGACACAGCACGAAGTCCAAGTACCTGTGCAAAGAGGCTGTTAGGGTTAATTGTGGGAGCATGCTCAGTAGCCTGAACTGAGGACTTAGTCTCAGACATAACACAATCAGGCTGAGCATGCTCACTAGGCAAAACACCGGGCTTAGACTCTGGCTGGGGTAAATCGGCGCACGCATGCGCCCTAGCCGCCTATCCACACTTAGACGTGGTGGAAGGAGCAGCCAACTGGATGGCCCGAGGCACAGCCAAGAATGGCAGCCGGCGCCTGGGCGCAACAGGAACCGCAGCAGGCTGCTTGCGGCTATGGCGGCGCCGTTTCGTAACAGGTAGCTTGAATGTTGAATGTGCTGTCCTACCACCAGTTAAAAGTGTAGCTGCAATTCCAGAAGAAGCCACTGCAAAGGCAATTTTTTGTTGTTGCCAAAATTTTGTTAGGAGCAAGTTGATTAAAAATGTTTTTCTTGTTCCTCTTGGAGCATTTAGGGAGATAATCCCACTTTTGTTCTTTACTGGGAAACTTAAAATTTGGTTGTACGCGTATCTTTGGTCTGGTACCAATAGTGGTTCGTTATGAGAGGCAAATGCTGTGAGTTCATCAATGTTGTAGTTTGTTTCTATGAAAATCTCCCTGCACATTTGGTTAACTTCCTGATTTCTTATTGGAGTAGGCAAGTCAAGCAGCTGTAATGCTTTTCCTGACATTGCAATGCTCTGATCTTCAAGGAGAATTAAGGCTTTGTTGAAAATGTTTTCAGTATAGTTGACATTTTGCTGAGGATTTTCTTTTTTAACCTGCATGAGCATGTCCTCACTAAGTTCATTTTTGTACTTTGTCCAAATCTGAAAGGGATTTGAAATGTTACAGGTTGTTAGAAGAATAGCAAAGAGGTGTCTTAATCATTTTGGGGTTTGTGTGGCTGCTGCTTCACTGAGAGTCATGTCCCAGTGTCCATCATTTTACAGAAGTCCTTGACTCTGGCAAGCTTCTCTAAATGTTTCACAGACATAGCCTCCAACAGTCTTCAGGTTATAAAATGATGTTGGGCCCTTGACAACATGTAGTAACATACGCAGGTAGAAGCACTCTGCATTTGATGGATGAACAGTGTAAAAGTGACAAAGAGTATAATTTGCTTTGACTCCTGGATGACCTTCAACGTCAAGCCCTGTTTCCTCCATTCCAGTATTTTTCTGGATGCGTTCCAAGTGTAGTACTTTGGTACATCACAGTAGAGAATTGTTTTTGCAAATGGATCTTGTTGACATAGTTCAAAAAATGCCAAGAGGGTGGTTTTAGGTGTAGTTTTTAGCTGCTGGCACAACTTTGCTGGGTCAAAGTAAATTCTCTGTCCATTTTCCAAGTGAACACTGAGATGCACAATTGGTGGGTAGCGCTCATGAATTGAGAACCCTAATATTCTCCAAACAGCTTCATTGCTGTACCTGCCCATCTGGA
Source organism: Anomaloglossus baeobatrachus (assembly GCF_048569485.1). Lineage (NCBI taxonomy): Eukaryota > Metazoa > Chordata > Amphibia > Anura > Aromobatidae > Anomaloglossus > Anomaloglossus baeobatrachus. Next base: position 208,965,444 of record NC_134357.1, on the reverse strand, counting down.
ATGCCTGTACTTCATCAATAATAGGTCCATTTTTCTGGCATTCAAAAGCTGCTTGATCACTTCCTTTGTGGACATATTTGCATATATATTATTATTATTATTTATTTATAGAGCACCATTAATTCCATGGTGCTATACATGAGAAGGGGTTACATACAGAATACATATACAAGTTACAGTAGACAGACTAGTACAGAGGGAAGAGGGCCCTGTCCTTGCGGGCTTACATTCTATAGGATTTGGGGAGGAGACAGTAGGTGGGGTGTAGATTGGGCGGCAGCTCTGCATGGTGGTTGGGCGGCGGCTCCGCACGGTGGTCGGGCGGCAGCGAGTTCATTGTAGATTGTAGGCATTTCTGAAAAGATAGGTTTTCAGGTTCTGTTTGAAGTTTACAAGGGTATGAGATAGTCTGACGTGTTGGGGCAGCGAGTCCCAGGAGACAGGGAATGCTCGGGAGAAGTCTTTGATTCGGTGGCTTGAGGAGCGAATGAGAGCGGAGGAGAGAAAGAAATCTTGGGAGGACCGGAGGTGACGTGTTGGAGTGTAGTGGGAGATTAGTTCAGAGATATACGGAGGAGACAGGTTATGCACAGCTTTGTAGGTCAGTGTTAGTAGTTTGAAGTGGATACGGTGGAAGATTGGGAGCTAGTGGAGGGACTTGCAGAGAGGAGATATACTTGATTGATTTCACAGAGTGGCAAGATTCTACGTTGATGTGGCCCTGCAAAATTTTACAGAGCAGAGGATTGTGAGTCACCACCCACTTGTTGTCAATTTCTATCTCTTGGAGTGATGTTCCAACCCCATTTTGAGTTTTGCTGTGAAACTACCATCCCCTGGCTTTCTTCTTCGCTAGACTGGATATCTATCTTGTCCTGTTTGTGTTTCTTGGATAAGGTTTTGTGGGTAATTCTTTGAACACCTGCCGTCAACCATGCAGGGACAATTTTTGTTGAGGCTCCCACAGGGACCATGGATCATGTTCTTTGCAATGATGTCAAACAGCAATGGGTCATTCTCAGAATCTGGCAATTCAGCACTGATGATATTGTCAATTTCCGTGGGCTGTATTTTTAGTTTGAGCCAGACTAAGATATAGGCATGAGGAAGGCCTCTTTTTTGCCATTCAATTGAATACATCCAGCACTGTGTCTCACCATAAATGTGTGCTTTTGTGATCAAATGAATCATTTTTGCAACTTTTCTTTTAAAAACTCGTGCAATGAGGTCATGGCAATTCATAGATTTTTGACTTGGTAACAGGTGCCCTCTGATTTCCTCCCAATCAGGATTGCAAATGAAGGTAATAAAAAGATCTGGACGACCATACTTCCTCACATAAGTCATTGCATCTTGTGTGTATTCATGCATGTGTCGAGGGCTTCCAGTGACAGTTGATGGAAGAATGACCATTTTACCCAACTCCTTTGGATCAGCATCATTTGCCACAGCATTTCTAAGGTGAATGTATTCCTCAGCTCTGAGCTTCTTTTGATTTAGTCGTATATACAAAAGATGTTCGTTCACTCTCGATTTTTGCATACATGTCAACAATGAATTGGTGGAAGAGGTGTCTGCATTTGAGGATGTGATTTTCCTCAGCAACTCTTGTCATGATCCTATAGGCATAGAAGTCCATGGCTGACACTTTTTTTTCCTGAAGGGTTGCCTGTTGCAGGATCTGTCTGAGGTGTTTCAAAGTGATAGTCATCCTGTCCCTGACAAAAGATAATAGGATATTGCAGTGCATCATAGGACCTGTGTGCTTCTGCCACCTGTTGTAAACCATTGTTCCTTTTCTGAAGCACAATATCACGGCTTTGAAACTCATTTCCCACAATCAAGATAGCTACCTCATCAAATGTGGGGGCATTGAAACGTCACTGATGTTCACCTTGTGGTGTTTTGTCAGCTCTAATTAGAATTTTGTAATCGTCACTTGGCATGTTTTCAAGTGCAGTTTTGAAAAGTTGAACATATGGATTATAAGTGAAAGACCTGTTGCAAGTTAGTGACAATATCAAGTCGAGAGTTTGGAATTAAAGAGCACCTCTGCTGAGCCTCTGCTTCTACATTTCCCAAAAAGTAGAGTTGAAGAAATTGAGGTTATTTTCCTTGTATTGGAAGTAGTGAGCCAATTGAGTGGTAAATCTGTCCTTGAACTTTGAACGTGGGCATAAATCCAGTTGTAAAAACTTCTCTTGTTGCACCAAATGAAGTCATTTGGAAGTAGGAGTTGTACTTCCTTATGTAGTCCAAGAAATGTTTTGATGTTGCAGTGGTGCCTGGTATCGGAGACTTCAGGGGATCAGGTGGTGGCAGGAGAGGAAGAGATTTTACCTTGCCATTTGCACAGCATAAACCTGGCAGTTCATCTTTCCACCTTAGAGCATTGTAGTACATGCAGAGCACATCCATTTTTATTATGTTAACTATTGGATTATCCTGATAGTTGATGTCTGGATGGTCGCAGAAGGTAGTGTTTTTCAAATTTTCAACCTTTAGCTCTGTCCTGATGGAACTGGTAATTCGTTCTTCTCTCTGCTGAGAGGTTTCAGTAACCCTTGAGGAAGCAGCTCTTGTTCTCATGTCTGTAAGTTGTTCTTCTGTTTGCTGAGATGTTTCAGAGGCCATTGAGGAAGCAGCTCTTATTCTCTTGTCTGTAAGTCATTCTTCTCTCTGCTGAGAGGTTTCAGTGGCCCTTGAGGAAGCAGCTCTTGTTCTCATGTTTGTAAGTCGTTCTTCTGTCTGCTGAGATGTTTCAGAGGCCCTTGAGGAAGCAGCTCTTATTCTCTTGTCTGTAAGTCATTCTTCTGTCTGCTGAGAGGTTTCAGTGGCCCTTGAGGAAGCAGCTCTTGTTCTCATGTCTATCAGCCTTGCTTTCCTTCCTTCAAGTTGGTCATTGAGCCGTAATACAGCTTTTCTTTTAGCGTCTGATGACAATCATACAATCAATTTTCTTTTCATACGGTGCATTATAGCCTATAATGACAGTATATAAGACCCCACACAATTAGTATGCAGTAAAGGTCCTGTGACTTACATCAGCCTCTACAACAACATTACCTAAGTGTCACCACAGAAATCATATCAGCTTCTTATACTAAAAATGTCTTGCATTGCCTATAGCAACCAATCACAGCTGCTATTAATGACCTGTAGAATGTAAAATAGAAGCAGATCTGTGATTGGTTGCTATAGGCCACCTGAACAATATCCAGGCTAACATAGTCATGTCAGCCTTGCTTTCCTTACTTTAGATTGGTCATTGAGCCATAGTACAGCTTTTCTCAGTGTCTGACAACAAATGTCCAATTAAATTGAATATAAAACCCCACACAATTAGTATACAGTAAAGGTCACGTGACTTACATCAGCCTCTTCAACAGCATTGGCTAAGCGTTACCACAGAAATCATATTACCTCACACATAAGCTGTTCTACACTAACCATGTTCTTCGTTGCCTATAGCAACCAATCAGAGCTTCTTGATCTCTAACAAAATAGAAGCAGAGCTGTGATTGGTTTCTATAGGCCACCTGATAAATCTCCAGGGTAACTGTCAAAATAGCCAATATATTACCTCATAAAACCCCACACAGTGAGTATACAGGTAAGGTCATGTGAATTACATCAGCCTGGTCATAATAGGAGTCTATAATAACAGATCAGTTGCCAGCTCTATTGACTTTAATGGAGGCAGGATTTCAGAGAGTAACTGTAAAGCACGGGGTTAAATTTTCCCATCAAAACATAGTCTATGACGTTCCCTGAGTCACATGAGGAGTCTCTGCAAAATTTCATGATTGTAAATGCGACAGTGCTGATTCCTTTAGCAGACATACATACAGTGCCTACAAGTAGTATTCAACTCCCTGCAGATTTAGCAGGTTTGATAAGATGCAAATAAGTTAGAGCCTGCAAACTTCAAACAAGAGCAGAATTTATTAACAGATGCATAAATCTTAAAAACCAACAAGTTATGTTGCTCAGTTAAATTTTAATAAATTTTCAACATAAAAGTGTGGGTCAATTATTATTCAACCACTAGGTTTAATATTTTGTGGAATAACCCTTGTTTGCAATTACAGCTAATAATCGTCTTTTATAAGACCTGATCAGGCCGGCACAGGTCTCTGGAGTTATCTTGGCCCACTCCTCCATGCAGATCTTCTCCAAGTTATCTAGGTTCTTTGGGTGTCTCATGTGGACTTTAATCTTGAGCTCCTTCCACAAGTTTTCAATTGGGTTAAGGTCAGGAGACTGACTAGGCCACTGCAACACTTTGATTTTTTCCCTCTTGAACCAGGCCTTGGTTTTCTTGGCTGCGTGCTTTGGGTCGTTGTCTTGTTGAAAGATGAAATGACGACCCATCTTTAGATCCTTGATGGAGGAGCGGAGGTTCTTGGCCAAAATCTCCAGGTAGGCCGTTCTATCCATCTTCCCATGGATGCGGACCAGACGGCCAGGCCCCTTGGCTGAGAAACAGCCCCACAGCATGATGCTGCCACCACCATGCTTGACTGTAGGGATGGTATTCTTGGGGTCATATGCAGTGCCATCCAGTCTCCAAACGTCACGTGTGTGGTTGGCACCAAAGATCTCGATCTTGGTCTCATCAGACCAGAGAACCTTAAACCAGTCTGTCTCAGAGTCTTCCAAGTGATCATGAGCAAACTGTAGACGAGCCTTGACATGACGCTTTGAAAGTAAAGGTACCTTACGGGCTCGTCTGGAACGGAGACCATTGCGGTGGAGTACGTTACTTATGGTATTGACTGAAACCAATGTCCCCACTGCCATGAGATCTTCCCGGAGCTCCTTCCTTGTTGTCCTTGGGTTAGCCTTGACTCTTCGGACAAGCCTGGCCTCGGCACGGGTGGAAACTTTCAAAGGCTGTCCAGGCCGTGGAAGGCTAACAGTAGTTCCATAAGCCTTCCACTTCCGGATGATGCTCCCAACAGTGGAGACAGGTAGGGCCAACTCCTTGGAAAGGGTTTTGTACCCCTTGCCAGCCTTGTGACCCTCCACGATCTTGTCTCTGATGGCTTTGGAATGCTCCTTTGTCTTTCCCATGTTGACCAAGTATGAGTGCTGTTCACAAGTTTGGGGAGGGTCTTAATTAGTCAGAAAAGGCTGGAAAAATAGATAATTAATCCAAACATGTGAAGCTCATTGTTCTTTGTGCCTGAAATACTTCTTAATACTTTAGGGGAACCAAACAGAATTCTTGTGGTTTGGGGGGTTGAATAATAAATGACCCTCTGAATAAACTTTTCACAATTTAAAAAAAAAATAAATAAAAAAGAAATAACATTCTTTTTTGCTGCAGTGCATTTCACACTTCCAGGCTGATCTACAGTCCAAATGTCACAATGCCAAGTTAATTCCGAATGTGTAAACCTGCTAAATCTGCAGGGGGTTGAATACTACTTGTAGGCACTGTACATACATACATGCATACATACTGTACATACATACATACATATACACATACATACATACACTGATCGTTATATATTAGATATGTATTACATGTATTTTCCATCTCCTTGCACCTTTTTTGATATTTAATTCTGATTTGGAGATGTGATCTTATGTGGTCAAATATAAAGACTTTTGTTCTCTGTTTGCAGGCTTAGTGTAGTTGTTGCCCTGAAACAATGCAATGAGGTCCATTGATGCCTTTAATTTGTTTATAATACATACATATGTACATACTCAGCTTTCTATATTAGATTCTCTGACTATTTGAATACTTTGCTTATGTCTACTGTATATGCCCTATTATTGTATATGTATTGTATATGTGGCGCCCCAGGACCTGGTCGCCATAACAGCATTGCCCTCCCAAAGGGTTAATGCTGAGCCTGGAGGTAATTGGGAGATCCATTGGCCAGCAAGTTTAACACCCAACGCGGTTCTCCCTCCGGCCAGCAGGGGGAGCTCTGAACCTGGGATTCCAGGGAGGATCCCCTTAATTCTGCTCTGAGAGAGGAAGTAGTGTTCAGTCTGTAGAGAGCAGTAGAAGTGAACAGACGCAGAGTGAGCTGTCCTGTGAATCTGGGGCCTAGAGCTAGAGTAGCTTGGCCCAGAGAAGCAGGAGTAGCTGAGAGGCAGCGGAGAGACTCGGACATCGGAGTCTGTGGCCACCAGGGCTTAAAATACTCCCTGGTAGCCGAATCCGAAGGGCAGGAGAGTTGCAAGCACCTGGCCCAAAAACATCCCAAAAGTACAGCTGCAGCATCAAGGCCAGTGTGGATTCCAGCAGAGAAGCACCAGAGAGAGAGCCTGCGCAGCCTGCTACAGAGGGAAAGGGACGTACCAACAGTCCCAGCAGCACAGAGGGCCATTGCTGGATTCAGAGAAGCAGGGTCCTATCGTAACAAAGCAAAGTACAGGAGTAGGCCTCATACTCAGCTGGCCAGAGAGATCACCCCAAGTACTTCCAGGCCGACCGGATCCCCATCACCACCTGTAACGGTCTCCCAGGACTGGACTGTTTCCAAAGTAAAGAGGAAAAGGTAAAGAGACTGTTGTTTATGCCTGGTTCTTTCATCGCCTGTCGGCCCTGCACCGTGTTAGCCACACAACCTCATAGACTTCCACGAGCACTAACAGTATCCCCGGGGCTCCGCTCCACCTGTGGGGAGCAGTACCACCATTGCTGCCATAACATCACCCCGGAGGCCTCACACAGCAGCGGCGGCTTAATAGCCGCAGACCACAGGTGGCGTCACGAACACAACCATTAATAAGCAAGCCACATATTCTACTGACACCCACCAGGGCCACGGAGCCGGGCCCAGCCACCACTGACCACCACTGGACTAATCCGGCCCGGCACCGGGTGTCCCATAGCCCTGGGGTGGGCGAGTCAACTTGGCGTCACGAACAGGATTTCGTGCCCGGTCCCACCGGGTATTGTGCGCCTGCAGAAACTGTGCCTAAAAGACTGTGTTACTGTTTGAAAACTGCCGCGGCCATTAGCCCCACTGAGCGCAGGAAGAAGGGGGGCGTGCCTGACAAAGAGCGCGAAGGGAGCGCGCCATCAGAGCAGAGCGCTGTTAACCCCGCGCGACCCAGAAAGTAATTTGAAAAGTGAACGGAGCCTGGTAAGGTTCACTAAGGGGGAGGAAGATGTCCGACTCGGAGGAAGAGCAGGTGGCTGCCATAGCCCGAGGCGCCGCAGCACCGGCCGAAGCAATCCCAGTCGCCGCCGCCCCAGCCCCCGCTGTAGCGCCGGTAATGCCGATCACAATGCCGTACATCCCGGGAGCAGAATGGCTGCCGCAGTACTCCGGGGAGTCCCATACCTTGAGCGACTTCAGAGAAAGCCTGCACAGCTTGTTCCGGGTGTATCCGCTGACTGAGAGCCAGAAGGTGGGCATATTAATGGGGCAGCTAGCCGGCGCAGCCCAGCGTGAAGTGAAGTCCTGGCCTGATACAGATAAAGGGACAGTAACCCAGATACTGGCCAAGCTAAAGAGTACTTTTGACACCCGCACTGCAGCAGAAATAAAGATGAAATTCTTTGGGTGCAAACAACGGGCCACAGACAGCATAAGGGACTATGCCTTAAACTTGCAGGAGGCCCTGAAAGCAGTTAAACAGGTGGACCCAGAGAGTGTACGTGAAGAACACAAACTCCTAACTGAGCAGTTCATAGAAGGGCTCCTGTCAGATGCCCACAGGACCCAGCTGCGTATCATGGTCCTGCAGAACCCTGCTCTGGACTTTGCAAAGTTTAAGGACCAGGCCATCCAGGTACTGAGAGAATCTACACCGAATGACCCAGTATCTCTCCGGCCTCTTGCTATCACGTACCCCGGGGTGGTGCCTGCAACACCAGCTGCTGCAGGGGCCGAGGCGCAGTCCCTGGAAAAGGATCCCACTGCAGAGCTCAGACAGCAGGTTCGGGAGCTGACCAAGACTGTAGCGGCCCTTGCCAAGACCGTGCAGTCTCTACAAGTGACCCCATCACCTACAAGAATCGAGTTGGCCTCCAGCCCAGATGACGTCCCATGGATGTGACAGAGGAGGATTCCGCCGACCCGAGGCAGAGACACAGACCGGTATGATTCAACGGGACAACCGATCTGCCGCCGCTGCAGCCAGGCGGGCCACATTGCACGACACTGTCCTTTAAATGGGCCGAGCCTGGGGCCAGGAGCCGACCCCCAGGTGTAAGGAAGCCCGGCTCAACCCCCAGCCGTAGCAAGTATGTGGGAGGACGACCGGTCCTTCCTATTGTGCTGGATGGGATCCCTTTGAATGCCCTCCTGGATACGGGGTCCCAGGTAACAACCATCCCCTATAAACTGTACAAAAGATATTGGGCTGATTCAGACATTGACCATGGCCCAGATGATGATTTAACAATTGTGGCCAGTAATGGTCAGCCCTTACCTCAAATTGGGTACAAAGAAGTAACCATTAAAGTGGGGCGGGTAGAATTGCCATGTCAGGGGATGATAATTGTAGATATTGATCGCAAAGAATCTGACCCACTGCTAACCATTGGTACAAATGTGATAGAAAATTGCATTGCCGAAGTGATAATTTTGTTGCAACAGGCATCTGAAACTGCCAGCTCCGGGCAGCAGTGTGCTCTACAGAGGGAAATCCGAGCCCTGATGAGGAGGCAGCAGGTAGAGCTGGCCGGAGGAGAAATTGGCAGTGTGAGGGTAAGTGACCCCCTCCCCATTGCAATACCCCCAAGAAGTGAAATGTTGATATGGTGTCGGGCAGCAATAGGCCTCAAGGGTCAGGACTACCATGCCTTGGTAGAACCGGTGTATTCAGACAGTAGGCCTGGAGTCCTGATAGCCAGAGGGGTAGCAGACGTCCGCAAAGGGAGAGTGCCCGTCCGTGTCCTGAATTGTGGGGAGGAGGAAGCCAAATTGCCCCGGTATGCCACTGTAGCAAAACTGTACACTGTCAGCAACAATACCATCAAAGCAGTGGAACCCTTGATCCCGTCCGACCAGGCGGAAGACAATGGCTCCAAGGGACAGCTGGAAGACTGGTGCCAAAAATTACATGTGGGCACCGACTCCACCCCCTCACACCAAAAGCATGGGGTTTACCGGGTGGTACAGGAGTACGAGCGGGTCTTCAGCAAACACCCCCCTAGATTTTGGGCAGGTGAAAGGGGTTAAACATCAAATCCCCACGGGTGATCATCATCCCATTAAAGAGAGATACCGCCCTGTACCCCCCGCACAGTATCAGCGTGCCAAAGAAATGTTACGGGAAATGAAGGAGGCTGGGGTTATCAGAGATAGTTGTAGCCCCTGGGCAGCTCTACTAGTGCTCGCAAAGAAAAAAGATGGTACAATGAGAATGTGTGTAGATTACAGGCAAATTAACCGCATTACACATAAAGATGCTTATCCACTGCCCAGAATAGAGGAGTCACTAACAGCCTTAAAGTCAGCTAACTATTTCTCCACCTTGGATCTCACCAGTGGGTATTGGCAGGTTCCCGTGGCAGAGGCGGACAGGGAGAAGACTGCATTCACGACACCAATGGGCCTCTGTGAGTTCAACTGTATGCCATTCGGGCTCTGCAACGCCCCAGGGACATTCCAAAGGTTGATGGAGTGCTGCTTGGGCCACCACAACTTTGAAACCGTGCTGTTGTACCTGGATGACGTCATAGTCTACTCTAAGACTTATGAAGACCACCTGAGGCACTTAGCAGAAGTGTTTGAGTCCTTGTCGAAATATGGCCTGAAGATAAAGCCGTCCAAATGTCACCTCTTGAAGCCAAAGGTACAGTACCTGGGTCATGTGGTCAGCGCAGAAGGTGTGGCACCTGATCCGGAGAAAGTCACCGTAATCAAGGACTGGCCAAGACCCACCACGGTAAAGGAGGTGCGGCAGTTCCTTGGGCTGGTGGGCTACTACCGAAGGTTCATTGATGGTTTCACCAAGATAGCAGTGCCCCTTCAAGATCTCCTGGTGGGCCAGCCAAAGCAGGCTAAGAAGCAGAGCCCTCCATTTGAATGGAGCAGCCAACTAGAAACATCCTTTGTCCGGCTGAAAGGGGCTTTCACGGGAGAAGAAATTCTGGCCTACCCTGACTACAGCCAGCCGTTTGTACTGTATACAGATGCCAGCAATGTGGGACTGGGAGCAGTTCTGTCCCAGGTGCAGGGAGGCAGAGAGAGGGTGATAGCGTACGCCAGTAGGAAGCTTCGGCCCACAGAAAGGAATCCAGAAAACTACAGTTCCTTCAAGCTGGAGTTCCTCGCTATTGTTTGGGCAGTGACTGAACGCTTCAAGCACTATCTGGCGTCGGCCAAGTTCACCATCTTCACGGACAACAATCCGTTGACACACCTGGCAACAGCCAAGTTAGGTGCGTTGGAACAGCGATGGATGGCCCGGCTGTCTAACTTTAACTTTACCATCAAGTATCGGGCTGGCAAGAAGAATAACAATGCTGATGCACTGTCCAGAATGCCTCACTTACCCGAATCTGGAGAAGACCTGGATGAACTCGAAGAGATAGAGTTACCGGCTTTCCATCACCAAGGTGTTTCCCAGTGTGAGCATGCTGTAGGAGTGAAGCGCTCGAGCCAGCACGAGGTCTCGGTCAACCCATTACTCCACCATAATTGGGAAGAGACACAGAATGGTGACCCGGCTGTGCGATTGGTCAAAGAAAAGCTAGCACAAGCTGAGACTCATCTTGGCCCAGATGCTCCAGAAGAAGCCCAGCAGTTGTGGAAGGAGAGGGGACGACTGTTCACCTACCAAGGCAAGCTCTGCAAGAGATATGTCAACTGGCGAACGAATGAACTTGTCTGGCAGATAGTGGTCCCGCAGAGGGATGCTCCAATGATCCTAGCAGCTTATCATGATAACGCAGGACACTTCGGGTGGAAGAAGTTGGAGACCCTACTCCGTGATCGGTTCTACTGGGTGCACATGAGAAAGACAGTCGAGAAGTGGTGCCGAGACTGTGGTCCGTGTAATCTGAGGCGGAAAGATGATGCCAGCCAGAGGTCTCCCCTACAGCCAATTGTCACGAAGCAGCCCCTGGAGTTGGTGGCCCTGGACCACGTGAAGTTAACACCAAGCCGGTCAGGCTATGTGTACGCCCTCACCATTGTGGACCATTACTCGCGTTTCCTGGTAGTAGTGCGCGTGAAGGACCAGACAGCCAGAACAGCAGCGAGAGCGTTTCAGGCCTACTTTTGTCGACCTCACGGTTACCCTGAAAGGGTACTGACTGATCAAGGTCCTGCATTCGAGGCAGAAGTGTTCCAAGAGTTCTGTAACATGTACGGTTGTAAGAAAATCAGAACCACACCGTACCACCCCCAAACCAATGGATTGTGCGAGAAGATGAACCATGTGGTTATTGATATGCTCAAGACTCTACCTTTGGAAGAAAGAAACCAATGGCCAGAAAAGTTACCAGATCTGGTAGACTTGTACAACCATATCCCGGTAAATTCGACCAACTGCAGCCCTGCTTACCTGATGCGAGCCAGACCTGGCAAGTTACCTGTAAACTTTGAGATGGGGACTGTGTCACCTGAGGCGGTTCAGGAAATAGAGGATTGGGATACAGAGCGGCAGCAGCGGTACCGTAAGGTCCAAGAATGCATAGAGAGGAGCCTGTCTCAAGCAAGAACGAGACAAGAGCAGCATTACAATCAAGCAGCCCCAGCAACTCCCTTAGCACCTGGAGAACAAGTCCTCAAGAAGAAGCGGAGGACGCATAAATTGGATGATCAGTGGGAGAACGAGCCCTACACCATTATCCCCTCCAACTTTGACAATAGTAAGGTATGCCTCATAAGCAAGGACGAAGGCAGGACCTATCAAGCAGTTTCTCGGGACCGCCTGAAAACGTGCCCTGAACGGTGCAGAACCCAAAAAGAAGTAGATGAAGTACAAGAAAGTCCCCAAAGTCAAGAAAAAGAGGAAGAGATGATCCAAACCATCCTTGGAAAATTCCCCAAAACTTGGACCCGAATAAACAATGCCATAGTGGTAACAGTCTTGACGTTCCCGCAGTTGGTCGAGCCAGAAACCGAAGAGGTTCCAGATCCACCTAAAGAACCGTCCGCTCCAACACGAGATGACACGCCAGCAGTGGAACAGGAGGTTCAACCCCCTGCCAGTGGTGAACCTCCCGTACCCTTGGCGAATCTGAGATCCCGTAGGCAACCGACATGTATCCCTGTCAGGGTTAGGCCTACCAATCACACGGGGGGGGCAGACACTCCAAGTAGTCAGGGACAAACCCCAGAGCTACGCCGGTCCCAACGTAGCACTCGGGGACAGCCCCCTCCAAGGTATAGAACATAGAAAGTAAAATACCTAACAGAATGTAAATAGTTATGTGAAATGTCTGTCATGTTGTGTATAAAATGCTTTTTGTCTTAGGTGATTAAGTAAATGGACAATTGGGCCACTGGACTATGGGTGGCCAACACCTAAATTGTTCATAGTTAGCACCAATGTGCTCAACACCCCTGAAGAAAAACCCGTCCGGCGTGCATAGAGTGGGGTCATCAATGCTCTGACGCATGCCCAGAGCCTACGTTGGGGGTTTGATCGCGGCGGGTCCCCCATGGAGCAGTGTAATGGACACCCGGCAGGGAGCCACACTGGACTCTTATAGTAGTGTTTAAGTTTGTAACGTTTAAGTAATGCGCCTCCCATAATGGGATGAAATGTTGTAACATGTTATGTTTGTTTCCACAGTCCGGGAGTACTGAATTTAACTAAGAGGGAGTGTGGCGCCCCAGGACCTGGTCGCCACAACAGCATTGCCCTCCCAAAGGGTTAATGCTGAGCCTGGAGGTAATTGGGAGATCCATTGGCCAGCAAGTTTAACACCCAACGCGGTTCTCCCTCCGGCCAGCAGGGAGAGCTCTGAACCTGGGATTCCAGGGAGGATCCCCTTAAGTCTGATCTGAGAGAGGAAGTAGTGTTCAGTCTGTAGAGAGCAGTAGAAGTGAACAGACGCAGAGTGAGCTGTCCTGTGAATCTGGGGCCTAGAGCTAGAGTAGCTTGGCCCAGAGAAGCAGGAGTAGCTGAGAGGCAGCGGAGAGACTCGGACATCGGAGTCTGTGGCCACCAGGGCTTAAAATACTCCCTGGTAGCCGAATCCGAAGGGCAGGAGAGCTGCAAGCACCTGGCCCAAAAACATCCCAAAAGTACAGCTGCAGCATCAAGGCCGGTGTGGATTCCAGCAGAGAAGCACCAGAGAGAGAGCCTGCGCAGCCTGCTACAGAGGGAAAGGGACGTACCAACAGTCCCAGCAGCACAGAGGGCCATTGCTGGATTCAGAGAAGCAGGGTCCTATCGTAACAAAGCAAAGTACAGGAGTAGGCCTCATACTCAGCTGGCCAGAGAGATCACCCCAAGTACTTCCAGGCCGACCGGATCCCCATCACCACCTGTAACGGTCTCCCAGGACTGGACTGTTTCCAAAGTAAAGAGGAAAAGGTAAAGAGACTGTTGTTTATGCCTGGTTCTTTCATCGCCTGTCGTCCCTGCACCGTGTTAGCCACACAACCTCATAGACTTCCACGAGCACTAACAGTATCCCCGGGGCTCCGCTCCACCTGTGGGGAGCAGTACCACCATTGCTGCCATAACATCACCCCGGAGGCCTCACACAGCAGCGGCGGCTTAATAGCCGCAGACCACAGGTGGTGTCACGAACACAACCATTAATAAGCAAGCCACATATTCTACTGACACCCACCAGGGCCACGGAGCCGGGCCCAGCCACCACTGACCACCACTGGACGAATCCGGCCCGGCACCGGGTGTCCCAAAGCCCTGGGGTGGGCGAGTCATATACACTTCCTCATATACACTACACACACTGTTTACTATTATAACATTGTTATACACCTATCACAGTTACACTCATTATTTGATATATTCCTTTTGTTATTTATTTATTTTTGTTTTCTATGTTTATTTTAAATTTTTAATTTTGCATTCTATTCATTTTTCCTCTCCTGTATGATTTATACTACAATAGTGTTTGTTTAATGCCTTTTGGTTATATAATACACCTTCAGCATGTACATATTTTATACATAATTTTTGTACTTTGCACTTCATTTATTCATAACTCCTCATCTATCTATATACATGTCCTCCTCACTATACACACACCCCTCATTCCATTCATTCATATTTTCTACACTTATCTATTATTCAATTCCAAGATACACATTTACTCACTACCACCTATTTTTTTTTCCTATACACACATTCTCTTGCATTCCCATATTTTTTTTTCTTTCTGCCACACCTGTAACACTGTTTATTCAAGATTATCTAACTTTTGCATTTAGTGAAATTTTACTCTCCATTGCCATCTTGTGGTTCTCCAATACATTTCAGGCCTGATATATCATACACCTTTTCATTATTATCTACAAGTGGTAATATGCTGCCATCCTGAGGACCTACAATACAATATATTAAAAAAGTTAGGATATTTGGCGTTTCAGATGAAATTTATGTTAAACATAAAAAGTTCACATAACAGTGATATTTTGTCATGAAAATAGCACAATTAAGTATCTTGATTAATCTTCTTTGTTATCTATAATTGAACAACTCATTAAATTGGTTTAAAGGAACATTAATAGGCACCGTGTGTTCCTGCTATTTGCAATTCAAGTTACGTTGAGTTGTTTCATGTGTCGGCTGAACTCAGGTTGGCATAATGACTATGCGTTCCAAATCAAAACGCATGCTGTAGCACTAATCGGTTCAGCCTATGCTACTTGGTGACCAAATTGATGTTGGTAATATGGCCATACATTCCCAGTTGGAATGCATGCTTTTATCTTGTAATGATTGTTTTCCTATGATGTCCCTCTGACGGAAGTGACATCAAAATCAATTTCCATGCATTCTGGGTTTGAATGCTTGCCAGTGCTCTGTGTTGGCAGGTTCTAATGAATTTGGTGATATGGCTGTTAGCTCCAACATGGAGCTCATGACGCTATATTTATTAGGGAAGCAAGTTTTATTTTTGCGGCAATTAGTTTGGTTGTTTCCTGAGAGGGGTTTTAAAAATGAACTCACTTCCTGAAATCATTGAGCATATTATGGCATCCACAATACCTTAATATCCTTCATCCTCTTTTTATGGCATCTACAGCACCTTAACATCTTCAACTTGTCATTGATTACATCTATTGTACCTCATTATTGGGTGTGCTTTACTGTTCTCTAGAAGATCCTCAATGACTTGAGAGGAAATGTGTCTGGAAGTTTCAATATTTTGGATGGATACAGGAATCAATAAGTATTGTGGATATATTTTTTTAATAATTACTAAATTGTATCAAAAATTTTGATTGATGGTATTTCCAATATATGGACACACTATCTGATGATATATTCATTGTGTTAGTCTAATGTAGGATATAAATATCTGATTATATATAGAGATGAGAGAATACCATAATATTTGTATTCGAGAAATGGGGGGGAGAGCCAGCACTGCTTATGAGTGGCATGCAGCAATGAAAAAGTAAAAAGTGTAATATTCACAAATTCATTCCTACTGTAACAATTCAATGAGATTTTTGGCAAATAATTGATCAATGATTTGAGCCCCCCTGCCCCGTCACGGCAAATCTCTATAAGGGGGGTCCCTACACTATAGTTATAATATACAAACGTACCATAAGGTCTCGTATAATGCGCAGGACCATATAGGAACATCACCTACCTGAGAAGTGTCAGAACCGCTCCCATGCTGCAAGGGCTCACAACTGCGAGTAGATGGGCAGTCCAGGTGCCAGCGTGTGCGGCAGAACCACACACACCAGCACAATGTCAGAACTAGCCCCCACAGTGTCAGACCAGCAGACATGGATGAAGGGCGGAATAGCCCCAGGCAGGTGGTGCTTAAGTAATAATGCCTATGGAACAGGAGGCGGTGGCTGTATGTGAACAGGCACCAACATAAATTTTGATGGCAACAGAAGGAATTTGCAAACCACACTGGGCGTGCACGGCACGGTGGCAGTCAACCACCTGACCAGTAAACGAGGAATGGGGGGGGAGAGCCAGCACTGCTTATGAGTGGCATGCAGCAATGAAAAAGTAAAAAGTGTAATATTCACAAATTCATTCCTACTGTAACAATTCAATGAGATTTTTGGCAAATAATTGATCAATGATTTGAGCCCCCCTGCCCCTAGTGGGCAATGGGTCCCATACCTCATAATTAGAGTTGAGCGAGGTTTGTGGTTCGAGGTTCTCCAGTTCGCAGCTCGAGTGATTTTGGGGGCTGTTCTAGATAGAACTAGAACTCGAACTTTTTGATAAAGCTCGATAGTTCTAGATACGTTCGAGAACGGTTCTAGCAGCAAAAAGACCAGCTAATTAGTAGCTGGCTTTCCGCTGTAATAGTGTAAGTCACTCTGTGACTCACACTATTATGAAATTTCAGTGTATAGTGTGCGGGAACAGCGCATTCAGATCACTGCTGTATGGATAATGGCGATCGCCATTTTTTTTTTTCCTTGTCTTCCCTCCCTAAGCGCGCGCGTGTAGTGGGACGGGCCAGCATGTCAGCCAATCCCAGACACACACACAGCTAAGTGGACTTTTAGACAGAAAAGCAACGGCATGTGTGATAGGATGTCCATGTCACATGTCCCTGCATTATAAAACCGGACATTTTCCTCCAGCACGCCATTATCTGCCTTCGGCGTCCTTGGTGTCAGTCAACACTGGCGCAGCTCCTATCGCCGATACTGCTGTGTACGCTCCATACACAGCGCTGTACAGCATAGTGATAGCACTTTCTATCAGTCCTTTTAAGGGCTCATACCGGCAGGGTCAGAGCCATAGGTGACAGGTCCGTGAAAACAAAGTTTAACAGCTACACAAGATGACAGCGTCTGTGTAGCTAAGGTCAGGGATTTCCTCGCTGCATTTCCCCATTAGGAGGGATAGAAAGGCAGGCTTCCTTTCCTCTACCCAGAGACCCACAACCCTGCCACTGTACCCTCCTACCCTTTGCACACTCAAACTCATTGTTACTAAGCCATTATACTAGCAAGCACTGAGTGAACTTAGTGGCATCCTTAACGTGGCTGATGGACTTCTGTATCGTCCCACAAGTGCAAAGATATTTGCAGCACCTCTGCCTGCATTGCACACTCAAACTCATTGTTACTAAGCTATTATACTAGCAAACACTGAGTGAACTTAGTGGCATCATAAACGTGCCTGTTGGACTTCTGTATCGTCCCACAAGTGCAAAGATACTTGCAGCACGTCTGCCTGCATTGCACACTCAAACTCATTGTTACTAAGCCATTATACTAGCAAGCACTGAGTGAACTTAGTGGCATCATAAACGTGGCTGATGGACTTCTGTATCGTCCCACAAGTGCAAAGATATTTGCAGCACCTCTGCCTGCATTGCACACTCAAACTCCTTGTTACTAAGCCATTATACTAGCAAACACTGAGTGAACTTAGTGGCATCCTAAACGTGGCTGTTGGACTTCTGTATCATCCCACAAGTGCAAAGATATTTGCAGCACGTCTGCCTGCATTGCACACTCAAACTCATTGTTACTAAGCCATTATACTAGCAAACACTGAGTGAACTTAGTGGCATCCTAAACGTGGTGGTTGTACTTCTGTATCGTCCCAAGAGTGCAAAGATATTTGCAGCACCTCTGCCTGCATTGCACACTCAAACTCATTGTTACTAAGCCATTATACTAGCAAACACTGAGTGAACTCAGTGGCATCCTAAACGTGGCTGTTGGACTTCTGTATCGTCCCACAAGTGCAAAGATATTTGCAGCATGTCTGCCTGCATTGCACACTCAAACTCATTGTTACTAAGCCATTATACTAGCAAACACTGAGTGAACTTAGTGGCATCCTAAACGTGGCTGTTGGACTTCTGTATCGACCAACAAGTGCAAAGAAATTTGCAGCACGTCTGCCTGCATGGCACACTCAAATTCATTGTTACTAAGCCATTATACTAGCAAACACTGAGTGAACTTAGTGGCATCCTAAACGTGCCTTTTGGACTTCTGTATCGTCCCACAAGTGAAAAGATATTTGCAGCACGTCTGCCTGCATTGCACACTCAAACTCATTGTTACTAAGCCATTATACTAGCAAAATACATAGTGAACTTAGTGGCATCCTAAACGTGGCTGATGGACTTCTGTATCGTCCCACAAGTGCAAAGATATTTGCAGCACCTCTGCCTGCATTGCACACTCAAACTCATTGTTACTAAGCTATTATACTAGCAAACACTGAGTGAACTTAGTGGCATCCTAAACGTGCCTGTTGGACTTCTGTATCGTCCCACAAGTGCAAAGATACTTGCAGCACGTCTGCCTGCATTGCACACTCAAACTCATTGTTACTAAGCCTTTATACTAGCAAACACTGAGTGAACTTAGTGGCATCCTAAACGTGGCTGTTGGACTTCTGTATCATCCCACAAGTGCAAAGATATTTGCAGCACGTATGCCTGCATTGCACACTCAAACTCATTGTTACTAAGCCATTATACTAGCAAACACTGAGTGAACTTAGTGGCATCCTAAACGTGGTGGTTGGACTTCTGTATCGTCCCACAAGTGCAAAGATATTTGCAGCACCTCTGCCTGCATTGCACACTCAAACTCATTGTTACTAAGCCATTATACTAGCAAACACTGAGTGAACTTAGTGGCATCCTAAACGTGGCTGTTGGACTTCTGTATCGTCCCACAAGTGCAAAGATATTTGCAGCATGTCTGCCTGCATTACACACTCAAACTCATTGTTACTAAGCCATTATACTAGCAAACACTGAGTGAACTTAGTGGCATCCTAAACGTGCCTTTTGGACTTCTGTATCGTCCCACAAGTGCAAAGATATTTGCAGCACGTCTGCCTGCATTGCACACTCAAACTCATTGTTACTAAGACATTATACTAGCAAATACTGAGTGAACTTAGTGGCATCCTAAACGTGGCTGATGGACTTCTGTATCGTCCCACAAGTGCAAAGATATTTGCAGCACCTCTGCCTGCATTGCACACTCAAACTCAATGTTACTAAGCTATTATACTAGCAAACACTGAGTGAACTTAGTGGCATCCTAAACGTGCCTGTTGGACTTCTGTATCGTTCCACAAGTGCAAAGATATTTGCAGCACCTCTGCCTGCATTGCACACTCAAACTCAGTGTTACTAAGCCATTATACTAGCAAACACTGAGTGAACTTAGTGGCATCCTAAACGTGGCTGTTGGACTTCTGTATCGTCCCACAAGTGCAAAGATATTTGCAGCATGTCTGCCTGCATTGCACACTCAAACTCATTGTTACTAAGCCATTATACTAGCAAACACTGAGTGAACTTAGTGGCATCCTAAACGTGGCTGTTGGACTTCTGTATCGTCCCACAAGTGCAAAGAAATTTGCAGCACGTCTGCCTGCATTGCACACTCAAACTCATTGTTACTAAGCCATTATACTAACAAACAATGAGTGAACTTAGTGGCATCCTAAACGTGCCTTTTGGACTTCTGTATCGTCCCACAAGTGCAAAGATATTTGCAGCACGTCTGCCTGCATTGCACACTCAAACTCATTGTTACTAAGCCATTATACTAGCAAATACTGAGTGAACTTAGTGGCATCCTAAATGTGGCTGATGGACTTCTGTATCGTCCCACAAGTGCAAAGATATTTGCAGCACCTCTGCCTGCATTGCACACTCAAACTCATTGTTACTAAGCTATTATACTAGCAAACACTGAGTGAACTTAGTGGCATCCTAAACGTGGCTGTTAGACTTCTGTATCGTCCCACAAGTGCAAAGATATTTGCAGCACGTCTGCCTGCATTGCACACTCAAACTCATTGTTACTTAGCCATTATACTAGCAAACACTGAGTGAACTTAGTGGCATCCTAAACGTGGCTGTTGGACTTCTGTATCGTCCCACAAGTGCAAAGATATTTGCAGCACGTCTACCTGCATTGCACACTCAAACTCATCGTTACTAAGCCATTATACTAGCAAACACTGAGTGAACTTAGTGGCATCCTAAACGTGGCTGTTGGACTTCTGTATCGTCCCACAAGTGCAAAGATATTTGCAGCACGTCTGCCTGCATTGCACACTCAAACTCATTGTTACTAAGCCATTATACTAGCAAACACTGAGTGAACTTAGTGGCATCCTAAACGTGGTGGTTGGACTTCTGTATCGTCCCACAAGTGCAATTATATTTGCAGCACCTCTGCCTGCATTGCACACTCAAACTCATTGTTACTAAGCCATTATACTAGCAAATACTGAGTGAACTTAGTGGCATCCTAAATGTGGCTGATGGACTTCTGTATCGTCCCACAAGTGCAAAGATATTTGCAGCACCTCTGCCTGCATTGCACACTCAAACTCATTGTTACTAAGCTATTATACTAGCAAACACTGAGTGAACTTAGTGGCATCCTAAACGTGGCTGTTGGACTTCTGTATCGTCCCACAAGTGCAAAGATATTTGCAGCACGTCTGCCTGCATTGCACACTCAAACTCATTGTTACTAAGCCATTATACTAGCAAACACTGAGTGAACTTAGTGGCATCCTAAACGTGGCTGTTGGATTTCTGTATCATCCCACAAGTGCAAAGATATTTGCAGCACGTCTCCCTGCATTGCACACTCAAACTCATTGTTACTAAGCCATTATACTAGCCAACACTGAGTGAACTTATTGGCATCCTAAACGTGGCTGTTGGACTTCTGTATCGTCCCACAAGTGCAAAGATATTTGCAGCATGTCTGCCTGCATTGCACATTCAAACTCATTGTTACTAAGCCATTATACTAGCAAAAACTGAGTGAACTTAGTGGCATCCTAAACGTGGCTGTTGGACTTCTGTATCGTCCCACAAGTGCAAAGAAATTTGCAGCACGTCTGCCTGCATTGCACACTCAAACTCATCGTTACTAAGCCATTATACTAGCAAACACTGAGTGAACTTAGTGGCATCCTAAACGTGCCTTTTGGACTTCTGTATCGTCCCACAAGTGCAAAGATATTTGCAGCACGTCTACCTGCATTGCACACTCAAACTCATCGTTACTAACCCATTATACTAGCAAACACTGAGTGAACTTAGTGGCATCCTAAACGTGGCTGTTGGACTTCTGTATCGTCCCACAAGTGCAAAGATATTTGCAGCACGTCTGCCTGCATTGCACACTCAAACTCATTGTTACTAAGCCATTATACTAGCAAACACTGAGTGAACTTAGTGGCATCCTAAACGTGGTGGTTGGACTTCTGCATCGTCCCACAAGTGCAATTATATTTGCAGCACCTCTGCCTGCATTGCACACTCAAACTCATTGTTACTAAGCCATTATACTAGCAAATACTGAGTGAACTTAGTGGCATCCTAAATGTGGCTGATGGACTTCTGTATCGTCCCACAAGTGCAAAGATATTTGCAGCACCTCTGCCTGCATTGCACACTCAAACTCATTGTTACTAAGCTATTATACTAGCAAACACTGAGTGAACTTAGTGGCATCCTAAACGTGCCTGTTGGACTTCTGTATCGTCCCACAAGTGCAAAGATATTTGCAGCACCTCTGCCTGCATTGCACACTCAAACTCATTGTTACTAAGCCATTATACTAGCAAACACTGAGTGAACTTAGTGGCATCCTAAACGTGGCTGTTGGATTTCTGTATCATCCCACAAGTGCAAAGATATTTGCAGCACGTCTCCCTGCATTGCACACTCAAACTCATTGTTACTAAGCCATTATACTAGCAAACACTGAGTGAACTTAGTGGCATCCTAAACGTGGTGGTTGGACTTCTGTATCGTCCCACAAGTGCAAAGATATTTGCAGCACCTCTGCCTGCATTGCACACTCAAACTCATTGTTACTAAGCCATTATACTAGCCAACACTGAGTGAACTTATTGGCATCCTAAACGTGGCTGTTGGACTTCTGTATCGTCCCACAAGTGCAAAGATATTTGCAGCATGTCTGCCTGCATTGCACACTCAAACTCATTGTTACTAAGCCATTATACTAGCAAAAACTGAGTGAACTTAGTGGCATCCTAAACGTGGCTGTTGGACTTCTGTATCGTCCCACAAGTGCAAAGAAATTTGCAGCACGTCTGCCTGCATTGCACACTAAAACTCATCGTTACTAAGCCATTATACTAGCAAACACTGAGTGAACTTAGTGGCATCCTAAACGTGCCTTTTGGACTTCTGTATCGTCCCACAAGTGCAAAGATATTTGCAGCACCTCTGCCTGCATTGCACACTCAAACTCATTGTTACTAAGCCATTATACTAGCAAACACTGAGTGAACTTAGTGGCATCCTAAACGTGGCTGTTGGACTTCTGTATCGTCCCACAAGTGCAAAGATATTTGCAGCACGTCTATCTGCATTGCACACTCAAACTTATCGTTACTAAGCCATTATACTAGCAAACACTGAGTGAACTTAGTGGCATCCTAAACGTGGCTGTTGGACTTCTGTATCGTCCCACAAGTGCAAAGATATTTGCAGCACGTCTGCCTGCATTGCACACTTAAACTCATTGTTACTAAGCCATTATACTAGCAAACACTGAGTGAATTTAGTGGCATCCTAAACGTGGCTGTTGGACTTCTGTATCATCCCACAAGTGCAAAGATATTTGCAGCACGTCTGCCTGCATTGCACACTCAAACTCATTGTTACTAAGCCATTATACTAGCAAACACTGAGTGAACTTAGTGGCATCCTAAACGTGGTGGTTGGACTTCTGTATCGTCCCACAAGTGCAAAGATATTTGCAGCATGTCTGCCTGCATTGCACACTCAAACTCATTGTTACTAAGCCATTATACTAGCAAACACTGAGTGAACTTAGTGGCATCCTAAACGTGGCTGTTGGACTTCTGTATCGTCCCACAAGTGCAAAGAAATTTGCAGCACGTCTGCCTGCATTGCACACTCAAACTCATTGTTACTAAGCCATTATACTAGCAAACACTGAGTGAACTTAGTGGCATCCTAAACGTGCCTTTTGGACTTCTGTATCGTCCCACAAGTGCAAAGATATTTGCAGCACGTCTGCCTGCATTGCACACTCAAACTCATTGTTACTAAGCCATTATACTAGCAAATACTGAGTGAACTTAGTGGCATCCTAAACGTGGCTGATGGATTTCTGTATCGTCCCACAAGTGCAAAGATATTTGCAGCACCTCTGCCTGCATTGAACACTCAAACTCATTGTTAATAAGCCATTATACTAGCAAACACTGAGTGAACTTAGTGGCATCCTAAACGTGGCGGTTGGACTTCTGTATCGTCCCACAAGTGCAAAGATATTTGCAGCACGTCTGCCTGCATTGCACACTCAAACTCATTGTTACTAAGCCATTATACTAGCAAACACTGAGTGAACTTAGTGGCATCCTAAACGTGGCTGTTGGACTTCTGTATCGTCCCACAAGTGCAAAGATATTTGCAGCACGTCTGCCTTCATTGCACACTCATACTCATTGTTACTAAGCCATTTTACTAGCAAACACTGAGTGAACTTAGTGGCATCCTAAACGTGGCTGTTGGACTTCTGTATCGTCCCACAAGTGCAAAGATATTTGCAGCACCTCTGACTGCATTGCACACTCAAACTCATTGTTACTTAGCCATTATACTAGCAAACACTGAGTGAACTTAGTGGCATCCTAAACGTGGCTGTTGGACTTCTGTATCGTCCCACAAGTGCAAAGATATTTGCAGCACCTCTGCCTGCATTGCACACTCAAACTCATTGTTACTAAGCCATTATACTAGCAAACACTGAGTGAACTTAGTGGCATCCTAAACGTGGCTGTTGGACTTCTGTATCGTCCCACAAGTGCAAAGATATTTGCAGCACCTCTGCCTGCATTGCACACTCAAACTCATTGTTACTAAGCCATTATACTAGCAAACACTGAGTGAACTTAGTGGCATCCTAAACGTGCCTGTTGGACTTCTGTATCGTCCCACAAGTGCAAAGATATTTGCAGCACGTCTGCCTGCATTGCACACTCAAACTCATTGTTACTAAGCCATTATACTAGCAAACACTGAGTGAACTTAGTGGCATCCTAAACGTGGCTGTTGGACTTCTGTATCATCCCACAAGTGCAAAGATATTTGCAGCACGTCTCCCTGCATTGCACACTCAAACTCATTGTTACT
Organism: Anomaloglossus baeobatrachus; assembly: GCF_048569485.1. Classification (NCBI taxonomy): domain Eukaryota; kingdom Metazoa; phylum Chordata; class Amphibia; order Anura; family Aromobatidae; genus Anomaloglossus; species Anomaloglossus baeobatrachus. The sequence goes on along the minus strand of NC_134357.1, from coordinate 208,941,176 downwards.
AAGCCATTATACTAGCAAACACTGAGTGAACTTAGTGGCATCCTAAACGTGGTGGTTGGACTTCTGTATCGTCCCACAAGTGCAAAGATATTTGCAGCACCTCTGCCTGCATTGCACACTCAAACTCATTGTTACTAAGCCATTATACTAGCCAACACTGAGTGAACTTATTGGCATCCTAAACGTGGCTGTTGGACTTCTGTATCGTCCCACAAGTGCAAAGATATTTGCAGCATGTCTGCCTGCATTGCACACTCAAACTCATTGTTACTAAGCCATTATACTAGCAAAAACTGAGTGAACTTAGTGGCATCCTAAACGTGGCTGTTGGACTTCTGTATCGTCCCACAAGTGCAAAGAAATTTGCAGCACGTCTGCCTGCATTGCACACTAAAACTCATCGTTACTAAGCCATTATACTAGCAAACACTGAGTGAACTTAGTGGCATCCTAAACGTGCCTTTTGGACTTCTGTATCGTCCCACAAGTGCAAAGATATTTGCAGCACGTCTGCCTGCATTGCACACTCAAACTCATTGTTACTAAGCCATTATACTAGCAAACACTGAGTGAACTTAGTGGCATCCTAAACGTGGCTGTTGGACTTCTGTATCGTCCCACAAGTGCAAAGATATTTGCAGCACGTCTATCTGCATTGCACACTCAAACTTATCGTTACTAAGCCATTATACTAGCAAACACTGAGTGAACTTAGTGGCATCCTAAACGTGGCTGTTGGACTTCTGTATCGTCCCACATGTGCAAAGATATTTGCAGCACGTCTGCCTGCATTGCACACTTAAACTCATTGTTACTAAGCCATTATACTAGCAAACACTGAGTGAATTTAGTGGCATCCTAAACGTGGCTGTTGGACTTCTGTATCATCCCACAAGTGCAAAGATATTTGCAGCACGTCTGCCTGCATTGCACACTCAAACTCATTGTTACTAAGCCATTATACTAGCAAACACTGAGTGAACTTAGTGGCATCCTAAACGTGGTGGTTGGACTTCTGTATCGTCCCACAAGTGCAAAGATATTTGCAGCATGTCTGCCTGCATTGCACACTCAAACTCATTGTTACTAAGCCATTATACTAGCAAACACTGAGTGAACTTAGTGGCATCCTAAACGTGGCTGTTGGACTTCTGTATCGTCCCACAAGTGCAAAGAAATTTGCAGCACGTCTGCCTGCATTGCACACTCAAACTCATTGTTACTAAGCCATTATACTAGCAAACACTGAGTGAACTTAGTGGCATCCTAAACGTGCCTTTTGGACTTCTGTATCGTCCCACAAGTGCAAAGATATTTGCAGCACGTCTGCCTGCATTGCACACTCAAACTCATTGTTACTAAGCCATTATACTAGCAAATACTGAGTGAACTTAGTGGCATCCTAAACGTGGCTGATGGACTTCTGTATCGTCCCACAAGTGCAAAGATATTTGCAGCACCTCTGCCTGCATTGAACACTCAAACTCATTGTTAATAAGCCATTATACTAGCAAACACTGAGTGAACTTGGTGGCATCCTAAACGTGGCGGTTGGACTTCTGTATCGTCCCACAAGTGCAAAGATATTTGCAGCACGTCTGCCTGCATTGCACACTCAAACTCATTGTTACTAAGCCATTATACTAGCAAACACTGAGTGAACTTAGTGGCATCCTAAACGTGGCTGTTGGACTTCTGTATCGTCCCACAAGTGCAAAGATATTTGCAGCACGTCTGCCTTCATTGCACACTCATACTCATTGTTACTAAGCCATTTTACTAGCAAACACTGAGTGAACTTAGTGGCATCCTAAACGTGGCTGTTGGACTTCTGTATCGTCCCACAAGTGCAAAGATATTTGCAGCACCTCTGCCTGCATTGCACACTCAAACTCATTGTTACTTAGCCATTATACTAGCAAACACTGAGTGAACTTAGTGGCATCCTAAACGTGGCTGTTGGACTTCTGTATCGTCCCACAAGTGCAAAGATATTTGCAGCACCTCTGCCTGCATTGCACACTCAAACTCATTGTTACTAAGCCATTATACTAGCAAACACTGAGTGAACTTAGTGGCATCCTAAACGTGGCTGTTGGACTTCTGTATCGTCCCACAAGTGCAAAGATATTTGCAGCACCTCTGCCTGCATTGCACACTCAAACTCATTGTTACTAAGCCATTATACTAGCAAACACTGAGTGAACTTAGTGGCATCCTAAACGTGCCTGTTGGACTTCTGTATCGTCCCACAAGTGCAAAGATATTTGCAGCACGTCTGCCTGCATTGCACACTCAAACTCATTGTTACTAAGCCATTATACTAGCAAACACTGAGTGAACTTAGTGGCATCCTAAACGTGGCTGTTGGACTTCTGTATCGTCCCACAAGTGCAAAGATATTTGCAGCATGTCTGCCTGCATTGCACACTCAAACTCATTGTTACTAAGCCATTATACTAGCAAACACTGAGTGAACTTAGTGGCATCCTAAACGTGGCTGTTGGACTTCTGTATCGTCCCACAAGTGCAAAGAAATTTGCAGCACGTCTGCCTGCATTGCACACTCAAACTCATTGTTACTAAGCCATTATACTAGCAAATACTGAGTGAACTTAGTGGCATCCTAAACGTGGCTGATAGACTTCTGTATCGTCCCACAAGTGCAAATATATTTGCAGCACCTCTGCCTGCATTGCACACTCAAACTCATTGTTACTAAGCTATTATACTAGCAAACACTGAGTGAACTTAGTGGCATCCTAAACGTGCCTGTTGGACTTCTGTATCGTCCCACAAGTGCAAAGATATTTGCAGCACGTATGCCTGCATTGCACACTCAAACTCATTGTTACTAAGCCATTATACTAGCAAACACTGAGTGAACTTAGTGGCATCCTAAACGTGGCTGTTGGACTTCTGTATCGTCCCACAAGTGCAAAGATATTTGCAGCACGTCTACCTGCATTGCACACTCAAACTCATCGTTACTAAGCCATTATACTAGCAAACACTGAGTGAACTTAGTGGCATCCTAAACGTGGCGGTTGGACTTCTGTATCGTCCCACAAGTGCAAAGATATTTGCAGCACGTCTGCCTGCATTGCACACTTAAACTCATTGTTACTAAGCCATTATACTAGCAAACACTGAGTGAACTTAGTGGCATCCTAAACGTGGCTGTTGGACTTCTGTATCGTCCCACAAGTGCAAACATATTTGCAGCCCGTCTGCCTGCATTGCACACTCAAACTCATTGTTACTAAGCCTTTATACTAGCAAACACTGAGTGAACTTAGTGGCATCCTAAACGTGCCTGTTGGACTTCTGTATCGTCCCACAAGTGCAAAGATATTTGCAGCACGTCTGCCTGCTTTGCACACTCAAACTCATTGTTACTAAGCCATTATACTAGCCAACACTGAGTGAACTTAGTGGCATCCTAAACGTGGCTGTTGGACTTCTGTATCATCCCACAAGTGCAAAGATATTTGCAGCACCTCTGCCTGCATTGCACACTCAAACTCATTGTTACTAAGCCATTATACCAGCAAGCACTGAGTGAACTTAGTGGCATCCTAAACGTGGCTGTTGAACTTCTGTATCGTCCCACAAGTGCAAAGATATTTGCGGCACATCTGCCTGAATTGCACGCTCAAACTCATTGTTACTAAGCCATTATACTAGCAAACACTGAGTGAACTTAGTGGCATCCTAAACGTGGCTGTTGGACTTCTGTATCGTCCCACAAGTGCAAAGATATTTGCAGCATGTCTGCCTGCATTGCATACTCAAACTCATTGTTACTAAGCCATTATACTAGCAAACACTGAGTGAACTTAATGGCATCTTAAACGTGGCTGTTGGACTTCTGTATCGTCCCACAAGTGCAAAGATATTTGCAGCACCTCTGCCTGCATTGCACACTCAAACTCATTGTTACTAAGCCATTATACTGGCAAACACTGAGTGAACTTAGTGGCATCCTAAACGTGCCTGTTGGACTTCTGTATCGTCCCACAAGTGCAAAGATATTTGCAGCACCTCTGCCTTCATTGCACACTCAAACTCATTGTTACTAAGCCACTATACTAGCAAACACTGAGTGAACTTAGTGGCATCCTAAACGTGGCTGTTGGACTTCTGTATCGTCCCACAAGTGCAAAGATATTTGCAGCACGTCTGCCTGCATTGCACACTCAAACTCATTGTTACTAAGCCATTATACTAGCAAACACTGAGTGAACTTAGTGGCATCCTAAACGTGGCTGTTGGACTTCTGTATCATCCTACAAGTGCAGAGATATTTGCAACACCTCTGCCTGCATTGCACACTCAAAATCATTGTTACTAAGCCATTATACTAGCAAACACTGAGTGAACTTAATGGCATCCTAAACGTGGCTGTTGGACTTCTGTATCGTCCCACAAGTGCAAAGATATTTGCAGCACCTCTGCCTGCATTGCACACTCAAACTCATTGTTTCTAAGCCATTATACTAGCAAACACTGAGTGAACTTAGTGGCATCATAAACGTGGCTGTTGGACTTCTGTATCGTACCACAAGTGCAAAGATATTTGCAGCACCTCTGCCTGCATTGCACACTCAAACTCATTGTTACTAAGCCATTATACTAGCAAACACTGAGTGAACTTAGTGGCATCCTAAATGTGGCTGCTGGACTTCTGTATCGTCCCACAAGTGCAAAGATATTTGCAGCACCTCTGCCTGCATTGCACACTCAAACTCATTGTTACTAAGCCATTATACTAGCAAACACTGAGTGAACTTAGTGGCATCCTAAACGTGGCTGTTGGACTTCTGTATCGTCCCACAATTGCAAAGATATTTGCAGCACCTCTGCCTGCATTGCACACTCAAACTCATTGTTACTTAGCCATTATACTAGCAAACACTGAGTGAACTTAGTGTCATCCTAAACGTGGCTGTTGGACTTCTGTATCGTCCCACAAGTGCAAAGATATTTGCAGCACCTCTGCCTGCATTGCACACTCAAACTCATTGTTACTAAGCCATTATACTAGCAAACACTGAGTGAACTTAGTGGCATTCTAAACGTGGCTGTTGGACTTCTGTATCGTCCCACAAGGGCAAAGATATTTGCAGCACGTCTGCCTGCATTGCACACTCAAACTCTGTTACGGGGGGCTGTTTGATAATAACCGAAAGGAGTATCAGACAGTCAGGGTCCACCGTGCAAAGACTTTGCTGCAGACTATGGCAGAGTGCAATACCTCTGTTAACTCACAGAAGGATATAATAAGTAAGTAAAGCAATTCCTCCCTTACTTGGAGGGTGTGTGGAATGATCTCTGTTAATAATCACAGAGACAAAGGCAATGTGTGCGAAATGGCACCTACCTAGGTCCGCTCTTCTAGTGGAGCAAAAGAGACGAACAGCAGCGTAAGCCGCACAAAGCTCCTACCTGCGTTCGCTCCACTAGTGTGCGAGGACACGAACCACTAGATATGGCACCTGCCTAGGTCCGCTCTTCTAGTGGTGCAAAAGAGACGAACAGCAGCGTAAGCCGCACAAAGCTCCTACCTCTGTTCGCTCCCCTAGTGTGCGAGGATACGAACAACTGCCAGACGCAGTATAAGGAACGTTACCCTAGCGGCAACGTCCACCTACGAGTAGAATCACAAGGCCCAGCCAGACCATGTGCCTCAGGCACCTGCCTATGTCCGCTCCCCTAAGAGGTAAGGATACGGACAGCAGCCGAAGCTGTAAGGTATAAGAACGCTACCCTGCCGGTAGCGCTCACCTAGCATAGACAGAGGAATGCCTAGAGGAACGCGCACAGAGCGTCTACTCATATGCATGAACCAAGAGGACTGAGCACCATGCGGCATGTGTCAGGGTCTTATATAGACTCTGTGCCTCATCCAAGATGGAGGACACCAGAGCCAATCCGCTGCCAGAACGACAGGAGTGACGTCATGCTGGCCTATCACCGAGCAAGACGTCACAAGCACATGACCAGCGACCAATCGGCATAGAAGGTGTCAGAGACATGTGACCTCGTGTCAGCGATGATGTCACCCGCACATGTGCAATGGCTCCAAGATTGGACTTAGTCTCCGGCGCTCGCACATGTGCAGGAGCCAGAAATCTGGACTTAGTCTCCAGCGCTCGCACATGTGCAGTAGCAAGAAATCTGGACTTAGTCTCCAGCGCTCGCACATGTGCAGTAGCAAGAAATCTGGACTTAGTCTCCAGCGCTCGCACATGTGCAGTAGCAAGAAATCTGGACATAGTCTCCAGTGCTCGCAGCAACCGTAACAGTACCTCCCCCTCAAGGGCCCCCCTCCCGGCGACGCAGGTAATCGGCAACTAAGTCGGGAGCATGGACAGCCTCCTCAGGCTCCCAAGAGCGATGTTCCGGGCCATAGCCCTCCCAATCTATCAAGAAGAACCTGCGCCCTCTAACCATCTTAGAACCAACTATGGCTCGTACCTCATAGCTAGAGCGAGAGGAATCAGAGGCAGGAGAGTGCACTTCACGAGCGTGAGGTAAAATAGCCGGCTTTAGCAGTGAGACATGGAATTTGTCATGAATCCTAAGATGGACAGGTAACTTCAATTGATAGACTACAGGATTTACCTGTCGAAGAACCTCATAAGGACCCAGGAAGCGAGGAGCAAATTTGACAGAGCTCACTCTAAGTCTCACGTGTTTTGCAGAGAGCCACACAAAGTCCCCTGGAGAAAAGACAGGAGCCGGGCGACGAAACCGATCGGACACCGTCTTCATACGGTCCTTAGCTGCTTGGATCGACTCTTGAGTCCGATCCCAAACCTCTCTGGCATTAGTTGCCCAGTCGGCCACAAGAGGAGGAGGTGCAGCAGCGGGAAACGGTACCGGTACCCTAGGGTGTTGCCCATTATTGAGTACGAACGGTGTCTGCCCAGTGGCCTCAGCCAGCGAATTGTTAAGGGCAAATTCTGCCCAGGGAAGGAGGGAGGACCAGTTATCGTGGTTCTCAGCAACAAAGTGTCGAAGGTATATAATCATAGATTGATTGGTACGTTCAACCAAACCATTAGTCTCCGGATGGTATGCCGAAGAGAGATTCAACTCAATTTGCAGAAGGCTACAAAGATCTCGCCAGAAACGGGAAGTAAATTGCGGGCCTCTATCACAAATGATACGATCTGGCATCCCGTGAAGCCTAAAGACATGCTTGAGGAATAGTTTGGCTAGTACCCTGGAAGATGGGATTCTCGATAACGGTACGAGATGAACCATCCGGGAGAAATGGTCCGTAATGACCCACACAAATCTATGTCCCTGTGAACATGGAAGATCACCCACAAAGTCCATGCCTACCACCTCCCACGGTCTATCTGGCACTGGTAAAGGATGCAAGAGCCCAGCCGGTCTCTGCTGTAATGGACGGTTGCGAGCACACGAGTAGCAGGAACCGACATATCTCTTGACGTGGCTGGCTAAGTATGGCCACCAATACCACCTCTCCAGTAACTCTCGTGTCCGCCTAATACCAAAATGCCCACCCACCTTTGAGGTGTGGGCCCATGACAGTATATCATTCTGTCGATCAGGCGGAACAAAGGTCTTGCCCGGTGGGATTTGGTCTAACGTCACAGGGGAGAGCGTATGAAAAACCCTGGAGGGAAGGATAAGACGAGGTTCGTCAATCTCTTCCTGGGTAGAAAGCATAGAGCGAGACAGGGCGTCTGCCTTGTTATTCTTACTCCCAGACAGATAGTTGATGGAGAAGTGAAAGCGGGAGAAAAACAAGGACCAGCGGGCTTGGCGAGGATTCAGACGCTGAGCGGTTTGTAAGTACGTCAGATTCCTATGGTCTGTATAGACCTGGAAAGGATGTTTCGCTCCTTCCAGCAAGTGACGCCACTCCTCCAAGGCTAATCTCAAGGCGAGCAGTTCCCTATCCCCAATGGTATAGTTTCTCTCTGCCGGTGAAAAGGTTTTAGCAAAGAAGAAACACGGCCTTTTTCTACCTGCACCGTTCTTTTGATACAAGACCGCACCAGCACCCACTGAAGAGGCATCAACCTCTAAGAGGAAGGGCTTATTCTCATCGGGTCTTTGAAGAACGGGAGCAGTTGAAAAGTGTCTTTTTACTGCCTCAAAAGCCTGAGATGTCTCAGTAGACCAGGCTTTGGGATTAGCACCTTTCTTAGTCAAGGCCACCAAAGGGGCCACCAAAGTAGAAAAATGGGGTATGAACTGCCTGTAATAATTTATGAATCCTAAGAAGCGTTGCACCGCCTTCAAGGAATGAGGTTCGGACCATTGCAGGACAGCAGAGAGCTTCGCAGGATCCATAGCCAGACCCTCTTGTGAGATAATGTAACCCAAAAAAGGCAATGAGGACTGCTCGAATACACATTTCTCGAGTTTAGCAAACAATGAGTGCTCCCTTAAACGGGAAAGGACACGAACGACATCCTGACGATGAGTCTCCAGATCAGGAGAAAAAATCAGGATGTCGTCCAGATACACCACTACTGAGGATAACAGTAAATCCCTGAACACATCGTTTACGAAGTCCTGAAATACTGCGGGTGCATTACATAACCCAAAAGGCATGACGAGGTATTCATAGTGACCGTCTCGGGTGTTAAAAGCGGTCTTCCATTCGTCACCCTTTCGAATTCGTACCAAGTTATACGCACCCCGCAGATCCAACTTCGTAAAAACTTGAGCTCCTCTCAGTCTGTCAAAGAGCTCCGAAATTAAAGGTAATGGGTATTTGTTCTTTATTGTGATTGCGTTGAGACCCCTGTAATCTATGCAGGGACGCAAATCACCCTCTTTCTTCCGAACAAAGAAAAACCCAGCTCCCGCGGGAGAGACAGACTTACGAATGAACCCCTTCTCTAAACTCTCTCTTATATAGGTCGACATGGCCTCCGACTCAGGTATCGACAGGGGGTAAACCCTGCCTTTAGGTGGAACCGAACCTGGGATAAGGTCTATGGCACAGTCATACGGCCTATGGGGTGGAAGAACCTCAGCACCCTGTTTGGAGAACACGTCAGCGAAATCCAAATAGGGTGTAGGTATGGGAGAGAGATCAGTTGATGCAACCGCAATGACCTTAGGTGGTAAGGGAAGACATCGGGACTGACATTTCGAACCCCAACTAATAATGCTGTCAGACTCCCAGTCAATGTGCGGAGCATGAGTCCGAAGCCATGGAAGACCCAGAAGGACGTCGTCTATACCCTCAGGCACAACAAGAAAAGAAATCTCCTCTATGTGACCCTGAGACAGGGAAAGGCGCAAGGGAACTGTCCTCAATGTAATTGAGTCAGACAACATAGTTCCATTAACAACACGGACAGGAATAGGCGCCTCTAACATGATAGAGGGAATATTGTGTCCCTTTACAAATCCTGAGGACACAAAAATCCCGTCAGCTCCGGAATCCACAAAAGCCATAATAGGCCATGTATTCTCAGATAACGAGAGCTGACCTGGGATACAACACTTAGAGGGTGCAGAAGACGTCTCTAGTAACCCCCCTCTAATGGTTACTAGGCCAGGGAGTTTCCCTGACGACTAGAACACTTGTTGGCATAGTGCCCAGCCTGACGACATACGTAACATATAGGAGGACCAGACTTGCGTAGTCTGGAGAACGTATGACCTAACTCCATAGGAGTGGGAGATGTTTCAGATGCTGAGGAAGATGGTAGTGGACCCTCAACAACTGGAATAGCCCGATGCTTAGGGCGTGAGGAAGAGACCTCGAGTCTACGTTCCTTATGGCGTACATCGATCCTCGTTGCTACTGTGATCAAGTCCTCCAGAGAAGCAGGGACCTCACGAGAAGCAAGGGCATCCTTGACATAGCCTGCCAACCCTCTCCAGAAGATAGGAATCAACACCTTCTCTGGCCAATCTAGTTCTGCCACCAGAGTTCTAAAAGCAATGGCATAAGAACTAGTGGATAACGAACCCTGAGATAGATCTAACAGTCTCAGGGCCGCATCATGGGTAACCTGCGGACCCATGAATACCGCCTTAAGAGCATCAAGAAAGTCTTGATGTCTCAGAGTAACCACATCAGAGCGCTCCCATAGGGGAGTCGCCCATTCTAAGGCTTTGTCCTGAAGTAAGGAGATGATAAAGCCTACTCTGGACCTCTCCGTAGAGAAGCGAGAAGAGTTGACCTCTAGGTGTATCTGACACTGACTAATGAAACCACGACATGATCTGGCATCGCCAGAATATCTGTTTGGCAGAGCAAGTCGAGGATCATGTGCAGATGTCACCATGGTCTGAGGTTTATCCTCTATACTCTTGAGCCGTGACTCAAGTACTTGTATGTAACGGTGTAACTGCTGATATTCTGCCATAACTGCCAGACCCTTGGCTCAGTCCTAATGTTACGGGGGGCTGTCTGATAATAACCGAAAGGAGTATCAGACAGTCAGGGTCCACCGTGCAAAGACTTTGCTGCAGACTATGGCAGAGTGCAATACCTCTGTTAACTCACAGAAGGATATAATAAGTAAGTAAAGCAATTCCTCCCTTACTTGGAGGGTGTGTGGAATGATCTCTGTTAATAATCACAGAGACAAAGGCAATGTGTGCGAAATGGCACCTACCTAGGTCCGCTCTTCTAGTGGAGCAAAAGAGACGAACAGCAGCGTAAGCCGCACAAAGCTCCTACCTGCGTTCGCTCCACTAGTGTGCGAGGACACGAACCACTAGATATGGCACCTGCCTAGGTCCGCTCTTCTAGTGGTGCAAAAGAGACGAACAGCAGCGTAAGCCGCACAAAGCTCCTACCTCTGTTCGCTCCCCTAGTGTGCGAGGATACGAACAACTGCCAGACGCAGTATAAGGAACGTTACCCTAGCGGCAACGTCCACCTACGAGTAGAATCACAAGGCCCAGCCAGACCATGTGCCTCAGGCACCTGCCTATGTCCGCTCCCCTAAGAGGTAAGGATACGGACAGCAGCCGAAGCTGTAAGGTATAAGAACGCTACCCTGCCGGTAGCGCTCACCTAGCATAGACAGAGGAATGCCTAGAGGAACGCGCACAGAGCGTCTACTCATATGCATGAACCAAGAGGACTGAGCACCATGCGGCGTGTGTCAGGGTCTTATATAGACTCTGTGCCTCATCCAAGATGGAGGACACCAGAGCCAATCCGCTGCCAGAACGACAGGAGTGACGTCATGCTGGCCTATCACCGAGCAAGACGTCACAAGCACATGACCAGCGACCAATCGGCATAGAAGGTGTCAGAGACATGTGACCTCGTGTCAGCGATGATGTCACCCGCACATGTGCAATGGCTCCAAGATTGGACTTAGTCTCCGGCGCTCGCACATGTGCAGGAGCCAGAAATCTGGACTTAGTCTCCAGCGCTCGCACATGTGCAGTAGCAAGAAATCTGGACTTAGTCTCCAGCCCTCGCACATGTGCAGTAGCAAGAAATCTGGACTTAGTCTCCAGCGCTCGCACATGTGCAGTAGCAAGAAATCTGGACATAGTCTCCAGTGCTCGCAGCAACCGTAACAAACTCATTGTTACTAAGCCATTATACTGGCAAACACTGAGTGAACTTAGTGGCATCCTAAACCTGGCTGTTGGACTTCTGTGTCGTCCCACAAGTGCAAACATATTTGCAGCCCGTCTGCCTGCATTGCACACTCAAAGTCATTGTTACTAAGCCATTTTACTAGCAAACACTGAGTGAACTTAGTGGCATCCTAAACGTGGCTGTTGGACTTCTGTATCGTCCCAAAAGTGCAAAGATATTTGCAGCACGTCTGCCTGCATTGCACACTCAAACTCATTGTTACTAAGCCATTATACTAGCAAACACTGAGTGAACTTAGTGGCATTCTAAACGTGGCTGTTGGACTTCTGTATCGTCCCACAAGTGCAAAGATATTTGCAGCACGTGTGCCTGCATTGCACACTCAAACTCATTGTTACTAAGCCTTTATACTAGCAAACACTGAGTGAACTTAGTGGCATCCTAAACGTGCCTGTTGGACTTCTGTATCGTGCCACAAGTGCAAAGATATTTGCAGCACGTCTGCCTGCATTGCACACTCAAACTCATTGTTACTAAGCCATTATACTAGCCAACACTGAGTGAACTTAGTGGCATCCTAAACGTGGCTGTTGGACTTCTGTATCATCCCACAAGTGCAAAGATATTTGCAGCACCTCTGCCTGCATTGCACACTCAAACTCATTGTTACTAATCCATTATACTAGCAAACACTGAGTGAACTTAGTGGCATCCTAAACGTGGCTGTTGGACTTCTGTATCGTCCTACAAGTGCAAAGATATTTGCAGCACGTCTGCCTGCATTGCACACTCAAACTCATTGTTACTAAGCCATTATACTAGCAAACACTGAGTGAACTTAGTGGCATCCTAAACCTGGCTGTTGGACTTCTGTATCGTCCCACAAGTGCAAACATATTTGCAGCCCGTCTGCCTGCATTGCACACTCAAACTCATTGTTACTCAGCCATTTTACTAGCAAACACTGAGTGAACTTAGTGGCATCCTAAACCTGGCTGTTGGACTTCTGTATCGTCCCACAAGTGCAAACATATTTGCAGCCCGTCTGCCTGCATTGCACACTTAAAGTCATTGTTACTAAGCCATTTTACTAGCAAACACTGAGTGAACTTAGTGGCATCCTAAACGTGGCTGTTGGACTTCTGTATCGTCCCACAAGTGCAAAGATATTTGCAGCACGTCTGCCTGCATTGCACACTCAAACTCATTGTCACTAAGCCATTATACTAGCAAACACTGAGTGAACTTAGTGGCATTCTAAACGTGGCTGTTGGACTTCTGTATCGTCCCACAAGTGCAAAGATATTTGCAGCACGTGTGCCTGCATTGCACACTCAAACTCATTGTTACTAAGCCATTATACTAGCCAACACTGAGTGAACTTAGTGGCATCCTAAACGTGGCTGTTGGACTTCTGTATCATCCCACAAGTGCAAAGATATTTGCAGCACCTCTGCCTGCATTGCACACTCAAACTCATTGTTACTAATCCATTATACCACCAAGCACTGAGTGAACTTAGTGGCATCCTAAACGTGGCTGTTGAACTTCTGTATCGTCCCACAAGTGCAAAGATATTTGCTGCACCTCTGCCTGAATTGCACGCTCAAACTCATTGTTACTAAGCCATTATACTAGCAAACACTGAGTGAACTTAGTGGCATCCTAAACGTGGCTGTTGGACTTCTGTATCGTCCCACAAGTGCAAAGATATTTGCAGCACGTCTGCCTGCATTGCACACTCAAACTCATTGTCACTAAGCCATTATACTAGTAAACACTGAGTGAACTTAGTGGCATTCTAAACGTGGCTGTTGGACTTCTGTATCGTCCCACAAGTGCAAAGATATTTGCAGCACGTGTGCCTGCATTGCACACTCAAACTCATTGTTACTAAGCCATTATACTAGCCAACACTGAGTGAACTTAGTGGCATCCTAAACGTGGCTGTTGGACTTCTGTATCATCCCACAAGTGCAAAGATATTTGCAGCACCTCTGCCTGCATTGCACACTCAAACTCATTGTTACTAATCCATTATACCACCAAGCACTGAGTGAACTTAGTGGCATCCTAAACGTGGCTGTTGAACTTCTGTATCGTCCCACAAGTGCAAAGATATTTGCTGCACCTCTGCCTGAATTGCACGCTCAAACTCATTGTTACTAAGCCATTATACTAGCAAACACTGAGTGAACTTAGTGGCATCCTAAACGTGGCTGTTGGACTTCTGTATCGTCCCACAAGTGCAAAGATATTTGCAGCACGTCTGCCTGCATTGCACACTCAAACTCATTGTTACTAAGCCATTATACTAGCAAACACTGAGTGAACTTAGTGGCATCCTAAACCTGGCTGTTGGACTTCTGTATCGTCCCACAAGTGCAAACATATTTGCAGCCCGTCTGCCTGCATTGCACACTCAAACTCATTGTTACTAAGCCTTTATACTAGCAAACACTGAGTGAACTTAGTGGCATCCTAAACGTGCCTGTTGGACTTCTGTATCGTCCCACAAGTGCAAAGATATTTGCAGCACGTCTGCCTGCTTTGCACACTCAAACTCATTGTTACTAAGCCTTTATACTAGCAAACACTGAGTGAACTTAGTGGCATCCTAAACGTGGCTGTTGAACTTCTGTATCGTCCCACAAGTGCAAAGATATTTGCTACACTTCTGCCTGAATTGCACGCTCAAACTCATTGTTACTAAGCCATTATACTAGCAAACACTGAGTGAACTTAGTGGCATCCTAAACGTGGCTGTTGGACTTCTGTATCGTCCTACAAGTGCAAAGATATTTGCAGCACGTCTGCCTGCATTGCACACTCAAACTCATTGTTACTAAGCCATTATACTAGCAAACACTGAGTGAACTTAGTGGCATCCTAAACCTGGCTGTTGGACTTCTGTATCGTCCCACAAGTGCAAACATATTTGCAGCCCGTCTGCCTGCATTGCACACTCAAACTCATTGTTACTAAGCCTTTATACTAGCAAACACTGAGTGAACTTAGTGGCATCCTAAACGTGCCTGTTGGACTTCTGTATCGTCCCACAAGTGCAAAGATATTTGCAGCACGTCTGCCTGCTTTGCACACTCAAACTCATTGTTACTAAGCCTTTATACTAGACAACACTGAGTGAACTTAGTGGCATCCTAAACGTGGCTGTTGGACTTCTGTATCATCCCACAAGTGCAAAGATATTTGCAGCACCTCTGCCTGCATTGCACACTCAAACTCACTGTTACTAAGCCATTATACTAGCCAACACTGAGTGAACTTAGTGGCATCCTAAACGTGGCTGTTGGACTTCTGTATCATCCCACAAGTGCAAAGATATTTGCAGCACCTCTGCCTGCATTGCACACTCAAACTCATTGTTACTAATCCATTATACCAGCAAGCACTGAGTGAACTTAGTGGCATCCTAAACGTGGCTGTTGAACTTCTGTATCGTCCCACAAGTGCAAAGATATTTGTTGCACCTCTGCCTGAATTGCACGCTCAAACTCATTGTTACTAAGCCATTATACTAGCAAACACTGAGTGAACTTAGTGGCATCCTAAACGTGGCTGTTGGACTTCTGTATCGTCCCACAAGTGCAAAGATATTTGCAGCACGTCTTCCTGCATTGCACACTCAAACTCATTGTTACTAAGCCATTATACTAGCAAACACTGAGTGAACTTAGTGGCATCCTAAACCTGGCTGTTGGACTTCTGTATCGTCCCACAAGTGCAAACATATTTGCAGCCCGTCTGCCTGCATTGCACACTCAAACTCATTGTTACTAAGCCTTTATACTAGCAAACACTGAGTGAACTTAGTGGCATCCTAAACGTGCCTGTTGGACTTCTGTATCGTCCCACAAGTGCAAAGATATTTGCAGCACGTCTGCCTGCTTTGCACACTCAAACTCATTGTTACTAAGCCTTTATACTAGCAAACACTGAGTGAACTTAGTGGCATCCTAAACGTGGCTGTTGAACTTCTGTATCGTCCCACAAGTGCAAAGATATTTGCTGCACTTCTGCCTGAATTGCACGCTCAAACTCATTGTTACTAAGCCATTATACTAGCAAACACTGAGTGAACTTAGTGGCATCCTAAACGTGGCTGTTGGACTTCTGTATCGTCCCACAAGTGCAAAGATATTTGCAGCACGTCTGCCTGCATTGCACACTCAAACTCATTGTTACTAAGCCATTATACTAGCAAACACTGAGTGAACTTAGTGGCATCCTAAACCTGGCTGTTGGACTTCTGTATCGTCCCACAAGTGCAAACATATTTGCAGCCCGTCTGCCTGCATTGCACACTCAAACTCATTGTTACTAAGCCTTTATACTAGCAAACACTGAGTGAACTTAGTGGCATCCTAAACGTGCCTGTTGGACTTCTGTATTGTCCCACAAGTGCAAAGATATTTGCAGCACGTCTGCCTGCTTTGCACACTCAAACTCATTGTTACTAAGCCTTTATACTAGCAAACACTGAGTGAACTTAGTGGCATCCTAAACGTGGCTGTTGAACTTCTGTATCGTCCCACAAGTGCAAAGATATTTGCAGCCCGTCTGCCTGCATTGCACACTCAAACTCATTGTTACTAAGCCTTTATACTAGCAAACACTGAGTGAACTTAGTGGCATCCTAAACGTGCCTGTTGGACTTCTGTATCGTCCCACAAGTGCAAAGATATTTGCAGCACGTCTGCCTGCTTTGCACACTCAAACTCATTGTTACTAAGCCATTATACTAGCCAACACTGAGTGAACTTAGTGGCATCCTAAACGTGGCTGTTGGACTTCTGTATCATCCCACAAGTGCAAAGATATTTGCAGCACCTCTGCCTGCATTGCACACTCAAACTCATTGTTACTAAGCCATTATACCAGCAAGCACTGAGTGAACTTAGTGGCATCCTAAACGTGGCTGTTGAACTTCTGTATCGTCCCACAAGTGCAAAGATATTTGCGGCACCTCTGCCTGAATTGCACGCTCAAACTCATTGTTACTAAGCCATTATACTAGCAAACACTGAGTGAACTTAGTGGCATCCTAAACGTGGCTGTTGGACTTCTGTATCGTCCCACAAGTGCAAAGATATTTGCAGCACGTCTGCCTGCATTGCATACTCAAACTCATTGTTACTAAGCCATTATACTAGCAAACACTGAGTGAACTTAATGGCATCTTAAACGTGGCTGTTGGACTTCTGTATCATCCCACAAGTGCAAAGATATTTGCAGCACCTCTGCCTGCATTGCACACTCAAACTCATTGTTACTAAGCCATTATACTAGCAAACACTGAGTGAACTTAGTGGCATCCTAAACGTGCCTGTTGGACTTCTGTATCGTCCCACAAGTGCAAAGATATTTGCAGCACCTCTGCCTTCATTGCACACTCAAACTCATTGTTACTAAGCCACTATACTAGCAAACACTGAGTGAACTTAGTGGCATCCTAAACGTGGCTGTTGGACTTCTGTATCGTCCCACAAGTGCAAAGATATTTGCAGCACGTCTGCCTGCATTGCACACTCAAACTCATTGTTACTAATCCATTATACTAGCAAACACTGAGTGAACTTAGTGGCATCCTAAACGTGGCTGTTGGACTTCTGTATCATCCTACAAGTGCAAAGATATTTGCAACACCTCTGCCTGCATTGCACACTCAAACTCATTGTTACTAAGCCATTATACTAGCAAACACTGAGTGAACTTAGTGGCATCCTAAACGTGGCTGTTGGACTTCTGTATCGTCCCACAAGTGCAAAGATATTTGCAGCACCTCTGCCTGCATTGCACACTCAAACTCATTGTTTCTAAGCCATTATACTAGCAAACACTGAGTGAACTTAGTGGCATCCTAAACGTGGCTGTTGGACTTCTGTATCGTCCCACAAGTGCAAAGATATTTGCAGCACCTCTGCCTGCATTGCACACTCAAACTCATTGTTACTAAGTCATTATACTAGCAAACACTGAGTGAACTTAGTGGCATCCTAAATGTCGCTGCTGGACTTCTGTATCGTCCCACAAGTGCAAAGATATTTGCAGCACCTCTGCCTGCATTGCACACTCAAACTCATTGTTACTTAGCCATTATACTAGCAAACAATGAGTGAACTTAGTGGCATCCTAAACGTGGCTGTTGGACTTCTGTATCGTCCCACAAGTGCAAAGATATTTGCAGCACCTCTGCCTGCATTGCACACTCAAACTCATTGTTACTAAGCCATTATACTAGCAAACACTGAGTGAACTTAGTGGCATCCTAAACGTGGCTGTTGGACTTCTGTATCGTCCCACAAGTGCAAAGATATTTGCAGCACGTCTGCCTGCATTGCACACTCAAACTCATTGTTACTAAGCCATTATACTAGCAAACACTGAGTGAACTTAGTGGCATCCTAAACCTGGCTGTTGGACTTCTGTATCGTCCCACAAGTGCAAACATATTTGCTGCCCGTCTGCCTGCATTGCACACTTAAAGTCATTGTTACTAAGCCATTTTACTAGCAAACACTGAGTGAACTTAGTGGCATCCTAAACGTGGCTGTTGGACTTCTGTATCGTCCCACAAGTGCAAAGATATTTGCAGCACGTCTGCCTGCATTGCACACTCAAACTCATTGTCACTAAGCCATTATACTAGCAAACACTGAGTGAACTTAGTGGCATTCTAAACGTGGCTGTTGGACTTCTGTATCGTCCCACAAGTGCAAAGATATTTGCAGCACGTGTGCCTGCATTGCACACTCAAACTCATTGTTACTAAGCCATTATACTAGCCAACACTGAGTGAACTTAGTGGCATCCTAAACGTGGCTATTGGACTTCTGTATCATCCCACAAGTGCAAAGATATTTGCAGCACCTCTGCCTGCATTGCACACTCAAACTCATTGTTACTAATCCATTATACCAGCAAGCACTGAGTGAACTTAGTGGCATCCTAAACGTGGCTGTTGGACTTCTGTATCGTCCCACAGGTAAAAAGATATTTGCAGCACGGCTGCCTGCATTGCACACTCAAACTCATTGTTACTAAGCCATTATACTAGCAAACACTGAGTGAACTTAGTGGCATCCTAAACGTGCCTTTTGGACTTCTGTATCGTCCCACAAGTGCAAAGATATTTGCAGCACGTCTGCCTGCATTGCACACTCAAACTCATTGTTACTAAGCCATTATAGTAGCAAATACTGAGTGAACTTAGTGGCATCCTAAACGTGGCTGTTGGACTTCTGTATCATCCCACAAGTGCAAAGATATTTGCAGCACCTCTGCCTGCATTGCACACTCAAACTCATTGTTACTAAGCCATTATACTAGCCAACACTGAGTGAACTTAGTGGCATCCTAAACGTGGCTGTTGGACTTCTGTATCATCCCACAAGTGCAAAGATATTTGCAGCACCTCTGCCTGCATTGCACACTCAAACTCATTGTTACTAATCCATTATACCAGCAAGCACTGAGTGAACTTAGTGGCATCCTAAACGTGGCTGTTGAACTTCTGTATCGTCCCACAAGTGCAAAGATATTTGTTGCACCTCTGCCTGAATTGCACGCTCAAACTCATTGTTACTAAGCCATTATACTAGCAAACACTGAGTGAACTTAGTGGCATCCTAAACGTGGCTGTTGGACTTCTGTATCGTCCCACAAGTGCAAAGATATTTGCAGCACGTCTTCCTGCATTGCACACTCAAACTCATTGTTACTAAGCCATTATACTAGCAAACACTGAGTGAACTTAGTGGCATCCTAAACCTGGCTGTTGGACTTCTGTATCGTCCCACAAGTGCAAACATATTTGCAGCCCGTCTGCCTGCATTGCACACTCAAACTCATTGTTACTAAGCCTTTATACTAGCAAACACTGAGTGAACTTAGTGGCATCCTAAACGTGCCTGTTGGACTTCTGTATCGTCCCACAAGTGCAAAGATATTTGCAGCACGTCTGCCTGCTTTGCACACTCAAACTCATTGTTACTAAGCCTTTATACTAGCAAACACTGAGTGAACTTAGTGGCATCCTAAACGTGGCTGTTGAACTTCTGTATCGTCCCACAAGTGCAAAGATATTTGCTGCACTTCTGCCTGAATTGCACGCTCAAACTCATTGTTACTAAGCCATTATACTAGCAAACACTGAGTGAACTTAGTGGCATCCTAAACGTGGCTGTTGGACTTCTGTATCGTCCCACAAGTGCAAAGATATTTGCAGCACGTCTGCCTGCATTGCACACTCAAACTCATTGTTACTAAGCCATTATACTAGCAAACACTGAGTGAACTTAGTGGCATCCTAAACCTGGCTGTTGGACTTCTGTATCGTCCCACAAGTGCAAACATATTTGCAGCCCGTCTGCCTGCATTGCACACTCAAACTCATTGTTACTAAGCCTTTATACTAGCAAACACTGAGTGAACTTAGTGGCATCCTAAACGTGCCTGTTGGACTTCTGTATTGTCCCACAAGTGCAAAGATATTTGCAGCACGTCTGCCTGCTTTGCACACTCAAACTCATTGTTACTAAGCCTTTATACTAGCAAACACTGAGTGAACTTAGTGGCATCCTAAACGTGGCTGTTGAACTTCTGTATCGTCCCACAAGTGCAAAGATATTTGCAGCCAATCTGCCTGCATTGCACACTCAAACTCATTGTTACTAAGCCTTTATACTAGCAAACACTGAGTGAACTTAGTGGCATCCTAAACGTGCCTGTTGGACTTCTGTATCGTCCCACAAGTGCAAAGATATTTGCAGCACGTCTGCCTGCTTTGCACACTCAAACTCATTGTTACTAAGCCATTATACTAGCCAACACTGAGTGAACTTAGTGGCATCCTAAACGTGGCTGTTGGACTTCTGTATCATCCCACAAGTGCAAAGATATTTGCAGCACCTCTGCCTGCATTGCACACTCAAACTCATTGTTACTAAGCCATTATACCAGCAAGCACTGAGTGAACTTAGTGGCATCCTAAACGTGGCTGTTGAACTTCTGTATCGTCCCACAAGTGCAAAGATATTTGCGGCACCTCTGCCTGAATTGCACGCTCAAACTCATTGTTACTAAGCCATTATACTAGCAAACACTGAGTGAACTTAGTGGCATCCTAAACGTGGCTGTTGGACTTCTGTATCGTTCCACAAGTGCAAAGATATTTGCAGCACGTCTGCCTGCATTGCATACTCAAACTCATTGTTACTAAGCCATTATACTAGCAAACACTGAGTGAACTTAATGGCATCTTAAACGTGGCTGTTGGACTTCTGTATCATCCCACAAGTGCAAAGATATTTGCAGCACCTCTGCCTGCATTGCACACTCAAACTCATTGTTACTAAGCCATTATACTAGCAAACACTGAGTGAACTTAGTGGCATCCTAAACGTGCCTGTTGGACTTCTGTATCGTCCCACAAGTGCAAAGATATTTGCAGCACCTCTGCCTTCATTGCACACTCAAACTCATTGTTACTAAGCCACTATACTAGCAAACACTGAGTGAACTTAGTGGCATCCTAAACGTGGCTGTTGGACTTCTGTATCGTCCCACAAGTGCAAAGATATTTGCAGCACGTCTGCCTGCATTGCACACTCAAACTCATTGTTACTAAGCCATTATACTAGCAAACACTGAGTGAACTTAGTGGCATCCTAAACGTGGCTGTTGGACTTCTGTATCATCCTACAAGTGCAAAGATATTTGCAACACCTCTGCCTGCATTGCACACTCAAACTCATTGTTACTAAGCCATTATACTAGCAAACACTGAGTGAACTTAGTGGCATCCTAAACGTGGCTGTTGGACTTCTGTATCGTCCCACAAGTGCAAAGATATTTGCAGCACCTCTGCCTGCATTGCACACTCAAACTCATTGTTTCTAAGCCATTATACTAGCAAACACTGAGTGAACTTAGTGGCATCCTAAACGTGGCTGTTGGACTTCTGTATCGTCCCACAAGTGCAAAGATATTTGCAGCACCTCTGCCTGCATTGCACACTCAAACTCATTGTTACTAAGCCATTATACTAGCAAACACTGAGTGAACTTAGTGGCATCCTAAATGTGGCTGCTGGACTTCTGTATCGTCCCACAAGTGCAAAGATATTTGCAGCACCTCTGCCTGCATTGCACACTCAAACTCATTGTTACTAAGCCATTATACTAGCAAACACTGAGTGAACTTAGTGGCATCCTAAACGTGGCTGTTGGACTTCTGTATCGTCCCACAATTGCAAAGATATTTGCAGCACCTCTGCCTGCATTGCACACTCAAACTCATTGTTACTTAGCCATTATACTAGCAAACAATGAGTGAACTTAGTGGCATCCTAAACGTGGCTGTTGGACTTCTGTATCGTCCCACAAGTGCAAAGATATTTGCAGCACCTCTGCCTGCATTGCACACTCAAACTCATTGTTACTAAGCCATTATACTAGCAAACACTGAGTGAACTTAGTGGCATCCTAAACGTGGCTGTTGGACTTCTGTATCGTCCCACAAGTGCAAAGATATTTGCAGCACGTCTGCCTGCATTGCACACTCAAACTCATTGTTACTAAGCAATTATACTAGCAAACACTGAGTGAACTTAGTGGCATCCTAAACCTGGCTGTTGGACTTCTGTATCGTCCCACAAGTGCAAAGATATTTGCAGCACGTCTGCCTGCATTGCACACTCAAACTCATTGTCACTAAGCCATTATACTAGCAAACACTGAGTGAACTTAGTGGCATTCTAAACGTGGCTGTTGGACTTCTGTATCGTCCCACAAGTGCAAAGATATTTGCAGCACGTGTGCCTGCATTGCACACTCAAACTCATTGTTACTAAGCCATTATACTAGCCAACACTGAGTGAACTTAGTGGCATCCTAAACGTGGCTATTGGACTTCTGTATCATCCCACAAGTGCAAAGATATTTGCAGCACCTCTGCCTGCATTGCACACTCAAACTCATTGTTACTAATCCATTATACCAGCAAGCACTGAGTGAACTTAGTGGCATCCTAAACGTGGCTGTTGAACTTCTGTATCGTCCCACAAGTGCAAAGATATTTGCTGCACCTCTGCCTGAATTGCACGCTCAAACTCATTGTTACTAAGCCATTATACTAGCAAACACTGAGTGAACTTAGTGGCATCCTAAACGTGGCTGTTGGACTTCTGTATCGTCCCACAAGTGCAAAGATATTTGCAGCACGTCTGCCTGCATTGCACACTCAAACTCATTGTTACTAAGCCATTATACTAGCAAACACTGAGTGAACTTAGTGGCATCCTAAACGTGGCTGTTGGACTTCTGTATCGTCCCACAGGTGCAAAGATATTTGCAGCACGGCTGCCTGCATTGCACACTCAAACTCATTGTTACTAAGCCATTATACTAGCAAACACTGAGTGAACTTAGTGGCATCCTAAACGTGCCTTTTGGACTTCTGTATCGTCCCACAAGTGCAAAGATATTTGCAGCACGTCTGCCTGCATTGCACACTCAAACTCATTGTTACTAAGCCATTATAGTAGCAAATACTGAGTGAACTTAGTGGCATCCTAAACGTGGCTGATGGACTTCTTTATCGTCCCACAAGTGCAAAGATATTTGCAGCACCTCTGCCTGCATTGCACACTCAAACTCATTGTTACTAAGCTATTATACTAGCAAACACTGAGTGAACTTAGTGGCATCCTAAACGTGCCTTTTGGACTTCTGTATCGTCCCACAAGTGCAAAGATATTTGCAGCACGTCTGCCTGCATTGCACACTTAAACTCATTGTTACTAAGCCATTATACTAGCAAACACTGAGTGAACTTAGTGGCATCCTAAACGTGGCTGTTGGACTTCTGTATCGTCCCACAAGTGCAAAGATATTTGCTGCACGTCTGCCTGCATTGCACACTCACACACATCGTTACTAAGCCATTATACTAGCAAACACTGATTGAACTTAATGGCATCCTAAACGTGGCTGTTGGACTTCTGTATCGTCCCACAAGTGCAAAGATATTTGCAGCACGTCTGCCTGCATTGCACACTCAAACTCATTGTTACTAAGCCATTATACTATCAAACACTGAGTGAACTTAGTGGCATGCTAAACGTGGCTGTTGGACTTCTGTATCGTCCCACAAGTGCAAAGATTTTTGCAGCACGTCTGCCTTCATTGCACACTCAAACTCATTGTTACTTAGCCATTATACTAGCAAACACTGAGTGAACTTAGTGGCATCCTAAACGTGGCTGTTGGACTTCTGTATCGTCCCACAAGTGCAAAGACATTTGCAGCACCTCTGCCCGCATTGCACACTCAAACTCATTGTTACTAAGCCTTTATACTAGCAAACACTGAGTGAACTTAGTGGCATCATAAACGTGCCTGTTGGACTTCTGTATCGTCCCACAAGTGCAAAGATTTTTGCAGCACGTCTGCCTTCATTGCACACTCATACTCATTGTTACTAAGCCACTTTACTAGCAAACACTGAGTGAACTTAGTGGCATCCTAAACGTGGCTGTTGGACTTCTGTATCGTCCCACAAGTGCAAAGATATTTGCAGCACCTCTGCCTGCATTGCACACTCAAACTCATTGTTACTTAGCCATTATACTAGCAAACACTGAGTGAACTTAGTGGCATCCTAAACCTGGCTGTTGGACTTCTGTATCGTCCCACAAGTGCAAACATATTTGCAGCCCGTCTGCCTGCATTGCACACTCAAAGTCATTGTTACTAAGCCATTATACTAGCAAACACTAAGTGAACTTAGTGGCATCCTAAACGTGGCTGTTGAACTTCTGTATCATCCCACAAGTGCAAAGATATTTGCAGCACCTCTGCCTGCATTGCACACTCAAACTCATTGTTACTAAGCCATTATACTATCAAACACTGAGTGAACTTAGTGGCATCCTAAACGTGGCTGTTGGACTTCTGTATCGTCCCACAAGTGCAAAGATTTTTGCAGCACGTCTGCCTTCATTGCACACTCAAACTCATTGTTACTTAGCCATTATACTAGCAAACACTGAGTGAACTTAGTGGCATCCTAAACGTGGCTGTTGGACTTCTGTATCGTCCCACAAGTGCAAAGACATTTGCAGCACCTCTGCCCGCATTGCACACTCAAACTCATTGTTACTAAGCCTCTATACTAGCAAACACTGAGTGAACTTAGTGGCATCATAAACGTGCCTGTTGGACTTCTGTATCGTCCCACAAGTGCAAAGATTTTTGCAGCACGTCTGCCTTCATTGCACACTCATACTCATTGTTACTAAGCCACTTTACTAGCAAACACTGAGTGAACTTAGTGGCATCCTAAACGTGGCTGTTGGACTTCTGTATCGTCCCACAAGTGCAAAGATATTTGCAGCACCTCTGCCTGCATTGCACACTCAAACTCATTGTTACTTAGCCATTATACTAGCAAACACTGAGTGAACTTAGTGGCATCCTAAACCTGGCTGTTGGACTTCTGTATCGTCCCACAAGTGCAAACATATTTGCAGCCCGTCTGCCTGCATTGCACACTCAAAGTCATTGTTACTAAGCCATTATACTAGCAAACACTAAGTGAACTTAGTGGCATCCTAAACGTGGCTGTTGAACTTCTGTATCATCCCACAAGTGCAAAGATATTTGCAGCACCTCTGCCTGCATTGCACACTCAAACTCATTGTTACTAAGCCATTATACCAGCAAGCACTGAGTGAACTTAGTGGCATCCTAAACGTGGCTGTTGAACTTCTGTATCGTCCCACAAGTGCAAAGATATTTGCGGCACCTCTGCCTGAATTGCAAGCTCAAACTCATTGTTACTAAGCCATTATACTAGCAAACACTGAGTGAACTTAGTGGCATCCTAAACGTGGCTGTTGGACTTCTGTATCGTCCCACAAGTGCAAAGATATTTGCAGCACGTGTGCCTGCATTGCACACTCAAACTCATTGTTACTAAGCCATTATACTAGCAAACACTGAGTGAACTTAGTGGCATCCTAAACGTGGCTGTTGGACTTCTGTATCGTCCCACAAGTGCAAAAATATTTGCAGCACCTCTGCCTGCATTGCACACTCAAACTCATTGTTACTAAGCCATTATACTAGCAAACACTGAGTGAACTTAGTGGCATCCTAAACGTGGCTGTTGGACTTCTGTATCGTCCCACAAGTGCAAAGATATTTGCAGCACCTCTGCCTGCATTGCACACTCAAACTCATTGTTACTAAGCCATTATACTAGCAAACACTGAGTGAACTTAGTGGCATCCTAAACGTGGCTGTTGGACTTCTGTATCGTCCCACAAGTGCAAAGATTTTTGCAGCACGTCTGCCTTCATTGCACACTCAAACTCATTGTTACTTAGCCATTATACTAGCAAACACTGAGTGAACTTAGTGGCATCCTAAACGTGGCTGTTGGACTTCTGTATCGTCCCACAAGTGCAAAGACATTTGCAGCACCTCTGCCCGCATTGCACACTCAAACTCATTGTTACTAAGCCATTATACTAGCAAATACTAAGTGAACTTAGTGGCATCCTAAACGTGGCTGTTGGACTTCTGTATCGTCCCACAAGTGCAAAGATATTTGCAGCACGTCTGCCTGCATTGCACACTCAAACTCATTGTTACTAAGCCATTATACTAGCAAACACTGAGTGAACTTAGTGGCATCCTAAACCTGGCTGTTGGACTTCTGTATCGTCCCACAAGTGCAAACATATTTGCAGCCCGTCTGCCTGCATTGCACACTCAATGTCATTGTTACTAAGCCATTATACTAGCAAACACTGAGTGAACTTAGTGGCATCCTAAACGTGGCTGTTGGACTTCTGTATCGTCCCACAAGTGCAAAGATATTTGCAGCACCTCTGCCTGCATTGCACACTCAAACTCATTGTTACTAAGCCATTATACTAGCAAACACTGAGTGAACCTAGTGGCATCCTAAACGTGGCTGTTGGACTTCTGTATCGTCCCACAAGTGCAAAGATATTTGCAGCACGTCTGCCTGCTTTGCACACTCAAACTCATTGTTACTAAGCCATTATACTAGCCAACACTGAGTGAACTTAGTGGCATCCTAAACGTGGCTGTTGGACTTCTGTATCATCCCACAAGTGCAAAGATATTTGCAGCACCTCTGCCTGCATTGCACACTCAAACTCATTGTTACTAAGCCATTATACCAGCAAGCACTGAGTGAACTTAGTGGCATCCTAAACGTGGCTGTTGAACTTCTGTATCGTCCCACAAGTGCAAAGATATTTGCAGCACGTCTGCCTGCATTGCACACTCAAACTCATTGTTACTAAGCCATTATACTAGCAAACACTGAGTGAACTTAGTGGCATCCTAAACCTGGCTGTTGGACTTCTGTATCGTCCCACAAGTGCAAACATATTTGCAGCCCGTCTGCCTGCATTGCACACTCAATGTCATTGTTACTAAGCCATTATACTAGCAAACACTGAGTGAACTTAGTGGCATCCTAAACGTGGCTGTTGGACTTCTGTATCGTCCCACAAGTGCAAAGATATTTGCAGCACCTATGCCTGCATTGCACACTCAAACTCATTGTTACTAAGCCATTATACTAGCAAACACTGAGTGAACCTAGTGGCATCCTAAACGTGGCTGTTGGACTTCTGTATCGTCCCACAAGTGCAAAGATATTTGCAGCACGTCTGCCTGCTTTGCACACTCAAACTCATTGTTACTAAGCAATTATACTAGCCAACACTGAGTGAACTTAGGGGCATCCTAAACGTGGCTGTTGGACTTCTGTATCATCCCACAAGTGCAAAGATATTTGCAGCACCTCTGCCTGCATTGCACACTCAAACTCATTGTTACTAAGCCATTATACCAGCAAGCACTGAGTGAACTTAGTGGCATCCTAAACGTGGCTGTTGAACTTCTGTATCGTCCCACAAGTGCAAAGATATTTGCGGCACCTCTGCCTGAATTGCACGCTCAAACTCATTGTTACTAAGCCATTATACTAGCAAACACTGAGTGAACTTAGTGGCATCCTAAACGTGGCTGTTGGACTTCTGTATCGTCCCACAAGTGCAAAGATATTTGCAGCACGTGTGCCTGCATTGCACACTCAAACTCATTGTTACTAAGCCATTATACTAGCAAACACTGAGTGAACTTAGTGGCATCCTAAACGTGGCTGTTGGACTTCTGTATCATCCCACAAGTGCAAAGATATTTGCAGCACCTCTGCCTGCATTGCACACTCAAACTCATTGTTACTAATCCATTATACCAGCAAGCACTGAGTGAACTTAGTGGCATCCTAAACGTGGCTGTTGAACGTCTGTATCGTCCCACAAGTGCAAAGATATTTGTTGCTCCTCTGCCTGAATTGCACGCTCAAACTCATTGTTACTAAGTCATTATACTAGCAAACACTGGGTGAACTTAGTGGCATCCTAAACGTGGCTGTTGGACTTCTGTATCGTCCCACAAGTGCAAAGATATTTGCAGCACGTCTTCCTGCATTGCACACTCAAACTCATTGTTACTAAGCCATTATACTAGCAAACACTGAGTGAACTTAGTGGCATCCTAAACCTGGCTGTTGGACTTCTGTATCGTCCCACAAGTGCAAACATATTTGCAGCCCGTCTGCCTGCATTGCACACTCAAACTCATTGTTACTAAGCCTTTATACTAGCAAACACTGAGTGAACTTAGTGGCATCCTAAACGTGCCTGTTGGACTTCTGTATCGTCCCACAAGTGCAAAGATATTTGCAGCACGTCTGCCTGCTTTGCACACTCAAACTCATTGTTACTAAGCCTTTATACTAGCAAACACTGAGTGAACTTAGTGGCATCCTAAACGTGGCTGTTGAACTTCTGTATCGTCCCACAAGTGCAAAGATATTTGCTGCACTTCTGCCTGAATTGCACGCTCAAACTCATTGTTACTAAGCCATTATACTAGCAAACACTGAGTGAACTTAGTGGCATCCTAAACGTGGCTGTTGGACTTCTGTATCGTCCCACAAGTGCAAAGATATTTGCAGCACGTCTGCCTGCATTGCACACTCAAACTCATTGTTACTAAGCCATTATACTAGCAAACACTGAGTGAACTTAGTGGCATCCTAAACCTGGCTGTTGGACTTCTGTATCGTCCCACAAGTGCAAACATATTTGCAGCCCGTCTGCCTGCATTGCACACTCAAACTCATTGTTACTAAGCCTTTATACTAGCAAACACTGAGTGAACTTAGTGGCATCCTAAGCGTGCCTGTTGGACTTCTGTATCGTCCCACAAGTGCAAAGATATTTGCAGCACGTCTGCCTGCTTTGCACACTCAAACTCATTGTTACTAAGCCTTTATACTAGCAAACACTGAGTGAACTTAGTGGCATCCTAAACGTGGCTGTTGAACTTCTGTATCGTCCCACAAGTGCAAAGATATTTGCAGCCCGTCTGCCTGCATTGCACACTCAAACTCATTGTTACTAAGCCTTTATACTAGCAAACACTGAGTGAACTTAGTGGCATCCTAAACGTGCCTGTTGGACTTCTGTATCGTCCCACAAGTGCAAAGATATTTGCAGCACGTCTGCCTGCTTTGCACACTCAAACTCATTGTTACTAAGCCATTATACTAGCCAACACTGAGTGAACTTAGTGGCATCCTAAACGTGGCTGTTGGACTTCTGTATCATCCCACAAGTGCAAAGATATTTGCAGCACCTCTGCCTGCATTGCACACTCAAACTCATTGTTACTAAGCCATTATACCAGCAAGCACTGAGTGAACTTAGTGGCATCCTAAACGTGGCTGTTGAACTTCTGTATCGTCCCACAAGTGCAAAGATATTTGCGGCACCTCTGCCTGAATTGCACGCTCAAACTCATTGTTACTAAGCCATTATACTAGCAAACACTGAGTGAACTTAGTGGCATCCTAAACGTGGCTGTTGGACTTCTGTATCGTCCCACAAGTGCAAAGATATTTGCAGCACGTCTGCATGCATTGCATACTCAAACTCATTGTTACTAAGCCATTATACTAGCAAACACTGAGTGAACTTAATGGCATCTTAAACGTGGCTGTTGGACTTCTGTATCATCCCACAAGTGCAAAGATATTTGCAGCACCTCTGCCTGCATTGCACACTCAAACTCATTGTTACTAAGCCATTATACTAGCAAACACTGAGTGAACTTAGTGGCATCCTAAACGTGCCTGTTGGACTTCTGTATCGTCCCACAAGTGCAAAGATATTTGCAGCACCTCTGCCTTCATTGCACACTCAAACTCATTGTTACTAAGCCACTATACTAGCAAACACTGAGTGAACTTAGTGGCATCCTAAACGTGGCTGTTGGACTTCTGTATCGTCCCACAAGTGCAAAGATATTTGCAGCACGTCTGCCTGCATTGCACACTCAAACTCATTGTTACTAAGCCATTATACTAGCAAACACTGAGTGAACTTAGTGGCATCCTAAACGTGGCTGTTGGACTTCTGTATCATCCTACAAGTGCAAAGATATTTGCAACACCTCTGCCTGCATTGCACACTCAAACTCATTGTTACTAAGCCATTATACTAGCAAACACTGAGTGAACTTAGTGGCATCCTAAACGTGGCTGTTGGACTTCTGTATCGTCCCACAATTGCAAAGATATTTGCAGCACCTCTGCCTGCATTGCACACTCAAACTCATTGTTACTTAGCCATTATACTAGCAAACAATGAGTGAACTTAGTGGCATCCTAAACGTGGCTGTTGGACTTCTGTATCGTCCCACAAGTGCAAAGATATTTGCAGCACCTCTGCCTGCATTGCACACTCAAACTCATTGTTACTAAGCCATTATACTAGCAAACACTGAGTGAACTTAGTGGCATCCTAAACGTGGCTGTTGGACTTCTGTATCGTCCCACAAGTGCAAAGATATTTGCAGCACGTCTGCCTGCATTGCACACTCAAACTCATTGTCACTAAGCCATTATACTAGCAAACACTGAGTGAACTTAGTGGCATTCTAAACGTGGCTGTTGGACTTCTGTATCGTCCCACAAGTGCAAAGATATTTGCAGCACGTGTGCCTGCATTGCACACTCAAACTCATTGTTACTAAGCCATTATACTAGCCAACACTGAGTGAACTTAGTGGCATCCTAAACGTGGCTATTGGACTTCTGGTTCATCCCACAAGTGCAAAGATATTTGCAGCACCTCTGCCTGCATTGCACACTCAAACTCATTGTTACTAATCCATTATACCAGCAAGCACTGAGTGAACTTAGTGGCATCCTAAACGTGGCTGTTGAACTTCTGTATCGTCCCACAAGTGCAAAGATATTTGCTGCACCTCTGCCTGAATTGCACGCTCAAACTCATTGTTACTAAGCCATTATACTAGCAAACACTGAGTGAACTTAGTGGCATCCTAAACGTGGCTGTTGGACTTCTGTATCGTCCCACAAGTGCAAAGATATTTGCAGCACCTCTGCCTGCATTGCACACTCAAACTCATTGTTACTAAGCCATTATACTAGCAAACACTGAGTGAACTTAGTGGCATCCTAAACGTGGCTGTTGGACTTCTGTATCGTCCCACAGGTGCAAAGATATTTGCAGCACGTCTGCCTGCATTGCACACTCAAACTCATTGTTACTAAGCCATTATACTAGCAAACACTGAGTGAACTTAGTGGCATCCTAAACGTGCCTTTTGGACTTCTGTATCGTCCCACAAGTGCAAAGATATTTGCAGCACGTCTGCCTGCATTGCACACTCAAACTCATTGTTACTAAGCCATTATAGTAGCAAATACTGAGTGAACTTAGTGGCATCCTAAACGTGGCTGATGGACTTCTTTATCGTCCCACAAGTGCAAAGATATTTGCAGCACCTCTGCCTGCATTGCACACTCAAACTCATTGTTACTAAGCTATTATACTAGCAAACACTGAGTGAACTTAGTGGCATCCTAAACGTGCCTTTTGGACTTTTGTATCGTCCCACAAGTGCAAAGATATTTGCAGCACGTCTGCCTGCATTGCACACTTAAACTCATTGTTACTAAGCCATTATACTAGCAAACACTGAGTGAACTTAGTGGCATCCTAAACGTGGCTGTTGGACTTCTGTATCGTCCCACAAGTGCAAAGATATTTGCTGCACGTCTACCTGCATTGCACACTCACACACATCGTTACTAAGCCATTATACTAGCAAACACTGATTGAACTTAATGGCATCCTAAACGTGGCTGTTGGACTTCTGTATCGTCCCACAAGTGCAAAGATATTTGCAGCACGTCTGCCTGCATTGCACACTCAAACTCATTGTTACTAAGCCATTATACTATCAAACACTGAGTGAACTTAGTGGCATCCTAAACGTGGCTGTTGGACTTCTGTATCGTCCCACAAGTGCAAAGATTTTTGCAGCACGTCTGCCTTCATTGCACACTCAAACTCATTGTTACTTAGCCATTATACTAGCAAACACTGAGTGAACTTAGTGGCATCCTAAACGTGGCTATTGGACTTCTGTATCGTCCCACAAGTGCAAAGACATTTTCAGCACCTCTGCCCGCATTGCACACTCAAACTCATTGTTACTAAGCCTTTATACTAGCAAACACTGAGTGAACTTAGTGGCATCATAAACGTGCCTGTTGGACTTCTGTATCGTCCCACAAGTGCAAAGATTTTTGCAGCACGTCTGCCTTCATTGCACACTCATACTCATTGTTACTAAGCCACTTTACTAGCAAACACTGAGTGAACTTAGTGGCATCCTAAACGTGGCTGTTGGACTTCTGTATCGTCCCACAAGTGCAAAGATATTTGCAGCACCTCTGCCTGCATTGCACACTCAAACTCATTGTTACTTAGCCATTATACTAGCAAACACTGAGTGAACTTAGTGGCATCCTAAACCTGGCTGTTGGACTTCTGTATCCTCCCACAAGTGCAAACATATTTGCAGCCCGTCTGCCTGCATTGCACACTCAAAGTCATTGTTACTAAGCCATTATACTAGCAAACACTAAGTGAACTTAGTGGCATCCTAAACGTGGCTGTTGAACTTCTGTATCATCCCACAAGTGCAAAGATATTTGCAGCACCTCTGCCTGCATTGCACACTCAAACTCATTGTTACTAAGCCATTATACTATCAAACACTGAGTGAACTTAGTGGCATCCTAAACGTGGCTGTTGGACTTCTGTATCGTCCCACAAGTGCAAAGATTTTTGCAGCACGTCTGCCTTCATTGCACACTCAAACTCATTGTTACTTAGCCATTATACTAGCAAACACTGAGTGAACTTAGTGGCATCCTAAACGTGGCTGTTGGACTTCTGTATCGTCCCACAAGTGCAAAGACATTTGCAGCACCTCTGCCCGCATTGCACACTCAAACTCATTGTTACTAAGCCTTTATACTAGCAAACACTGAGTGAACTTAGTGGCATCATAAACGTGCCTGTTGGACTTCTGTATCGTCCCACAAGTGCAAAGATTTTTGCAGCACGTCTGCCTTCATTGCACACTCATACTCATTGTTACTAAGCCACTTTACTAGCAAACACTGAGTGAACTTAGTGGCATCCTAAACGTGGCTGTTGGACTTCTGTATCGTCCCACAAGTGCAAAGATATTTGCAGCACCTCTGCCTGCATTGCACACTCAAACTCATTGTTACTTAGCCATTATACTAGCAAACACTGAGTGAACTTAGTGGCATCCTAAACCTGGCTGTTGGACTTCTGTATCGTCCCACAAGTGCAAACATATTTGCAGCCCGTCTGCCTGCATTGCACACTCAAAGTCATTGTTACTAAGCCATTATACTAGCAAACACTAAGTGAACTTAGTGGCATCCTAAACGTGGCTGTTGAACTTCTGTATCATCCCACAAGTGCAAAGATATTTGCAGCACCTCTGCCTGCATTGCACACTCAAACTCATTGTTACTAAGCCATTATACCAGCAAGCACTGAGTGAACTTAGTGGCATCCTAAACGTGGCTGTTGAACTTCTGTATCGTCCCACAAGTGCAAAGATATTTGCGGCACCTCTGCCTGAATTGCACGCTCAAACTCATTGTTACTAAGCCATTATACTAGCAAACACTGAGTGAACTTAGTGGCATCCTAAACGTGGCTGTTGGACTTCTGTATCGTCCCACAAGTGCAAAGATATTTGCAGCACGTGTGCCTGCATTGCACACTCAAACTCATTGTTACTAAGACTTTATACTAGCAAACACTTAGTGAACTTAGTGGCATCCTAATCGTGGCTGTTGGACTTCTGTATCGTCCCACAAGTGCAAAAATATTTGCAGCACCTCTGCCTGCATTGCACACTCAAACTCATTGTTACTAAGCCATTATACTAGCAAACACTGAGTGAACTTAGTGGCATCCTAAACGTGGCTGTTGGACTTCTGTATCGTCCCACAAGTGCAAAAATATTTGCAGCACCTCTGCCTGCATTGCACACTCAAACTCATTGTTACTAAGCCATTATACTAGCAAACACTGAGTGAACTTAGTGGCATCCTAAACGTGGCTGTTGGACTTCTGTATCGTCCCACAAGTGCAAAGATATTTGCAGCACCTCTGCCTGCATTGCACACTCAAACTCATTGTTACTAAGCCATTATACTAGCAAACACTGAGTGAACTTAGTGGCATCCTAAACGTGGCTGTTGGACTTCTGTATCGTCCCACAAGTGCAAAGATTTTTGCAGCACGTCTGCCTTCATTGCACACTCAAACTCATTGTTACTTAGCCATTATACTAGCAAACACTGAGTGAACTTAGTGGCATCCTAAACGTGGCTGTTGGACTTCTGTATCGTCCCACAAGTGCAAAGACATTTGCAGCACCTCTGCCCGCATTGCACACTCAAACTCATTGTTACTAAGCCATTATACTAGCAAACACTAAGTGAACTTAGTGGCATCCTAAACGTGGCTGCTGGACTTCTGTATCGTCCCACAAGTGCAAAGATATTTGCAGCACGTCTGCCTGCATTGCACACTCAAACTCATTGTTACTAAGCCATTATACTAGCAAACACTGAGTGAACTTAGTGGCATCCTAAACCTGGCTGTTGGACTTCTGTATCGTCCCACAAGTGCAAACATATTTGCAGCCCGTCTGCCTGCATTGCACACTCAATGTCATTGTTACTAAGCCATTATACTAGCAAACACTGAGTGAACTTAGTGGCATCCTAAACGTGGCTGTTGGACTTCTGTATCGTCCCACAAGTGCAAAGATATTTGCAGCACCTCTGCCTGCATTGCACACTCAAACTCATTGTTACTAAGCCATTATACTAGCAAACACTGAGTGAACCTAGTGGCATCCTAAACGTGGCTGTTGGACTTCTGTATCGTCCCACAAGTGCAAAGATATTCGCAGCACGTGTGCCTGCATTGCACACTCAAACTCATTGTTACTAAGCCTTTATACTAGCAAACACTGAGTGAACTTAGTGGCATCCTAAACGTGCCTGTTGGACTTCTGTATCATCCCACAAGTGCAAAGATATTTGCAGCACGTCTGCCTGCTTTGCACACTCAAACTCATTGTTACTAAGCCATTATACTAGCCAACACTGAGTGAACTTAGTGGCATCCTAAACGTGGCTGTTGGACTTCTGTATCATCCCACAAGTGCAAAGATATTTGCAGCACCTCTGCCTGCATTGCACACTCAAACTCATTGTTACTAAGCCATTATACCAGCAAGCACTGAGTGAACTTAGTGGCATCCTAAACGTGGCTGTTGAACTTCTGTATCGTCCCACAAGTGCAAAGATATTTGCGGCACCTCTGCCTGAATTGCACGCTCAAACTCATTGTTACTAAGCCATTATACTAGCAAACACTGAGTGAACTTAGTGGCATCCTAAACGTGGCTGTTGGACTTCTGTATCGTCCCACAAGTGCAAAGATATTTGCAGCACGTGTGCCTGCATTGCACAATCAAACTCATTGTTACTAAGCCTTTATACTAGTAAACACTGAGTGAACTTAGTGGCATCCTAAACGTGCCTGTTGGACTTCTGTATCGTCCCACAAGTGCAAAGATTTTTGCAGCACGTCTGCCTTCATTGCACACTCATACTCATTGTTACTAAGCCACTTTACTAGCAAACACTGAGTGAACTTAGTGGCATCCTAAACGTGGCTGTTGGACTTCTGTATCGTCCCACAAGTGCAAAGATATTTGCAGCACCTCTGCCTGCATTGCACACTCAAACTCATTGTTACTTAGCCATTATACTAGCAAACACTGAGTGAACTTAGTGGCATCCTAAACCTGGCTGTTGGACTTCTGTATCGTCCCACAAGTGCAAACATATTTGCAGCACGTGTGCCTGCATTGCACACTCAAACTCATTGTTACTAAGCCTTTATACTAGCAAACACTGAGTGAACTTAGTGGCATCCTAAACGTGCCTGTTGGACCTCTGTATCGTCCCATAAGTGCAAAGATATTTGCAGCACGTCTGCCTGCTTTGCACACTCAAACTCATTGTTACTAAGCAATTATACTAGCCAACACTGAGTGAACTTAGTGGCATCCTAAACGTGGCTGTTGGACTTCTGTATCATCCCACAAGTGCAAAGATATTTGCAGCACCTCTTCCTGCATTGCACACTCAAACTCATTGTTACTAAGCCATTATACCAGCAAGCACTGAGTGAACTTAGTGGCATCCTAAACGTGGCTGTTGAACTTCTGTATCGTCCCACAAGTGCAAAGATATTTGCGGCACCTCTGCCTGAATTGCACGCTCAAACTCATTGTTACTAAGCCATTATACTAGCAAACACTGAGTGAACTTAGTGGCATCCTAAACGTGGCTGTTGGACTTCTGTATCGTCCCACAAGTGCAAAGATATTTGCAGCACGTGTGCCTGCATTGCATACTCAAACTCATTGTTACTAAGCCTTTATACTAGCAAACACTGAGTGAACTTAGTGGCATCCTAAACGTGCCTGTTGTACTTCTGTATCGTCCCACAAGTGCAAAGATATTTGCAGCACGTCTGCCTGCTTTGCACACTCAAACTTATTGTTACTAAGCCATTATACTAGCCAACACTGAGTGAACTTAATGGCATGCTAAACGTGGCTGTTTGACTTCTGTATCGTCCCACAAGTGCAAAGATATTTGCAGCACCTCTGCCTGCATTGCACACTCAAACTCATTGTTACTAAGCCATTATACTAGCAAACACTGAGTGAACTTAGTGGCATCCTAATCGTTGCTGTTGGACTTCTGTATCGTCCCACAAGTGCAAAAATATTTGCAGCACTTCTGCCTGCATTGCACACTCAAACTCATTGTTACTAAGCCATTATACTAGCAAACACTGAGTGAACTTAGTGGCATCCTAAACGTGGCTGTTGGACTTCTGTATCATCCCACAAGTGCAAAGATATTTGCAACACCTCTGCCTGCATTGCACACTCAAACTCATTGTTTCTAAGCCATTATACTAGCAAACACTGAGTGAACTTAATGGCATCCTAAACGTGGCTGTTGGACTTCTGTATCGTCCCACAAGTGCAAAGATATTTGCAGCACCTCTTCCTGCATTGCACACTCAAACTCCTTGTTACTAAGCCATTATACTAGCAAACACTGAGTGAACCTAGTGGCATCCTAAACGTGGCTGTTGGACTTCTGTATCGTCCCACAAGTGCAAAGAAATTTGCAGCACGTCTGCCTGCATTGCACACTCAAACTCATTGTTACTAAGCCATTATACTAGCAAACACTGAGTGAACTTAGTGGCATCCTAAACGTGGCTGTTGGACTTCTGTATCGTCCCACAAGTGCAAAGATATTTGCAGCACCTCTCCCTGCATTGCACACTCAAACTCATTGTTTCTAAGCCATTATACTAGCAATCACTGAGTGAACTTAGTGGCATCCTAAACCTGGCTGTTGGACTTCTGTATCGTCCCACAAGTGCAAACATATTTGCAGCCCGTCTGCCTGCATTGCACACTCAAAGTCATTGTTACTAAGCCATTATACTAGCAAACACTGAGTGAACTTAGTGGCATCCTAAACGTGGCTGTTGCACTTCTGTATCGTCCCACAAGTGCAAAGATATTTGCAGCACCTCTGCCTGCATTGCACACTCAAACTCATTGTTACTAAGCCATTATACTAGCAAACACTGAGTGAACTTAGTGGCATCCTAAACGTGGCTGTTGGACTTCTGTATCGTCCCACAAGTGCAAAGATATTCGCAGCACGTGTGCCTGCATTGCACACTCAAACTCATTGTTACTAAGCCTTTATACTAGCAAACACTGAGTGAACTTAGTGGCATCCTAAACGTGCCTGTTGGACTTCTGTATCATCCCACAAGTGCAAAGATATTTGCAGCACGTCTGCCTGCTTTGCACACTCAAACTCATTGTTACTAAGCCATTATACTAGCCAACACTGAGTGAACTTAGTGGCATCCTAAACGTGGCTGTTGGACTTCTGTATCATCCCACAAGTGCAAAGATATTTGCAGCACCTCTGCCTGCATTGCACACTCAAACTCATTGTTACTAAGCCATTATACCAGCAAGCACTGAGTGAACTTAGTGGCATCCTAAACGTGGCTGTTGAACTTCTGTATCGTCCCACAAGTGCAAAGATATTTGCGGCACCTCTGCCTGAATTGCACGCTCAAACTCATTGTTACTAAGCCATTATACTAGCAAACACTGAGTGAACTTAGTGGCATCCTAAACGTGGCTGTTGGACTTCTGTATCGTCCTACAAGTGCAAAGATATTTGCAGCACGTGTGCCTGCATTGCACAATCAAACTCATTGTTACTAAGCCTTTATACTAGTAAACACTGAGTGAACTTAGTGGCATCCTAAACGTGCCTGTTGGACTTCTGTATCGTCCCACAAGTGCAAAAATATTTGCAGCACGTCTGCCTTCATTGCACACTCATACTCATTGTTACTAAGCCACTTTACTAGCAAACACTGAGTGAACTTAGTGGCATCCTAAACGTGGCTGTTGGACTTCTGTATCGTCCCACAAGTGCAAAGATATTTGCAGCACCTCTGCCTGCATTGCACACTCAAACTCATTGTTACTTAGCCATTATACTAGCAAACACTGAGTGAACTTAGTGGCATCCTAAACCTGGCTGTTGGACTTCTGTATCGTCCCACAAGTGCAAACATATTTGCAGCCCATCTGCCTGCATTGCACACTCAAAGTCATTGTTACTAAGCCATTATACTAGCAAACACTAAGTGAACTTAGTGGCATCCTAAACGTGGCTGTTGGACTTCTGTATCGTCCCACAAGTGCAAAGATAATTGCAGCACGTGTGCCTGCATTGCACACTCAAACTCATTGTTACTAAGCCTTTATACTAGCAAACACTGAGTGAACTTAGTGGCATCCTAAACGTGGCTGTTGGACTTCTGTATCGTCCTACAAGTGCAAAGATATTTGCAGCACGTGTGCCTGCATTGCACAATCAAACTCATTGTTACTAAGCCTTTATACTAGTAAACACTGAGTGAACTTAGTGGCATCCTAAACGTGCCTGTTGGACTTCTGTATCGTCCCACAAGTGCAAAAATATTTGCAGCACGTCTGCCTTCATTGCACACTCATACTCATTGTTACTAAGCCACTTTACTAGCAAACACTGAGTGAACTTAGTGGCATCCTAAACGTGGCTGTTGGACTTCTGTATCGTCCCACAAGTGCAAAGATATTTGCAGCACCTCTGCCTGCATTGCACACTCAAACTCATTGTTACTTAGCCATTATACTAGCAAACACTGAGTGAACTTAGTGGCATCCTAAACCTGGCTGTTGGACTTCTGTATCGTCCCACAAGTGCAAACATATTTGCAGCACGTGTGCCTGCATTGCACACTCAAACTCATTGTTACTAAGCCTTTATACTAGCAAACACTGAGTGAACTTAGTGGCATCCTAAACGTGCCTGTTGGACCTCTGTATCGTCCCATAAGTGCAAAGATATTTGCAGCACGTCTGCCTGCTTTGCACACTCAAACTCATTGTTACTAAGCAATTATACTAGCCAACACTGAGTGAACTTAGTGGCATCCTAAACGTGGCTGTTGGACTTCTGTATCATCCCACAAGTGCAAAGATATTTGCAGCACCTCTGCCTGCATTGCACACTCAAACTCATTGTTACTAAGCCATTATACCAGCAAGCACTGAGTGAACTTAGTGGCATCCTAAACGTGGCTGTTGAACTTCTGTATCGTCCCACAAGTGCAAAGATATTTGCGGCACCTCTGCCTGAATTGCACGCTCAAACTCATTGTTACTAAGCCATTATACTAGCAAACACTGAGTGAACTTAGTGGCATCCTAAACGTGGCTGTTGGACTTCTGTATCGTCCCACAAGTGCAAAGATATTTGCAGCACGTGTGCCTGCATTGCATACTCAAACTCATTGTTACTAAGCCTTTATACTAGCAAACACTGAGTGAACTTAGTGGCATCCTAAACGTGCCTGTTGTACTTCTGTATCGTCCCACAAGTGCAAAGATATTTGCAGCACGTCTGCCTGCTTTGCACACTCAAACTTATTGTTACTAAGCCATTATACTAGCCAACACTGAGTGAACTTAATGGCATGCTAAACGTGGCTGTTTGACTTCTGTATCGTCCCACAAGTGCAAAGATATTTGCAGCACCTCTGCCTGCATTGCACACTCAAACTCATTGTTACTAAGCCATTATACTAGCAAACACTGAGTGAACTTAGTGGCATCCTAATCGTTGCTGTTGGACTTCTGTATCGTCCCACAAGTGCAAAAATATTTGCAGCACTTCTGCCTGCATTGCACACTCAAACTCATTGTTACTAAGCCATTATACTAGCAAACACTGAGTGAACTTAGTGGCATCCTAAACGTGGCTGTTGGACTTCTGTATCATCCCACAAGTGCAAAGATATTTGCAACACCTCTGCCTGCATTGCACACTCAAACTCATTGTTTCTAAGCCATTATACTAGCAAACACTGAGTGAACTTAATGGCATCCTAAACGTGGCTGTTGGACTTCTGTATCGTCCCACAAGTGCAAAGATATTTGCAGCACCTCTTCCTGCATTGCACACTCAAACTCCTTGTTACTAAGCCATTATACTAGCAAACACTGAGTGAACCTAGTGGCATCCTAAACGTGGCTGTTGGACTTCTGTATCGTCCCACAAGTGCAAAGAAATTTGCAGCACGTCTGCCTGCATTGCACACTCAAACTCATTGTTACTAAGCCATTATACTAGCAAACACTGAGTGAACTTAGTGGCATCCTAAACGTGGCTGTTGGACTTCTGTATCGTCCCACAAGTGCAAAGATATTTGCAGCACCTCTCCCTGCATTGCACACTCAAACTCATTGTTTCTAAGCCATTATACTAGCAATCACTGAGTGAACTTAGTGGCATCCTAAACCTGGCTGTTGGACTTCTGTATCGTCCCACAAG
The DNA here is from genome assembly GCF_048569485.1 of Anomaloglossus baeobatrachus. NCBI lineage: Eukaryota > Metazoa > Chordata > Amphibia > Anura > Aromobatidae > Anomaloglossus > Anomaloglossus baeobatrachus. The sequence goes on along the minus strand of NC_134357.1, from coordinate 208,900,021 downwards.
TGCAAACATATTTGCAGCCCGTCTGCCTGCATTGCACACTCAAAGTCATTGTTACTAAGCCATTATACTAGCAAACACTGAGTGAACTTAGTGGCATCCTAAACGTGGCTGTTGGACTTCTGTATCGTCCCACAAGTGCAAAGATATTTGCAGCACCTCTGCCTGCATTGCACACTCAAACTCATTGTTACTAAGCCATTATACTAGCAAACACTGAGTGAACTTAGTGGCATCCTAAACGTGGCTGTTGGACTTCTGTATCGTCCCACAAGTGCAAAGATATTCGCAGCACGTGTGCCTGCATTGCACACTCAAACTCATTGTTACTAAGCCTTTATACTAGCAAACACTGAGTGAACTTAGTGGCATCCTAAACGTGCCTGTTGGACTTCTGTATCATCCCACAAGTGCAAAGATATTTGCAGCACGTCTGCCTGCTTTGCACACTCAAACTCATTGTTACTAAGCCATTATACTAGCCAACACTGAGTGAACTTAGTGGCATCCTAAACGTGGCTGTTGGACTTCTGTATCATCCCACAAGTGCAAAGATATTTGCAGCACCTCTGCCTGCATTGCACACTCAAACTCATTGTTACTAAGCCATTATACCAGCAAGCACTGAGTGAACTTAGTGGCATCCTAAACGTGGCTGTTGAACTTCTGTATCGTCCCACAAGTGCAAAGATATTTGCAGCACGTGTGCCTGCATTGCATACTCAAACTCATTGTTACTAAGCCTTTATACTAGCAAACACTGAGTGAACTTAGTGGCATCCTAAACGTGCCTGTTGGACTTCTGTATCGTCCCACAAGTGCAAAGATATTTGCAGCACGTCTGCCTGCTTTGCACACTCAAACTTATTGTTACTAAGCCATTATACTAGCCAACACTGAGTGAACTTAATGGCATGCTAAACGTGGCTGTTGGACTTCTGTATCGTCCCACAAGTGCAAAGATATTTGCAGCACCTCTGCCTGCATTGCACACTCAAACTCATTGTTACTAAGCCATTATACTTGCAAACACTGAGTGAACTTAGTGGTATCCTAATCGTGGCTGTTGGACTTCTGTATCGTCCCACAAGTGCAAAAATATTTGCAGCACTTCTGCCTGCATTGCACACTAAAACTCATTGTTACTAAGCCATTATACTAGCAAACACTGAGTGAACTTAGTGGCATCCTAAACGTGGCTGTTGGACTTCTGTATCATCCCACAAGTGCAAAGATATTTGCAACACCTCTGCCTGCATTGCACACTCAAACTCATTGTTTCTAAGCCATTATACTAGCAAACACTGAGTGAACTTAGTGGCATCCTAAACGTGGCTGTTGGACTTCTGTATCGTCCCACAAGTGCAAAGATATTTGCAGCACCTCTTCCTGCATTGCACACTCAAACTCATTGTTACTAAGCCATTATACTAGCAAACACTGAGTGAACTTAGTGGCATCCTAAACGTGGCTGCTGGACTTCTGTATCGTCCCACAAGTTCAAAGATATTTGCAGCACCTCTGCCTGCATTGCACACTCAAACTCATTGTTACTAAGCCATTATACTAGCAAACACTGAGTGAACTTAGTGGCATCCTAAACGTGGCTGTTGGACTTCTGTATCGTCCCACAAGTGCAAAGATATTTGCAGCACCTCTGAGTGCATTGCACACTCAAACTCATTGTTACTTAGCCATTATACTAGCAAACACTGAGTGAACTTAGTGGCATCCTAAACATGGCTGTTGGACTTCTGTATCGTCCCACAAGTGCAAAGATATTTGCAGCACCTCTGCCTGCATTGCACACTCAAACTTATTGTTACTTAGCCATTATACTAGCAAACACTGAGTGAACTTAGTGGCATCCTAAACCTGGCTGTTGGACTTCTGTATCGTCCCACAAGTGCAAAGATATTTGCAGCACCTCTTCCTGCATTGCACACTCAAACTCATTGTTACTAAGCCATTATACTAGCAAACACTGAGTGAACTTAGTGGCATCCTAAACGTGGCTGCTGGACTTCTGTATCGTCCCACAAGTTCAAAGATATTTGCAGCACCTCTGCCTGCATTGCACAATCAAACTCATTGTTACTAAGCCTTTATACTAGTAAACACTGAGTGAACTTAGTGGCATCCTAAACGTGCCTGTTGGACTTCTGTATCGTCCCACAAGTGCAAAAATATTTGCAGCACGTCTGCCTTCATTGCACACTCATACTCATTGTTACTAAGCCACTTTACTAGCAAACACTGAGTGAACTTAGTGGCATCCTAAACGTGGCTGTTGGACTTCTGTATCGTCCCACAAGTGCAAAGATATTTGCAGCACCTCTGCCTGCATTGCACACTCAAACTTATTGTTACTTAGCCATTATACTAGCAAACACTGAGTGAACTTAGTGGCATCCTAAACCTGGCTGTTGGACTTCTGTATCGTCCCACAAGTGCAAACATATTTGCAGCCCATCTGCCTGCATTGCACACTCAAAGTCATTGTTACTAAGCCATTATACTAGCAAACACTAAGTGAACTTAGTGGCATCCTAAACGTGGCTGTTGGACTTCTGTATCGTCCCACAAGTGCAAAGATAATTGCAGCACGTGTGCCTGCATTGCACACTCAAACTCATTGTTACTAAGCCTTTATACTAGCAAACACTGAGTGAACTTAGTGGCATCCTAAACGTGCCTGTTGGACTTCTGTATCGTCCCACAAGTGCAAAGATATTTGCAGCACGTGTGCCTGCATTGCATACTCAAACTCATTGTTACTAAGCCTTTATACTAGCAAACACTGAGTGAACTTAGTGGCATCCTAAACGTGCCTGTTGGACTTCTGTATCGTCCCACAAGTGCAAAGATATTTGCAGCACGTCTGCCTGCTTTGCACACTCAAACTTATTGTTACTAAGCCATTATACTAGCCAACACTGAGTGAACTTAATGGCATGCTAAACGTGGCTGTTGGACTTCTGTATCGTCCCACAAGTGCAAAGATATTTGCAGCACCTCTGCCTGCATTGCACACTCAAACTCATTGTTACTAAGCCATTATACTTGCAAACACTGAGTGAACTTAGTGGTATCCTAATCGTGGCTGTTGGACTTCTGTATCGTCCCACAAGTGCAAAAATATTTGCAGCACTTCTGCCTGCATTGCACACTAAAACTCATTGTTACTAAGCCATTATACTAGCAAACACTGAGTGAACTTAGTGGCATCCTAAACGTGGCTGTTGGACTTCTGTATCATCCCACAAGTGCAAAGATATTTGCAACACCTCTGCCTGCATTGCACACTCAAACTCATTGTTTCTAAGCCATTATACTAGCAAACACTGAGTGAACTTAGTGGCATCCTAAACGTGGCTGTTGGACTTCTGTATCGTCCCACAAGTGCAAAGATATTTGCAGCACCTCTTCCTGCATTGCACACTCAAACTCATTGTTACTAAGCCATTATACTAGCAAACACTGAGTGAACTTAGTGGCATCCTAAACGTGGCTGCTGGACTTCTGTATCGTCCCACAAGTTCAAAGATATTTGCAGCACCTCTGCCTGCATTGCACACTCAAACTCATTGTTACTAAGCCATTATACTAGCAAACACTGAGTGAACTTAGTGGCATCCTAAACGTGGCTGTTGGACTTCTGTATCGTCCCACAAGTGCAAAGATATTTGCAGCACCTCTGAGTGCATTGCACACTCAAACTCATTGTTACTTAGCCATTATACTAGCAAACACTGAGTGAACTTAGTGGCATCCTAATCGTGGCTGTTGGACTTCTGTATCGTCCCACAAGTGCAAAGATATTTGCAGCACCTCTCCCTGCATTGCACACTCAAACTCATTGTTACTAAGCCATTATACTAGCAAACACTGAGTGAACTTAGTGGCATCCTAAACGTGGCGGTTGAACTTCTGTATCATCCCACAAGTGCAAAGATATTTGCAGCACCTCTGCCTGCATTGCACACTCAAACTCATTGTTACTAAGCCATTATACCAGCAAACACTGAGTGAACTTAGTGGCATCCTAAACGTGGCTGTTGAACTTCTGTATCGTCCCACAAGTGTAAAGATATTTGCGGCACCTCTGCCTGAATTGCACGCTCAAACTCATTGTTACTAAGCCATTATACTAGCAAACACTGAGTGAACTTAGTGGCATCCTAAACGTGGCTGTTGGACTTCTGTATCGTCCCACAAGTGCAAAGATATTTGCAGCACGTGTGCCTGCATTGCACACTCAAACTCATTGTTACTAAGCCTTTATACTAGCAAACACTGAGTGAACTTAGTGGCATCCTAAACGTACCTGTTGGACTTCTGTATCGTCCCATAAGTGCAAAGATATTTGCAGCACCTCTTCCTGCATTGCACACTCAAACTCATTGTTACTAAGCCATTATACTAGCAAACACTGAGTGAACTTAGTGGCATCCTAAACGTGGCTGCTGGACTTCTGTATCGTCCCACAAGTTCAAAGATATTTGCAGCACCTCTGCCTGCATTGCACACTCAAACTCATTGTTACTAAGCCATTATACTAGCAAACACTGAGTGAACTTAGTGGCATCCTAAACGTGGCTGTTGGACTTCTGTATCGTCCCACAAGTGCAAAGATATTTGCAGCACCTCTGAGTGCATTGCACACTCAAACTCATTGTTACTTAGCCATTATACTAGCAAACACTGAGTGAACTTAGTGGCATCCTAATCGTGGCTGTTGGACTTCTGTATCGTCCCACAAGTGCAAAGATATTTGCAGCACCTCTCCCTGCATTGCACACTCAAACTCATTGTTACTAAGCCATTATACTAGCAAACACTGAGTGAACTTAGTGGCATCCTAAACGTGGCGGTTGAACTTCTGTATCATCCCACAAGTGCAAAGATATTTGCAGCACCTCTGCCTGCATTGCACACTCAAACTCATTGTTACTAAGCCATTATACCAGCAAACACTGAGTGAACTTAGTGGCATCCTAAACGTGGCTGTTGAACTTCTGTATCGTCCCACAAGTGTAAAGATATTTGCGGCACCTCTGCCTGAATTGCACGCTCAAACTCATTGTTACTAAGCCATTATACTAGCAAACACTGAGTGAACTTAGTGGCATCCTAAACGTGGCTGTTGGACTTCTGTATCGTCCCACAAGTGCAAAGATATTTGCAGCACGTGTGCCTGCATTGCACACTCAAACTCATTGTTACTAAGCCTTTATACTAGCAAACACTGAGTGAACTTAGTGGCATCCTAAACGTACCTGTTGGACTTCTGTATCGTCCCATAAGTGCAAAGATATTTGCAGCACGTCTGCCTTCTTTGCACACTCAAACTTATTGTTCCTAAGCCATTATACTAGCCAACACTGAGTGAACTTAATGGCATCCTAAACGTGGCTGTTGGACTTCTGTATCGTCCCACAAGTGCAAAGATATTTGCAGCACCCCTGCCTGCATTGCACACTCAAACTCATTGTTACTAAGCCATTATACTAGCAAACACTGAGTGAACTTAGTGGCATCCTAATCGTGGCTGTTGGACTTCTGTATCGTCCCACAAGTGCAAAGATATTTGCAGCATCTCTGCCTGCATTGCACACTCAAACTCATTGGTACTAAGCCATTATACTAGCAAACACTGAGTGAACTTAGTGGCATCCTAAACGTGCCTGTTGGACTTCTGTATCGTCCCACAAGTGCAAAGATATTTGCAGCACCTCTGCCTTCATTGCACACTCAAACTCATTGTTACTAAGCCATTATACTAGCAAACACTGAGTGAACTTAGCTGCATCCTAAACGTGGCTGTTGGACTTCTGTATCGTCCCACAAGTGCAAAGATATTTGCAGCACGTCTGCCTGCATTGCACACTCAAACTCATTGTTACTAAGCCATTATACTAGCAAACACTGAGTGAACTTAGTGGCATTTTAAACGTGGCTGTTGGACTTCTGTATCGTCCCACAAGTGCAAAGATATTTGGAGCACGTGTGCCTGCATTGCACACTCAAACTCATTGTTACTAAGCCTTTATACTAGCAAACACTGAGTGAACTTAGTGGCATCCTAAACGTGCCTGTTGGACTTCTGTATCGTCCCACAAGTGCAAAGATATTTGCAGCACGTCTGCCTGCATTGCACACTCAAACTCATTGTTACTAAGCCATTATACTAGCCAACACTGAGTGAACTTAGTGGCATCCTAAACGTGGCTGTTGGACTTTTGTATCATCCCACAAGTGAAAAGATATTTGCAGCACCTCTGCCTGCATTGCACACTCAAACTCATTGTTACTAAGCCATTAAACCAGCAAGCACTGAGTGAAGTTAGTGGCATCCTAAACGTGGCTGTTGAACTTCTGTATCGTCCCACAAGTGCAAAGATATTTGCAGCACCTCTGCCTGAATTGCACGCTCAAACTCATTGTTACTAAGCCATTATACTAGCAAACACTGAGTGAACTTAGTGGCATCCTAAACGTGGCTGTTGGACTTCTGTATCGTCCCACAAGTGCAAAGATATTTGCAGCACGTCTGCCTGCATTGCACACTCAAACTCATTGTTACTAAGCCATTATACTAGCAAACACTGAGTGAACTTAGTGGCATTCTAAACGTGGCTGTTGGACTTCTGTATCATCCCACAAGTGCAAAGATATTTGCAGCACGTCTGCCTGCATTGCATACTTAAACTAATTGTTACTAAGCCATTATACTAGCAAACACTGTGTGAACTTAATGGCATCCTAAACGTGGCTGTTGGCCTTCTGTATCGTCCCACAAGTGCAAAGATATTTGCAGCACGTCTGCCTGCATTGCACACTCAAACTCATTGTTACTAAGCCATTATACTAGCAAACACTGAATGAACTTAGTGGCATCCTAAACGTGCCTGTTGGACTTCTGTATCGTCCCACAAGTGCAAAGATATTTGCAGCACCTCTGCCTTCATTGCACACTCAAACTCATTGTTACTAAGCCATTATACTAGCAAACACTGAGTGAACTTAGCTGCATCCTAAACGTGGCTGTTGGACTTCTGTATCGTCCCACAAGTGCAAAGATATTTGCAGCACGTCTGCCTGCATTGCACACTCAAACTCATTGTTACTAAGCCATTATACTAGCAAACATTGAGTGAACTTAGTGGCATCCTAATCGTGGCTGTTGGACTTCTGTATCATGCCACAAGTGCAAAGATATTTGCAGCACCTCTGCCTGCATTGCACACTCAAACTTACTACTAAGTAAGTATTAGCAAACATTGAGTGAACTTAGTGGCATCCTAAACGTGGCTGTTGGACTTCTGTATCGTCCCACAAGTGCAAAGATATTTGCAGCACGTCTGCCTGCATTGCACACTCAAACTCATTGTTACTAAGCCATTATACTAGCAAACACTGAGTGAACTTAGTGGCATCCTAAACGTGGCTGTTGGACTTCTGTAGCGTCCCACAAGTGCAAAGATATTTGCAGCACGTCTGCCTGCATTGCACACTCAAATTCATTGTTACTAAGCCATTATACTAGCAAACACTGAGTGAACTTAGTGGCATCCTAAACGTGGCTGTTGGACTTCTGTATCGTCCCACAAGTGCAAAGATATTTGCAGCACGTCAGCCTGCATTGCATACTCAAACTCATTGTTACTAAGCCATTATACTAGCAAACACTGAGTGAACTTAGTGGCATCCTAAACGTGGCTGTTGGACTTCTGTATCGTCCCACAAGTGCAAAGATATTTGCAGCACGTGTGCCTGCATTGCACACTCAAACTCATTGTTACTAAGTCTTTATGCTAGCAAACACTGAGTGAACTTAGTGGCATCCTAAACGTGCCTGTAGGACTTCTGTATCGTCCCACAAGTGCAAAGATATTTGCAGCCCGTCTGCCTGCATTGCACACTCAAAGTCATTGTTACTAAGCCATTTTACTAGCAAACACTGAGTGAACTTAGTGGCATCCTAAACGTGGCTGTTGGACTTCTGTATCGTCCCACAAGTGCAAAGATATTTGCAGCACGTCTGCCTGCATTGCACACTCAAACTCATTGTTACTAAACCATTATACTAGCAAACACTGAGTGAACTTAGTGGCATCCTAAACGTGGCTGTTGGACTTCTGTATCGTCCCACAAGTGCAAAGATATTTGCAGCACGTCTGCCTGCATTGCACACTCAAATTCATTGTTACTAAGCCATTATACTAGCAAACACTGAGTGAACTTAGTGGCATCCTAAACGTGGCTGTTGGACTTCTGTATCGTCCCACAAGTGCAAAGATATTTGCAGCACGTCAGCCTGCATTGCATACTCAAACTCATTGTTACTAAGTCTTTATACTAGCAAACACTGAGTGAACTTAGTGGCATCCTAAACGTGCCTGTTGGACTTCTGTATCGTCCCACAAGTGCAAAGATATTTGCAGCACCTCTGCCTGCATTGCACACTCAAACTCATTGTTATCAAGCCATTATACTAGCAAACACTGAGTGAACTTAGTGGCATCCTAAACGTGGCTGTTGGACTTCTGTATCGTCCCACAAGTGCAAAGATATTTGCAGCACGTCTGCCTGCATTGCACACTCAAACTCATTGTTACTAAGCCATTATACTAGCAAACACTGAGTGAACTTAGTGGCATCCTAAACGTGGCTGTTGGACTTCTGTATCGTCCCACAAGTGCAAAGATATTTGCAGCACGTCTGCCTGCATTGCACACTCAAACTCATTGTTACTAAGCCGTTATACTAGCAAACACTGAGTGAACTTAGTGGCATCCTAAACGTGCCTGTTGGACTTCTGTATCGTCCCACAAGTGCAAAGATATTTGCAGCACCTCTGCCTTCATTGCACACTCAAACTCATTGTTACTAAGCCATTATACTAGCAAACACTGAGTGAACTTAGCTGCATCCTAAACGTGGCTGTTGGACTTCTGTATCGTCCCACAAGTGCAAAGATATTTGCAGCACGTCTGCCTGCATTGCACACTCAAACTCATTGTTACTAAGCCATTATACTAGCAAACACTGAGTGAACTTAGTGGCATTTTAAACGTGGCTGTTGGACTTCTGTATCGTCCCACAAGTGCAAAGATATTTGGAGCACGTGTGCCTGCATTGCACACTCAAACTCATTGTTACTAAGCCTTTATACTAGCAAACACTGAGTGAACTTAGTGGCATCCTAAACGTGCCTGTTGGACTTCTGTATCGTCCCACAAGTGCAAAGATATTTGCAGCACGTCTGCCTGCATTGCACACTCAAACTCATTGTTACTAAGCCATTATACTAGCCAACACTGAGTGAACTTAGTGGCATCCTAAACGTGGCTGTTGGACTTTTGTATCATCCCACAAGTGAAAAGATATTTGCAGCACCTCTGCCTGCATTGCACACTCAAACTCATTGTTACTAAGCCATTAAACCAGCAAGCACTGAGTGAAGTTAGTGGCATCCTAAACGTGGCTGTTGAACTTCTGTATCGTCCCACAAGTGCAAAGATATTTGCGGCACCTCTGCCTGAATTGCACGCTCAAACTCATTGTTACTAAGCCATTATACTAGCAAACACTGAGTGAACTTAGTGGCATCCTAAACGTGGCTGTTGGACTTCTGTATCGTCCCACAAGTGCAAAGATATTTGCAGCACGTCTGCCTGCATTGCACACTCAAACTCATTGTTACTAAGCCATTATACTAGCAAACACTGAGTGAACTTAGTGGCATTCTAAACGTGGCTGTTGGACTTCTGTATCATCCCACAAGTGCAAAGATATTTGCAGCACGTCTGCCTGCATTGCATACTCAAACTAATTGTTACTAAGCCATTATACTAGCAAACACTGTGTGAACTTAATGGCATCCTAAACGTGGCTGTTGGCCTTCTGTATCGTCCCACAAGTGCAAAGATATTTGCAGCACGTCTGCCTGCATTGCACACTCAAACTCATTGTTACTAAGCCATTATACTAGCAAACACTGAGTGAACTTAGTGGCATCCTAAACGTGCCTGTTGGACTTCTGTATCGTCCCACAAGTGCAAAGATATTTGCAGCACCTCTGCCTTCATTGCACACTCAAACTCATTGTTACTAAGCCATTATACTAGCAAACACTGAGTGAACTTAGCTGCATCCTAAACGTGGCTGTTGGACTTCTGTATCGTCCCACAAGTGCAAAGATATTTGCAGCACGTCTGCCTGCATTGCACACTCAAACTCATTGTTACTAAGCCATTATACTAGCAAACATTGAGTGAACTTAGTGGCATCCTAATCGTGGCTGTTGGACTTCTGTATCATGCCACAAGTGCAAAGATATTTGCAGCACCTCTGCCTGCATTGCACACTCAAACTTACTACTAAGTAAGTATTAGCAAACATTGAGTGAACTTAGTGGCATCCTAAACGTGGCTGTTGGACTTCTGTATCGTCCCACAAGTGCAAAGATATTTGCAGCACGTCTGCCTGCATTGCACACTCAAACTCATTGTTACTAAGCCATTATACTAGCAAACACTGAGTGAACTTAGTGGCATCCTAAACGTGGCTGTTGGACTTCTGTAGCGTCCCACAAGTGCAAAGATATTTGCAGCACGTCTGCCTGCATTGCACACTCAAATTCATTGTTACTAAGCCATTATACTAGCAAACACTGAGTGAACTTAGTGGCATCCTAAACGTGGCTGTTGGACTTCTGTATCGTCCCACAAGTGCAAAGATATTTGCAGCACGTCAGCCTGCATTGCATACTCAAACTCATTGTTACTAAGCCATTATACTAGCAAACACTGAGTGAACTTAGTGGCATCCTAAACGTGGCTGTTGGACTTCTGTATCGTCCCACAAGTGCAAAGATATTTGCAGCACGTGTGCCTGCATTGCACACTCAAACTTATTGTTACTAAGTCTTTATGCTAGCAAACACTGAGTGAACTTAGTGGCATCCTAAACGTGCCTGTAGGACTTCTGTATCGTCCCACAAGTGCAAAGATATTTGCAGCCCGTCTGCCTGCATTGCACACTCAAAGTCATTGTTACTAAGCCATTTTACTAGCAAACACTGAGTGAACTTAGTGGCATCCTAAACGTGGCTGTTGGACTTCTGTATCGTCCCACAAGTGCAAAGATATTTGCAGCACGTCTGCCTGCATTGCACACTCAAACTCATTGTTACTAAACCATTATACTAGCAAACACTGAGTGAACTTAGTGGCATCCTAAACGTGGCTGTTGGACTTCTGTATCGTCCCACAAGTGCAAAGATATTTGCAGCACGTCTGCCTGCATTGCACACTCAAATTCATTGTTACTAAGCCATTATACTAGCAAACACTGAGTGAACTTAGTGGCATCCTAAACGTGGCTGTTGGACTTCTGTATCGTCCCACAAGTGCAAAGATATTTGCAGCACGTCAGCCTGCATTGCATACTCAAACTCATTGTTACTAAGTCTTTATACTAGCAAACACTGAGTGAACTTAGTGGCATCCTAAACGTGCCTGTTGGACTTCTGTATCGTCCCACAAGTGCAAAGATATTTGCAGCACCTCTGCCTGCATTGCACACTCAAACTCATTGTTATCAAGCCATTATACTAGCAAACACTGAGTGAACTTAGTGGCATCCTAAACGTGGCTGTTGGACTTCTGTATCGTCCCACAAGTGCAAAGATATTTGCAGCACGTCTGCCTGCATTGCACACTCAAACTCATTGTTACTAAGCCATTATACTAGCAAACACTGAGTGAACTTAGTGGCATCCTAAACGTGGCTGTTGGACTTCTGTATCGTCCCACAAGTGCAAAGATATTTGCAGCACGTCTGCCTGCATTGCACACTCAAACTCATTGTTACTAAGCCGTTATACTAGCAAACACTGAGTGAACTTAGTGGCATCCTAAACGTGCCTGTTGGACTTCTGTATCGTCCCACAAGTGCAAAGATATTTGCAGCACCTCTGCCTTCATTGCACACTCAAACTCATTGTTACTAAGCCATTATACTAGCAAACACTGAGTGAACTTAGCTGCATCCTAAACGTGGCTGTTGGACTTCTGTATCGTCCCACAAGTGCAAAGATATTTGCAGCACGTCTGCCTGCATTGCACACTCAAACTCATTGTTACTAAGCCATTATACTAGCAAACACTGAGTGAACTTAGTGGCATTTTAAACGTGGCTGTTGGACTTCTGTATCGTCCCACAAGTGCAAAGATATTTGGAGCACGTGTGCCTGCATTGCACACTCAAACTCATTGTTACTAAGCCTTTATACTAGCAAACACTGAGTGAACTTAGTGGCATCCTAAACGTGCCTGTTGGACTTCTGTATCGTCCCACAAGTGCAAAGATATTTGCAGCACGTCTGCCTGCATTGCACACTCAAACTCATTGTTACTAAGCCATTATACTAGCCAACACTGAGTGAACTTAGTGGCATCCTAAACGTGGCTGTTGGACTTTTGTATCATCCCACAAGTGAAAAGATATTTGCAGCACCTCTGCCTGCATTGCACACTCAAACTCATTGTTACTAAGCCATTAAACCAGCAAGCACTGAGTGAAGTTAGTGGCATCCTAAACGTGGCTGTTGAACTTCTGTATCGTCCCACAAGTGCAAAGATATTTGCGGCACCTCTGCCTGAATTGCACGCTCAAACTCATTGTTACTAAGCCATTATACTAGCAAACACTGAGTGAACTTAGTGGCATCCTAAACGTGGCTGTTGGACTTCTGTATCGTCCCACAAGTGCAAAGATATTTGCAGCACGTCTGCCTGCATTGCACACTCAAACTCATTGTTACTAAGCCATTATACTAGCAAACACTGAGTGAACTTAGTGGCATTCTAAACGTGGCTGTTGGACTTCTGTATCATCCCACAAGTGCAAAGATATTTGCAGCACGTCTGCCTGCATTGCATACTCAAACTAATTGTTACTAAGCCATTATACTAGCAAACACTGTGTGAACTTAATGGCATCCTAAACGTGGCTGTTGGCCTTCTGTATCGTCCCACAAGTGCAAAGATATTTGCAGCACGTCTGCCTGCATTGCACACTCAAACTCATTGTTACTAAGCCATTATACTAGCAAACACTGAGTGAACTTAGTGGCATCCTAAACGTGCCTGTTGGACTTCTGTATCGTCCCACAAGTGCAAAGATATTTGCAGCACCTCTGCCTTCATTGCACACTCAAACTCATTGTTACTAAGCCATTATACTAGCAAACACTGAGTGAACTTAGCTGCATACTAAACGTGGCTGTTGGACTTCTGTATCGTCCCACAAGTGCAAAGATATTTGCAGCACGTCTGCCTGCATTGCACACTCAAACTCATTGTTACTAAGCCATTATACTAGCAAACATTGAGTGAACTTAGTGGCATCCTAATCGTGGCTGTTGGACTTCTGTATCATGCCACAAGTGCAAAGATATTTGCAGCACCTCTGCCTGCATTGCACACTCAAACTTACTACTAAGTAAGTATTAGCAAACATTGAGTGAACTTAGTGGCATCCTAAACGTGGCTGTTGGACTTCTGTATCGTCCCACAAGTGCAAAGATATTTGCAGCACGTCTGCCTGCATTGCACACTCAAACTCATTGTTACTAAGCCATTATACTAGCAAACACTGAGTGAACTTAGTGGCATCCTAAACGTGGCTGTTGGACTTCTGTAGCGTCCCACAAGTGCAAAGATATTTGCAGCACGTCTGCCTGCATTGCACACTCAAATTCATTGTTACTAAGCCATTATACTAGCAAACACTGAGTGAACTTAGTGGCATCCTAAACGTGGCTGTTGGACTTCTGTATCGTCCCACAAGTGCAAAGATATTTGCAGCACGTCAGCCTGCATTGCATACTCAAACTCATTGTTACTAAGCCATTATACTAGCAAACACTGAGTGAACTTAGTGGCATCCTAAACGTGGCTGTTGGACTTCTGTATCGTCCCACAAGTGCAAAGATATTTGCAGCACGTGTGCCTGCATTGCACACTCAAACTCATTGTTACTAAGTCTTTATGCTAGCAAACACTGAGTGAACTTAGTGGCATCCTAAACGTGCCTGTAGGACTTCTGTATCGTCCCACAAGTGCAAAGATATTTGCAGCCCGTCTGCCTGCATTGCACACTCAAAGTCATTGTTACTAAGCCATTTTACTAGCAAACACTGAGTGAACTTAGTGGCATCCTAAACGTGGCTGTTGGACTTCTGTATCGTCCCACAAGTGCAAAGATATTTGCAGCACGTCTGCCTGCATTGCACACTCAAACTCATTGTTACTAAACCATTATACTAGCAAACACTGAGTGAACTTAGTGGCATCCTAAACGTGGCTGTTGGACTTCTGTATCGTCCCACAAGTGCAAAGATATTTGCAGCACGTCTGCCTGCATTGCACACTCAAATTCATTGTTACTAAGCCATTATACTAGCAAACACTGAGTGAACTTAGTGGCATCCTAAACGTGGCTGTTGGACTTCTGTATCGTCCCACAAGTGCAAAGATATTTGCAGCACGTCAGCCTGCATTGCATACTCAAACTCATTGTTACTAAGTCTTTATACTAGCAAACACTGAGTGAACTTAGTGGCATCCTAAACGTGCCTGTTGGACTTCTGTATCGTCCCACAAGTGCAAAGATATTTGCAGCACCTCTGCCTGCATTGCACACTCAAACTCATTGTTATCAAGCCATTATACTAGCAAACACTGAGTGAACTTAGTGGCATCCTAAACGTGGCTGTTGGACTTCTGTATCGTCCCACAAGTGCAAAGATATTTGCAGCACGTCTGCCTGCATTGCACACTCAAACTCATTGTTACTAAGCCATTATACTAGCAAACACTGAGTGAACTTAGTGGCATCCTAAACGTGGCTGTTGGACTTCTGTATCGTCCCACAAGTGCAAAGATATTTGCAGCACGTCTGCCTGCATTGCACACTCAAACTCATTGTTACTAAGCCGTTATACTAGCAAACACTGAGTGAACTTACTGGCATCCTAAACGTGGCTGTTGGACTTCTGTATCGTCCCACAAGTGCAAAGATATTTGCAGCACGTGTGCCTGCATTGCATACTCAAACTCATTGTTACTAAGCCTTTATACTAGCAAACACTGAGTGAACTTAGTGGCATCCTAAACGTGCCTGTTGGACTTCTGTATCGTCCCACAAGTGCAAAGATATTTGCAGCACGTCTGCCTGCTTTGCACACTCAAACTTATTGTTACTAAGCCATTATACTAGCCAACACTGAGTGAACTTAATGACATGCTAAACGTGGCTGTTGGACTTCTGTATCGTCCCACAAGTGCAAAGATATTTGCAGGACCTCTGCCTGCATTGCACACTCAAACTCATTGTTACTAAGCCATTATACTAGCAAACACTGAGTGAACTTAGTGGCATCCTAATCGTGGCTGTTGGACTTCTGTATCGTCCCACAAGTGCAAAAATATTTGCAGCACTTCTGCCTGCATTGCACACTCAAACTCATTGTTACTAAGCCATTATACTAGCAAACACTGAGTGAACTTAGTGGCATCCTAAACGTGGCTGTTGGACTTCTGTATCATCCCACAAGTGCAAAGATACTTGCAACACCTCTGCCTGCATTGCACACTCAAACTCATTGTTTCTAAGCCATTATACTAGCAAACACTGAGTGAACTTAGTGGCATCCTAAACGTGGCTGTTGGACTTCTGTATCGTCCTACAAGTGCAAAGATATTTGCAGCACCTCTTCCTGCATTGCACACTCAAACTCATTGTTACTTGGCCATTATACTAGCAAACACTGAGTGAACTTAGTGGCATCCTAAACGTGGCTGCTGGACTTCTGTATCGTCCCACAAGTGCAAAGATATTTGCAGCACCTCTGCCTGCATTGCACACTCAAACTCATTGTTACTAAGCCATTATACTAGCAAACACTGAGTGAACTTAGTGGCATCCTAAACGTGGCTGTTGGACTTCTGTATCGTCCCACAAGTGCAAAGATATTTGCAGCACCTCTGCCTGCATTGCACACTGAAACTCATTGTTACTTAGCCATTATACTAGCAAACACTGAGTGAACTTAGTGGCATCCTAATCGTGGCTGTTGGACTTCTGTATCGTCCCACAAGTGCAAAGATATTTGCAGCACCTCTGCCTGCTTTGCACACTCAAACTCATTGTTACTAAGCCATTATACTAGCAAACACTGAGTGAACTTAGTGGCATCCTAAACGTGGCTGTTGAACTTCTGTATCGTCCCACAAGTGCAAAGATATTTGCGGCACCTCTGCCTGAATTGCACGCTCAAACTCATTGTTACTAAGCCATTATACTAGCAAACACTGAGTGAACTTATTCGCATTCTAAACGTGGCTGTTGGACTTCTGTATCGTCCCACAAGTGCAAAGATATTTGCAGCACGTGTGCCTGCATTGCACACTCAAACTCATTGTTACTAAGCCTTTATACTAGCAAACACTGAGTGAACTTAGTGGCATCCTAAACGTGCCTGTTGGACTTCTGTATCGTCCCATATGTGCAAAGATATTTGCAGCACGTCTGCCTTCTTTGCACACTAAAACTTATTGTTCCTAAGCCATTATACTAGCCAACACTGAGTGAACTTAATGGCATCCTAAACGTGGCTGTTGGACTTCTGTATCGTCCCACAAGTGCAATGATATTTGCAGCACCTCTGCCTGCATTGCACACTCAAACTCATTGTTACTAAGCCATTATACTAGCAAACACTGAGTGAACTTAGTGGCATCCTAATCGTGGCTGTTGGACTTCTGTATCGTCCCACAAGTGCAAAGATATTTGCAGCATCTCTGCCTGCATTGCACACTCAAACTCATTGGTACTAAGCCATTATACTAGCAAACACTGAGTGAACTTAGTGGCATCCTAAACGTGGCTGTTGGACTTCTGTATCATCCCACAAGTGCAAAGATATTTGCAACACCTCTGCCTGCATTGCACACTCAAACTCATTGTTTCTAAGCCATTATACTAGCAAACACTGAGTGAACTTAGTGGCATCCCAAACGTGGCTGTTGGACTTCTGTATCGTCCCACAAGTGCAAAGATATTTGCAGCACCTCTGCCTGCATTGCACACTCAAACTCATTGTTACTAAGCCATTATACTAGCAAACACTGAGTGAACTTAGTGGCATCCTAAACGTGGCTGCTGGACTTCTGTATCGTCCCACAAGTGCAAAGATATTTGCAGCACCTCTGCCTGCATTGCACACTCAAACTCATTGTTACTAAGCCATTATACTAGCAAACACTGAGTGAACTTAGTGGCATCCTAAACGTGGCGGTTGGACTTCTGTATCATCCCACAAGTGCAAACATATTTGCAGCACCTCTGCCTGCATTGCACACTCAAACTGATTGTTACTAAGCCATTATACTAGCAAACACTGAGTGAACTTAGTGGCATCCTAAACCTGGCTGTTGGACTTCTGTATCGTCCCACAAGTGCAAACATATTTACAGCCCGTCTGCCTGCATTGCACACTCAAAGTCATTGTTACTAAGCCATTTTACTAGCAATCACTGAGTGAACTTAGTGGCATCCTAAATGTGGCTGTTGGACTTCTGTATCGTCCCACAAGTTCAAAGATATTTGCAGCACGTCTGCCTGCATTGCACACTCAAACTCATTGTTACTAAGCCGTTATACTAGCAAACACTGAGTGAACTTAGTGGCATTCTAAACGTGGCTGTTGGACTTCTGTATCGTCCCACAAGTGCAAAGATATTTGCAGCACGTCAGCCTGCATTGCATACTCAAACTAATTGTTACTAAGCCATTATACTAGCAAACACTGTGTGAACTTAATGGCATCCTAAACGTGGCTGTTGGACTTCTGTATCGTCCCACAAGTGCAAAGATATTTGCAGCACGTCTGCCTGCATTGCACACTCAAACTCATTGTTACTAAGCCATTATACTAGCAAACACTGAGTGAACTTAGTGGCATCCTAAACGTGGCTGTTGGACTTCTGTATCGTCCCACAAGTGCAAAGATATTTGCAGCACCTCTGCCTGCATTGCACACTCAAACTCATTGTTACTAAGCCATTATACTAGCAAACATTGAGTGAACTTAGTGGCATCCTAATCGTGGCTGTTGAACTTCTGTATCATGCCACAAGTGCAAAGATATTTGCAGCACCTCTGCCTGCATTGCACACTCAAACTCATTGTTTCTAAGCCATTATACTAGCAAACACTGAGTGAACTTAGTGGCATCCCAAACGTGGCTGTTGGACTTCTGTATCGTCCCACAAGTGCAAAGATATTTGCAGCACCTCTGCCTGCATTGCACACTCAAACTCATTGTTACTAAGCCATTATACTAGCAAACACTGAGTGAACTTAGTGGCATCCTAAACGTGGCTGCTGGACTTCTGTATCGTCCCACAAGTGCAAAGATATTTGCAGCACCTCTGCCTGCATTGCACACTCAAACTCATTGTTACTAAGCCATTATACTAGCAAACACTGAGTGAACTTAGTGGCATCCTAAACGTGGCGGTTGGACTTCTGTATCATCCCACAAGTGCAAACATATTTGCAGCACCTCTGCCTGCATTGCACACTCAAACTGATTGTTACTAAGCCATTATACTAGCAAACACTGAGTGAACTTAGTGGCATCCTAAACCTGGCTGTTGGACTTCTGTATCGTCCCACAAGTGCAAACATATTTACAGCCCGTCTGCCTGCATTGCACACTCAAAGTCATTGTTACTAAGCCATTTTACTAGCAATCACTGAGTGAACTTAGTGGCATCCTAAATGTGGCTGTTGGACTTCTGTATCGTCCCACAAGTTCAAAGATATTTGCAGCACGTCTGCCTGCATTGCACACTCAAACTCATTGTTACTAAGCCGTTATACTAGCAAACACTGAGTGAACTTAGTGGCATTCTAAACGTGGCTGTTGGACTTCTGTATCGTCCCACAAGTGCAAAGATATTTGCAGCACGTCAGCCTGCATTGCATACTCAAACTAATTGTTACTAAGCCATTATACTAGCAAACACTGTGTGAACTTAATGGCATCCTAAACGTGGCTGTTGGACTTCTGTATCGTCCCACAAGTGCAAAGATATTTGCAGCACGTCTGCCTGCATTGCACACTCAAACTCATTGTTACTAAGCCATTATACTAGCAAACACTGAGTGAACTTAGTGGCATCCTAAACGTGGCTGTTGGACTTCTGTATCGTCCCACAAGTGCAAAGATATTTGCAGCACCTCTGCCTGCATTGCACACTCAAACTCATTGTTACTAAGCCATTATACTAGCAAACATTGAGTGAACTTAGTGGCATCCTAATCGTGGCTGTTGAACTTCTGTATCATGCCACAAGTGCAAAGATATTTGCAGCACCTCTGCCTGCATTGCACACTCAAACTCATTGTTACTAAGCCATTATACTAGCAAGCACTGAGTGAACTTAGTGGCATCCTAAACGTGGCTGTTGGACTTCTGTATCATCCCACAAGTGCAAAGATATTTGCAACACCTCTGCCTGCATTGCACACTCAAACTCACTGTTACTAAGCCATTATACTAGCAAACACTGAGTGAACTTAGTGGCATCCTAAACGTGCCTGTTGGACTTCTGTATCGTCCCACAAGTGCAAAGATATTTGCAGCCCGTCTGCCTGCATTGCACACTCAAAGTCATTGTTACTAAGCCATTTTACTAGCAAACACTGAGTGAACTTAGTGGCATCCTAAACGTGGCTGTTGGACTTCTGTATCGTCCCACAAGTGCAAAGATATTTGCAGCACGTCTGCCTGCATTGCACACTCAAACTCATTATTATTAAGCCATTATACTAGCAAACACTGAGTGAACTTAGTGGCATCCTAAACGTGGCTGTTGGACTTCTGTATCGTCCCACAAGTGCAAAGATATTTGCAGCACGTCTGCCTGCATTGCACACTCAAATTCATTGTTACTAAGCCATTATACTAGCAAACACTGAGTTAACTTAGTGGCATCCTAAACGTGGCTGTTGGACTTCTGTATCGTCCCACAAGTGCAAAGATATTTGCAGCACGTCAGCCTGCATTGCATACTCAAACTCATTGTTACTAAGTCTTTATACTAGCAAACACTGAGTGAACTTAGTGGCATCCTAAACGTGCCTGTTGGACTTCTGTATCGTCCCACAAGTGCAAAGATATTTGCAGCCCGTCTGCCTGCATTGCACACTCAAAGTCATTGTTACAAAGCCATTTTACTAGCAAACACTGAGTGAACTTAGTGGCATCCTAAACGTGGCTGTTGGATTTCTGTATCGTCCCACAAGTGCAAAGATATTTGCAGCACCTCTGCCTGCATTGCACACTCAAACTCATTGTTATCAAGCCATTATACTAGCAAACACTGAGTGAACTTAGTGGCATCCTAAACGTGGCTGTTGGACTTCTGTATCGTCCCACAAGTGCAAAGATATTTGCAGCACGTCTGCCTGCATTGCACACTCAAACTCATTGTTACTAAGCCATTATACTAGCAAACACTGAGTGAACTTAGTGGCATCCTAAACGTGGCTGTTGGACTTCTGTATCGTCCCACAAGTGCAAAGATATTTGCAGCACGTCTGCCTGCATTGCACACTCAAACTCATTGTTACTAAGCCGTTATACTAGCAAACACTGAGTGAACTTAGTGGCATCCTAAACGTGGCTGTTGGACTTCTGTATCGTCCCACAAGTGCAAAGATATTTGCAGCACGTCTGCCTGCATTGCACACTCAAATTCATTGTTACTAAGCCATTATACTAGCAAACACTGAGTGAACTTAGTGGCATCCTAAATGTGGCTGTTGGACTTCTGTATCGTCCCACAAGTGCAAAGATATTTGCAGCACGTCAGCCTGCATGGCACACTCAAACTCATTGTTACTAAGCCATTATACTAGCAAACACTGAGTGAACTTAGTGGCATCCTAAACGTGGCTGTTGGACTTCTGTATCATCCCACAAGTGCAAAGATATTTGCAGCACGTGTGCCTGCATTGCACACTCAAACTCATTGTTACTAAGTCTTTATACTAGCAAACACTGAGAGAACTTAGTGGCATCCTAAACGTGCCTGTTGGACTTCTGTATCGTCCCACAAGTGCAAAGATATTTGCAGCCCGTCTGCCTGCATTGCACACTCAAAGTCATTGTTAGTAAGCCATTTTACTAGCAAACACTGAGTGAACTTAGTGGCATCCTAAACGTGGCTGTTGGACTTCTGTATCGTCCCACAAGTGCAAAGATATTTGCAGCACGTCTGCCTGCATTGCACTCTCAAACTCATTGTTACTAAGCCATTATACTAGCAAACACTGAGTGAACTTAGTGCATTCTAAACGTGGCTGTTGGACTTCTGTATCGTCCCACAAGTGCAAAGATATTTTCAGCACTTGTGCCTGCATTGCATACTCAAACTCATTGTTACTAAGCCTTTATACTAGCAAACACTGAGTGAACTTAGTGGCATCCTATACGTGCCTGTTGGACTTCTGTATCGTCCCACAAGTGCAAAGATATTTGCAGCACGTCTGCCTGCATTGCACACTCAAACTCATTGTTACTAAGCCATTATACTAGCCAACACTGAGTGAACTTAGTGGCATCCTAAACGTGGCTGTTGGACTTCTGTATCATCCCACAAGTGCAAAGATATTTGCAGCACCTCTGCCTGCATTGCACACTCAAACTCATTGTTACTAAGCCATTATACTAGCAAACACTGAGTGAACTTAGTGGCATCCTAAACGTGGCTGTTGGACTTCTGTATCGTCCCACAAGTGCAAAGATATTTGCAGCACGTCTGCCTGCATTGCACACTCAAACTCATTGTTACTAAGCCATTATACTAGCAAACACTGATTGAACTTAGTGGCATCCTAAACGTGGCTGTTGGACTTCTGTATCGTCCCACAAGTGCAAAGATATTTGCAGCACGTCTGCCTGCATTGCATACTCAAACTAATTGTTACTAAGCCATTATACTAGCAAACACTGAGTGAACTTAGTGGCATCCTAAACGTGGCTGTTGGACTTCTGTATCATCCCACAAGTGCAAAGATATTTGCAACACCTCTGCCTGCATTGCACACTCAAACTCATTGTTACTAAGCCATTATACTAGCAAACACTGAGTGAACTTAGTGGCATCCTAAACGTGGCTGTTGGACTTCTGTATCGTCCCACAAGTGCAAAGATATTTGCAGCACCTCTGCCTGCATTGCACACTCAAACTCATTGTTTCTAAGCCATTATACTAGCAAACACTGAGTGAACTTTGTGGCATTCTAAACGTGGCTGTTGGACTTCTGTATCGTCCCACAAGTGCAAAGATATTTGCAGCACCTCTGCCTGCTTTGCACACTCAAACTCATTGTTACTAAGCCATTATACTAGCAAACACTGAGTGAACTTAGTGGCATCCTAAACGTGGCTGTTGGACTTCTGTATCGTCCCACAAGTGCAAAGATATTTGCAGCACCTCTGCCTGCATTGCACACTCAAACTCATTGTTACTAAGCCATTATACTAGCAAACACTGAGTGAACTTAGTGGCATCCTAAACGTGGCTGTTGGACTTCTGTATCGTCCCAAAAGTGCAAAGATATTTGCAGCACCTCTGCCTGCATTGCACACTCAAACTCATTGTTACTAAGCCATTATACTAGCAAACACTGAGTGAACTTAGTGGCATCCTAAACCTGGCTGTTGGACTTCTGTATCGTCCCACAAGTGCAAACATATTTGCAGCCCGTCTGCCTGCATTGCACACTCAAAATCATTGTTACTAAGCCATTATACTAGCAAACACTGAGTGAACTTAGTGGCATCCTAAACGTGGCTGTTGGACTTCTGTATCGTCCCACAAGTGCAAAGATATTTGCAGCACGTCTGCCTGCATTGCACACTCAAACTCATTGTTACTAAGCCATTATACTAGCAAACACTGAGTGAACTTAGTGGCATCCTAAACGTGGCTGTTGGACTTCTGTATCGTCCCACAAGTGCAAAGATATTTGCAGCACGTCTGCCTGCATTGCACACTCAAATTCATTGTTACTAAGCCATTATACTAGCAAACACTGAGTGAATTTAGTGGCATCCTAAACGTGGCTGTTGGACTTCTGTATCGTCCCACAAGTGCAAAGATATTTGCAGCACGTCAGCCTGCATTGCACACTCAAACTCATTGTTACTAAGCCATTATACTAGCAAACACTGAGTGAACTTAGTGGCATCCTAAACGTGGCTGTTCGACTTCTGTATCGTCCCACAAGTGCAAAGATATTTGCAGCACGTCTGCCTGCATTGCACACTCAAACTCATTGTTACTAAGCCATTATACTAGCAAACACTGAGTGAACTTAGTGGCATCCTAAACATGGCTGTTGGACTTCTGTATCGTCCCACAAGTGCAAAGATATTTGCAGCACCTCTGCCTTCATTGCACACTCAAACTCATTGTTACCAAGCCATTATACTAGCAATCACTGAGTGAACTTAGTGGCATCCTAAACGTGGCTGTTGGACTTCTGTATCGTCCCACAAGTGCAAAGATATTTGCAGCACCTCTGCCTGCATTGCACACTCAAACTCATTGTTACTAAGCCATTATACTAGCAAACACTGAGTGAACTTAGTGGCATCCTAAACGTGGCTGTTGGACTTCTGTATCGTCCCAAAAGTGCAAAGATATTTGCAGCACCTCTGCCTGCATTGCACACTCAAACTCATTGTTACTAAGCCATTATACTAGCAAACACTGAGTGAACTTAGTGGCATCCTAAACCTGGCTGTTGGACTTCTGTATCGTCCCACAAGTGCAAACATATTTGCAGCCCGTCTGCCTGCATTGCACACTCAAAATCATTGTTACTAAGCCATTATACTAGCAAACACTGAGTGAACTTAGTGGCATCCTAAACGTGGCTGTTGGACTTCTGTATCGTCCCACAAGTGCAAAGATATTTGCAGCACGTCTGCCTGCATTGCACACTCAAACTCATTGTTACTAAGCCATTATACTAGCAAACACTGAGTGAACTTAGTGGCATCCTAAACGTGGCTGTTGGACTTCTGTATCGTCCCACAAGTGCAAAGATATTTGCAGCACGTCTGCCTGCATTGCACACTCAAATTCATTGTTACTAAGCCATTATACTAGCAAACACTGAGTGAATTTAGTGGCATCCTAAACGTGGCTGTTGGACTTCTGTATCGTCCCACAAGTGCAAAGATATTTGCAGCACGTCAGCCTGCATTGCACACTCAAACTCATTGTTACTAAGCCATTATACTAGCAAACACTGAGTGAACTTAGTGGCATCCTAAACGTGGCTGTTCGACTTCTGTATCGTCCCACAAGTGCAAAGATATTTGCAGCACGTCTGCCTGCATTGCACACTCAAACTCATTGTTACTAAGCCATTATACTAGCAAACACTGAGTGAACTTAGTGGCATCCTAAACATGGCTGTTGGACTTCTGTATCGTCCCACAAGTGCAAAGATATTTGCAGCACCTCTGCCTTCATTGCACACTCAAACTCATTGTTACCAAGCCATTATACTAGCAATCACTGAGTGAACTTAGTGGCATCCTAAACGTGGCTGTTGGACTTCTGTATCCTCGCACAAGTGCAAAGATATTTGCAGCACCTCTGCCTGCATTGCACACTCAAACTCATTGTTACTAAGCCATTATACTAGCTAACACTGAGTGAACTTAGTGGCATGCTAAACATGGCTGTTGGACTTCTGTATCGTCCCACAAGTGCAAAGATATTTGCAGCACCTCTGCCTGCATTGCACACTCAAACTCATTGTTACTAAGCCATTATACTAGCAAACACTGAGTGAACTTAGTGGCATCCTAAACGTGGCTGTTGGACTTCTGTATCGTCCCACAAGTGCAAAGATATTTGCAGCACGTCTGCCTGCATTGCACACTCAAACTCATTGTTACTAAGCCATTATACTAGCAAACACTGAGTGAACTTAGTGGCATCCTAAAAGTGGCTGTTGGACTTCTGTATCTTCCCACAAGTGCAAAGATATTTGCAGCACGTCTGCCTGCATTGCATACTCAAACTAATTGTTACTAAGCCATTATACTAGCAAACACTGAGTGAACTTAGTGGCATCCTAAACGTGGCTGTTGGACTTCTGTATCATCCCACAAGTGCAAAGATATTTGCAACACCTCTGCCTGCATTGCACACTCAAACTCATTGTTACTAAGCCATTATACTAGCAAACACTGAGTGAACTTAGTGGCATCCTAAACGTGGCTGTTGGACTTCTGTATCGTCCCACAAGTGCAAAGATATTTGCAGCACCTCTGCCTGCATTGCACACTCAAACTCATTGTTTCTAAGCCATTATACTAGCAAACACTGAGTGAACTTTGTGGCATTCTAAACGTGGCTGTTGGACTTCTGTATCGTCCCACAAGTGCAAAGATATTTGCAGCACCTCTGCCTGCTTTGCACACTAAAACTCATTGTTACTAAGCCATTATACTAGCAAACACTGAGTGAACTTAGTGGCATCCTAAACGTGGCTGTTGGACTTCTGTATCGTCCCACAAGTGCAAAGATATTTGCAGCACCTCTGCCTGCATTGCACACTCAAACTCATTGTTACTAAGCCATTATACTAGCAAACACTGAGTGAACTTAGTGGCATCCTAAACGTGGCTGTTGGACTTCTGTATCGTCCCAAAAGTGCAAAGATATTTGCAGCACCTCTGCCTGCATTGCACACTCAAACTCATTGTTACTAAGCCATTATACTAGCAAACACTGAGTGAACTTAGTGGCATCCTAAACCTGGCTGTTGGACTTCTGTATCGTCCCACAAGTGCAAACATATTTGCAGCCCGTCTGCCTGCATTGCACACTCAAAATCATTGTTACTAAGCCATTATACTAGCAAACACTGAGTGAACTTAGTGGCATCCTAAACGTGGCTGTTGGACTTCTGTATCGTCCCACAAGTGCAAAGATATTTGCAGCACGTCTGCCTGCATTGCACACTCAAACTCATTGTTACTAAGCCATTATACTAGCAAACACTGAGTGAACTTAGTGGCATCCTAAACGTGGCTGTTGGACTTCTGTATCGTCCCACAAGTGCAAAGATATTTGCAGCACGTCTGCCTGCATTGCACACTCAAATTCATTGTTACTAAGCCATTATACTAGCAAACACTGAGTGAATTTAGTGGCATCCTAAACGTGGCTGTTGGACTTCTGTATCGTCCCACAAGTGCAAAGATATTTGCAGCACGTCAGCCTGCATTGCACACTCAAACTCATTGTTACTAAGCCATTATACTAGCAAACACTGAGTGAACTTAGTGGCATCCTAAACGTGGCTGTTCGACTTCTGTATCGTCCCACAAGTGCAAAGATATTTGCAGCACATCTGCCTGCATTGCACACTCAAACTCATTGTTACTAAGCCATTATACTAGCAAACACTGAGTGAACTTAGTGGCATCCTAAACGTGGCTGTTGGACTTCTGTATCGTCCCACAAGTGCAAAGATATTTGCAGCACCTCTGCCTTCATTGCACACTCAAACTCATTGTTACTAAGCCATTATACTAGCAAACACTGAGTGAACTTAGTGGCATCCTAAACGTGGCTGTTCGACTTCTGTATCGTCCCACAAGTGCAAAGATATTTGCAGCACGTCTGCCTGCATTGCACACTCAAACTCATTGTTACTAAGCCATTATACTAGCAAACACTGAGTGCACTTAGTGGCATCCTAAACGTGGCTGTTGGACTTCTGTATCGTCCCACAAGTGCAAAGATATTTGCAGCACCTCTGCCTGCATTGCACACTCAAACTCATTGTTACTAAGCCATTATACTAGCAAACACTGAGTGAATTTAGTGGCATCCTAAACGTGGCTATTGGACTTCTGTATCGTCCCACAAGTGCAAAGATATTTGCAGCACCTCTGCCTGCATTGCACACTCAAACTCATTGTTACTAAGCCATTATACTAGCAAACACTGAGTGAACTTAGTGGCATCCTAAACGTGGCTGTTGGACTTCTGTATCGTCCCACAAGTGCAAAGATATTTGCAGCACCTCTGCCTTCATTGCACACTCAAACTCATTGTTACTAAGCCATTATACTAGCAAACACTGAGTGAACTTAGTGGCATCCTAAACGTGGCTGTTCGACGTCTGTATCGTCCCACAAGTGCAAAGATATTTGCAGCACCTCTGCCTGCATTGCACACTCAAACTCATTGTTACTAAGCCATTATACTAGCAAACACTGAGTGAATTTAGTGGCATCCTAAACGTGGCTATTGGACTTCTGTATCGTCCCACAAGTGCAAAGATATTTGCAGCACCTCTGCCTGCATTGCACACTCAAACTCATTGTTACTAAGCCATTATACTAGCAAACACTGAGTGAACTTAGTGGCATCCTAAACGTGGCTGTTGGACTTCTGTATCGTCCCACAAGTGCAAAGATACAGTTAGGTCCAGAATTATTTGGACAGTGACACAAGTTTTGTTATTTTAGCTGTTTACAAAAACATGTTCAGAAATACAATTATATATATAATATGGGCTGAAAGTGCACACTCCCAGCTGCAATATGAGAGTTTTCACATCCAATTCGGAGAAAGGGTTTAGGAATCATAGCTCTGTAATGCATAGCCTCCTCTTTTTCAAGGGACCAAAAGTAATTGGACAAGGGACTCTAAGGGCTGCAATTAACTCTGAAGGCGTCTCCCTTGTTAACCTGTAATCAATGAAGTAGTTAAAAGGTCTGGGGTTGATTACAGGTGTGTGGTTTTGCATTTGGAAGCTGTTGCTGTGACCAGACAACATGCGGTCTAAGGAACTCTCAATTGAGGTGAAGCAGAACATCCTGAGGCTGAAAAAAAAGAAAAAATCCATCAGAGAGATAGCAGACATGCTTGGAGTAGCAAAATCAACAGTCGGGTACATTCTGAGAAAAAAGGAATTGACTGGTGAGCTTGGGAACTCAAAAAGGCCTGGGCGTCCACGGATGACAACAGTGGTGGATGATCGCCGCATACTTTCTTTGGTGAAGAAGAACCCGTTCACAACATCAACTGAAGTCCAGAACACTCTCAATGAAGTAGGTGTATCTGTCTCTAAGTCAACAGTAAAGAGAAGACTCCATAAAAGTAAATACAAAGGGTTCACATCTAGATGCAAACCATTCATCAATTCCAAAAATAGACAGGCCAGAGTTAAATTTGCTGAAAAACACCTCATGAAGCCAGCTCAGTTCTGGAAAAGTATTCTATGGACAGATGAGACCAAGATCAACCTGTACCAGAATGATGGGAAGAAAAAAGTTTGGAGAAGAAAGGGAACGGCACATGATCCAAGGCACACCACATCCTCTGTAAAACATGGTGGAGGCAACGTGATGGCATGGACATGCATTGATGACATAACAGCAGACAAGAGTAGCCGGATGAATTCTGAAGTGTACCGGGATATACTTTCAGCCCAGATTCAGCCAAATGCCGCAAAGTTGATCGGACGGCGCTTCATAGTACAGATGGACAATGACCCCAAGCATACAGCCAAAGCTACCCAGGAGTTCATGAGTGCAAAAAAGTGGAACATTCTGCAATGGCCAAGTCAATCACCAGATCTTAACCCAATTGAGCATGCATTTCACTTGCTCAAATCCAGACTTAAGACGGAAAGACCCACAAACAAGCAAGACCTGAAGGTTGCGGCTGTAAAGGCCTGGCAAAGCATTAAGAAGGAGGAAACCCAGCGTTTGGTGATGTCCATGGGTTCCAGACTTAAGGCAGTGATTGCCTCCAAAGGATTTGCAACAAAATATTGAAAATAAAAATTTTTTTTTGGGTTTGGTTTATTTGTCCAATTACTTTTGACCTCCTAAAATGTGGAGTGTTTGTAAAGAAATGTGTACAATTCCTAAAATTTCTATCAGATATTTTTGTTCAAACCTTCAAATTAAACGTTACAATCTGCACTTGAATTCTGTTGTAGAGGTTTCATTTCAAATCCAATGAGGTGGCATGCAGAGCCCAACTCGCGAAAATTGTGTCACTGTCCAAATATTTCTGGACCTAACTGTATTTGCAGCACGTCTGCCTGCATTGCACACTCAAACTCATTGTTACTAAGCCATTATACTATCAAACACTTAGTGAACTTAGTGGCATCCTAAACGTGGCTATTGGACTTCTGTATCGTCCCACAAGTGCAAAGATATTTGCAGCACCTCTGCCTGCATTGCACACTAAAACTCATTGTTACTAAGCCATTATACTAGCAAACACTGAGTGAACTTAGTGGCATCCTAAACGTGGCTGTTGGACTTCTGTATCGTCCCACAAGTGCAAAGATACAGTTAGGTCCAGAATTATTTGGACAGTGACACAAGTTTTGTTATTTTAGCTGTTTACAAAAACATGTTCAGAAATACAATTATATATATAATATGGGCTGAAAGTGCACACTCCCAGCTGCAATATGAGAGTTTTCACATCCAATTCGGAGAAAGGGTTTAGGAATCATAGCTCTGTATTGCATAGCCTCCTCTTTTTCAAGGGACCAAAAGTAATTGGACAAGGGACTCTAAGGGCTGCAATTAACTCTGAAGGCGTCTCCCTTGTTAACCTGTAATCAATGAAGTAGTTAAAAGGTCTGGGGTTGATTACAGGTGTGTGGTTTTGCATTTGGAAGCTGTTGCTGTGACCAGACAACATGCGGTCTAAGGAACTCTCAATTGAGGTGAAGCAGAACATCCTGAGGCTGAAAAAAAAGAAAAAATCCATCAGAGAGATAGCAGACATGCTTGGAGTAGCAAAATCAACAGTCGGGTACATTCTGAGAAAAAAGGAATTGACTGGTGAGCTTGGGAACTCAAAAAGGCCTGGGCGTCCACGGATGACAACAGTGGTGGATGATCGCCGCATACTTTCTTTGGTGAAGAAGAACCCGTTCACAACATCAACTGAAGTCCAGAACACTCTCAGTGAAGTAGGTGTATCTGTCTCTAAGTCAACAGTAAAGAGAACACTCCATAAAAGTAAATACAAAGGGTTCACATCTAGATGCAAACCATTCATCAATTCCAAAAATAGACAGGCCAGAGTTAAATTTGCTGAAAAACACCTCATGAAGCCAGCTCAGTTCTGGAAAAGTATTCTATGGACAGATGAGACCAAGATCAACCTGTACCAGAATGATGGGAAGAAAAAAGTTTGGAGAAGAAAGGGAACGGCACATGATCCAAGGCACACCACATCCTCTGTAAAACATGGTGGAGGCAACGTGATGGCATGGACATGCATTGATGACATAACAGCAGACAAGAGTAGCCGGATGAATTCTGAAGTGTACCGGGATATACTTTCAGCCCAGATTCAGCCAAATGCCGCAAAGTTGATCGGACGGCGCTTCATAGTACAGATGGACAATGACCCCAAGCATACAGCCAAAGCTACCCAGGAGTTCATGAGTGCAAAAAAGTGGAACATTCTGCAATGGCCAAGTCAATCACCAGATCTTAACCCAATTGAGCATGCATTTCACTTGCTCAAATCCAGACTTAAGACGGAAAGACCCACAAACAAGCAAGACCTGAAGGTTGCAGCTGTAAAGGCCTGGCAAAGCATTAAGAAGGAGGAAACCCAGCGTTTGGTGATGTCCATGGGTTCCAGACTTAAGGCAGTGATTGCCTCCAAAGGATTTGCAACAAAATATTGAAAATAAAAATTTTTTTTTGGGTTTGGTTTATTTGTCCAATTACTTTTGACCTCCTAAAATGTGGAGTGTTTGTAAAGAAATGTGTACAATTCCTAAAATTTCTATCAGATATTTTTGTTCAAACCTTCAAATTAAACGTTACAATCTGCACTTGAATTCTGTTGTAGAGGTTTCATTTCAAATCCAATGTGGTGGCATGCAGAGCCCAACTCGCGAAAATTGTGTCACTGTCCAAATATTTCTGGACCTAACTGTATTTGCAGCACGTCTGCCTGCATTGCACACTCAAACTCATTGTTACTAAGCCATTATACTATCAAACACTTAGTGAACTTAGTGGCATCCTAAACGTGGCTGTTGGACTTCTGTATCATCCCACAAGTGCAAAGATATTTGCAGCACCTCTGCCTGCATTGCACACTCAAACTCATTGTTACTAAGCCATTATACTAGCAAACAATGAGTGAACTTAGTGGCATCCTAAACGTGGCTGTTGGACTTCTGTATCTTCCCACAAGTGCAAAGATATTTGCAGCACGTCTGCCTGCATTGCACACTCAAACTCATTGTTACTAAGCCATTATACTAGCAAACACTGCTGCCAGTTTAAGGGCCGTAGTTGCATTGTCACTGATAATTATTGTTGTTTATTCTGCTGTTAATATAGCTAGACCACGGCTGCAATCTACACCACCTCTCAATTTTTGCTACCACATTTTAAGTGCACAATCTTGTCGCAATCAAAATGAGTGGGAACATGACAGATGCTGGTGGAAAGGGTAAGAGGCGTGTTGGAAAAGGAAAAAAAGGGTTTGTCCGTGGGGAAGGTGGCAAAGCTCCATTAACGTCTGCTGAAGATAGACCATCATCCAGCAAAAGTAAGATGTCTACTACTTACCGTGGACAATCCGATGTGCTCCCTTTTTTACGGACACGGACAACTGGAACAAAGGTAGATGATGGCCAAAAAAGGAAAATGCTTGAATGGATCTCAAGTGGTCCAACAACTGCCCTCTCCGCCACCTCAACTACCGCATCCAAAAATCACCAGTCCTCTGAGTTGTCATCCCAATCAAACTTGCTTTCTCCCAGCTCTGAAGTCTCCATCTGCCCTGCACAGTATGGTGGAACTGAGATTGCTGAGTCTGCAGAGCTGTTCAGTCACACTATAGCCTGGGAATCAGAGGTCTGCTCCCAAGCTACAGTGAGTACAGACCAGGAAATGGTCTGCAGTGATGCCCAGAACCTTTGTGACTCTGATTCAGGCCATGAGGACCAAGTTTCTGAGCATAATGTTGACCCTTTTTCACCAACTGTAACACCTGTGGTTATAGACAATGAGGAACATACTGATGACGATGAGACGCAGATACCAGATTGGGATGACAACTTAAATATTCGGTCAGGGCAAGAAGAGGCTCGGTCTGAGGGTGAGGGGATTGCAAACACAACAATTGATGAGGAAGTTCTAGATCCCACCTACTGTCAACCCACAGTCAGGCACTCGAGGAGGTCAACAGAGGTGGTGGAGGAGGATGCAACTGATGACGAAGTTACCTTGCGCCTTCCTGGACAGAGTAGGAGTACTGGTAGCACGTCTACAACTGCATCCTCAGCCACCACTCTGCCTCTGAGCACTAGTCGGGGTGGCTCAACAGGTCGCATGCCCTCTAAGCCTTGCCTAGCCTGGTCCTTTTTTGACATAGCAAAAGATCGCCCAAATTATGTGATCTGTAAAATTTGTCATGATTCTGTTAGTAGAGGTCAAAACCTCAGCAGTTTGACAACTTCTTCCATGAATCGTCACATGAATAAATATCATATGTCCCGTAGGGAAGCTCACCGTGCTGCAATGCGGACTAGCGGAGCGAACCATCCACCGCCTGCCCCTTCTAGTGCATCCGCGCGCTCTTCATCTTCTAGGACTGTGGGGACAGCTGTTACACCTGGTTTTCCACGCACAACTTCCACCACTGTAACCGCAACAGGCAGTTTGCTTGGTAGGTCGTCAGTTGATTTGGAAGGGGAAACAAGTGCGTGTGTACAGCTCTCTCAGACATCGATAGCACCAACGTTGGATGAAGGCAACATCATGTCTACGCCTGCACTTTCCTCACAAAGCAGCATTTTTTCAGGGACACCCTACTCAACACCGTCTACACACAGCAGCCAGATCTCTGTCCCTCAGATGTGGACAAATAAAAGGCCATTTCCTGCGACCCATGACAAAGCTAAGAGGTTGACTTTATCCCTCTGTAAGCTCTTGGCTACCGAAATGCTGCCTTTCCACCTGGTGGACACACAGGATTTTAGAGACCTTATGTCTGTCGCTGTGCCCCAGTACCAGATGCCCAGTCGCCACTACTTCTCTAAGAAAGGTGTGCCCGCGCTACACCAGCATGTCGCACACAACATCACCGTTTCTTTGAGAAACTCTGTGTGTAAACGGGTGCATTTCACCACCGATACTTGGACCAGTAAGCATGGACAGGGACGTTACATGTCGCTGACTGGGCACTGGGTAACTATGGTGATAGATGGTGAAGGGTCTGCTGCACAAGTCTTGCCGTCCCCACGACTTGTGTGTCAATCCTCTGTCTGTCCAAGTTCCGCCACTGCTTCTGCCTCCTCCACCTCATCTGGGTCCTCCACCTCCGCTCCAACCCTGCCTGGTCAGGCCACCAGCGTTCTCACTGCGCAGAAGGAATCACGCACCCCTCATTACTATGCAGACAGCAGAGCGCAACGGCATCAGGTGGTCTTAAGCTTGATATGTCTTGGGAATAAGAGTCACACAGCTGAGGAGTTGTGGTCAGCTCTGCGGTCCGAGTTTAATAAATGGTTGTCTCCACTCAACCTGCAGCCTGGTAAGGCCGTGTGCGACAATGCTGCAAACCTGGGTGCGGCCCTTCGCCTGGGCAAGGTGACACACGTGCCTTGTATGGCTCACGTGTTGAACCTTGTTGTCCAGCAATTTTTAACACACTATCCCGGCCTAGATGGCCTTCTGACCAGGGCACGAAAACTGTCTGCTCACTTCCGCTGTTCAACCGCCGCAGATGAGCGACTTGCATCGCTCCAGAAGTCTTTCGGCCTGCCGGTTCATCGCCTGAAATGCGATGTGGCGACACGCTGGAATTTGACTCTCCACATGTTACAACGACTGTGGCAGCACCGCCGAGCCCTGGTGCAATACGTCATGACGTATAGCCTGGGCCAACGAGATGCTGAGGTGGGGCAGATCACCCTGATGGAGTGGTCTCAGATCAAGGACCTATGCACCCTTCTGCACAGTTTCGACATGGCGACGAATATGTTTAGCGCTGACAATGCCATTATCAGCATGACAAATCCAGTCATTTACATGCTGAAGCACACGCTAAACACTATTCGGAGTCAGGGGGTGGGACAACAGGAAGGGGAGGAACTACAGGAGGATTCATATGCGCAAGGGACAACAACATCACCAAGGTCCAGACGTTCATCATCACCAACGCGGCAGGCATGGGACCATGGAGGACAGGAATCAACATGGGCGCATGGTAGCAGGCGAAATGATGAGGAAGGGGCAGGAGAACATGAAGAAATGGATGACGAACTGTCCATGGACATGGAAGACTCAGCGGATGAGGGAGACCTTGGTCAAATTTCAGTTGAAAGAGGTTGGGGGGAGATGTCAGAGGAAGAAAGAACGGTTAGCACCTCTATGCCACAAACACAGCGTGGACTTGGTCCGCATGGCTGCGCAAGACACATGAGCGCCTTCGTGCTGCACTACCTCCAACATGACCCTCGTATTGTCAAAATTGGAAGTGATGATGACTACTAGCTTGCCACACTATTAGATCCCCGGTACAAGTCCAAATTTTGTGACATAATTCCAGCCATAGAAAGGGACGCACGTATGCAGGAGTATCAGCAGAAGCTGTTACTCGATCTTAGCTCGGCTTTTTCACCAAACAACCGTGCAGGTGCAGGAAGTGAATCTCCCAGTTGTAACTTGACGAACATGGGACGGTCTCGTCATCTTCAACAGTCTACCCGTACCAGTAGCACCGTATCTAGTGCTGGTAACAGCAATTTTATGGAATCTTTTCATAATTTTTTTAGACCGTCCTTTGCAAGGCCACCAGAGACAACAAGTCTGACACATAGTCAACGGCTGGAGAGGATGATACAGGAGTATCTCCAAAAGAACATTGATGTCATGACTTTGCAAATGGAGCCTTGCTCATTTTGGGTTTCAAATCTTGAAAAATGGCCAGAGCTCTCCAGTTACGCCTTGGAGATTTGTCGTGTCCAGCTGCCAGCGTTGTCTCTGAACGTGTCTTCAGTGCTGCTGGGTGTGTGCTGACAGATAAGCGCACGCGTCTGTCCAGTGACAATGTGGACAGACTAACGTTCGTCAAAATGAACAAGTCATGGATCCACAAGGAATTTACTACCCCTGTGTCATCCTGGGGAGAGTAAATGCTTGTGGATTTGGAATGTGCTTGATGCAAATCAAAACATCCTGTTTGCAACTAGGGCACAAGTGCTGCCACTGATGAGGTGTCTGTGTGGCCCAATTTTTAAAAAAAAGGGAGAGTCCGCTTGGAGTAACCCTTGTTTGCTGTGTTTTTTAAAAGGAGCCAAGATGAACAAGTCATGGTTCAGCAAAGACTTTATCTACCTACCTCGGTGTCATCCTGGGGACGGTTAAGAATGGCATATTTTTGAATGTGCTTGATGCAAATGTACCTGTGAAGTGTACAACTGGGGCACAAGTGCTGCCACTGAAGGGGGTGGGTGTCTGTGTGGCCCGATTTTTGGAAAAAAGGGAGACTCCGCTTGGAGTAACCCTTGATTGCTGTGTTTTTTTAAAAGGAGCCAAGATGAACAGAGCTGGGATCAGGAAAGACTTAGCTACCTACCCTGGTGTCATCCTGGGGACGGTTAAGGATGGCGTATTTTTGAATGTGCTTGATGCAAATCTAGCTGTGAAGTGTACAACTGGGGCACAACTGCTGCCACTGATGGGCTGTCTGTGTGGCCCAATTTTTGGAAAAAAGGGAGACTCCGCTTGGAGTAACCCTTGCTTACAGTGTTTTTAAAAAGGAGCCAAGATGAACAAGTCATGGTTCAGCAAAGACTTTGCTACCTACCCCGGTGTCATCCTGAGGACGGTTAAGGATGGCGTATTTTTGAATGTGCTTGATGCAAATGTACCGGTGAAGTGTACAACTGGGGCACAAGTGCTGCCACTGAAGGGGGTGGGTGTCTGTGTGGCCCAATTTTTGGAAAAAAGGGAGACTCTGCTTGGAGTCACCTTGCGGTGTTTTACATGATTTTAGAAGGGTGTGCCATGCCTATATCTGTGTCTCCTCCTCTTTTTCCTTGTCCAGCTCTTTTGTTTTAGCATGAATATATGTCCTTGTCACTTTCCCATGTGTTTGTGTTGTGTTGTGAGTTGTTTGTCACCTTTTGGACACCTTTGAGGGTGTTTTGTAGGTGTTTTTATGTTTTTGTGAATGCCTGCCATTGTTTCCTATGCGGTTCGAGTTCGGTTCGTCGAACGTTCGACGAACCGAACTCGAACGGGACCTCCGTTCGACGAACCGAACTCAACCGGTTCGCTCATCTCTACTCATAATGTCCACCCCAGCACCTACCCTAGCCCGGTCCCAGTGAAAGAACCCCCATGTTATGTGTTGGTTGAGTGTGGTTGTTGTTGTTACCAGTGATGACCTCCCCCGTATCCGCGATGTCTATGAGACACCCCCGTCACTAATCTGTAAGTGGAAAGAAATAAACACAAACACCGAAAAAATCCTTTATTTCAAATAAAATAAAAATAGCCATCTCTTTCACCACTTTAACCCCAAAACCACCCTCGCAGGTCCAATGTAATCCGCACGAGATCCCACGGCGATTCAGCTGTGCTATATCTGAAGGTCACAGTGAGCACCATAGAACAGGACTGCCTGCTGTGAGCTCCAGAGAATGAATGAGCCGCACGATCAGCGGTCACTTCACTCAGGTGATTCCCGGTAACAGCTGGCAATACCTGTGACCGTAAATAGCCTGAGTGAGGTCACCGCTGAATGCGCAGCTCACACATTCTCTGTATAGACCCACAGACTGGATCTATGATTGGTTGCAGTCAGATGCTGACTGCAACCAATCACAGATGAAAGCAGTGAATATGGAATGAGCAGGGAAGTGGAGGAGTTGTGAGAGCGTACAGCCGCGTCAGTGATTCAGTAAATATACCGCGCCTGCTCCAATCCCCCTATCCCCACCACCATTTAAGTGCCAGCCAGATAGCCTGAATTATTTCCGGGCCTAACCAGGTTTTTTTATTAACCGGTTAGACCAGCCGATCCAGGGTATCTGCGAGTTCACCTGTCACTAGGGTGAAAACCATAGCAAAAGCGCTGAAAAGAATTAACATGTTTATTCCTTTTATAGGCTATGTGCGCACTGGGAAATAAAATTTCCTTGCGTAAATTCCGCAGGCTCTCAAAGATGTTATCACCTGCGGAAAAAATCCGCACCAAATTCCGCACCAAAATCCGCATGCGGATTGTCGCGTTTTGTTGCGGATTTGGTGTGGAATTGGTGCGGATTTGGTGCGGTTTTTCCGCAAGCTGTTCCCTGCGTGATTTTTACATTAGATTAGGGAAAACCCGCAGCTACCTGCGGAAAAGAAGTGACATGCACTTGTTTTTGCTGCGGGATTTCCGCAGCAAAACATGCAGCTGTCAAATTCTGCCTAGTGCGCACAGGATTTTTTTTCTCCATAGGATTTGCTGGTGATTCACTGCAGAGATGTTATGAACATTTTCTGCAGCGAAACAAGCAGCAAATTCGCGGAAAATCCGCTGCAAAATCCGGTAAGTGCGCACATAGCCATAATGCCGCAAAACCAGAGGTATTTCACAAAACCATCAGGAAAAAATCCTGACGTGTTAATGTGACGCCCCTGGACTATCAGGTCGTCACAGGGTACTGCACAAACTGCCCTCCCGTGCAGTATTCCGCCTCCCTCTTGGTTCTGGGTCCCTACTTAAGTGGTGTTGCCTCCAACAGCAAATCAAATCCTAGAGACATCCTGCACCACACCCACCAGACACACCAGTGGACGACTTAAGTGGAATACAGTTGCCCACCAGGGGGGGTCAGGGAGGGGAGGTGAGGAGTGTAGAGAGAGGAGTTGAGTCTGAGAGTTGAAGGAGAGAGGTTTCGAAGTAGCCCTCGAGCTGAGAGGAGCTCTGAGGAAGTCGAAGTGGTGACTCCTGAAGTAACTGCCTAGGTTACAGACGGTGCTCTTGGCCTAGAGGAGTTGGATCTCCAGTTGCAGGGGATTGTGGCGAGGTGCTCGGACCTGTCAAGGAGGACAGCTGGCAACCTAGCACTATCATCGGTCCGGGGCCGAAGGCACGACGGGGTACACGGACCCTAGGTTGGGGAGTAGCTTCAGGCAACCCGATAATTCACCTGAGGAGAACGGAGCCTTTATGATTTGTTCCCACCCGCTCCAGAATCTTGCGCAACCAGGGGGATAGGACTGTCCAACCCAAAACGGGCCAGAAAATCCCAAGCATGAGCCCTGAGAGCAAGCTCCCATACTTAGCCATAGTAGGAAGTGGGGCTAGTTCCATGCTACCGGGCCATCAAGTTGAAGTCAAACTAAGTACCAGGAGGCAGGTCACAGATCACCAGGCAGCACCACTTGGGGACGGGATCCGGACGAGCTCCCCTCAGCGGCAGCGGTACCCAGAGACTTGGTTTACCCGGTTGTCAGTGTCTGCTTATGAACTGAATGAGTATGAGAGTGACCCCTGCACCCCACGGCACCCCTCACCGAGCCCCGGGGTATCCCCACTACCCGTGGAGGATTATAATACAAGCTACCCCACTTCATCGCCCCGGGTACTCCCAACGGCAGCGGCGGTACTCCCCAATTACCACGCACCACGGGTGGCATCACAAACTATACATCAACTCCCCTGTAAATATCCCCTTTCACTCTAGTGGCCGCACGACCCCCAGGTCCGGAGACCCTCGAGCCACAGCGAACCCAGATCCGAGCAGCTTGGCTGCTTCCACGGGGGCGGCACATTTGTGTGTGTGTGTGTGTGTGTGTGTGCATGACATTTCAGAAATATCATAGACTTTGCAGTGACTGGAAAAAGCAGCATTTTATTACCGTGGATTTCTATAAAACCGAGGCAAATCCGCAACTAAGAAATGCTGCAAAAAAGCACAATGTGAACATAGCCTGTCTGTCTGTATTTTCTGTGGAGAGGTGTGAGCACATATCAGTGACGATTGCCTCAGCAGAACTGAAAACACACTCTGACATCACACAAGCAGCCGGGCATGTCAGCACCTCCAAGGCATTTAAGGAGAGGTTGGGCCAAGTATTCAGCTTGGACACCCAATAATTAAAGGAAACTGAAGCGTCAGAAAGGATGCAGGTATGGAAACTTAAGTACCCCTTGACCACGGTATGCAACTTCTCCCTCCTTGGCATTGTTACAGGCACAAATAGCTGATGTCCTGGTTTATTGAAAATGAAAAAAAGTTTGTGCACGTTTTCCCCCACCTCTGTTGGACCTGGTATTGGAGTCTCTCCCCATTAATCTTTGGTGTTGAAAAGAGCCAGTAACTTTGCCACCAGCATTTTCTGAGGGTGATGCTTTCATCAACTGATCTACAACGACGCTCTTGAATGATTCTATTGTACAACCCCTTTGGTGACTCCAAAAAGAGAGAAGGAAATTTCTCCTTGTACCATGGGTCCAGAAAGGTGGCTAACCAGTATAGGTTGTTGGATAAAATGTGTATCACGCGAGGGTCTTACTATAGACACTTACACATGAACTGTGCCATGTGGGACAAGCTGCAAACAGGCAAAGGTTCTGTGTCCACACCAGGAGGAACAATACCCATCCTCTCCTCACGCTGACTTGCCTCCTCACTCCACCTGCTCTTCTCTAGCCATATCTCTGCTGTGCAGACATGAAGGTGTGGTTGAGAGTCCCCTGTAGAGCATTTGGAGTCCGCTGAGTAGCACATAAAGACAAGTCTTCTTCCTCCTCATTCTCCTCATCATCACCCAATGTTCAATCAGAATATTGTCTGGGCTGGGTAGTATCACCCATTGCGAAATCTGGCCCCATAGCCACATATTGACCTTAAAAGCCACCACCAGGTTACACTCATTGTCTTAAATGACTAGGCTGGGTTGGAGGTAAATCTGGGAGAGCCGTTAATTGGCCTGCTCTTTTATACCTTGCCACAGCTCTGCTGCAGTGTGTGGTTTGTGACCTAAACAGATCAGCTTCAGCAGAGCATGTTGCCGCTTTGCTGATGCACTGCTACACAGCTCCCAGCTTGGCAGTGAAGGGGAGGGTAATTCAGCAGAAGATGAGGAGGAGGTGAGACAGGAAGTTGAATATGCTGAGGCGGAAACACTGGTAGAAGTTGGGCCCATTATTCTTGGCGTGGGTAGGATATGTGATGTTACAGTTTGCGACTTTGTCCCAGCCTCCACCAGGTTCACCAAGAGTGCCATGACAGATATGTATCATCCCTGTCCACAACAACTTGTCCACGTGTCTATTGTTAGGTGGATCTTCCCGGTTACGACATTGGTCAGAGCATGGTTGAGATTGTGTAACACGTGCTTGTGTGATGCGTGGACGGCACAATGGTCAAAATAGTTGCGGCTCAGAACAATGTATCATGGGGCAGCCACAGCCACGAGATCACAGATACACTTTGTTCCCACAAGCCTAAATGGCAACATCTCCACGGCAAGCAATTTGGCAATCTGCGAGTTTAAGTTTTGTTCCTTTGGGTGCATAGGTGGGTATTTATGCTTCTTTTCCAAAATCTCAGGCACGGACAACTGGATGCTTCCCTTGGAAAAGAAAGTGGATGTGGTTGATCCTGGTATATTCTGCCATGGACCCTTCCTGCGCCTGCCACTTTCCTGGGAACAGTCCTGTACAGCAGGCTGCAGGTTTAACCACGTTTAGCACACAATAGTGCAACTATTTACATTAAACGTTTGTGTCGCTTTCAGTTCTGTGACTCAGGTCCATGGTTAACTTTTTCAAAGCATAACTTTTGCAAATTTCTCAAAGTTCAATGCATTTGGCAGAATTACATTTGATAATTATTTACATTGTATTCAATCACATATTTACTCTTTATACTCATACACCTAGTCTAGTTTGGGGTCTACCAATGTTGCTGCGTCTGGATCTACGCAATGGTGTCCGGTGTCCCACTAGTGTTTGTATTCTGAATGTGTCTATGTGAATTGGGTAGGCTAGGCAATTGCCTTCTGGTTCTGGGTATTACCACAGGATTGGCAGATACTTCGTTCACAGATTCTGTAGAGTCTGGAACATTCTCTTCTCCGTCTTCTGGTGGTTCTGCATGCTGTGGAAATGTAAGCAATGGTACCACTATTGCTTAATGATACTTAGGCCAAGTTGCTGGAAGGTCACCTAATACTGTGTGAATCACTTTCTTCTGTTCAACTGGTACAGATGAACATGGAGTCTTCTCTGTGAATTTCCACTGTTCGGGACACTTCTTAAGATGGTCTCTGGAAACTGTTGTTGCAGTTTTTCCTTCATCCTTACTAATGATGCAAGTCTTTCTGTTGTCAAAGTTTGAAGGTTGTACTGTATAGGGTTCTGCTTGTCATTGGTCATCTAGCTTATGGGTTCTTCTTTTTCTCTTCAAAACAACTTGTCCATGGTGTGAGACTGTGACCGGGGTTATCTATGACGGCCGGTATGTCTCGCCCCGGTTGTGCTCACTCCATGATAGAAAGTAAATCCACTATAGGGTTAATGCTGTTTCCTTACAGGCTGAAGGAAGGGTTAAATAGAATCAGGAACAAGGGCAGGTGTGCCGGGTGTGAGGGAGTGAACAGAACTCCCTGAGTTTTCTGCTGGAGAGGCACATGTATTTTGTTATGGACTTTTGTTTGGACATTAAAACCGTGTGCTGTGAACCTTAATGCCTGGATCCCGTGTCTTCTGCTGCGCAGCCGACCGTGCTACCTCACAATGGTTAAAGACATTGCAGGAGCATTCTTATTGTATTACTTTTCTTGCTTTGCTCTGCTCTGGTTCAAACTTCTTTCCACACACTCTTGGACACGTCTATATTATTCTCAATGTGTAGAATCCCAATCAGCATTCGGTGCATCAGTACTTGAAGGCTCAATTCCCATTTCCAGACCAATTGGCAATTTTCCTGGTCTTGCCCTCATGAGATAGGTTGGTGTGCAATTGGTAGAGCTCACAGGGATGTTATTGTAGATATCCACAAGATCAGGCAGTTTCTCAGGCCACAAAGCCCTCTCTTCTAGTGGTATGGTCTTCAGCAATTCAATGACAACCTGATTGAGTCTCTCGCACATACCATTTGTCTGAGGATGATATGGGGTGGTTCGTATCTTCTTACAACCATATAGGTGACAGGACTCCTGGAAGATTTCTGCTTTGAAAGCCGTTCTTGATCCATCAATACCTGTTCAGGGTAGCTATGAGGTCTGCAAAAGTAGGTTTGGAATGTTATTACAGCTGTTTGTGCAGTCAGGTCTTTCACTGGTACCACAACAAGGAACCTGGAGTAATGGTCTACTATGGTTAGAGCATAAGTGTAACCACTTCGGCTTGGCGTCACATTGACATGATCTAAGGCCACCAGTTCCAAGGGCTGTTTGGTAATAATGGGCTGCAATGGTGCTTTCTGGCTACCACGATCGCTTCTCCTCAAGCTGCAGGGCCCACAATTTCTACACTAATCTTCTATGGTTCTCCTCATTCCAACCCAATAAAACCTGTCACGCAGGAGTACTTCAAATTTATTACACCCAAAGTGTCCAGTTCTGTTATTGTATGCTTCCAACACCATTGGGACATCTCTCTTCGGCACTACTATCTGGTACACCAATTCTTGGTCTTTTGGCTTGATGAAATGCCCACACAGCTTTTCCTGATGAAGAAACAGCCGACCTCTCTCTTTCCACAATTGTTATGCTTCTTGAGGTGCATTTGCCTCCATATGAGCATTTGATTTGCTTATCAGTTCCTTGACCATGATAACAGCTGGATCACTGTCTTGAGTCTCCTTCCATTGATGATGTGGTAAGGGATTCAAGACTCCTTTTGCATCTCTGTGGTGAGTCTGCTGACACTGTGATGGTTTCAGGGGATGAAAGGTGGGCAACTCAATTTCTTCCAGTTCCTCTTCATTTCTCCCATCATCTGGCAGGTGTGGAATGCTGGACAAGGCGTCTGCGTTGCCATTCTTGCACCTAGCTTGGTACTTGATTGTAAAGTCATAGTTCGCTAGTCTAGCTACCCAGCATTGTTCCAAGACACCCAGCTTTGCAGTGTCCAGATGCATCCAGGGATTGTTACCCGTGAACACTGTGAATTTGGCAGCTGTTAGTCCTGCCGCAGGCAGCTTGGACTATTTAAGGGAATATCTCCCATCCCCTCTATGCTGCTGATGCCTTGGACATTAGTGGTGGCAAATGAGTCCTGGAAACCCACCCGCCTGGCAGAATTAACAGATGGCT
The DNA here is from genome assembly GCF_048569485.1 of Anomaloglossus baeobatrachus. Lineage (NCBI taxonomy): Eukaryota > Metazoa > Chordata > Amphibia > Anura > Aromobatidae > Anomaloglossus > Anomaloglossus baeobatrachus. Next base: position 208,856,565 of record NC_134357.1, on the reverse strand, counting down.
TGAAGTCCTGGTCTGTTCTGGGATCTGCACCCCATGCGTGCAAATCACTGTGAACCCTAGATGTCCACCCCACAGGATCCCTCTGTCCTTGGAGCTTGCTCTCTCGCTCTCCAGCTACTTTTCTCCTCTGAGTTCCTGATCTTTCTACTCAGGTCTTTGCGGATTTTTTGCTGCTTTCAATGTGTCTCAAGAGTCTGTTGTCTGTCTTGACACCTTTCCTTTTACTACTGCACACTTCTCACTCCTCTCCTCTCTACTCATCTCTCTCTCACTGTCTTCCGCAGACTAGCCACACTTCTCAGGTCACTCTCCCCTCCCCCAGGTCTGGTCCCTCCCTTCCCAGTTGGCTGCCTGTTAGCTCACAGTGCCCAGCCCTGTCACCTGGTTCTAATGGGGGTCTCCCACCCTTTTTGTGAGTGTAAATGTCCTGGCGTGCTAGTGTGTGTGTGTGATGACTGGCACAGTTGTGCTGGACCCGAGCTGTTACCTTGTTTTTGTGACAACTGGTTACCACAGGGGCGCCACATATGCATGTCAATGGTCCAACTCGGATTAGTTTCCTCATCGTTTAGTTTAGATTCCTCATCGACCACTTCGTCTTCCATCCCATCCTCCTTCCCACTTGAGATGGTAGGCTGATCTAATGGCAACTGTGTCCCATCATCATCAGCCTCCCCCTCTGGGGACAGTAAATCATGTTCCTCAAAGTGGCTTTCTTCTGGCCGTAGGTCCTCAAATAGTTGCACATCTATGCATGCCACCTCCTCATGTCCCTCTTCAATGTTCCATGGCGACAGGCCAAAGCCAACCAAAGGATACATACAAAACAGATTGTTCCGCCCCCGTGCCAGCAGCTGCGCTGCTCGGATCCAGATCCGCGGTGGCTCGAGGGGTATCCGGACCCGGGGCTCGTGCGGCCACTCAAATGAAGGGGGTATTTACAGGGGATTGTGTTTAGAGTTCGTGACGCCACCTGTGGTATGTGATAATGTGGAGTACCACCGCTGCTGTTGGGAGTACCCTGGGGCAATGGAGTGGGGCAGCCAGGTGTTAGAACCCTCCACAGGTAGGGGGATGCCCCGGGACTCGGTGATGGTGTTCGGGGAGTGCCGTGGGGATTGAAGGGGTCACTTGTGTACTCACTCAGTCCATAAAGCTGTCACCAACAACTGGATAAACTAAAGTTCTGGATACCGCTGCCGCAAAAGGGAGCTAGTTCGGGTCCCGTCCCAAATGGTGCTGCCTGGTGATCTGTGACCTTCCTCCTGGCACTAAGTTCACTTCTCTGTTGGTCCCGGTAGTATGGAACTAGTCGGGTCCCACTCCCCATTATGGCTAGCTGTGGGAGCTTGCTCTCACGGTTCACGCTTGGGATTTCCTGGACCATTTTAGTGAAAGTCCTATCCCCTTTGTTTTTTCTAGTACCCAATTTTGGAGCGGATGGAGAGCGGATCTTGAAGGCTATGTTCTAGTCAGATAAATTGTCAGGTTGCCTAAAGCTACTCCCTGATCTAGGGTCCATGAACCCCGTTGTGCCCTGGTCCCAGCCCAGTGATAGTACAAGGCCGCCGGCTTTCCTCCTTCCATGCCATGGCCCTTGTCACGATCCCCTGCAACTGGGGGTCCAGCTCCTCTAGGTCCATACCACCGTCTGCTACCTACATGGCTTCCAAGGAGCCCGGCTTCTGACCTCCTCTCTACTTCACTTCCAAAACTACTTCACTCTACTCCTACTACTTCACTACTGCTGACACTCCTGACCTCCCATAACCAACCCCTCAAGTGGGCGACCCTATTCCACTCAGGTCAGCCACTGGTGTGTCTGGTGGGTGTGGTGCAGAGTGTACCTAGGATTTTATTTGCTGTTGTAGGCAACACCATATAGTTGGGGACCCATAACCAAGAAGGAGGTGGATATTGCACGGGAGGGCAGATTGTACAATACCCTGTGACGAAAAACACAAAAAAACTGAGCTGTAACAAATGTTCAATAAACATGCAACATTACAAGCATGTGAATTGCAGCCTCAAGACTAGAAAAAAACCAAGGAGAAAAATTGTAGGAAAAATACCCTGACTATAAATAAATAAATAGCAAGTGCTTAATAACAGGGTACTTAGTATATACATTTTTGCAAAAAGGTAAGAAGCTGTCTCACCTCGTCACGGTGTACCCATCTGAGACAGTCCCTAACCTACTAAAGTTAAAAACATATTCTGTACCTGACTTGTGTCATGTCCAAAACTTCAATATGAATGGTAAAGTGGTCAGCTGGGTCCCAGATTAAATACACAGCAAAAAGTGAGAAGCAGGTAATTGTTCAGCCTCAGTACTTCACCACTGCTGACACTCCTGACCTCCCATAACCAACCCCTCAAGTGGGCGACCCTATTCCACTCAGGTCAGCCACTGGTGTGTCTGGTGGGTGTGGTGCAGAGTGTACCTAGGATTTTATTTGCTGTTGTAGGCAACACCATATAGTTGGGGACCCATAACCAAGAAGGAGGTGGATATTGCACGGGAGGGCAGATTGTACAATACCCTGTGACGACCTGATAGTCCAGGGGCATCACAAGATCATCAGAGTGGCCAAGTTTGAGGTCATATGTTTCCTGTGATTGATAGAGGGGGGAGGAAGGAGGACCAGGTCGAGGATTGGCTGGACCAGCCTTCCAGGTATCCACAGTAAATGGTGTGGTCATGGAAGATTGATTGCTGCTTGACAAATGTGAAGAGGCCTTGTCTGCCATGCAAGACAGAATCTGCTCTCCCTTTTCTGGTTTGCAAACACGTTTATGTTCCTGACCAGGAAATTTGGCAAGGAACATAGTGAATGTATCAAGTTTCTTCTGATCTGACACAGACTCACTGCCTTGTCGCCCACCACTGACAACACCACACCCATGTCAACGTCCCTGTCCCTTAACAACCTCCTTTATTATCATTTTGGATTTTGCTGACATATTTGAAGATGTTGGTAGCCCAAGCCAAGCAAACTTTGACTCCAAAAATATTGTGGAAAAAGTAAAAGTCAGTAGTTTGTAACAAGCAGCAGAAAATGGTTGAGTCCTGCTTTGTATTTGCAAAAACCACTAGCAACATATTAATGTGGCTGATCTGGATGCCAAAAGGCAGGCTGTGAACCCCTAAATATTGTGGAAACAGGGCTGGTGCGCTTAGAGTATCAGGCAGCACAAAATGGTAGAGTGTTATGGTCGGGAGACTGCAAAAGATCTTGCAAAAAAAACCATAAAAAATGATAATGCACAAGAGTAGTTGGAATCTTAGCTGGCTGCATCACACTAACTTAACAAACACAAATATAAGTAGCAGTGGCGCATTCCTAACCAACTTAGACGCCGCCGGAGAACTAACTAACCTCAAAGATGAAATGAGGAATCCTGACTTGCCTCAGAATAGCCCCAAAGGAAAGAGACAAGCCCCCAACATATAACGACGGTGATATAATAAAAAAACAACACACAGATGGAAAGTATAGGGTTAAGCAAAGTGAGTCCCTGCTAGCTAGATACAAAAGGATAGGATAGATTTGCTGGTTGCAGCCAGTAAAAACCCTAAAAAAAAATACCAACACCTGATAATCAAAAATTCCTATAAAAGATCACACAATCTTTCCTTTCACTATATCAGGAACTATTGTGCAAATACATGAGATACAAAAATACAAACTCTAGATCAGACAGGGAGCAAAACTCCCTTTCTTACTGGCAATACATTGTCCTCCAAACAAAGTGTAGGGAGACCTCTTATTCACATGCAAGAAACAAATAGGTGCATGAGAACTAATTAAATCTCAGAAGGAAAAAACTAAAAAAATTATCAGGCATAGCTGCAGACCAGGATGACATGGAAATAAAACCGATGCAAAGGAACGAAGAAACCTCTGCAGAAATCATTCCTGGAGAATCCAAAAAAGAGCAGAAAAAATGCAAAAACAGAACCTACTGGGAAAGGCAAAAGCCTCAATGCTAAAGGACAGAATTCAGCACATTTTCTCATGGAGCAGAAACAATTATCACCGGCAAAGGTTAGATAGAAACTACCTTCCTTTATTCCCCCAGGCTGGACTCCATAGGCTTCCTGGAACAGCAAATATCTCCTGCACCTGTCTGAGCGACAGATGCAGAATCAGACTCACTACCAGCACTAACCACCAGAGGGAGCCCAGAAACACTCTTGGGAACAACACCATCTCTGATGCTATTCACAACAGTAGAGTCCTGCTTGTATTTGCAAAGGCCACTAGCAGCGTATTAATGTGCAAAAGCCAATAACTAAATATGTTCACCAAATGCGCATCAATTTAATTAATTTATAGGAATATAGCACCAAACTAGATATATATTACATATCTGATAAATCAGAACAGATGCAACTTCAATCTACTCATAAAATTATTTTTATTAAATATAATGTTAACATTTTTTTAGGGTAAAATAAAATAAGCAGGTGTTCCACAACGGTTTCACCAACTGGACCACTCAAACATCAATTACGGATTAAATATAATGTTCAATAAAATGTACACATTCCTAGATCTCAGATATATCGTCCCTGTTACGGGGGGCTGTCTGATAATAACCTAAAGGAGTATCAGACAGTCAGGGTCCACCGTGCAAAGACTCTGCTGCAGACTATGGCAGAGTGCAATACCTCTGTTAACTCACAGAAGGATATAATAAGTAAGTAAAGCAATTCCTCCCTTACTTGGAGGGTGTGTGGAATGATCTCTGTTAATAATCACAGAGACAAAGGCAATGTGTGCGAAATGGCACCTACCTAGGTCCGCTCTTCTAGTGGTGCAAAAGAGACGAACAGCAGCGTAAGCCGCACAAAGCTCCTACCTGCGTTCGCTCCACTAGTGTGCGAGGACACAAACCACTAGATATGGCACCTGCCTAGGTCCGCTCTTCTAGTGGTGCAAAAGAGACGAACAGCAGCGTAAGCCGCACAAAGCTCCTACCTCTGTTCGCTCCCCTAGTGTGCGAGGATACGAACAACTGCCAGACGCAGTATAAGGAACATTACCCTAGCGGCAACGTCCACCTACGAGTCGAATCACAAGGCCCAGCCAGACCATGTGCCTCAGGCACCTGCCTATGTCCGCTCCCCTAAGAGGTAAGAATACGGACAGCAGCCGAAGCTGTAAGGTATAAGAACGCTACCCTGCCGGTAGCGCTCACCTAGCATAGACAGAGGAATGCTTAGAGGAACGCGCACAGAGCGTCTACTCTTATGCATGAAACAAGAGGACTGAGCGCCATGCTGCGTGTGTCAGGGTCTTATATAGACTCTGTGCCTCATCTAAGATGGAGGACACCAGAGCCAATCCACTGCCAGAACGACAGGAGTGACGTCATGCTGGCCTATCACCGAGCAAGGCGTCACAAGCACATGACCAGCGACCAATCGGCATAGAAGGTGTCAGAGACATGTGACCTCATGTCAGCGATGATGTCACCCGCACATGTGCAATGGCTCCAAGATAGGACTTAGTCTCCGGCGCTCGCACATGTGCAGTAGCAAGAAATCTGGACTTAGTCTCCAGCGCTCGCACATGTGCAGTAGCATGAAATCTGGACTTAGTCTCCAGCGCTCGCACATGTGCAGTAGCAAGAAATCTGGACTTAGTCTCCAGTGCTCGCAGCAACCGTAACAGTACCCCTCAAGGGCCCCCCTCCCGGCGACGCAGGTAATCGGCAACTAAGTCGGGAGCATGGACAGCCTCCTCAGGCTCCCAAGAGCAATGTTCCGGGCCGTAACCCTCCCAATCTATCAAGAAGAACCTGCGCCCTCTAACCATCTTAGAACCAACTATGGCTCGTACCTCATAGCTAGAGCGAGAGGAATCAGAGGCAGGAGAGTGCACTTCACCAGCGTGAGGTAAAATAGCCGGCTTTTGCAGTGAGACATGGAATTTGTCATGAATCCTAAGATGGACGGGTAACTTCAATTGGTAGACTACAGGATTTACCTGTCGAAGAACCTCATAAGGACCCAGGAAGCGAGGAGCAAATTTGACAGAGCTCACACAAAGTCCCCTGGAGAAAAGACAGGAGCCGGGCGACGAAACCGATCGGACACCGTCTTCATACGGTCCTTAGCTGCTTGGATCGACTCTTGAGTCCGATCCCAAACCTCTCTGGCATTAGTTGCCCAGTCGGCCACAAGAGGAGGAGGTGCCGCAGCGAGAAACGGTACCGGTACCCTAGGGTGTTGCCCATTATTGAGTACGAACGGTGTCTGCCCAGTGGCCTCAGCCAGCGAATTGTTAAGGGCAAATTCTGCCCAGGGTAGGAGGGAGGACCAGTTATCGTGGTTCTCAGCAACAGAGTGTTGAAGGTATATAATCATAGATTGATTGGTACGCTCAACCAAACCATTGGTCTCCAGATGGTATGCCGAAGAGAGATTCAACTCAATTTGCAGAAGGCTACAAAGATCTCGCCAGAAACGGGAAGCAAATTGCGGGCCTCTATCACAAATGATACGATCTGGCATCCCGTGAAGCCTAAAGACATGCTTGAGGAATAGTTTGGCTAGTACCCTGGAAGATGGGATTCTCGATAACGGTACGAGATGAACCATCCGGGAGAAATGGTCCGTAATGACCCACACAAATCTATGTCCCTGTGAACATGGAAGATCACCCACAAAGTCCATGCCTACCACCTCCCATGGTCTATCTGGCACTGGTAAAGGATGCAAGAGCCCAGCCGGTCTCTGCCGTAATGGACGGTTGCGAGCACACGAGTAGCAGGAACCGACATATCTCTTGACATGGCTGGCTAAGTGTGGCCACCAATACCACCTCTCCAGTAACTCTCGTGTCCGCCTAATACCAAAATGCCCACCCACCTTTGAGGTGTGGGCCCATGACAGTATATCATTCTGTCGATCAGGCGGAACAAAGGTCTTGCCCGGTGGGATTTGGTCTAACGTCACAGGTGAGAGCGTATGAAAAACCCTGGAGGGAAGGATAAGACGAGGTTCGTCAATCTCTTCCTGGGTAGAAAGCATAGAGCGAGACAGGGCGTCTGCCTTGTTATTCTCACTCCCAGACAGATAGTTGATGGAGAAGTGAAAGCGGGAGAAAAACAAGGACCAGCGGGCTTGGCGAGGATTCAGACGCTGAGCAGTTTATAAGTACGTCAGATTCTTATGGTCTGTATAGACCTGGAAAGGATGTTTCGCTCCTTCCAGCAAGTGACGCCACTCCTCCAAGGCTAATCTCAAGGCGAGCAGTTCCCTATCCCCAATGGTATAGTTTCTCTCTGCCGGTGAAAAGGTTTTAGCAAAGAAGAAACACGGCCTTTTTCTACCTGCACCGTTCTTTTGATACAAGACCGCACCAGCACCCACTGAAGAGGCATCAACCTCTAAGAGGAAGGGCTTACTCTCATCGGGTCTTTGAAGAACGGGAGCAGTTGAAAAGTGTCTTTTTACTGCCTCAAAAGCCTGAGATGTCTCAGTAGACCAGGCTTTGGGATTAGCACCTTTCTTAGTCAAGGCCACCAAAGGGGCCACCAAAGTAGAAAAATGGGGTATGAACTGCCTGTAATAATTTATGAATCCTAAGAAGCGTTGCACCGCCTTCAAGGAATGAGGTTCGGACCATTGCAGGACAGCAGAGAGCTTCGCAGGATCCATAGCCAGGCCCTCTTGTGAGATAATGTAACCCAAAAAAGGCAATGAGGACTGCTCGAATACACATTTCTCGAGTTTAGCAAACAATGAGTGCTCCCTTAAACGGGAAAGGACACGAATGACATCCTGACGATGAGTCTCCAGATCAGGAGAAAAAATCAGGATGTCGTCCAGATACACCACTACTGAGGATAACAGTAAATCCCTGAACACATCGTTTACGAAGTCCTGAAATACTGCGGGTGCATTACATAACCCAAAAGGCATGACGAGGTATTCATAGTGACCGTCTCGGGTGTTAAAAGCGGTCTTCCATTCGTCACCCTTTCGAATTCGTACCAAGTTATACGCACCCCGCAGATCCAACTTCGTAAAAACTTGAGCTCCTCTCAGTCTGTCAAAGAGCTCCGAAATTAAAGGTAATGGGTATTTGTTCTTTATTGTGATTGCGTTGAGACCCCTGTAATCTATGCAGGGACGCAAATCACCCTCTTTCTTCCGAACAAAGAAAAACCCAGCTCCCGCGGGAGAGACAAACTTACGAATGAACCCCTTCTCTAAACTCTCTCTTATATAGGTCGACATGGCCTCAGACTCAGGTATCGACAGGGGATAAACCCTGCCTTTAGGTGGAACCGAACCTGGGATAAGGTCTATGGCACAGTCATACGGCCTATGGGGTGGAAGAACCTCAGCACCCTGTTTGGAGAACACGTCAGCGAAATCCAGATAGGGTGTAGGTATGGGAGAGAGATCAGTAGATGCAACCGCAATGACCTTAGGTGGTAAGGGAAGACATCAGGACTGACATTTCGAACCCCAACTAATAATGCTGTCAGACTCCCAGTCAATGTGAGGAGCATGAGTCCGAAGCCATGGAAGACCCAGAAGGACGTCGTCTATACCCTCAGGCAAAACAAGAAAAGAAATCTCCTCTATGTGACCCTAAGACAGGGAAAGGCGCAAGGGAACTGTCCTCAATGTAATGGAGTCAGACAACATAGTTCCATTAACAACACGGACAGGAATAGGCGCCTCTAACATGATAGAGGGAATATTGTGTCCCTTTACAAATCCTGAGGACACAAAAGTCCCGTCAGCTCCGGAATCCACAAAAGCCATAATAGGTCATGTATTCTCAGATAACGAGAGCTGACCTGGGATACAACACTTAGAGGGTGCAGAAGACGTCTCTAGTAACCCCCCTCTAATGGTTACTAGGCCAGGGAGTTTCCCTGACGACTAGGACACTTGTTGGCATAGTGCCCAGCCTGACGACATACGTAACATATAGGAGGACCAGACTTACATAGTCTGGAGGACGTATGACCTAACTCCATAGGAGTGGGAGATGTTTCAGATGCTGAGGAAGATGGTAGTGGACCCTCAACAACTGGAATAGCCCGATGCTTAGGGCGTGAGGAAGAGACCTCGAGTCTACGTTCCTTATGGCGTATGTCGATCCTCGTTGCTACTGTGACCAAGTCCTCCAGAGAAGCAGGGACCTCACGAGTAGCAAGGGCATCCTTGACATAGCCTGCCAACCCTCTCCAGAAGTCAAGAAATTTATATGGTGTGAACACTGCACTATAGAGGTAGTACTGAGGTGCTAGTGAGAGGACCGAGGTCCGGACTCTAAGCTATATATTCAAAACACTGCACTCTCATTATGAGAGTGCAGTGTTTTGAATATATAACCCTCTCCAGAAGATAGGAATCAACACCTTTTATGGCCAATCTAGTTCTGCCACCAGAGTTCTAAAAGCAATGGCATAAGAACTAGTGGATAACGAACCCTGAGATAGATCTAACAGTCTCAGGGCCGCATCATGGGTAACCTGCGGACCCATGAATACCGCCTTAAGAGCATCAAGAAAGTCTTGATGTCTCAGAGTAACCACATCAGAGCGCTCCCATAGGGGAGTCGCCCATTCTAAGGCTTTGTCCTGAAGTAAGGAGATGATAAAGCCTACTCTGGACCTCTCCATAGAGAAGCGAGAAGAGTTGACCTCTAGGTGTATCTGACACTGACTAATGAAACCACGACATGATCTGGCATCGCCAGAATATCTGTTTGGCAGAGCAAGTCGAGGATCATGTGCAGCTGTCACCATGGTCTGAGGTTTATCCTCTATACTCTTGAGCCGTGACTCAAGTACTTATATGTAACGGTGTAACTGCTGATATTCTGCCATAACTGCCAGACCCTTGGCTCAGTCCTAATGTTACGGGGGGCTGTCTGATAATAACCTAAAGGAGTATCAGACAGTCAGGGTCCACCGTGCAAAGACTCTGCTGCAGACTATGGCAGAGTGCAATACCTCTGTTAACTCACAGAAGGATATAAGTAAGTAAAGCAATTCCTCCCTTACTTGGAGGGTGTGTGGAATGATCTCTGTTAATAATCACAGAGACAAAGGCAATGTGTGCGAAATGGCACCTACCTAGGTCCGCTCTTCTAGTGGTGCAAAAGAGACGAACAGCAGCGTAAGCCGCACAAAGCTCCTACCTGCGTTCGCTCCACTAGTGTGCGAGGACACGAACCACTAGATATGGCACCTGCCTAGGTCCACTCTTCTAGTGGTGCAAAAGAGACGAACAGCAGCGTAAGCCGCATAAAGCTCCTACCTCTGTTCGCTCCCCTAGTGTGCGAGGATACGAACAACTGCCAGACGCAGTATAAGGAACGTTACCCTAGCAGCAACGTCCACCTACGAGTCGAATCACAAGGCCCAGCCAGACCATGTGCCTCAGGCACCTGCCTATGTCCGCTCCCCTAAGAGGTAAGAATACGGACAGCAGCCGAAGCTGTAAGGTATAAGAACGCTACCCTGCCGGTAGCGCTCACCTAGACAGAGGAATGCCTAGAGGAACGCGCACAGAGTGTCTACTCTTATGCATGAACCAAGAGGACTGAGCGCCATGCAGCGTGTGTCAGGGTCTTATATAGACTCTGTGCCTCATCCAAGATGGAGGACACCAGAGCCAATCCGCTGCCAGAACGACAGGAGTGACGTCATGCTGGCCTATCACCGAGCAAGGCGTCACAAGCACATGACCAGCGACCAATCGGCATAGAAGGTGTCAGAGACATGTGAACTCGTGTCAGCGATGATGTCACCCGCACATGTGCAATGGCTCCAAGATAGGACTTAGTCTCCAGCGCTCGCACATGTGCAGCAGCAATAAATCTGGACATAGTCTCCAGTGCTCGCAGCAACCGTAACAGTCCCCATATCATATACAGTAGATTAATGATTATATGTAGTAAAAAACATGGAAAATATTTCCCTGTAAGTAAACACTATTTTTGCCACCATTAATTAATTCAATAGTTTGAAAGAACATGGCATAAAGAATATTTTGTTTGGTAAAAATTCCCTATCAGCAATCTAACTGTATCTAGGGACAAGTATATATCAATATCTTAATGTTAGCAGTTCATAACATAGAAATTGGGCGCCTCAACGCGTGTTTCACTCCCGTTTCATCAAGAGGCGTGTGTCATCAGGAGGCGTGTGTCGATGCGCCCGGTCTTCACCTCCAGACCACTGCCTACATGGTTAGTACTATTAATTAATTTATGAACTATTTTTCGGTACTGAATAATTTCTGTGTTATGAACTGCTAACATCAAGATATTGATATATACTTGTCCTTAGATACAGTTAGATTGCTGACAAAGAATATTTTGTTTGGCAAAAATTCCCTATACTTTGTTACAAACTATTGAATTAATTAACTGTGTCATTAGTAGTGTTTACTTACAGGGAAATATTTTCCATGTTTTTTGACTACATATAATGATTAATCTATAGGATATGGAGATGATATATCTGAGTTCTAGGAATGTGTACATTTTATTGAACATTATATTTAATCTGTAATTGATGTTTATTGAGTGGACCAGTTGGTGAAACCGTTGTGGAACACCTGCTTATTTTATTTTATCCTAAAACATTTTTTAACATTATATTTAATAAAAATAATTTGATATGAGTAGTTTGGAGTTACACCTGTTCTGATTTATCAGATATGTACTATATTCGCAAAAGCCACTAGCAACGTATTAATGTGGCTGATGTGGACGCACGGCACAAGTCAGGCTGTGAACACCTAAATATTGTGGAAACAGGAACAGTGTGTTTAGTGTATCAGGCAGAACTAAATGGTAGAGTCCTGCTTTTTCTTTGCAAAGGCCACTAGAAAATGTATTAATGTGGCTGTTTTGGATGCCACAATCCAGGCTGTGAACCCCTAAATATTGTGGACACAGGACTGGTGCGTCTCCTGTATCAGAAAGCATTGATTGCTAGAGTACTGCTTTGTAATTATTTGCAAACGTTAGTAGCAAGGTAATTAATGTGGCTGATCTGGTTGCAAGTCAGGCTGTGAACCCCTAAATATTGTGGAAACAGGTCCCGATTCCCTAACTAATCCACAATCTCTCCCTCCCTGCTGTGACTTTGTTCAGGGCTAACAGCTCTTAAAAGAGCTACTGTATTCTGGTTTTTGGATGGTACTATGGAGGTACTGACACACACTGTTTTAAACACTGTCCCTGCTCGGAAATCTGTCCCTCCATACGCTACACTGCAGGTAGCCCTGAAAAGGGCTATTTATGTTATTAAGAGGCCTACACTCTCCCTAGCAGCTGCTTACTCTATCCTTACTCTGATACAACATTGGCTCCAGACGCAATGTGCGCAAAATGCCGACAGAGGGTCTTTTATCTACCCTATGACACTGAGCAGCAAGCAAAACACAGTAATGCTACAACCAAGATGGCTGCGGCATTACTGTGATTGGTTAAGAAGCCCAGCATGTTTATTGGCTGCAAATCAGCTGCCAAAATGGCAAAAAAACGAATAGCCCAAATACCGTACTATTCTGTGAATAGCGAATAGTGACAAATACATTTACTCATCACTAATTATATACTCTGTTATGGGAAGTTTCAATATTTTCAATGGGTACAGGAATTAATATCAGAAAAGTATTGTTGACATGTTTTTATCACTACGATAACTAAATTTATGAAAAGGGGGGGGGACCAATGGAGAAAATCCTGTCTGGACTAGCTCCTTCCTGAAACCTCCAAAGCAACAGGGATTCTGAGTTTTTAAAACTCAGATTTCCCACTGAAGCAATAGAAACACTTCTCAAACACTCTGGGAACAAGTTGGACCACTTTTTTGAGCTTTAACCCTTGGATTTTGGACTTATTTAACACAGGAACAAAGCAGAAGGGACCCAGGAATAAGTGAAGAAGCAGTGTGGTGTCAGGCTCTGGAGCACACAGCTCTTCTGAAGACAAAAAGGAAAAATCATCCTCAGTGAGTAGTATTCAATTTGTCTCTCCAGTAAAGGAAACAAACTCTAGCACAGCGCCACCTATTGGAAGTAGCGATCCTAAAAGTCACAAGTGGATTTTTAACAATCCTTTGCAATATGACTCAGGATAAATAAGCCAGATCAGAATCCCAATTTGCAGACATGGTGTTTTAGGGTGCTTGCCCCTCGTCAGTGCAAAGTATGGGGGTGTCTGATCTGGCTCATGAGAAAGCTATGTGGGGACCACGGAGGAACACTATTCTCCTTAAGGAGACTTTGCAAGCCAGTCTGGCTGCCAAGTAAGGGGACTTATAGCTGCCACGCCCTTCTAAGAAATATTCAAATTGTCAGTGAGTAGTAGACATTATTTCTTTCCTATATAGGTCTGAATATTTTTCCTATATGCGGATCTTTAAAGTATAGCTGAGATACAGTATATTGTGACAGTAGTGAAGATATAGCAGAGTTAAGTCTGCTGTTCTTGAACTTTAGAATTACCAGCTAATGTTTGACAAGGCACAAGCTCTGAAACTTCTTGTCTTTTGTGACATATTCTTAGTATCTAAATACAACAACCTGGACTCCTACTGGGACTGTGCTGATATTCAAACTTCCTAGGCTGCATGCTGAGCTAATGAGAAAGTTTGTCCTGTCTAAGGGTACCGTCTCACTAAGCAATGCAACCAGTGATCCCACCAGCGATCTGACCTGGCAGGGATTGTTGGTGCGTCGCTACATGGTTGCTGGTGAGCTGTCAATCAAGCAGATCTCCACAGCGATCAGAGATCAGCCACAAGCCATCAGCGACCTGTGTAACGACGCTGTGCTTTGTAACCATGGTACACATGGGGTTACTAAGCAAAGCGCTTTGCTTGGATACCCGATATGTACCTTGGTTACCAGCGTCCGCAGCTGCCAGAAGCCGGCTCCCTGCTCCCTGCACATTCAGATCATTGGCTCCTGCTGTCAAACACAGCGATTTATGCTTCACAGCGGGAGAGCAACAACCAAAAAATGTTCCAGGACATTCAGCAACGACCGGCGACTTCACAGCAGGGGCCAGGTCGGTGCTGGGTGTCACACACAGCAACATCGCTAGCAAGATCGCTGTTGCATGTAAAAACATTAAAATTAATAGATCTAGTTATCAAACACTTTATAATAGGACATATTGTATATGTTCACAGTTCTGTTTATGTTGGGGGGCATAGCTTATTGATAACAGTTTTTATAAGGAATAAATATTAAGGTATCTGTATTGAATATATAAAATAAATGCTGACATAGTGTGATATAAATACCATACTGGATCTTTCCAGTGCAGAGGATTACATCACGTGTAACATGCATTCAGAAGAATTTCCCTATATGGTTTGGATAGCTGCCATATACAGTTAGGTCCAGAAATATTTGGACAGTGACACAAGTTTTGTTATTTTAGCTGTTTACAAAAACATGTTCAGAAATACAATTATATATATAATATGGGCTGAAAGTGCACACTCCCAGCTGCAATATGAGAGTTTTCACATCCAAATCGGAGAAAGGGTTTAGGAATCATAGCTCTGTAATGCATAGCCTCCTCTTTTTCAAGGGACCAAAAGTAATTGGACAAGGGACTCTAAGGGCTGCAATTAACTCTGAAGGCGTCTCCCTCGTTAACCTGTAATCAATGAAGTAGTTAAAAGGTCTGGGGTTGATTACAGGTGTGTGCTTTTGCATTTGGAAGCTGTTGCTGTGACCAGACAACATGCGGTCTAAGGAACTCTCAATTGAGGTGAAGCAGAACATCCTGAGGCTGAAAAAAAGAAAAAATCCATCAGAGAGATAGCAGACATGCTTGGAGTAGCAAAATCAACAGTCGGGTACATTCTGAGAAAAAAGGAATTGACTGGTGAGCTTGGGAACTCAAAAAGGCCTGGGCGTCCACGGATGACAACAGTGGTGGATGATCACCGCATACTTTCTTTGGTGAAGAAGAATTCATTCACAACATCAACTGAAGTCCAGAACACTCTCAGTGAAGTAGGTGTATCTGTCTCTAAGTCAACAGTAAAGAGAAGACTCCATGAAAGTAAATACAAAGGGTTCACATCTAGATGCAAACCATTCATCAATTCCAAAAATAGACAGGCCAGAGTTAAATTTGCTGAAAAACACCTCATGAAGCCAGCTCAGTTCTGGAAAAGTATTCTATGGACAGATGAGACAAAGATCAACCTGTACCAGAATGATGGGAAGAAAAAAGTTTGGAGAAGAAAGGGAACGGCACATGATCCAAGGCACACCACATCCTCTGTAAAACATGGTGGAGGCAACGTGATGACATGGGCATGCATGGCTTTCAATGGCACTGGGTCACTTGTGTTTATTGATGACATAACAGCAGACAAGAGTAGCCGGATGAATTCTGAAGTGTACCGGGATATACTTTCAGCCCAGATCCAGCCAAATGCCGCAAAGTTGATCGGACGGCGCTTCATAGTACAGATGGACAATGACCCCAAGCATACAGCCAAAGCTACCCAGGAGTTCATGAGTGCAAAAAAGTGGAACATTCTGCAATGGCCAAGTCAATCACCAGATCTTAACCCAATTGAGCATGCATTTCACTTGCTCAAATCCAGACTTAAGACGGAAAGACCCACAAACAAGCAAGACCTGAAGGCTGCGGCTGTAAAGGCCTGGCAAAGCATTAAGAAGGAGGAAACCCAGCGTTTGGTGATGTCCATGGGTTCCAGACTTAAGGCAGTGATTGCCTCCAAAGGATTCACAACAAAATATTGAAAATAAAAATATTTTGTTTGGTTTATTTGTCCAATTACTTTTGACCTCCTAAAATGTGGAGTGTTTGTAAAGAAATGTGTACAATTCCTACAATTTCTATCAGATATTTTTGTTCAAACCTTCAAATTAAATGTTACAATCTGCACTTGAATTCTGTTGTAGAGGTTTCATTTCAAATCCAATGTGGTGGCATGCAGAGCCCAACTCGCGAAAATTGTGTCACTGTCCAAATATTTCTGGACCTAACTGTATATATATACATGAAACAGAGGGAGGGGCGCTTCTCTCTTTCACGCAAGCACAAGTTAAGCCTGCTGGAAGCTGGATCCATCCATCCATCCCTCAAAGATGAAGTAACATGCTGTCAGGCCTACAGCATATCATCCTTGCGTCTATTCAGAACTAAGGAAAGATGGATGAAGATTTTTATTGATTCAGTATAGACTATTATTGAACTCTTTACGTAAGCTAATGAAGAATACTATTTTTTTCTTCCTGTAACTGAATTTGACAACCATTTTATTAGATATAAAATACATTTATTTTTTACACATTTTGAAGTCCATCTTTCATGCGTCTTATCACATATTTGAAGAAAAATATATTTAAGAGTAGATTTTTACCTTTGGTGAGCCAGCTATTCGTGTTTTTTTAATTTTTGTACTTATTCCTTCACTTTGCACAACGGGGTACAGCAGTAATAAATATCTCTTGCAAAGTGTCAGGGAATTGACAATTTATAAATCACGCGGGACCTAGAAAATACGGATAAGTCAAGTCGCATGAATGTTTTTTTAAATTAACTTTAAAGAGTTTGCAAACCACAGAAGATTATCCTTTGACGTATCTTTGGAGGAGAAAGAATAAGTCAGTCAATAGGAAGTACTACAAGTGCTGATTATAAGTCAAGGTAAGACAATGAATTTAAATTCTTTTTCTGAATAAAGTAAGCATTTAGAGAAGTCTAGTTTAGCGAATTTATGGTTAGACTTGTATGCTGAGTGTAAAATGGCAAATTCACGAGTAAATTCTAAGGTATTTTTTAACAAAGAGAAAGAGAGGCTTAGAAATTTATCGCATCTAGTTCAGGAATTCCATAAGTCAGTGTTAGAGAAATTCAAAGACTGCTTACAACCTGAAATGTCAGAAAGTGATTTTGTGAATTCTGACTGTAATTTTGCTAATCAAAATCCTCAAGATGGCCGCAGACATGTGCTGTCTATTGAAGGTGACCTTCAGGACACCGGAAAAGAAGCAGGAAATTACACAGAGAAGCCAGAAGGGGGAGGAGTCAGAGAAGGAAATGACACAGAGAAGCCAGAAGGGGGGAGTAGTCAGAGAGCATGGCGGAGATCAGTTTCTAAAAATAGAACAGGCTAAGTTAGGGATTTAACTTAGAAAGAATCTTTTGGATATATGCAAATTAATTTCCCCATATGATCCCAAAATACATGTGTGCAGAAATTCAGAAATATTTGAAAGTTCTGTTGAAAAGCTAAATTTAACCAATAGTGAGAAAACTCAGATATTCCATATGTGGATACCCCAACAATTTTTCAGACAGCTGGTATTAAAAAAAGTCTTCTGACAATGAGACATTTGATTGTTCAAATGATGATGACATCACAAGGCTGAGAAATCTCATCTTCTGTGAAAGGAATGAAGCGAGTCCAAATTATGAGATGTTGAAGGAATTACAAATTGAACAGAATGAAAGTACGTTCTCATTTATGTCCGTTTTTGAACGTTTATATAGGGCAGTCATTCCAAATGTCAGATTACATTCTTTAATTTTCACATTCATAAGGGAATTTAATTTCCTTGATGATACAACCTGTACTATGGCATTAAAGAAAAAGTCCCTATTCAAATGTACGACATTTATCGATTTTGTTAGAAATCACCAAATGAAATCAAAACAGAAATTAATTTATCCGTAAATCCGAAACTAAAAAAGGAAGAATTCTGTGAAAAACCAACAGTGTCTCCCAGATCCAAATATTCCTGTGACAAAATGTATGAAATTCGTAGGAAATTGCATGTAAATTACAAATCATACAATCCATCACAATTATTATCTAGAAATCCTTTTTCACAGAAAAAACCCTCGCTTCCCTTGACTCCAGAAAAGGAAATGGTCACAAGATCTAATACTGATGAGCTCAGACAAGTTATTTTTAAAAGCCCTGACAAACAGAAACAGGTGATGCATTCTCCTGAAATGTCTCATGAAAAGAAATTAGCGGAATTACAAAAGATTTTCAGAGATTCCAATATTCTGAAAATGACTATAATAGATCGAATCTTTGAAGAAAAATTGAGGTTTGGTTTTCAGCTGGATAAAGGGGATTTCTGAATAAATTAATTTTGTTATTTGATATTTATTATTATTCATATACAGTGTATCCATGTAATACATACCTTTTATAGATTTATCTATATAGTATATTGTATATTTAAAAGTAGTGATAGTAAAATCAAAGTTATATTTTCATTTAGTTAAATGATAGTAAAAATTTTATAAATTAATAATTTGATCTCTGTATATGAATAATAATATTTAAAATTTAATAATAAGAGAAAGTAACTTATTCTAAGTGTTTCATTTTTTATCATAAATATGATAATTTTATTCTTTTATTTCCCTCAGAATTTCTCAGTAAAGCAGATTAATGAAGTATTACATTTTTATTTATAAATGTATTCTTATCCATAAACAGGTAACATATATCTTATAATGTGTAAGGCAAATTGTGAAAGCATGCTAAATAATAAATAATAATTATTATTTTCTCAGGTAGCAATCATCAGGAGGAAGATCAGTTGTTTTTAACATCTTTCTTTTAGGAATATGAATACATATCTTCCTTAGTGCTATTTTGGGAATGTAACTAATATGTGTAATCTGAGTTTTTGAAGTGGAATGCTTACACTTGCTCGCCTTGTGGGAATGTTTTTGTCTTTAATCAAAAGCATGTGATTTTAAATTACTGAGCTAATAATAAATGAATGTATTGTCCTATGGCCAAATGTACAGTATGTGACTATCAAAGGTACATGTGATCCATGAGTATATGGGATAAATAAAATGTAATTATTCGTATATTTCAAGAAGTACTTCAAATTAAGCATCATATCTTTGAAATGGGCATAGAAAAATTGAAAATCAAAAAGAGATATGTGTTGTCAATGTTTGTCTGTATGTGGATAGTTTTGTATATACAATGAGGCAGTCTAATTGACTGAACAGCTGTTGACTGAAATTCTATCTCGAGAGGTTTTTGAAGCTCCCAAAGGAAAAAAAAGGAAACATTATATTTTTTTTAACTTCAGGGTTATAATATATATATATATATATATATATATATATATATATATATATATATATATATATATATATATATATATATATATATATTATGTAGAATAAATAAGTTATAGTACATAAGTAAAAATAATTAAGGAATTTATACAGAATATATCTTATTCATAGACATATTTCTTTAGTATAATGTGTCAGGACCCATATCAAAGGTTTACTCTGAAGAATCATATTCTAAAATAAGTATTTTTAATGTTTTGCCTTTTATACAGTTTTGTGTTACTTATTTTATTGATACACAGATTGGTAATCATTTTCTTTTCAAATATGGAAGTAATATTTATAATATGTTCTTGAAGATGTACAACATAAATTTTAATTTAATCTTGACATATTACTTTTTATAACATCATATTTCATGATATTAAAAGGAAAAGGTTTGGTTTTAATTACATATTTATATTTGATTAATATACGTGTCTACACAATACTTTAATAGTCAATATTAATCAGGTACAAAGGAAAACTTGGGAATAAAAATAAAAAAAATATATATTTGAAGTATGGTAATCACAATGCATTTATATCCTAAAGAAGAGTATTACCAGCAAGGTTACATAACTTAATTATTTTTATAGGTTAATGACAGGTATGGAAATCATACAAGATATTGGTAATATTAAGGTTATGTGTTATTAAGGACATAAGTGTCATATACATAGAAGGCCTTATTTTTATTCCAACTTTTATTTTTTCCGATTTTCATTTTTTCTTTTTCTTTTTTTTATTTTTATTCAATATTTAAATTTTTAATCAAAATTTTAATTCTAAAATTTTTATTTTTCCTTCTAATTTTTAATATCTCAATTGAGAAAAAACTTCAAAATTTAGTTAAGTAATATCTAATATAAGAATATTACTTTATTAAATATGAATCATATTAAAAGGGAATGTTCCAATTTTTGGAAGGAAAGAACACTTCATTCATCAATATATTTAATTATTTACTTACTAGTAATACATTATTCTTATATTAGTATGTTAACACAATAAGGATGAAATATTGGTTATAGTTACACAGTTTCTTATATAGTAGGTTATTTAATAAATAATAGACAAATCAAATAAATTAAATTAGAGTAATAAAGATGGAAGTTCGAGGTACATCTAGGTTTACCTTCCTATATTAACATATTATGTTTTTAATTTAATGATAATCATTTATGATGAGTAATATTGTGTTTTGATGGAATCATCTAGTCTTTTCTAAAAGGTTATTTGCTTTGGTTTATCATTTTACAAATGATCTAACTAAATAAGCCACATTGTTGCCTTTCATATTTATGATATGATACATGTGATAGGTACATATTATATTAATTTATATTAAATTTTGGTTACATATAACACATTGCCACCTATGGGTTTGGAAAGGTAATTACTAGTGATGAGCGAGTATGCTTGTTACTACTCGGTACTCGCACGAGTATCACTGTACTCGGGCTACTCGGCGGGTACCGAGTAATTTCGTGATACTCGTGCTGTACTCGTGGTCTTCATCCCTGCATGTTGGCGCTCTTTTGAGAGCCAGCCCTCACGCAGGGATTGGCTGGCAGACCACTGTAATGCCACAGCCCTGTTAGTTGTGGAATTGCAGTGATTGGCCGGCCTGCACAGCGTGACCGAGCCTTTATACCGGCGGGCGCGCTGTGCTCTGCACACAGCCGTCTCATATTCCCTGCTTTCCCCGCCCACAGGCGCCTATGATTGGTTGCAGTGAGACACGCCCCCACGCTGAGTGACAGGTGTCTCACTGCACCCAATCACAGCAGCCGGTGGGCGAGTCTAAACTGTGCAGTAAAATAAATAAATAATTGAAAAAAACGGCGTGCGGTCCCCCCAATTTTAATACCAGCCAGATAAAGCCATACAGCTGAAGGCTGGTATTCTCAGGATGGGGAGCCCCATGTTATGGAGAGCCCCCCAGCCTAACAATATCAGTCAGCAGCTGCCCAGAATTGCCGCATACATTATATGCGACAGTTCTGGGACTGTACCCGGCTCTTCCCGATTTACCCTAGTGCGTTGGCAAATCGGGGTAATAAGGAGTTAATGGCAGCCCATAGCTGCCACTAAATCCTAGATTAATCATGTCAGGCGTCTCCCCGAGATACCTTCCATGATTAATCTGTAAATTACAGTTAAAAAACACACACACCCGAAAAATCCTTTATTAGAAATAAAAAACAATAACAAAGTCCCTCATCACCAATTTTTTAACCCCGACAAACCCTCCATGTCCGGCGTAATCCACGAACCTCCAGCGTCGCGTCCAGCTCTGCTGTATGCAGGTGACAGGAGCTGCAGAATACACCGCCGCTCCGGTCAGCTTCACACAGCAACTGAGGTGAGTAGCGCGATCAGCTGCTGTCAGTCAGGTAACTCACGGCCACCACTGGATCCAGCGGTGGCCGCGATTAACCTCAGTGACAGCTCAGCTGATCGCGATACTCACCTCAGTTACTGCGTGGAGCTGACCGGAGCGGCGGTGAGTAGTGCGATCAGCTGAGCTGTCACTGAGGTTACCCGCGGCCACCGCTGCATCCACCGCTGGATCCAGGTAACCTCAGTGACAGCTCAGCTGATCGCGCAGCTGTCTTCAGTTGCTGTGTGAAGCTGACAGGTGCGGCGGTTTCTTCTGCAGCTCCTGTCACCTTCATGCAGCACAGCTGGATGCGATGCTGGAGGACTGTGGAGTACGCCAGACATGGAGGGTTTGTCGGGGTTAATAAATTGGTGATGAGGGACTTTGTTAGTGTTTTTTATTTCTAATAAAGGATTTTTCGGGTGTGTGTGTTTTTTAACTGTAATTTACAGATTAATCATGGAAGGAATCTCGGGGAGACGCCTGACATGATTAATCTAGGATTTAGTGGCATCTATGGGCTGCCAATAACTCCTTATTACCCCGATTTGCCAACGCACCAGGGCAAATCGGGAAGAGCCGGGTACAGTCCCAGAACTGTCGCATATAATGTATGCGGCAATTCTGGGCGGCTGTTGACTGATATTGTTAGGCTGGGGGGCTCCCCATAACGTGGAGCTCCCCATCCTGAGAATACCAGCCTTCAGCCGTATGGCTTTATCTGGCTGGTATTAAACTTGGGGGGACCGCACGCCGTTTTTTTAAATTATTTAATTATTTATTTCACTGCACAGTATACACACACCCACCGGCTGCTGTGTTTGGGTGCAGTGAGACACCTGTCACTCAGCGTGGGGGCGTGTCTCACTGCAACCAATCATAGGCGCCGAAAAGCAGGAAAGCAGGGAATACGAGGTTGTTTAATGAGCGGCCGGATTTTTCAAAAGAGGAAAAGCCGCCGGAGTTTAGTGAACAGCAGTGCAGTGCCGCGGCACTGATCGGGGAACGGTAAGTAAGAGAGAGGGGGGACAATGACCGACAGACTGTGAGAGGGGGACAGACAAGACAGAGAGAGACAGACAGAGCGAGACCGACCGACGGGAGATAGAATGAAAAACAAAATTACCGACATCGCTAGTAAAAAGCACAAAACGTGCGTTTTGTACATTGGAGTGCCACACAATGTTTTACGTAAAATCTTTCATGTATTAATCTCAAAAAGTAACATACACCAGCTCTATCTCACTATTGGGTATGTGCCCTTAACATTTCCGCCATGAAAATTCATTTTGGTGTCATTTTGGAAGGTTTTCTGGTGAGTCCGTAAAAATGGCGTAAAACTCGGACAAAATTGTTCACAGCTGTGACTTTTGAGTGATAAATGCTTCAAGGGGTCTTCCCCATGCTGTTGCCATGTCATTTGAGCACTCTTCTGAGACTTTTGTGACATTTTTAGGGTTTCTACATGCTGCCGGGGGTCATTTCAGAAAAATACTCGGGTCTCCCATAGGATAACATTGGGCTCGGTGCTCGGGCCAAGTACACGAGTATCTTGGGATGCTCGGCCCGAGCCTCGAGCACCCGAGCTTTTTAGTACTCGCTCATCACTAGTAATTACTAATGACAAAAAAGGTTATTACATGAAATACTATCGTCTATACCATTATGCAGTATTATTTCATCATTCTAAGTATCAATTATATTAATACTTCTACGATAATAATAATGACATGGTATTATAGTATTATAGTTATGATACGCCATGACATTTATTAGTGGTAGTATCATTACCATATTTGGTATCTAGATTAGGGAATGAAGTCTTCAATCAAGATTACAGAAAGATAAAAGACATTTATTAATTCTTCTAAAGTAAAAAGGGATTCCACAAAAAGTTGCAAAAGCTGAAACTCAAAGGTCCAAAAGGTAACGTCTCAAACAAGACTGAGTTAAATACAATACACTTACCGCTTCTGAACCTCAGCAAGACGGTGATCTTATGGTGCCAGGATGGACAATGTTACAACACATGTTCTGTGCATTAAGACCTCACCACAGTTACCAAGGAGAGTAAGAAAGTGTTAAAGTTAACCCCTGTCATGCTGATCAAAAAAGTCTCAACACCTGTTCCAGGAATGAAAACAGGCAGCGCAGAGGATCCAAGGTGACTAATGTAAATTACACTGCACAGATATTAAAGACCTATGCTATTCTTCTACACTTATGAACTGTGGTTTATCAACATAGATTATGGACTTTGATTAAATATATGGACTTTGCAATAAATAATAAAGTTTATGGATCTGATCTAACATTGATAAACAATATGGGACTGTATCAAATTGATATCCATTCATCTTTTATCAAAGGATCTATTTCAAAAGACTGTGTTTATGCCAGATTACATCGGAGATAAGAAGACATCATCCCAGAGGACATCAGATGGTGACCGGATCTGTTTTGCATCTTTTTTAGGTTTAGGAAAGTATAATTATGTATTTTATATGATTATCAGTCACGGCCTACCATAACATGAATCCACATTATTATATTGTTGAAGATACAACATAAATAATGCAACTTGATTATTATTATTGATATTAATCCACTATCGCCAAAGAAGGAAAGAAGGTTTGTTATTTTAATGATGTATTAATTTAGTTTGGGGGTTTCATTAATAATAATTTATCCTCCTCAAGGGGGAATTATAAAAACATTAAAATTAATACCTCTAGTTATCAAACACTTTATAATAGGACATATTATATATGTTCACAGTTCTGTTTATGTTGGAGGGCATAGCTTATTGATAACAGTTTTTATAAGGAATAAATATTAAGGTATCTGTATTGAATGTATATATATATATAAATGGAGACATAGTGTGATATAAATACCATACTGGATCTTTCCAGTGCAGAGGATTACATCACGTGTAACATGCATTCAGAAGAATTTCCCTATATGGTTTTGACAGTTTCCATATATAATACACCAATAGCCACAACAACCATATGAGGCCTCTATTGCATAAATTCAATGTAACCACCAAAAAAGGAAAATGCAGGCCATATTATATATAACAATTCATCTTTATTATCAACAATAATTATTAAAACCACATAACAATTAATGGATCAGCCCAAGAGGGATGGATGGAATAATGTGGACACCGGGCACTTGTTATACTGTCATCAATGGAATCCATACATATGGATGGTATGAAATGTTATCCTGTTCCAACAATCATAAATAGCTGCAACCTTTTCCCAGTAATAGATATCAAATAATGTATAGGAAATAACAAAGGTATGGTTTACAGTACAGTAGGTAGATTAGTACAAAAAACCATATACAATAGGACCAATTGAGTTCAATATACGAAAAACAAAAAACCTCAATTTCAATTAATATTAAACTTTTATTGATATATTTTAAAATTTAGACACCCATTAATAGTGAACACACAAAGGGCGTAGATGATGAAGGGGAGGAGCTAAATATATGGGGTCCCTATAGCACCCTATGGGACCTTGCTCCTACCTACCAACGGAGGGTATGACGCCGTAACTGTTTTGGGCGCCCCCGTTCCACGTCGGCTCACCCTCTAGTTGCCCTAGATAGTTAGTGAATTAAAATAATAATTACACTACGGATGGCCATACAATAGTACTAGAATGTATTAAGTACAAAGTGCTCATGTAATCACACTGTCTGATAGATAACAGCTTCCTATCAGGAAAATCAGGACAAAAAATCAAAAATTAAGCCCCAATATAGGTAGGCTTCTGCAGAAAAATTAGTCCATAGTACATGATCCAGTACAAATTAGTACATGGTACAACAAAGTGCTCATATAATCACACTGTGATAGATAACAGCTTCCTATCAGGAAAACCAGGACAAAAAAAAACAAAAAAAAAAAACAAAAAAAAAACACAAATATTAAGCCCCAGTATAGGCAGGCTTCTGCAGAAAAATTAGTCCATAGTACATGATCCAGTACAAATTAGTACATAGTACATAATACACAATCTACATTAACATAATGGAGGAGCACATTAACATAATGGAAAATTCAGTTCCATCTGTCAGTTTTTCCTCCCCTGTCCCAGTGTGATATAGTATGGTATGGCAATCACACATGGATAAACTTTTACACAATCATAATTGCACAGATCTGCACTGCATAAACCGATGCTGATACATGTAATGCAATGCCTGAGGGCAATCATGCAGATGATTCTTATAGAGCAGAAAATAGGGGTATAGATAACCCCACAGGGAAGAAAAAAAATGGTTACTTCCCTTTTAGCAGCATGCTCTGTATCGCCTCTACGCGTTTCCCCTTTCCATGATATAAGGATCTTCAGGAGGCTGGAGGATTGCAGTTATCAGATGTGAATGTAGGAGTAATCAATATTAATTGAATATTCAATATTAATTGAAATTGAGGTTTTTTGTTTTTCGTAGATTAGTACAACACAACATTACCAAAAAGTCCAAAAGTGAGATTGCCACGGCCTCCAACAGCCACACTGACGCGCGTTTTGCACCTAAACGTGCTTCGTCCAGGAGTGGTCTGTACTGGAAACGCTGACCTCTTTATAGGCAGGAAATCCCTCATAGATGTAAAGCCGGTGTGTTGTTTGGTGACGGGATGTCCGGGTTTAATCATGTGACACACTCCGGTCACCATTGCAACGGTTGTAAACACACATATTCATTTGTTGAGAGTCCGTAACGTCATCTCCGGATATAAGCATGTGACACCGGTGACTATAGCAACATGTATAAACGAACAGTTTCATTCATGGAGGATCCGTAACGTCATTTCCGGAGACGTCACATCAATGTTAGCACTCCGGTAGCCATAGCAACATATGTAAATGAGCAAGTTCGTAACGTCATCTCCGGAATTAAGCATGTGACATACTCAGGTAACTATAGTGACATATATAAACGAACAATTTCATTCATGAAGAATCCGTAACGTCATTTCCGGAGGCGTCACGTCGATATTAACGCTCCGGTAACCGTAGCAACATATGTAAATGAGCAATTCATTCATAAAAAGATCGTAACATCATTTCCGAGGATGTTGCATCGACATTAACGCTCCGGTGACTATAGTTACATATGTAAATAAGTAATTTCATTCATGAAAAGTCCGTAACATCACTTCCAGGGACGTTATATCAATGTTAACAACCAAAAGTGCCAAAAAGACATATTAAGTATAGTTTTGACATATTATTTCCAGAAACATTACACCCGTAAGTGTTTGGTTGCTATAGCAAAAAATATATATATATCTCATGACATCGCCACAGGATAATTAATCCCATTTATAGAGGCGTTATAATAGCTTCAAAGAGCATCCGCCAATAGAAAGCCCCAACATTTACCCCAAACTAAAAAACAAAACAAAGAAATTTAAGAAAGATAATTGTATACACTTAAACAATCATATATAAATATGTATATACATATGTGCATCTCATCATCCATGTCTATATCTATTAATCATGCATCTCTTCAAATAATATGAATATACACCACAATCTTATCAATTCCATACTATCAATATACAATTAGAGAATAAATCAATAGTTATGAATGCCAACCAGCTTCCGTCCGAAACCGTTCGGGCGGATGGTGGGAGCATAATAAAGTGCATGCGTGAAAAAAATATATAAATATTAATATATTCTGACCGTGAAAATATTATATAATTATAATAATAATAATAAGTGCAATTAAATGTTAATCGATAATCCATAGTAAAAGGGGCCAACCAAGACCCATATAGAGGAAAGAAAGAAGAAAACCAGCAGTGACACGTAAGTGAAAGAAGTGACAAGGGTGACAAGTAAAAAGAAAAAAGAAAAAAGAAAAATTTGGAAAAAAACCTATCGGAAATAAATACAGAGTTAATCAATATTATTACAGTTCCATAAATTCATAATATTCATAAAGGTTATATAATAATAATAATAATAATAGTAATACATTATTTATAATAAAATACTTCAAGATCATACATGATTAATCACTCTATAAATATAAGGCATGTAATAAAAAATAGTAGAGGCAATCATCAAAATTATTAAATTCCATTAACGACAAGTGCCCAATGTGAACCACAAAAAACACCATGATCCAATTAATACATCAACAACCAATATATGATCCCGATAAATAACAATAATATGATATAGTATCAAAAACATGCTCAAAATTCCATCATATACCAAAGTTAATATAAATATAAGAATACATAGATACAAAGAGGACCGGCAAGATCAACACAAGATGAAAAATGGAGGGAATTTCCAAACCCTAAAAAAAGGAAAGATAAAACCATACATTATAACCACATAAATTAAAAAAATTAAATAAAATATATATTTTAATATTAAAAACAGAATAAAAAGCCCATAAAACCGCACTGAAAATTTATATAGGAAGGAAGGGAACAAAGCTGTTGTGATCATTCAATCCATTTGGCGTAAGGGTATTTAATTTGTAAATCCACATTGTTTCTCTCTGAGCCAAAAGCCTCTTCCAGTTACCACCTCTCATGCCAATCAAAATCCTATCTATATCTTTGGCCTGGAATAAAGCACTGTCACAGCCATGTTTTAGTTTGAAGTGACGTGGGATGGTTTTTAGTTTATTAGGATCTTCTTCCTGCTTAGCATTTTCAATATCTAGCACATGTTCACGGATCCGACGTCTCAATTCCCGAGACGTCATTCCCACATATGCTAATCCACAGGGACAAGTTGCTTGATAAACAACTGCTTTCGTTGTGCAATTAATACTGTGAGTGATGTGATATGTTCTCTCATGGTTCGAATCCTCAAAGGTCTGGCTATTGCTAATATTTGCACATGCTACACATTTGCCACATGCTGTACAGCCCCATTTTGGGCCTCTTGTACTGAATAAGGGTTTTTGTGATTTAATTTCATGATGACTCCGTACTAACGTATCTCGGAGATTCTTAGATTTTCTATATGTGACTGATGGATACTGGTGTATGTGCCCTGCGATAGTTTTATCTAGCAGAAGAATCGACCAGTGTCTTTCCAGGATTCTTTTAAATTCATCACTCCGAGAATTGTAATCCAGTATACAACGTACCTTAGAAGAATCCTTCTGTTCTTTTTTCGTCCTATATTGAAGCAGATCCGTCCTATTCCTTACACTTGCGTTCCTATATGCCTCACAAATGGTTTTCTTATTGTATCCCCGATCCCTAAAACGAGAACACAAATCCTCAGCCTGTTTTTCATATAGATGATCATTGGAGCAAATTCTTCTAGCTCTTAAGAATTGTCCCTTAGGGATATTTCTGATAAGGTGCTTAGGATGTTGGGATGTGGCATACAGGACTGCATTAGCTGATGTGCTTTTTCTGTATAGGTCAGTCTGGATATAGCCAAATTCATCAGTTTGTATGAGAATATCCAGAAATTCAATCTTTTTCTGACTACATTTATATGTAAGCCGAATATTGATGTTATTTTCATTCAGTTCCTGAATAAAGGCTTCCAAATCCTCCGCCGACCCCTGCCATATCATCAGCACATCATCTATGTACCTACACCAAAATATTACCTTCTCGCTCAATCTGGTGGCCTCTGTTTGAAAAATACGTCTCTCCCACAGCCCCAGAAACAAGTTAGCATATGAGGGCGCACAAGACGCCCCCATTGCTGTGCCCTGGAGCTGTAGGAAGAACATTCCCTTAAAGAGGAAGAAGTTATGGCTCAATACAAAGCCCAATGCTTTAATGAGAAATTTACAGAGGTGGGTATCCAATCTACTCGATTTCAGAAAAAATTCCGTGGCTGTAATTCCATCCTCGTGCCTAATGGATGTATACAGTGACTCAACGTCACATGTTACAAGCCACATATCATCCTCGATTTGGACCCCATCTAATTTGCGAAGAGCATCGGTAGGATCCCTAATGTAAGAGGGGAGGTTTTCTACCAGGGGCTTGAGGTAGTAGTCGACAAAACCACATAAGGGTTCACAAAAGTTATTAATGCCCGACACAATTGGCCTCCCTGGTGGTACAAGTGGATCTTTATGAATCTTGGGTAGTAGGTAAATACTTGCCACCGTTGGTTCTTTGATCCATAAACCATCCCTTTGTTTACTTGATAGGACACCATCCTCAACAGCTTCATAAAGTAGGGAATCCAGTTCCTGTTGATATTTGGACAGAGGATTAAAGGTTAATTTCTTATAGCATACACCATCTTTAAGTTGTTTAAACATCTCTTTCTCGTATTGACTTGTAGGCCAAATAACTACATTTCCCCCTTTATCTGAGGGTTTTATGACCACTTCTTTAAGCTGCATAAGGTCCTTCAAGGCTCGTCGCTCTGATACTTCAAGATTGTCCTTCTTGATAGATTTTGGGATCCTCTCAAGATCACGTGAAACCAGCCTCACAAAAAGCTCAATCTCGGGAAACAAAGAGATAGAAGGGAAATTTTTGGATTTTGGAAGTAAATGTTTGAGGAAATTTACCTTTAGATGTATTTTCTGATTCTTCAGCCAATTCTTCTAACGTTTGTAATGCTTCCCTTTCTGTAGTAGAGGAAAACAATTCATGTTTATCCTTGTCAGAGAAGAGCTTTTTAAAGGTTAACTTTCTTGAAAAAAGCTGAATATCTTTAAAGGCAAGAAAGTGGTTAAAACTAGATGAAGGAGAAAAAGACAATCCCTTCTGTAACACAGAGATCTGGACTGGTGTAAGCACAATATTTGATAAATTAATTGCCTTTAGGGAGTTGGTATTCAATGTAGATTCTCCAAAGTTAGATTGTTTGCGCTTCTGACCATATTGGTATCGGGTATTATCTGCTGGTCTTGTTTGGAATCATTCTGTATACATCGAAGTAGTACTAGAGGCAACACTAGAAGTGTCACTCAGAGAAGCATTAGTGGATTCCATCTGATTTTTGTGATTCCATCTAAACATCTTGTTCTGTTCTTTATCCTGGGTGTCTCGTTAGAACTTCTTAGTCTTAACGGCTGCAATTTGTTTTTCCCACTCGTTCGAGCAATTTCCCATTTCTTTATTAAACAATTCTAGTTCTTCCACAGAACATTCATTCTGGAGTTTCTTGTGAATTTCATCAATTTCTAAGATCAAGCTATTTAAAGTTCTTCCATCTAGTTCGATCAGCAATCCCATGAATGTTTTTGAGCAAGTAATGCATGCTGTTTCCCATTTTTTTCTGAAATCATCATCACTGATCGTAAAAGAGGGAAAAAGTTGAACCCGAAGTCCTTGTGGTACTAGTTCCTGACTTATATAGTTCTCCAGAGACACCTTATTCCACCATAGCCTTGTACGGCGGTTCAATAATTTTTTAAAATTCTTTTTCAGTGCGGATTTCTGGACCGAATCCTGTTCCTGGGCGTTACCATTAGAAAAAACATTTTTAATCTTTGTAGACCATGATAATTCTCTACTTCTGTAATCCATTGATAATTGTGGAATTTCTGTAATTTAACCAGAAAAAAATTATCAAATACACCAATAGCCACAACAACCATATGAGGCCTCTATTGCATAAATTCAATGTAACCACCAAAAAAGGAAAATGCAGGCCATATTATATATAACAATTCATCTTTATTATCAACAATAATTATTAAAACCACATAACAATTAATGGATCAGCCCAAGAGGGACGGATGGAGTAATGTGAACATCGGGCACTTGTTATACTGTCATCAATGGAATCCATACATATGGATGGTATGAAATGTTATCCTGTTCCAACAATCATAAATAGCTGCAACCTTTTCCCAGTAATAGATATCAAATAATGTATAGGAAATAACAAAGGTATGGTTTACAGTACAGTAGGTAGATTAGTACAACACAACATTACCAAAAAGTCCAAAAGTGAGATTGCCACGGCCTCCAACAGCCACACTGACGCGCGTTTCGCACCTAAACGTGCTTCGTCCAGGAGTGATCTGTACTGGAAACGCTGACCTCTTTATAGGCAGGAAATCCCTCAGAGATGTAAAGCCGGTGTGTTGTTTGGTGACGGGATGTCCGGGTTTAATCATGTGACACACTCCGGTCACCATCGCAACGGTTGTAAACACACATATTCATTTGTTGAGAGTCCGTAACGTCATCTCTGGATATAAGCATGTGACACCGGTGACTATAGCAACATGTATAAACGAACAGTTTCATTCATGGAGGATCCGTAACGTCATTTCCGGAGACGCCACATTGATGTTAGCACTCCAGTAGCCGTAGCAACATATGTAAATGAGCAAGTTCGTAACGTCATCTCCGGAATTAAGCATGTGACATACTCCGGTAACTATAGTGACATATATAAACAAACAATTTCATTCATGAAGAATCCGTAACGTCATTTCCGGAGGCGTCACGTCGATATTAACGCTCCGGTAACCGTAGCAACATATGTAAATGAGCAATTCATTCATAAAAAGATCGTAACATCATTTCCGAGGATGTTGCATCGACATTAACGCTCCGGTGACTATAGTTACATATGTAAATAAGTAATTTCATTCATGAAAAGTTCGTAACGTCACTTCCAGGGACATTATATCAATGTTAACAACCCAAAGTGCCAAAAAGACATATTAAGTATAGTTTTGACATATTATTTCCAGAAACATTACACCCGTAAGTGTTTGGTTGCTATAGCAAAAAATATATATATATATCTCATGACATCGCCACAGGATAATTAATCCCATTTATAGAGTTTCCATATATATGTATACATGACACAGAGGGAGGGGCACTTCTCTCTCTCACACAAGCACAAGTTAAGCCTGCTGGAAGCTGGATCCATCCATCCATCCCTCAAAGATGAAGTAACATGCTGTCAGGCCTACAGCATATCATCCTTGCGTCTATTCAGAACTAAGGAAAGATGGATGAAGATTTTTTTTCATTCAGTATGGACTATTGTTGAACTCTTTACGTAAGCTAACGAAAAATACTATTTTTTTCTTCCTGCAACTGAATTTGACAACCATTTTATTAGATATAAAATACATTTAATTTTTACACATTTTGAAGTCCATCTTTCATGTGTCTTATCACGTATTTGAAGAAAAATATATTTAAGAGTAGATTTTTAACATTGCATCACAAAAAACGTGACTCAGCAGCAATGTCGCTAGCGATGTCGCTTAGTGAGACATGGCCTTAAGTGGAGGAGATAATAGTTTATACACTTTCTGAAGGTCTCTAGCCAGAATAATAGACAAATTAGAAGCTGAGAATCTGCATTAGCATAAATACTTGTCTGCTGATTAGTACTTGTGGGTCTTAAAACACAGTGGAGACTAATTACAGCTACAGTGATGATTTAGCAGAGCCGAGTCTGTTGCCACCTTTCACCTAAACACAGTGACACAATTCTGACTTGATAGAAGCTGTGGGTTGAGGGCAGGGACATACATAGAAATCATGGGGCCCCATAGCAAAAGTCTGAATGGGCCCCCCCCAAATAAAAATATTGACATAATAACCAGCATATATGTTACTGGGGGGCCACACAAGTTACTGGGGAGCCAGTGGGGGGCATAAAAGTTACTGGGGACGCATATGCACATTATGGATTAATCTTTATCCTAGCCAGGCTATACATCTACCAGTCCAGTAGACTGACAGTCGCTGAGCAGCTCAGGGCGTGATGGTCGCTGGGCAGTCCAGGGCCTGACGGTCGCTGGGCAGCACAGGGCCTGACGGTCGCTGGGCAGCACAGGGTCTGACGGTCGCTGGGCAATGCAGGGCTTGACGGTCGCTGAGTAATGCTGCAACAAAATAGTCATACAATTACCAAATAACACATTATATAGTGTTACTGAACAGCACCCACCATACCAAGACCAATAGTACTGCTATACATTGCAAAATAATGCCGCCACACCATGACCAAATATCACCACATGGAGTCTGAATATAACCACCATCCAATTACTAAGGAAAGGCCACTGCACAAAGACCAGTGGGTTCACACCACAAATCCCCCAAAAAATCTGCAGTATGTGAACGTGGCCTAAAGTAGCGATGTCCTCCTTCATGCCCCTCACCACACACAATATAAATTTTCATAGAACCAAAAGAATATAGCCAAAAAACCACAATTGTAATAAAATCATTAAATTTTATTGTAACAATATCATAAAAACATCAAAAAGGTTTAAAATGATGATAAGAGGGGGGCTGACACAGGAATAATGAATATCAGAATGTAAATAAATAACACTTAGTGTGAAACATGAAAAACACACAAGATGGCACAATAACTCAGGATATGGAGAAGGTGCAAGCAATGCAGAACATCACCATGAATAATATATATGGCACCTATAATAAAAACTATAAATATAAGGTGCAAATAAAGCCAAAGTGGTCTATATCATAGTACATAAAAAGACATGGCGATGTAAGTGCGCCAGCATCTCACCATACCCACGGATAACCGTCATAATACATATGGGCTATATCTGAGGTAAAATACCAAGATCAAAAACGAATTAAGGGCCCAAAAACATGAAGGATAATACCTGTAGCCATCGGTGTGTATAATTGTGCCAGCCAGCCGGCCCAACACGTGTTTCGGAGATCCTTCGTCAGGGGGCGTGTGTAGGGTCAGCTGGCGGGGAACCTTTTAAATAAAGATGGACCAATCAAATAGTCGGAATGATGACCGGAATATCTTATCGGGCGCATGCGTGGAATGACGCAGGACGAGCGCCAGCTGGCCACGGACGTCATCCGAAGGCAGAGCGGATGACGCGAGCGGACGCCGCCACGTGATAAGTCACATGACCGCGAACCGCCCGCGTGACCCGATCCGCCCCAGATAGAGACGCCCACAGCCGTGACGCGCCCCAGCACCATCCCCGCATGCGCACATCCCGGAAGATGTACAAGCGTAAGTAAAAGAGAAGAACCTCCATGGATATTATTGCATGTATAAATTAGATATTATATCAAATGCAAGTGAGATACAAATAGACGGTAACAAGTACCAACGTGAAACAAATATAATTATTATATGTGCAAATATAAACAACATGTATACAGATAGAAGCATCATGAAATAACATAATGCTCACTAAAAGTGAGACATATGAATCCAAAGGGACACTAAATATATGAAGAGTGACCGAAAAGTGCAAATATAGCAAATACTGGATGCAACTAGAAACATACAAAAACAATATTATGAAATTAAGAAAAACAGTATGTGCATATGCAAATCCAAACACGTATTCTTCTCCTTTTATCTTTTCAACAGGAAAATCAATAGACTCCAATCCAATTGGATACTGTCATCCGAGAAAAAAAGCCCATCGGTAAGTAGAAAAACTATTACAAAAATAAAAGAAAGATATTAAAAATAAAGGATACCAACCAACAAACCAAGAATAAAGAAATAAAAAGCATTGAAAATTAGGCAGATAACACAAAATAATAAAAAACGGAATTAAAAGAAGTAATGGTCAAATACCTAAATTACCCAATACACATACATAAGAAATTTCACTGATTAGTGGGCAAAAATGGTGCGAAACTAATGGTTTCATTAAGTCCATTGGGATGCAAAGTGTCCAGTTTCCAGATCCAGCGGCACTCTTGCTGTGCAAGTCTTCTCATAATATTGCCACCACGAATGCCAGAGATGATATGGTCAATACCTCTCACTTTAAACAGGGATGAATCCCCCTGATGATGATCCAAAAAATGACGAGGTATAGTCTTAAGACCACTGGCATCCGTGGCGGTTCTTGCTGCATTAATGTCACGAACGTGCTCACGCACCCTCACCTTAAGGTCTCTTGTAGTCAAACCTACATATATGAGGGGACAAGGGCACGTGGCATAATACGTGACAGCTTTTGTAGTGCACGTAATGTTATGGGTAATCCTGAAAGTTTTAGTCATGGAAGAATTAGTAAAGTCAATTGCTGTCTCAACATTGGGGCATGCCACGCACTTGCCACAAGGCTTGCAGCCCCATCTAGGGCCAGGTGACTGTGAAAAAGGTCTCGAGGGAGTTGGAACATAGTGACTTGAAACCAATGCATCGCCAATATTACGGCTTCGTCTAGCAGTAATACTTGTATGAGGCAATACATATTGCTTTATAATAGGGTCAGTCAAGAGTATCGGCCAAAATTTGTCGATACTTCGTTGCATTCTAAACCAGTGAGAATGATGGTCCATAATAAGTCGAACTGGACCAGATGCACTGTGTGTCTTCATATTGTATAATAACTCCTGACGATCGGAGTCCTTGGCCCTATTATAAGCCCTGTCCACATGTTTCTTCTTGTATCCTCGATTTTTAAACCGCTGTTTCATTTCACCTGCTCGGGCTTCAAAATCACTGTCATTTGAACAAATACGTCGGATCCGGAGAAACTGTCCGGTAGGAATCCCCTTGATAACATGACCAGGGTGTGATGAGCGTGCGTGAAGCAGGGAATTCACAGCTGTTTGTTTCCGGAAAACATCCGTTTGTAAAAGATTGGTAGAATCACGCTTAATAGTGACATCCAGGAAATTAACAGTACATGGGTCATAGTGAAAAGTCAGGCGGATATTCAATTGGTTACTGTTGATAGTATGAAAAAATGCTACCAACTCCTCCGACGTGCCCTTCCAAATAAAAAATATATCATCAATGAAGCGGGTCCATAAAATTACCCGCTCCATTGATGAGATAGACTCGTCGGAAAACAGCTCTCTCTCCCACAGCCCCAGGAATAAATTTGCATAAGCCGGTGCGCAAGCCGCACCCATCGCAGTACCCTAGAGCTGCAGGAAGAAAGAGCCATTAAACGTAAAAAAATTGTGATGTAATACAAAATCCAACAGACCAATCACAAAATCCACCTGAGCATCCTCCATAGTACCCATACGTAAAAAGAATTTTGTTGCCTTGATGCCATCACAATGACGGATGCTAGTATACAAAGCCTCTGCGTCACATGTGACAAGAAGCATATCCTCCTCAACGTACAGTCCATCAATCTTTCGCAAAAATTCAGATGTATCCTTCAAGTAGGACGGTAAACACTCAACCAAGTCCCGTTATTGGCTATCAATATATTTTGAAACATTATCGGTAAGACTCCCAATCCCAGATATGATCGGTCTACCTGGTGGATTCCTCTCATTCTTATGTACTTTAGGAAGTAAATATAGAGTAGGAATGACCGGATCAATCATGGTGAGAGCCTTAACGAGATATTGATTAATAATCCCTCCACTGAGAGCCTGTTGCAACAATATGTCCAAAGATTTCTTAAATGAAGATAACGGATTATACGTCAATTTCTTATAGCATTTAGTATCCCCGATTTGACGGTATACTTCATTCTCGTACATTTTACGCGGCCATACCACCACGTTTCCGCCCTTGTCAGCCGGTTTAAAAATAATGTCAGGGAGTTTCCTTAGTCGATGCAAGCTCAATCTCTCCTGGGGGGTCAAGTTGTCATTATAAATACCCCCAGGGATACTTCTAAGTTCCTCAACGACTGATTTGACAAATATGTCTACTGTTGGACAGACCGACAAAGGCAGAAACGCGGTGGAACGTGAACGAATAGACTGGGGAATCTTACCCAAAACATCAGTGGAGTGTTCAACCGCCAACTCCTCCAGAATCCTTAAGGCCTCCTGCTCCTGATTAGATGGAAACTGTTTACGTAGATCTTCATCATGAAACCATTTTTTATGTATCAATGACCTAGCAAAGATGTTCAGATCTTTGACCGCTGCAAATAAATCAAAACTGTTACACGGGGAGAAGGAGAGACCCTTTGAAAGAACTGATAAATCAGCTTCAGAAAAAACATGATGGGACAAATTAATTACCTTTAAGGCATCAGTAGAACTTTCACCGATATTTTTATTCCCATTATGTTTTTGGTTCCATTTTCTTTTGGTGGTATTAGATCTTGTAGTCACAGAACTTGTGGTATTATCAGACTGACCTCCAGATGAGATAGAAGAAATTGAGATGGATCTACCCCTAAATGTGGGGTTGTTGGTTTTGCTGTGCCATCTATAGACACGATTATTTTGAACATCTTGGAGGTCTCTGTTCAATTTTCTAGATTGATTGTCCTGAATCTCCTTCTCCCACGTGTCAAAGTTCTGTTCCATTTTCAAATTGAAACTAGTAACTTGAGCAGCGGTGGCATTAGTGGTAAATATACTGATCTGTTCATCAATATTTTTCTCAACTTCACCCAATTTTTGTTTATTGAGGTCCATTAAAAGTTCAATAAATTTCAGGGACGTGTTGGTACACACATCTTCCCATTGACTAACAAAGTTCTTATCGTCCACTGGAAAAGAGGGGAATATTTGGATGCGTAATCCCCTTGGAACTAACCGTTTATGGAAATAATTTTTTAAAAAACCACCATTCCACCAAAGTTTTGTCCGTTTATACATCAATGTTTTAAGATTTTTCTGTAACTCAAGGGTAGTATCATGACCACTACCACCGTTAAGACCAATATCACCATTGAAAACCTTAGAAAGATGATCAGTCCAGGACGATTCCCTGGACCTATAATCCATAGTGGAGTTGGTACGAGAATCTGCAATAACAGAAAAAAGGCAAAGCTACACCGATTAAAACCAACAGGAGCACAATGGTGTGTACACAGGACTATCACCAAATGAAGTCTCACACTCCAAATAATTACTGATAAGGCTATTATATAATCATAGAACCAAAAGAATATAGCCAAAAAACCACAATTGTAATAAAATCATTAAATTTTATTGTAACAATATCATAAAAACATCAAAAAGGTTTAAAATGATGATAAGAGGGGGGCTGACACAGGAATAATGAATATCAGAATGTAAATAAATAACACTTAGTGTGAAACATGAAAAACACACAAGATGGCACAATAACTCAGGATATGGAGCAGGTGCAAGCAATGCAGAACATCACCATGAATAATATATATGGCACCTATAATAAAAACTATAAATATAAGGTGCAAATAAAGCCAAAGTGGTCTATATCATAGTACATAAAAAGACATGGCGATGTAAGTGCGCCAGCATCTCACCATACCCACGGATAACCGTCATAATACATATGGGCTATATCTGAGGTAAAATACCAAGATCAAAAACGAATTAAGGGCCCAAAAACATGAAGGATAATATCTGTAGCCATCGGTGTGTATAATTGTGCCAGCCAGCCGGCCCAACACGTGTTTCGGAGATCCTTCGTCAGGGGGCGTGTGTAGGGTCAGCTGGCGGGGAACCTTTTAAATAAAGATGGACCAATCAAATAGTCGGAATGATGACCGGAATATCTTATCGGGCGCATGCGTGGAATGACGCAGGACGAGCGCCAGCTGGCCACGGACGTCATCCGAAGGCGGAGCGGATGACGCGAGCGGACGCTGCCACGTGATAAGTCACATGACCGCGAACCGCCCGCGTGACCCGATCCGCCCCAGATAGAGACGCCCACGGCCGTGACGCGCCCCAGCACCATCCCCGCATGCGCACATCCCGGAAGATGTACAAGCGTAAGTAAAAGAGAAGAACCTCCATGGATATTATTGCATGTATAAATTAGATATTATATCAAATGCAAGTGAGATACAAATAGACGGTAACAAGTACCAACGTGAAACAAATATAATTATTATATGTGCAAATATAAACAACATGTATACAGATAGAAGCATCATGAAATAACATAATGCTCACTAAAAGTGAGACATATGAATCCAAAGGGACACTAAATATATGAAGAGTGACCGAAAAGTGCAAATATAGCAAATACTGGATGCAACTAGAAATATACAAAAACAATATTATGAAATTAAGAAAAACAGTATGTGCATATGCAAATCCAAACACGTATTCTTCTCCTTTTATCTTTTCAACAGGAAAATCAGTAGACTCCAATCCAATTGGATACTGTCATCCGAGAAAAAAAGCCCATCGGTAAGTAGAAAAACTATTACAAAAATAAAAGAAAGATATTAAAAATAAAGGATACCAACCAACAAACCAAGAATAAAGAAATAAAAAGCATTGAAAATTAGGCAGATAACACAAAATAATAAAAAACGGAATTAAAAGAAGTAATGGTCAAATACCTAAATTACCCAATACACATACATAAGAAATTTCACTGATTAGTGGGCAAAAATGGTGCGAAACTAATGGTTTCATTAAGTCCATTGGGATGCAAAGTGTCCAGTTTCCAGATCCAGCGGCACTCTTGCTGTGCAAGTCTTCTCATAATATTGCCACCACGAATGCCAGAGATGATATGGTCAATACCTCTCACTTTAAACAGGGATGAATCCCCCTGATGATGATCCAAAAAATGACGAGGTATAGTCTTAAGACCACTGGCATCCGCGTCATTCCACGCATGCGCCCGATAAAATATTCCGGTCATCATTCCGACTATTTGATTGGTCCATCTTTATTTAAAAGGTTCCCTGCCAGCTGACCCTACACACGCCCCCTGACGAAGGATCTCCGAAACACGTGTTGGGCCGGCTGGCTGGCACAATTATACACACCGATGGCTACAGGTATTATCCTTCATGTTTTTGGGCCCTTAATTCGTTTTTGATCTTGGTATTTTACCTCAGATATAGCCCATATGTATTATGACGGTTATCCGTGGGTATGGTGAGATGCTGGCGCACTTACATCGCCATGTCTTTTTATGTACTATGATATAGACCACTTTGGCTTTATTTGCACCTTATATTTATAGTTTTTATTATAGGTGCCATATATATTATTCATGGTGATGTTCTGCATTGCTTGCACCTGCTCCATATCCTGAGTTATTGTGCCATCTTGTGTGTTTTTCATGTTTCACACTAAGTGTTATTTATTTACATTCTGATATTCATTATTCCTGTGTCAGCCCCCCTCTTATCATCATTTTAAACCTTTTTGATGTTTTTATGATATTGTTACAATAAAATTTAATGATTTTATTACAATTGTGGTTTTTTGGCTATATTCTTTTGGTTCTATGATTATATAATAGCCTTATCAGTAATTATTTGGAGTGTGAGACTTCATTTGGTGATAGTCCTGTGTACACACCATTGTGCTCCTGTTGGTTTTAATCGGTGTAGCTTTGCCTTTTTTCTGTTATTGCAGATTCTCGTACCAACTCCACTATGGATTATAGGTCCAGGGAATCGTCCTGGACTGATCATCTTTCTAAGGTTTTCAATGGTGATATTGGTCTTAACGGTGGTAGTGGTCATGATACTACCCTTGAGTTACAGAAAAATCTTAAAACATTGATGTATAAACGGACAAAACTTTGGTGGAATGGTGGTTTTTTAAAAAATTATTTCCATAAACGGTTAGTTCCAAGGGGATTACGCATCCAAATATTCCCCTCTTTTCCAGTGGACGATAAGAACTTTGTTAGTCAATGGGAAGATGTGTGTACCAACACGTCCCTGAAATTTATTGAACTTTTAATGGACCTCAATAAACAAAAATTGGGTGAAGTTGAGAAAAATATTGATGAACAGATCATTATATTTACCACTAATGCCACCGCTG
This sequence comes from Anomaloglossus baeobatrachus, assembly GCF_048569485.1. NCBI lineage: Eukaryota > Metazoa > Chordata > Amphibia > Anura > Aromobatidae > Anomaloglossus > Anomaloglossus baeobatrachus. The sequence continues at coordinate 208,815,377 of NC_134357.1, read as the reverse complement.
CTCAAGTTACTAGTTTCAATTTGAAAATGGAACAGAACTTTGACACGTGGGAGAAGGAGATTCAGGACAATCAATCTAGAAAATTGAACAGAGACCTCCAAGATGTTCAAAATAATCGTGTCTATAGATGGCACAGCAAAACCAACAACCCCACATTTAGGGGTAGATCCATCTCAATTTCTTCTATCTCATCTGGAGGTCAGTCTGATAATACCACAAGTTCTGTGACTACAAGATCTAATACCACCAAAAGAAAATGGAACCAAAAACATAATGGGAATAAAAATATCGGTGAAAGTTCTACTGATGCCTTAAAGGTAATTAATTTGTCCCATCATGTTTTTTCTGAAGCTGATTTATCAGTTCTTTCAAAGGGTCTCTCCTTCTCCCCGTGTAACAGTTTTGATTTATTTGCAGCGGTCAAAGATCTGAACATCTTTGCTAGGTCATTGATACATAAAAAATGGTTTCATGATGAAGATCTACGTAAACAGTTTCCATCTAATCAGGAGCAGGAGGCCTTAAGGATTCTGGAGGAGTTGGCGGTTGAACACTCCACTGATGTTTTGGGTAAGATTCCCCAGTCTATTCGTTCACGTTCCACCGCGTTTCTGCCTTTGTCGGTCTGTCCAACAGTAGACATATTTGTCAAATCAGTCGTTGAGGAACTTAGAAGTATCCCTGGGGGTATTTATAATGACAACTTGACCCCCCAGGAGAGATTGAGCTTGCATCGACTAAGGAAACTCCCTGACATTATTTTTAAACCGGCTGACAAGGGCGGAAACGTGGTGGTATGGCCGCGTAAAATGTACGAGAATGAAGTATACCGTCAAATCGGAGATACTAAATGCTATAAGAAATTGACGTATAATCCGTTATCTTCATTTAAGAAATCTTTGGACATATTGTTGCAACAGGCTCTCAGTGGAGGGATTATTAATCAAGATCTCGTTAAGGCTCTCACCATGATTGATCCGGTCATTCCTACTCTATATTTACTTCCTAAAGTACATAAGAATGAGAGGAATCCACCAGGTAGACCGATCATATCTGGGATTGGGAGTCTTACCGATAATGTTTCAAAATATATTGATAGCCAATTACGGGACTTGGTTGAGTGTTTACCGTCCTACTTGAAGGATACATCTGAATTTTTGCGAAAGATTGATGGACTGTACGTTGAGGAGGATATGCTTCTTGTCACATGTGACGTAGAGGCTTTGTATACTAGCATCCGTCATTGTGATGGCATCAAGGCAACAAAATTCTTTTTACGTATGGGTACTATGGAGGATGCTCAGGTGGATTTTTTGATTGGTCTGTTGGATTTTGTATTACATCACAATTTTTTTACGTTTAATGGCTCTTTCTTCCTGCAGCTCCAGGGTACTGCGATGGGTGCGGCTTGCGCACCGGCTTATGCAAATTTATTCCTGGGGCTGTGGGAGAGAGAGCTGTTTTCCGACGAGTCTATCTCATCAATGGAGCGGGTAATTTTATGGACCCGCTTCATTGATGATATATTTTTTATTTGGAAGGGCACGTCGGAGGAGTTGGTAGCATTTTTTCATACTATCAACAGTAACCAATTGAATATCCGCCTGACTTTTCACTATGACCCATGTACTGTTAATTTCCTGGATGTCACTATTAAGCGTGATTCTACCAATCTTTTACAAACGGATGTTTTCCGGAAACAAACAGCTGTGAATTCCCTGCTTCACGCACGCTCATCACACCCTGGTCATGTTATCAAGGGGATTCCTACCGGACAGTTTCTCCGGATCCGACGTATTTGTTCAAATGACAGTGATTTTGAAGCCCGAGCAGGTGAAATGAAACAGCGGTTTAAAAATCGAGGATACAAGAAGAAACATGTGGACAGGGCTTATAATAGGGCCAAGGACTCCGATCGTCAGGAGTTATTATACAATATGAAGACACACAGTGCATCTGGTCCAGTTCGACTTATTATGGACCATCATTCTCACTGGTTTAGAATGCAACGAAGTATCGACAAATTTTGGCCGATACTCTTGACTGACCCTATTATAAAGCAATATGTATTGCCTCATACAAGTATTACTGCTAGACGAAGCCGTAATATTGGCGATGCATTGGTTTCAAGTCACTATGTTCCAACTCCCTCGAGACCTTTTTCACAGTCACCTGGCCCTAGATGGTGCTGCAAGCCTTGTGGCAAGTGCGTGGCATGCCCCAATGTTGAGACAGCAATTGACTTTACTAATTCTTCCATGACTAAAACTTTCAGGATTACCCATAACATTACGTGCACTACAAAAGCTGTCACGTATTATGCCACGTGCCCTTGTCCCCTCATATATGTAGGTTTGACTACAAGAGAACTTAAGGTGAGGGTGCGTGAGCACGTTCGTGACATTAATGCAGCAAGAACCGCCACGGATGCCAGTGGTCTTAAGACTATACCTCGTCATTTTTTGGATCATCATCAGGGGGATTCATCCCTGTTTAAAGTGAGAGGTATTGACCATATCATCTCTGGCATTCGTGGTGGCAATATTATGAGAAGACTTGCACAGCAAGAGTGCCGCTGGATCTGGAAACTGGACACTTTGCATCCCAATGGACTTAATGAAACCATTAGTTTCGCACCATTTTTGCCCACTAATCAGTGAAATTTCTTATGTATGTGTATTGGGTAATTTAGGTATTTGACCATTACTTCTTTTAATTCCGTTTTTTATTATTTTGTGTTATCTGCCTAATTTTCAATGCTTTTTATTTCTTTATTCTTGGTTTGTTGGTTGGTATCCTTTATTTTTAATATCTTTCTTTTATTTTTGTAATAGTTTTTCTACTTACCGATGGGCTTTTTTTCTCGGATGACAGTATCCAATTGGATTGGAGTCTATTGATTTTCCTGTTGAAAAGATAAAAGGAGAAGAATACGTGTTTGGATTTGCATATGCACATACTGTTTTTCTTAATTTCATAATATTGTTTTTGTATGTTTCTAGTTGCATCCAGTATTTGCTATATTTGCACTTTTCGGTCACTCTTCATATATTTAGTGTCCCTTTGGATTCATATGTCTCACTTTTAGTGAGCATTATGTTATTTCATGATGCTTCTATCTGTATACATGTTGTTTATATTTGCACATATAATAATTATATTTGTTTCACGTTGGTACTTGTTACCGTCTATTTGTATCTCACTTGCATTTGATATAATATCTAATTTATACATGCAATAATATCCATGGAGGTTCTTCTCTTTTACTTACGCTTGTACATCTTCCGGGATGTGCGCATGCGGGGATGGTGCTGGGGCGCGTCACGGCCGTGGGCGTCTCTATCTGGGGCGGATCGGGTCACGCGGGCGGTTCGCGGTCATGTGACTTATCACGTGGCGGCGTCCGCTCGCGTCATCCGCTCCGCCTTCGGATGACGTCCGTGGCCAGCTGGCGCTCGTCCTGCGTCATTCCACGCATGCGCCCGATAAGATATTCCGGTCATCATTCCGACTATTTGATTGGTCCATCTTTATTTAAAAGGTTCCCCGCCAGCTGACCCTACACACGCCCCCTGACGAAGGATCTCCGAAACACGTGTTGGGCCGGCTGGCTGGCACAATTATACACACCGATGGCTACAGGTATTATCCTTCATGTTTTTGGGCCCTTAATTCGTTTTTGATCTTGGTATTTTACCTCAGATATAGCCCATATGTATTATGACGGTTATCCGTGGGTATGGTGAGATGCTGGCGCACTTACATCGCCATGTCTTTTTATGTACTATGATATAGACCACTTTGGCTTTATTTGCACCTTATATTTATAGTTTTTATTATAGGTGCCATATATATTATTCATGGTGATGTTCTGCATTGCTTGCACCTGCTCCATATCCTGAGTTATTGTGCCATCTTGTGTGTTTTTCATGTTTCACACTAAGTGTTATTTATTTACATTCTGATATTCATTATTCCTGTGTCAGCCCCCCTCTTATCATCATTTTAAACCTTTTTGATGTTTTTATGATATTGTTACAATAAAATTTAATGATTTTATTACAATTGTGGTTTTTTGGTTATATTCTTTTGGTTCTATGATTATATAATAGCCTTATCAGTAATTATTTGGAGTGTGAGACTTCATTTGGTGATAGTCCTGTGTACACACCATTGTGCTCCTGTTGGTTTTAATCGGTGTAAATATAAATTTTCAGATGTCTCTCCCATATAATAGTAATGATCATGATCCTCTTTATAGCTTTAGGTACCATAATAAATCACTGCACAGCACAGGGATAATACACACAGTGATGTCACAGTACAGGGATAATACACACAGTGATATCACAGTACAGGGTTAACACACAGTGATGTCACAATACAGGGTTAAATTATTGACTGTTCTCAGTGAGAGGAACAAAATTATAATCTTGTGATACCTTTTAATGGCTAACTAAAATAAAATAAAGGGATGTTACAAAGCAAGCTTTCGAGACATCGAGAAACACAAATATATGCACAAACAGAGCAGAGGGATGGCATAATAAAAGACATTTAAATAAACAAACACTGAGCTTAGAAAGTGAATCCTTAATTAGCTTTGATTAGTGGTGTGAGAGTTGTAGGATCCATGTAGGATCAGAGGTCTAGTGAGTTTCTATAATGACTCCTCAGATTTTATAATGGGTCATGAATCCTCCTGACAGATTGAGTCCTGTGTAGAGTTGAGCGCGGTTCGCGGTTCGAGGTTCTCCAGTTCTAGGCTCGAGTGATTTTCGGGCCTGTTCTAGATCGAACTAGAACTCGAGCTTTTTGCAAAAGCTCGATAGTTCTAGAAACGTTCGAGAACGGTTCTAGCAGCAAAAAAACAGCTAATTCCTAGCTGGCTTTCCGCTGTAATAGTGTAAGTCACTCTGTGACTCACACTATTATGACATTTCAGTGTATAGTGTGCGGGAACAGCGCCTTCAGATCACTGCTGTTTCTATAATGGCGATCGCCATTTTTTTTTTTTTTTCCTTGTCTTCCTTCCCTAAGCGCGCGCGTCTTGTGGGGCGGGCCAGCATGTCAGCCAATCCCAGACACACACAGCTAAGTGGACTTTTAGCCAGAGAAGCAACGGCATGTGTGATAGGATGTCCATGTCACATGTCCCTGCATTATAAAACCGGACATTTTCCTCCAGCACGCCATTATCTCTTCTGCGTCTTTGGTGTCAGACATCACTGTCGCAGCTCCGTCCTTTGTCCTATCGCTGATACAGCTGTATGCGCTCCATACACAGCGCTGGACAGCTTAGGGAGAGCACTTTCTATCAGTCCTTTTAAGGGCTCAAACCGGTAGGGTCAGAGCCATAGGTGACAGGTCCTGAAAACAGCGACAGCGTCTGTGTAGCCAAGGTCAGGGATTTCGTCGCTGCATTTCACCATTAGGAGGGAATAGAAAGGCAGGCTTTCATTCCTCTACCCAGAGCCCCACAATCCTGGCACTGTACCCTCCTGTCCTCTGCACACTCCAACTCTTTTTAACTAAGCCATTATGCTAGCAAACAGTCAGTGTACCTAGTGGCATCCTAAACGTGGCTATTGGACTTGTGTAGTCACAGTAGTGCAAAGATATTTGCAGCACGTCTGCCTGCATTGCACACTCAAACTCTTTTTAACTAAGCCATTATACTAGCAAACAGTCAGTGTACCTAGTGGCATCCTAAACGTGGCTATTGTACTTTTGTGTAGTCAAACTAGTGGAAAGATATTTGCAGCATGTCTGCCTGCATTGCACACTCCAACTCTTTTTAACTAAGCCATTATACTAGCAAACAGTCAGTGTACCTAGTGGCATCCTAAACGTGGCTATTGTACTTTCGTGTAGTCAAACTAGTGCAAAGATATTTGCAGCACGTCTGCCTGCATTGCACACTCAAACTCTTTTTAACTAAGCCATTATACTAGCAAACAGTCAGTGTACCTAGTGGCATCCTAAACGTGGCTATTGGACTTTTGTGTAGTCAAACTAGTGGAAAGATATTTGCAGCATGTATGCCTGCATTGCACACTCCAACTCTTTTTAACTAAGCCATTATACTAGCAAACAGTCAGTGTACCTAGTGGCATCCTAAACGTGGCTATTGGACTTTTGTGTAGTCAAACTAGTGGAAAGATATTTGCAGCACGTCTGCCTGCATTGCACACTCCAACTCTTTTTAACTAAGCCATTATACTAGCAAACAGTCAGTGTACCTAGTGGCATCCTAAACGTGGCTATTGGACTTTTGTGTAGTCAAACTAGTGGAAAGATATTTGCAGCATGTCTGCCTGCATTGCACACTCCAACTCTTTTTAACTAAGCCATTATACTAGCAAACAGTCAGTGTACCTAGTGGCATCCTAAACGTGGCTATTGGACTTTTGTGTAGTCAAACTAGTGGAAAGATATTTGCAGCATGTCTGCCTGCATTGCACACTCCAACTCTTTTTAACTAAGCCATTATACTAGCAAACACTCAGTGTACCTAGTGGCATCCTAAACGTGGCTATTGTACTTTTGTGTAGTCAAACTAGTGCAAAGATATTTGCAGCACATCTGCCTGCATTGCACACTCAAACTTTTTTTAACTAAGCCATTATACTAGCAAACAGTCAGTGTACCTAGTGGCATCCTAAACGTGGCTATTGTACTTTTGTGTAGTCAAACTAGTGCAAAGATATTTGCAGCACGTCTGCCTGCATTGCACACTCAAACTTTTTTTAACTAAGCCATTATACTAGCAAACACTCAGTGTACCTAGTGGCATCCTAAACGTGGCTATTGTACTTTTGTGTAGTCAAACTAGTGGAAAGATATTTGCAGCATGTCTGCCTGCATTGCACACTCCAACTCTTTTTAACTAAGCCATTATACTAGCAAACAGTCAGTGTACCTAGTGGCATCCTAAACGTGGCTATTGGACATTTGTCTAGTCACACTAGTGCAAAGACATTTGCAGCACCTCTGCCTGCATTGCACACTCCAACTCATTATAACTAAGCCATTATACTAGCAAACACTCAGTGTACCTAGTGGCATCCTAAACGTGGCTATTGGACTTTGCTATAGTCCCACTAGTGCAAAGACATTTGCAGCACCTCTGCCTGCATTGCACACTCCAACTCATTATAACTAAGCTATTATACTAGCAAACACTCAGTGTATTTAGTGGCATCCTAAACGTGGCTATTGGACATTTGTCTAGTCCCACTAGTGCAAAGACATTTGCAGCACCTCTGCCTGCATTGCACACTCCAACTCATTATAACTAAGCCATTATACTAGCAAACACTCAGTGTACCTAGTGGCATCCTAAACGTGGCAATTGGACTTTGCTATAGTCCCACTAGTGCAAAGACATTTGCAGCACCTCTGCCTGCATTGCACACTCCAACTCATTATAACTAAGCCATTATACTAGCAAACACTCAGTGTACCTAGTGGCATCCTAAACGTGGCAATTGGACTTTGCTATAGTCCCACTAGTGCAAAGACATTTGCAGCAACTCTGCCTGCATTGCTCACTCCAACTCATTATAACTAAGCCATTATACTAGCAAACACTCAGTGTACCTAGTGGCATCCTAAACGTGGCTATTGGACATTTGTCTAGTCCGACTAGTGCAAAGACATTTGCAGCACCTCTTCCTGCATTGCACACTCCAACTCATTATAACAAAGCCATTATACTAGCAAACACTCAGTGTACCTAGTGGCATCCTAAACGTGGCTATTGGACATTTGTCTAGTCACACTAGTGCAAAGACATTTGCAGCACCTCTGCCTGCATTGCACACTCCAACTTGTTACGAGGGGGACCCGGGGAAGCGTGCCAAGATGGGAAATGGACTGCTTCCGCCGGTCAAGGTCCACTGTGCGGTGTAAGGGACCGCCGCTATGGTGGGTGAAGAGTGAGCGGGTTGCTGCTAGCGATCGTCTGGAATGTCACAGACGATCTATGTACACCGATCTGCCCTAACCCGTGAGGGTTGTATGGCACAGATCTCACGGCTCGGTGTACCTGTTGCACGGGGAAGCACAGAGGTGCCCACGCACGTATGCCAGTGGAAGTCACGAGAATATGGCACGAGGGTAGCACAGAGGTGCCCACGCACGTGTGCTTTCAATAACCAGGTGAGTCCAATGGAGACTTGAGGAGCTCCCCTGGGACAGGAACACGGCCTGTTGACGGGGGTACTGCCGGAGCAGCAAGGCAGGAACACGGCCTGCAAACGAGGTACTGCCGGAGCAGCAAGGGCCAAGCCCACAAGAGACAGTAATGCCTGAGCAGTGGCGTGGCAGCACGCTGCCAGACATCCAAACATAGAAGGACGGTCGCGCGCCGCCATGATGGCAGGGGGAGCTTTTAAGGAGGTGCAGCTCCACCCGAGGGCGGGCGCGAGGCGGAGATGACGGACTTGACCCAATCAGGGTCCACGACGTCCCAGCCTGGCCAGTCAGGATTCACCACGTCACCAGCCTTGTCATCAAGCCGTGTGACGTCAGTGAGCGAATCAGGACCCACCACGCATTGCACATGCTCACCCTCCTGCCTCTGGGAAATAGAGGCGGGATCCTCGGTCTCACAATGTGGAGAGATAACGGGAATCTCACTGCTTCCCTGAGCAGTAAACCTCTGCACATTGCGCAACCTCACAGACCTTCGAGGGTGCTGAGCAGGAGGAGCTGTGGCAGGCAAGGAATGGGAGACCGCCTCATTTCTTGCAACAGGAGTACCACTAGGTGTCACCCTTGTGCTGCCTCTCTGAGGAGGTTTCTCCTGCACTCTGCGCAGTCTGGCAGACCTTCGGCGCTGCAGAGCAGGAGCGCTCGTGGCAGGCAAGGAGACTGTCTCATTCCTTGCCACAGGAGAGCCACGAGGTGTAACACCAACTCATTATAACTAAGCCATTATACTAGCAAACACTCAGTGTACCTAGTGGCATCCTAAACGTGGCTATTGGACTTTGCTATAGTCCCACTAGTGCAAAGACATTTGCAGCACCTCTGCCTGCATTGCACACTCCAACTCATTATAACTAAGCCATTATACTAGCAAACACTCAGTGTACCTAGTGGCATCCTAAACGTGGCTATTGGACATTTGTCTAGTCACACTAGTGCAAAGACATTTGCAGCACCTCTGCCTGCATTGCACACTCCAACTCATTATAACTAAGCCATTATACTAGCAATTTTTGCTGCCAGTTTAAGGGCCGTAGTTGCATTGTCAGGGATATTTATTCTTTATTATTCTGCTGTTAATAAAGCTAGACCACCACTGCAATCTACACCACCTCTCAATTTTTACTACCACATTTTCAGTGCACAATCTTGTCGCAATCAACATGAGTGGCAAAATGACAGATGCTGGTGGAAAGGGGAAGAGGCGTGGTGGAAAAGGCAAAAAAGGTTTTGTCCGTGGGGAAGGTGGCAAAGCTCCATTATCATCTGCTGAAGATAGAGCATCTACCAGCAAAAGTAAGATGTCTACTACTTACCGTGGACAATCCGATGTGCTCCCTTTTTTACGGACACGAACAACAGGAACAAAGGTAGATGATGGCCAAAAAAGGAAAATGCTTGAATGGATCTCAAGTGGTCCAACAAGTGCCCTCTCAGCCACTTCAAGTACCGCATCCAAAAAACACCAGTCCTCTGAGTTGTCATCCCAATCAAACTTGCTTTCTCCCAGCTCTGAAGTCTCCATCAGCCCTGCACAGTATGGTGGAACTGAGATGGCTGAGTCTGCAGAGCTGTTCAGTCACACTATAGCCTGGGAATCAGAGGTCTGCTCCCAAGCTACAGTGAGTACAGAACAGGAAATGGTCTGCAGTGATGCCCAGAACCTTTGTGACTCTGATTCAGGCCGTGAGGACCAAGTTTCTGAGCATAATGTTGACCCTTTGTCACAAACTGTAACACCTGTGGTTATAGACAATGAGGAACATACTGATGAAGATGAGACGCAGATACCCGATTGGGATGACAACTTAAATATTCGGTCAGGGCAAGAAGAGGCTCGGTCTGAGGGGGAGGGGAGTGCAAACACAACAATTGATGATGAAGTTCTAGATCCCACCTACTGTCAACCCACAGTCAGGCTGTTACGGTTGCTGCGAGCACTGGAGACTATGTCCAGATTTCTTGCTACTGCACATGTGCGAGCGCTGGAGACTAAGTCCAGATTTCTTGCTACTGCACATGTGCGAGCGCTGGAGACTAAGTCCAGATTTCTTGCTACTGCACATGTGCGAGCGCTGGAGACTAAGTCCAGATTTCTTGCTACTGCACATGTGCGAGCGCCGGAGACTAAGTCCAATCTTGGAGCCATTGCACATGTGCGGGTGACATCATCGCTGACACGAGGTCACATGTCTCTGACACCTTCTATGCCGATTGGTCGCTGGTCATGTGCTTGTGACGTCTTGCTCGGTGATAGGCCAGCATGACGTCACTCCTGTCGTTCTGGCAGCGGATTGGCTCTGGTGTCCTCCATCTTGGATGAGGCACAGAGTCTATATAAGACCCTGACACACGCCGCATGGTGCTCAGTCCTCTTGGTTCATGCATATGAGTAGACGCTCTGTGCGCGTTCCTCTAGGCATTCCTCTGTCTATGCTAGGTGAGCGCTACCGGCAGGGTAGCGTTCTTATACCTTACAGCTTCGGCTGCTGTCCGTATCCTTACCTCTTAGGGGAGCGGACATAGGCAGGTGCCTGAGGCACATGGTCTGGCTGGGCCTTGTGATTCTACTCGTAGGTGGACGTTGCCGCTAGGGTAACGTTCCTTATACTGCGTCTGGCAGTTGTTCGTATCCTCGCACACTAGGGGAGCGAACAGAGGTAGGAGCTTTGTGCGGCTTACGCTGCTGTTCGTCTCTTTTGCACCACTAGAAGAGCGGACCTAGGCAGGTGCCATATCTAGTGGTTCGTGTCCTCGCACACTAGTGGAGCGAACGCAGGTAGGAGCTTTGTGCGGCTTATGCTGCTGTTCGTCTCTTTTGCACCACTAGAAGAGCGGACCTAGGTAGGTGCCATTTCGCACACATTGCCTTTGTCTCTGTGATTATTAACAGAGATCATTCCACACACCCTCCAAGTAAGGGAGGAATTGCTTTACTTATTATATTTACTTACTTATTATATCCTTCTGTGAGTTAACAGAGGTATTGCACTCTGCCATAGTCTGCAGCAAAGTCTTTGCACGGTGGACCCTGACTGTCTGATACTCCTTTCGGTTATTATCAGACAGCCCCCCGTAACATTAGGACTGAGCCAAGGGTCTGGCAGTTATGGCAGAATATCAGCAGTTACACCGTTACATACAAGTACTTGAGTCACGGCTCAAGAGTATAGAGGATAAACCTCAGACCATGGTGACATCTGCACATGATCCTCGACTTGCTCTGCCAAACAGATATTCTGGCGATGCCAGATCATGTCGTGGTTTCATTAGTCAGTGTCAGATACACCTAGAGGTCAACTCTTCTCGCTTCTCTACGGAGAGGTCCAGAGTAGGCTTTATCATCTCCTTACTTCAGGACAAAGCCTTAGAATGGGCGACTCCCCTATGGGAGCGCTCTGATGTGGTTACTCTGAGACATCAAGACTTTCTTGATGCTCTTAAGGCGGTATTCATGGGTCCGCAGGTTACCCATGATGCGGCCCTGAGACTGTTAGATCTATCTCAGGGTTCGTTATCCACTAGTTCTTATGCCATTGCTTTTAGAACTCTGGTGGCAGAACTAGATTGGCCAGAGAAGGTGTTGATTCCTATCTTCTGGAGAGGGTTGGCAAGCTATGTCAAGGATGCCCTTGCTACTCGTGAGGTCCCTGCTTCTCTGGAGGACTTGATCACAGTAGCAACGAGGATCGATGTACGCCATAAGGAACGTAGACTCGAGGTCTCTTCCTCACGCCCTAAGCATCGGGCTATTCCAGTTGTTGAGGGTCCACTACCATCTTCCTCAGCATCTGAAACATCTCCCACTCCTATGGAGTTAGGTCATACGTTCTCCAGACTACGCAAGTCTGGTCCTCCTATATGTTACGTATGTCGTCAGGCTGGGCACTATGCCAACAAGTGTCCTAGTCGTCAGGGAAACTCCCTGGTCTAGTAACCATTAGAGGGGGGTTACTAGAGACGTCTTCTGCACCCTCTAAGTGTTGTATCCCAGGTCAGCTCTCGTTATCTGAGAATACATGGCCTATTATGGCTTTTGTGGATTCCGGAGCTGACGGGATTTTTGTGTCCTCAGGATTTGTAAAGGGACACAATATTCCCTCTATCATGTTAGAGGCGCCTATTCCTGTCCGTGTTGTTAATGGAACTATGTTGTCTGACTCCATTACATTGAGGACAGTTCCCTTGCGCCTTTCCCTGTCTCAGGGTCACATAGAGGAGATTTCTTTTCTTGTTTTGCCTGAGGGTATAGACGACGTCCTTCTGGGTCTTCCATGGCTTCGGACTCATGCTCCTCACATTGACTGGGAGTCTGACAGCATTATTAGTTGGGGTTCGAAATGTCAGTCCCGATGTCTTCCCTTACCACCTAAGGTCGTTGCGGTTGCATCAACTGATCTCTCTCCCATACCTACACCCTATTTGGATTTCGCTGACGTGTTCTCCAAACAGGGTGCTGAGGTTCTTCCACCCCATAGGCCGTATGACTGTGCCATAGACCTTATCCCAGGTTCGGTTCCACCTAAAGGCAGGGTTTACCCCCTGTCGATACCTGAGTCGGAGGCCATGTCGACCTATATAAGAGAGAGTTTAGAGAAGGGGTTCATTCGTAAGTCTGTCTCTCCCGCGGGAGCTGGGTTTTTCTTTGTTCGGAAGAAAGAGGGTGATTTGCGTCCCTGCATAGATTACAGGGGTCTCAACGCAATCACAATAAAGAACAAATACCCATTACCTTTAATTTCGGAGCTCTTTGACAGACTGAGAGGAGCTCAAGTTTTTACGAAGTTGGATCTGCGGGGTGCGTATAACTTGGTACGAATTCGAAAGGGTGACGAATGGAAGACCGCTTTTAACACCCGAGACGGTCACTATGAATACCTCGTCATGCCTTTTGGGTTATGTAATGCACCCGCAGTATTTCAGGACTTCGTAAACGATGTGTTCAGGGATTTACTGTTATCCTCAGTAGTGGTGTATCTAGACGACATACTGATTTTTTCTCCTGATCTGGAGACTCATCGTCAGGATGTCGTTCGTGTCCTTTCCCGTTTAAGGGAGCACTCATTGTTTGCTAAACTCGAGAAATGTGTATTCGAGCAGTCCTCATTGCCTTTTTTGGGTTACATTATCTCACAAGAGGGTCTGGCTATGGATCCTGCGAAGCTCTCTGCTGTCCTGCAATGGTCCGAACCTCATTCCTTGAAGGCGGTGCAACGCTTCTTAGGATTCATAAATTATTACAGGCAGTTCATACCCCATTTTTCTACTTTGGTGGCCCCTTTGGTGGCCTTGACTAAGAAAGGTGCTAATCCCAAAGCCTGGTCTACTGAGACATCTCAGGCTTTTGAGGCAGTAAAAAGACACTTTTCAACTGCTCCCGTTCTTCAAAGACCCGATGAGAATAAGCCCTTCCTCTTAGAGGTTGATGCCTCTTCAGTGGGTGCTGGTGCGGTCTTGTATCAAAAGAACGGTGCAGGTAGAAAAAGGCCGTGTTTCTTCTTTGCTAAAACCTTTTCACCGGCAGAGAGAAACTATACCATTGGGGATAGGGAACTGCTCGCCTTGAGATTAGCCTTGGAGGAGTGGCGTCACTTGCTGGAAGGAGCGAAACATCCTTTCCAGGTCTATACAGACCATAAGAATCTGACGTACTTACAAACCGCTCAGCGTCTGAATCCTCGCCAAGCCCGCTGGTCCTTGTTTTTCTCCCGCTTTCACTTCTCCATCAACTATCTGTCTGGGAGTAAGAATAACAAGGCAGACGCCCTGTCTCGCTCTATGCTTTCTACCCAGGAAGAGATTGACGAACCTCGTCTTATCCTTCCCTCCAGGGTTTTTCATACGCTCTCCCCTGTGACGTTAGACCAAATCCCACCGGGCAAGACCTTTGTTCCGCCTGATCGACAGAATGATATACTGTCATGGGCCCACACCTCAAAGGTGGGTGGGCATTTTGGTATTAGGCGGACACGAGAGTTACTGGAGAGGTGGTATTGGTGGCCACACTTAGCCAGCCACGTCAAGAGATATGTCGGTTCCTGCTACTCGTGTGCTCGCAACCGTCCATTACGGCAGAGACCGGCTGGGCTCTTGCATCCTTTACCAGTGCCAGATAGACCATGGGAGGTGGTAGGCATGGACTTTGTGGGTGATCTTCCATGTGCACAGGGACATAGATTTGTGTGGGTCATTACGGACCATTTCTCCCGGATGGTTCATCTCGTACCGTTATCGAGAATCCCATCTTCCAGGGTACTAGCCAAACTATTCCTCAAGCATGTCTTTAGGCTTCACGGGATGCCAGATCGTATCATTTGTGATAGAGGCCCGCAATTTACTTCCCGTTTCTGGCGAGATCTTTGTAGCCTTCTGCAAATTGAGTTGAATCTCTCTTCGGCATACCATCCGGAGACTAATGGTTTGGTTGAACGTACCAATCAATCTATGATTATATACCTTCGACACTTTGTTGCTGAGAACCACGATAACTGGTCCTCCCTCCTACCCTGGGCAGAATTTGCCCTTAACAATTCGCTGGCTGAGGCCACTGGGCAGACACCGTTCGTACTCAATAATGGGCAACACCCTAGGGTACCGGTACCGTTTCCCGCTGCTGCACCTCCTCCTCTTGTGGCCGACTGGGCAACTAATGCCAGAGAGGTTTGGGATCGGACTCAAGAGTCGATCCAAGCAGCTAAGGACCGTATGAAGACGGTGTCCGATCGGTTTCGTCGCCCGGCTCCTGTCTTTTCTCCAGGGGACTTTGTGTGGCTCTCTGCAAAACACGTGAGACTTAGAGTGAGCTCTGTCAAATTTGCTCCTCGCTTCCTGGGTCCTTATGAGGTTCTTCGACAGGTAAATCCTGTAGTCTATCAATTGAAGTTACCTGTCCATCTTAGGATTCATGACAAATTCCATGTCTCACTGCTAAAGCCGGCTATTTTACCTCACGCTCGTGAAGTGCACTCTCCTGCCTCTGATTCCTCTCGCTCTAGCTATGAGGTCCGAGCCATAGTTGGTTCTAAGATGGTTAGAGGGCGCAGGTTCTTCTTGATAGATTGGGAGGGCTATGGCCCGGAACATCGCTCTTGGGAGCCTGAGGAGGCTGTCCATGCTCCCGACTTAGTTGCCGATTACCTGCGTCGCCGGGAGGGGGGCCCTTGAGGGGGAGGTACTGTTACGGTTGCTGCGAGCACTGGAGACTATGTCCAGATTTCTTGCTACTGCACATGTGCGAGCGCTGGAGACTAAGTCCAGATTTCTTGCTACTGCACATGTGCGAGCGCTGGAGACTAAGTCCAGATTTCTTGCTACTGCACATGTGCGAGCGCTGGAGACTAAGTCCAGATTTCTTGCTACTGCACATGTGCGAGCGCCGGAGACTAAGTCCAATCTTGGAGCCATTGCACATGTGCGGGTGACATCATCGCTGACACGAGGTCACATGTCTCTGACACCTTCTATGCCGATTGGTCGCTGGTCATGTGCTTGTGACGTCTTGCTCGGTGATAGGCCAGCATGACGTCACTCCTGTCGTTCTGGCAGCGGATTGGCTCTGGTGTCCTCCATCTTGGATGAGGCACAGAGTCTATATAAGACCCTGACACACGCCGCATGGTGCTCAGTCCTCTTGGTTCATGCATATGAGTAGACGCTCTGTGCGCGTTCCTCTAGGCATTCCTCTGTCTATGCTAGGTGAGCGCTACCGGCAGGGTAGCGTTCTTATACCTTACAGCTTCGGCTGCTGTCCGTATCCTTACCTCTTAGGGGAGCGGACATAGGCAAGTGCCTGAGGCACATGGTCTGGCTGGGCCTTGTGATTCTACTCGTAGGTGGACGTTGCCGCTAGGGTAACGTTCCTTATACTGCGTCTGGCAGTTGTTCGTATCCTCGCACACTAGGGGAGCGAACAGAGGTAGGAGCTTTGTGCGGCTTACGCTGCTGTTCGTCTCTTTTGCACCACTAGAAGAGCGGACCTAGGCAGGTGCCATATCTAGTGGTTCGTGTCCTCGCACACTAGTGGAGCGAACGCAGGTAGGAGCTTTGTGCGGCTTATGCTGCTGTTCGTCTCTTTTGCACCACTAGAAGAGCGGACCTAGGTAGGTGCCATTTCGCACACATTGCCTTTGTCTCTGTGATTATTAACAGAGATCATTCCACACACCCTCCAAGTAAGGGAGGAATTGCTTTACTTATTATATTTACTTACTTATTATATCCTTCTGTGAGTTAACAGAGGTATTGCACTCTGCCATAGTCTGCAGCAAAGTCTTTGCACGGTGGACCCTGACTGTCTGATACTCCTTTCGGTTATTATCAGACAGCCCCCCGTAACACAGGCACTCGAGGAGGTCAACAGAGGTGGTGGAGGAGGATGCAACTGATGACGAAGTTACCTTGCGCCTTCCTGGACAGAGTCGGAGTACTGGTAGCACGTCTACAACTGCATCCTCAGCCACCACTCTGCCTCTGAGCATTATTCGGGGTGGATCAACAGGTCGCATGGCCTCTAAGCCTTGCCTAGCCTGGTCCTTTTTTGACATAGAAAAAGATCGCCCAAATTATGTGATCTGTAAAATTTGTCATGGTTCTCTTAGTAGAGGTCAAAACCTCAGCAGTTTGACAACTTCTTCCATGAATCGTCACATGAATAAATATCATATGGCCCGGTGGGAAGCTCACCGTGCTGCAATGCGGCCTAGCGGAGCGAACCATCCACCGCCTGCCCCTTCCAGTGCATCCGCGCGCTCGTCATCTTCTAGGACTGTGGGGACAGCTGTCACACCTGTTTTTCCACCCACAACTTCCACCACTGTAACCGCAACAGGCAGTTTGCTTGGTAGGTCGTCAGTTGGTTTGGAAGGGGAAACAAGTGAGTGTGTACAGCTCTCTCAGACATCGATAGCACCAACGTTGGATGAAGGCAACATCATGTCTCCGCCTGCACTTTCCTCACAAACCTGCATTTTTCCAGGGACACCCTACTCAACACCGTCTACACACAGCAGCCAGATCTCTGTCCCTCAGATGTGGTCAAATAAAAGGCCACTTCCTGCGACCCATGACAAAGCTAAGAGGTTGACTCTATCCCTCTGTAAGCTGTTGGCTACCGAAATGCTGCCTTTCCGCCTAGTGGACACACAGGATTTTAGAGACCTTATGTCTGTCGCTGTGCCCCAGTACCAGATGCCTAGTCGCCACTACTTCTCTAAGAAAGGTGTGCCCGCGCTACACCAGCATGTCGCACACAACATCACCGCTTCATTGAGAAACTCTGTGTGTGAACGGGTGCATTTCACCACCGATACTTGGACCAGTAAGCATGGACAGGGACGTTACATGTCGCTCCCTGGGCACTGGGTAACTATGGTGATAGATGGTGAAGGGTCTGCTGCACAAGTCTTGCCGTCCCCACGACTTGTGTGTCAATCCTCTGTCTGTCCAAGTTACGCCACTGCTTCTGCATCCTCCACCTCATCTGGGTCCTCCACCTCCGCCCCAAGCCTGCCTGGTCAGGCCACCAGCGTTCTCACTGCGCAGAAGGAATCACGCACCCCTCATTACTATGCTGGCAGCAGAGCGCAACGGCATCAGGCGGTCTTTAGCTTGACATGTCTTGGGAATAAGAGTCACACAGCTGAGGAGTTGTGGTCAGCTCTGCGGTCCGAGTTTAATAAATGGTTGTCTCCACTCAACCTGCAGCCTGGTAAGGCCGTGTGCGACAATGCTGCAAACCTGGGTGCGGCCCTTCGCCTGGGCAAGGTGATACACCTACCTTGTATGGCTCACGTGTTGAACCTTGTCGTGCAGCAATTTTTAACACACTATCCCGGCCTAGATGGCCTTCTGAACAGGGCACGAAAACTGTCTGCTCACTTGCGCCGTTCAAGCGCCGCAGCTGAGCGACTTGCATCGCTCCAGAAGTCTTTCGGCCTGCCGGTTCATCGCCTGAAATGCGATGTGGCGACACGCTGGAATTCAACTCTCCACATGTTACAGCGACTGTGGCAGCACCGCCGAGCCCTGGTGCAATACGTCATGACGTATAGCCTGGGCCAACGAGATGCAGAGGTGGGGCAGATCACCCTGATGGAGTGGTCTCAGATCAAGGACCTATGCACCCTTCTGCACAGTTTCGACATGGCGACGAATATGTTTAGCGCTGACAATGCCATTATCAGCATGACGATTCCAGTCATTTACATGCTGGAGCACACGCTAAACACTATTCGAAGTCAGGGGGTGGGACAACAGGAAGGGGATGAACTACAGGAGGATTCATATGCGCAAGACACAACAACATCACCAAGGTCCAGACGTTCATCATCACCAAGGCGCCAGGCATGGGACCATGGGGGACAGGGATCAACAAGGGCGCATGGTAGCAGGCGAGATGTTGAGGAAGGTGCAGGAGGACATGAAGAAATGGAGGACGAACTGTCCATGGACATGGAAGACTCAGCAGATGAGGGAGACCTTGGTCAAATTTCAGTTGAAAGAGGTTGGGGGGAGATGTCAGAGGAAGAAAGAACGGTTAGCACCTCTATGCCACAAACACAGCGTGGACTTGGTCCGCATGGCTGCGCAAGACACATGAGTGCCTTCTTGTTGCACTACCTCCAACATGACCATCGTATTGTCAAAATTAGAAGTGATGATGACTACTGGCTTGCCACACTATTAGATCCCCGGTACAAGTCCAAATTTTGTGACATAATTCCAGCCATAGAAAGGGACGCACGTATGCAGGAGTATCAGCAGAAGCTGTTACTCGATCTTAGATCCGCTTTTCCACCAAACAACCGTGCAGGTGCAGGGAGTGAATCTCCCAGTTGTAACTTGACAAACATGGGACGGTCTCGTCATCTTCAACAGTCTACACATACCAGTAGGACCGTATCTGGTGCTGGTAACAGCAATTTTATGGAATCTTTTCATAATTTTTTTAGACACTCCTTTGCAAGGCCACCAGAGACAACAAGTCTGACACATAGTCAACGGCTGGAGAGGATGATACAGGAGTATCTACAAATGAACATCGATGCCATGACTTTGCAAATGGAGCCTTGCTCATTTTGGGCTTCAAATCTAGAAAAATGGCCAGAGCTATCCAGTTACGCCTTGGAGATTTTGTCGTGTCCAGCTGCCAGCGTTGTCTCTGAACGTGTCTTCAGTGCTGCTGGGTGTGTGCTGACAGATAAGCGCACGCGTCTGTCCACTGACAATGTGGACAGACTGACGTTCATCAAAATGAACAAGTCATGGATCCAGAAGGAATTTACAACCCCTGTGTCATCCTGGGGAGAGTAAATGCTTGTGGATTTGGAATGTGCTTGATGCAAATCTAGCTGTGAAGTGTACAACTAGGGCACAAGTGCTGCCACTGAATGGGTGTGTGTGTGTGGGGCGCATTTTTTGGAAAAAAGGGAGGCTCCGCTTGGAATAACCCTTGCTTGATGTCTTTTTAAAAGAAGCCAAGATGAACAGAGCTGGGATCAGGAAAGACTTTGCTACCTACCCCGGTGTCATCCTGGGGACAGATAAGAATGGCGTATTTTGGAATGTGCTTGATGCAAATCTAGCTGTGAAGTGTACAACTAGGGCACAAGTGCTGCCACTGAATGGGTGGATGTGTGTGGGGCACAATTTTTGGAAAAAAGTGAGGCTCCGCTTGGAGTAACCCTTGCTTACATTGTTTTTAAAAGGAGCCAAGATGAACAAGTCATGGTTCAGCAAAGACTTTATCTACCTACCCCGGTGTCATGCTGGGGACGGTTAATTATGGCGTATTTTTGAATGTGCTTGATGCAAATCAAAACATCCTGTTTGCAACTAGGGCACAAGTGCTGCCACTGATGGGGTGTCTGTGTGCCCAATTTTTGGAAAAAAGGGAGACTCCGCTTGGAGTAACCCTTGCTTGCTGTGTTTTTTAAAAATGATCCAAGATGAACAGAGCTGGGATCAGGAAAGACTTTGCTACCTACCCCGGTGTCATCCTGGGGACGGATAAGAATGGCGTATTTTGGAATGTACTTGATGCAAATCTAGCTGTGAAGTGTACAACTAGGGCACAAGTGCTGCCACTGAATGGGTGGGTGTGTGTGGGGCACAATTTTTGGAAAAAAGGGAGGCTCCGCTTGGAGTAACCCTTGCTTGATGTGTTTTTAAAAGAAGCCAAGATGAACAGAGCTGGGATCAGGAAAGACTTTGCTACCTACCCCGGTGTCATCCTGGGGACAGATAAGAATGGCGTATTTTGGAATGTGCTTGATGCAAATCTAGCTGTGAAGTGTACAACTAGGGCACAAGTGCTGCCACTGAATGGGTGGATGTGTGTGGGGCACAATTTTTGGAAAAAAGTGAGGCTCCGCTTGGAGTAACCCTTGCTTACATTGTTTTTAAAAGGAGCCAAGATGAACAAGTCATGGTTCAGCAAAGACTTTATCTACCTACCCCGGTGTCATGCTGGGGACGGTTAATTATGGCGTATTTTTGAATGTGCTTGATGCAAATCAAAACATCCTGTTTGCAACTAGGGCACAAGTGCTGCCACTGATGGGGTGTCTGTGTGCCCAATTTTTGGAAAAAAGGGAGACTCCGCTTGGAGTAACCCTTGCTTGCTGTGTTTTTTAAAAATGATCCAAGATGAACAGAGCTGGGATCAGGAAAGACTTTGCTACCTACCCCGGTGTCATCCTGGGGACGGATAAGAATGGCGTATTTTGGAATGTACTTGATGCAAATCTAGCTGTGAAGTGTACAACTAGGGCACAAGTGCTGCCACTGAATGGGTGGGTGTGTGTGGGGCACAATTTTTGGAAAAAAGGGAGGCTCCGCTTGGAGTAACCCTTGCTTGATGTGTTTTTAAAAGAAGCCAAGATGAACAGAGCTGGGATCAGGAAAGACTTTGCTACCTACCCCGGTGTCATCCTGGAGACGGATAAGAATGGCGTATTTTGGAATGTACTTGATGCAAATCTAGCTGTGAAGTGTACAACTAGGGCACAAGTGCTGCCACTGAATGGGTGGGTGTGTGTGGGGCACAATTTTTGGAAAAAAGGGAGACTCCGCTTGGAGTAACCCTTGCTTACATTGTTTTTAAAAGGAGCCAAGATGAACAAGTCATGGTTCAGCAAAGACTTTATCTACCTACCCCGGTGTCTTGCTGGGGACGGTTAATTATGGCGTATTTTTGAATGTGCTTGATGCAAATCAAAACATCCTGTTTGCAACTAGGGCACAAGTGCTGCCACTGATGGGGTGTCTGTGTGCCCAATTTTTGGAAAAAAGGGAGACTCCGCTTGGAGTAATCCTTGCTTGCTGTGTTTTTTAAAAATGATCCAAGATGAACAGAGCTGGGATCAGGAAAGACTTTGCTACCTACCCCGGTGTCATCCTGGGGATGGATAAGAATGGCGTATTTTGAAATGTGCTTGATGCAAATCTAGCTGTGAAGTGTACAACTAGGGCACAAGTGCTGCCACTGATTGGGTGGGTGTGTGTGGGGCACAATTTTTGGAAAAAAGGGAGGCTCCGCTTGGAGTAACCCTTGCTTGATGTGTTTTTAAAAGTAGCCAAGATGAACAGAGCTGGGATCAGGAAAGACTTTGCTACCTACCCCGGTGTCATCCTGGGGACGGATAAGAATGGCGTATTTTGGAATGTGCTTGATGCAAATCTAGCTGTGAAGTGTACAACTAGGGCACAAGTGCTGCCACTGATTGGGTGTGTGTGTGTGGGGCACAATTTTTGGAAAAAAGGGAGGCTCCGCTTGGAGTAACCCTTGCTTGATGTGTTTTTAAAAGAAGCCAAGATGAACAGAGCTGGGATCAGGAAAGACTTTGCTACCTACCCTGGTGTCATCCTGGGGACGGTTAATTAGGCTGTATTTTTGAATGTGCTGAATGCAAATCTGGCTGTGAAGTGCACAACTAGGGCACAAGTGCTGCCACTGAATGGGTGGGTGTGTGTGGGGCACAATTTTTGGAAAAAAAGGGAGACTCCGCTTGGAGTAACCCTTGCTTGCTGTGTTTTTTAAAAGGAGCCAAGATGAACAAGCCATGGTTCAGCAAAGACTTTGCTACCTACCCCGGAGTCATCCTGGGGACGGTTAAGTATGGCCTATTTTTGAATGTGCTTGATGCAAATCTAGCTGTGAAGTGTACAACTGGGGCACAAGTGCTGCCACTGAATGGGTGGGTGTCTGTGGGGCCCAATTTTTGGAAAAAAAGGGAGACTACGCTTGGAGTCACCTTGCGGTGTTTTACATGATTTTAGAAGGGCGTGCCATGCCTATATCTGTGTGTCCTCCTCTTTTTCCTTGTCCAGCTGTTTTGTTTTCACATGAGTATATGTCCTTGTCACTTTCCCATGTGTTTGTGTTGTGTTGTGAATTGTTTGTCACCTTTTGGACACCTTTGAGGGTGTTTTCTAGGTGTTTTTATGTGTTTGTGATTGCCTGCCATTGTTTCCTATGCAGTTCGAGTTCGGTTCGTCGAACGTTCGACGAGCCGAACTCGAACGGGACCTCCGTTCGGCGAACCGACCTCGAGCCGAACCGGGACCGGTTCGCTCATCTCTAGTCCTGTGTCCACAGAGTTAAACATTGTGATGAATTTGTATTCCCAGACCCTGCGATGACTATGGTTTATGTTGTGTCCTGAAGCGCAGAAATGTTTGGCCACTGGTAAATGGATTTTTTTTGTCTGTAATTGTGTGGCGGTGAGATCTCATCCTTGCTCTCAGTCTCTGTCCTGTTTCTCCAACAAAGAGGCCCCCAATAGGACATATAGTGCACAGTATTAAGTACAGATTAAGTAAGGATTAAGTTGAAAGAGGAACATGTGAATGTCCCTGGAATTTTATAGTCCTTCTGTGTGTTAGGGATCTGTATCCGTTCTTTGGTCTCTACATGACTGCAGGTTTTGCAGCTCTTTACATTGCAAGGATAAGTTCCTCTTGATGTGTCAAAGAGCATAGAACTTCGGATCATGATGCTCCTTAAATTAGGAGGTTGCCTGTAGCACAGCAATGGAGGATCTTTGAATATTGTGTTTAACCGGTCATCCTTGTGTAGAATGTGGTGAAGTTTCTTGGCCGTTTTTCTCAGTACCTCAAGCTGTGGGTTGTAGGTCACCACCAGAGGTACTCGACTATTTTCCTCTTTTTGTTTGTATTGAAGCAGTTCACTTCTAGGGGTCCTTGTTGCTCTAATGATCTGGTCATCTATGGAGGTGGGGTGGTAGCCTTGGTTTAGAAATTTCTTTTTAAGATGGGTTAAGTGTTCATCCCTGTCTGGAAGGCTGGAAAAGATACAATTATATCTGAGGGCCTGGTTGTAGACAATGGACTTTTTTATGTTTGGGGTGAAAACTGTCCCATCTGAGGTATGTGGGACAGTCAATAGGTTTCCGATACACCGATGTGTGGATTGAACCATTTTGAATTTTTATGGTTGTAGCCAGGAAGTTGATTTCTGTTTTTGAGTGTTCCAATGTCAAGTTTATGGTAGGATGAAATGCATTGCATTTTTCATGAAATTTTAGAAGCTCTTGTTCAGATTCGGTCCAGATTCTTAAAATGTCATCGATGAAACGGAAATAATCCAATGGTTTGAGGTTGCAGGATGCTAAAAAGTCATTTTCCAGTTTAGCCATGAAAAGGATGGCATACTGTGGTGCCATTTTGCTTCCCATAGCAGTTCCTGTGCGTTGTAAGTATAGCTCCTCGCCAAAAGAGAAAAAGTTGTGTGTGAGGATGAATTTGGTGATTCTTAAT
Source organism: Anomaloglossus baeobatrachus (assembly GCF_048569485.1). Taxonomy (NCBI): domain Eukaryota; kingdom Metazoa; phylum Chordata; class Amphibia; order Anura; family Aromobatidae; genus Anomaloglossus; species Anomaloglossus baeobatrachus. The sequence continues at coordinate 208,791,386 of NC_134357.1, read as the reverse complement.
ACAGACTCAGGAGGGATCCCATTAGCTACAAGAAACATTTGGCAGGCGGTTAGTCCATTTTCATGTGGGATGTTAGAGTATAAGGATTCCACATCCATGGTAGCTAAAATGGTACTTTCGGGTAGGAGACCTATTGTAGATAGCTTTTTCAAAAGGTCTGTGGTGAAAAAGCTATCTACAATAGGTCTCCTACCCGAAAGTAGCAGCATATTCCAATCAGAGAGGTGTAAGAGATGTCAGGAAGAGAACAGCCAATCAGGAGAGGGGGTGGAGCTTGTTTAGCACAGTGCAGGAGATTGAAAATATGGAAGGGAAGAAGGAGCACAGAACTGAGCATTGCACGTAGAGAAAAGAAGCAGAAGGAGCAGAGAAAATGAGAAGCGAGAACAGAAAGAATAGAAAGAAAAAGCAAAGGACAGGATCTGAGCACAGCCAGTAGGACTAACAGGAAGTACAGCATGAGGCCAGAGGCTGCCACATGATCTCTCACAGGAGCAGGTGACTATAATATTGTGCAAATGTCTGCCTGTAACACTACAGAAAGAAACTGTGACATCACTGTGTATTAACCCTGTATTGTCACATCCCTGTGTGTTAACCCTGTACTGTGACATCACTGTATAGTAACTCTGTACTGTGACATCACTGTGTGCATTATCCCTGTGCTGTGACATCACTGTGTGTTAACCCTGTACTGTGACATCACTGTGTGCTAACCCTGTGCTGTGACATCACTGTGTGTTAACCCTGTACTGTGACATCACTGTGTGTTTACCCTGTACTTTGAAATCACTGCGTGTTAACCCTGTACTGTGACATCACTGTGTGTATTATCCCTTTACTGTGACATCACTGTGTGTATTATCCCTGTACTGTGACATCACTGTGTGTTAACCCTGTATTGTTACATCACTGTGTATTATCCCTGTACTGTGACATCCCTGTGTGTTAACCCTGTACTGTGGCATCCCTGTATGTTAATCCTGTACTGTGACATCATTGTGTATTAACCCTGTACTGTTACATCCCTGTGTGTTAACCCTGTACTGTTACATCACTGTGTGTTAACCCTGTACTGCTACATCACTGTGTGTTAACCCTGTACTGTGACATTTCTGTGTGTATTATCTCTGTACTGTGACATTACTGTGTGTGTTAACCCTGTACTGTGACATCACTGTGTATTATCCCTGTACTGTGACATCACTGTGTGTTAACCCTGTACTGTGACATCACTGTGTGTTAAACCTGTACTGTGTTAAAAATATACTCTTAAATATATTTTTCTTCAAATACGTGATAAGACGCATGAATAATGGACTTCAAAATATGTAAAAAAAAATGTATTTTATATCTATTTAAAAATGGTTGCCAAAATCAGTTACAGAAAAGAAAAATAATATTCGTGTTTGCTTACATAAAAGAGATTCAATTAGTCAATATTAATTAATAGAAATCTTCATTCATCTTTCTTGAGTTCTTGAATGGGCTCATGCTGGAGGCCTGACAGCATATGTCTTGCTTCGTTGAGGCCTGGATGGATGGATGGAGGGATGGATCCAGCTTCCAGCAGGCTGTGACATGTGTGAGAGAGATTCTTGGAGCAGGAGTCAAGCAGCCACCCCCTCCCACCGTGTGTTATATGACAACTGTCCAAACCATATAGGGTATTTCAGCTGAACGCATGTTACATGATGTAATCCTTTTGCTGGAAAGATCCAGATGGATAAATATACCATAATATGTCAGCACTTATGTATATTCAATACAGATACCTTAATATTTATTCCTTATAAGAACTTTATCAATAAGCTATGCCCTCCAACATAAACAGAACTGTGAACATATATATGTCCTATTATAAAATGTTTGATAAATAGATGTATTAAGTTTAATGTTTTAACAATTCCCCCTTGAGGTGGGAAAATGATTAATTATTATTAATGAAACCCTGAAAATTAATTAATACATCATTAAAATAACAGATATTTTCCCCTTATTTGGTGATAATGGATTAATATCAATAATAATTATGAATAATAATCAATTTGCATTATTCATGTTGTATGTTCAACAATATAATAATGTGGATTCATGTTATGGTAGGCCGTGACTGATAATCATATAAAATACATAATTATACTTTCCTAAACCTAAAAAGATGCAAAACAAATCCGGTCACCATATGATGTCCTCTGGGTTGATGTCTTCTTATCTGCGATGTAATCTGACATAAACACAGTCTTTTGAAATAGAACCTTTGATAAAAGATGATTGGTTATCAATTTGATACGGTCCCATATTGTTTATCGTTGTTAGATCAGATCCATAAACTTAATTCTTTATTGCAAAGTCCATATATTTACTCAAAGTCCATAATCAATGTTGATAAACCACAGTTCATGAGTGTAAGAATATGATATCTGTGCAGTGTAATTTACATTAGTCACCTTTATCCTCCGTGCTGCCTGCTGTCATTCCTTGAACAGGTGATGAGACATTCTTCGTCAGCACGACAGGGGTTAACTTTAACACTTTATTGCTCTCCTTAGTAACTGTAGTGAAGTCTTAATGTGTTGGAACATTGTCCATCCTGGCACCATAAGATTACTGTCTTTCTGAGGTCCCGCAGTGGTAAGTGTATTGTATGTAACACAGTCTTATTTGAGACGTTACCTTTTGGAATTTTGGATATCAGCTTTTGCAACTTTTGTGGAATCCCTCTTGACTTTAAAAAAATTACTAAAAGTCTTTTATCTTCTGTAATCTTGATTGAAGACTTCATTCCCTAATCTATATACCAAATATGGCAATGAAACAACCACTAATAAATGTCACAGTGTATCATAACTCTAATACTATAATACCAAGTCATTATTATTATCGTAGAAGTATTAATATAATTGATACTTAGAATGATGAAATAATACTGCATAATGGTATAGACAATAGTATTTCATGTAATAACCTTTTTTGTCATTGATGTAATTACCTTTCCAAACCATAGGTGGCAATGTGTTCAATGTAACCAAAATGTGATATAAAATAATATAATGTATACCTATAACATGTACCATATTATAAATATGAAAGGCAACAATGTGACTTAGTTAGATCATTTGTAAATTATAAACCAAAGCAAATAATCTTTTAGAAAAAACTGGATGATTTCATCAAAACACAATATTACTCATCATAAATTATTATTGATTAAAAAATATAATATATAATATATATGAAGGTAAACCTAGATATACCTCGATCTTCCATCTTTATTACTCTAATTTATTTTTTTTTTATTTGTCTATTATTTATTAAATAACCCACTATATAAAAAAAACTATGTAACTATAACCAATATTCGTCCTTATTGTGTTAACATACTAATAAAAGAATAATGTATTACTAGGAAGTAAATAATTGAATATATTGATGTATGAAGTGATCTTTTCTTCCAAAAATTGGAACTTTCCCTTTTAATATGATTTATATTAATAAACTAATATTCTTATATTAGATATTACTTAACAAAATATTGAAGTGTTTCTTCAATTGAGATATTAAAAATTAGAAGGAAAAAATAAATTTGTAGAATTCAAATTTTGAATATTGAATAAAAATAATCAAAAATAAAAAATAGGAATTAAAGGAAAAATTAAAATTGGAATAAAAATAAAAATTGGAATAAAAATAAGGCATTCTATATATATCACACTTATGTCCTTAATAACACATAACCTTAATATTACCAATATCTTGTATGATTTCCATACCTGTCATATCATTTACCTATAAAAATAATTAAAAATAATTAAGTCATGTAATCTTGCTAATAATACTCTTTGTTGGTATATAAATGCATTGTGGTTTCCATACTTCAAATATTTTTTCAAATCAATCAATCAATAATCAAATATAAATGTGTGATTGAGACTAAACCTTTTTCTTTTAATATCATCAAATATGATGTTATGAAAAAATTGATATGTTAAGATTAAATTAAATTAAAATTTATGTTGTATATCTTCAAGACCATATAAATATTTCTTTCATATTTGAAAAAAAAATGATTACCAATCTGTGTACCAGTAAAATAAAATAAGTAACACAAAACTGTATAAATCAAAACATTAAAAAAATTAATTCTAGAATATGATTCTTCAGAATAAACCTTTAATAAGGATCCTAACACACTATACTAAAGAAATGTGTCTATGAAAAAGATATATTCTGTATAAATTCCTTCATTATTTATACTTATGTACTATAACTTATTTATCCTAAATAATATATATATATATATATATATATATATATATATATATATATAATAACCTTGAAGGGAAAAAAAATGTTTCCCTTTTTTTCTTTGGAAGCTTCAAAGACTTTGGGCAAGTAATTGACGTCAGCAGCTGCTAAGACAATTAGACTGTCTCACTGTATATACAAAACTATTCACATACAGATAAACATATGGATAATTTCTCTATGCGCATTTCAAAAATATGATACTAATATGAAGTACTTCTTGAATTATACGAATTACATTTACTCATGAGTAACAGACACCTTTGATAGTCACATACTGTACATTTGACCATAGGACAGACAGACACTTATTATTAGCTCAGTAATTCAAGTGCCACATGCTCTGGTTACGTGCAAGGAACACCATTCCAACAAAACAAGCAAGTTTAAGCATTCCACTCCAAAAACTCAGATTACACCTTAAATAGCATCAAGGAAAACATATGTATATTCATATTCCTGAAAAAACGTTAAAAACAACTGATTTTCCTCTTGATGATTGCTACCTGAGAAAAATAATTATTATTATGCCTGCTTTAACGATTAGCCTTGCGCAAATATAAGATATATGTTACCTGATTGAGGATAAGAACAAATTTATAAATAAAAATGTAATACTTCATCAATTTGCTTTACTGAGAAATTCTGAGGGAAATAAAAGAATACAATTATTATCATATTTATGATAAAAATGAAGCACTAAAAATAAGTTACTTTCTCTTATTATTAAATATTATTATTCATATACAGAGATCAAATTATTCATTTATAAAAATTAACTATCATTTAACTAAATGAAAATACGAATTTGATCTTACTATCACTACCTTTATATACCTATATATATATACAGTTAGGTCCAGAAATATTTGGACAGTGACACAAGTTTTGTTATTTTAGCTGTTTACAAAAACATGTTCAGAAATACAATTATATATATAATATGGGCTGAGAAATACAATTATATATATAATATGGGCTGAAAGTGCACACTCCCAGCTGCAATATGAGAGTTTTCACATCCAAATCGGAGAAAGGGTTTAGGAAACATAGCTCTGTAATGCATAGCCTCCTCTTTTTCAAGGGACCAAAAGTAATTGGACAAGGGACTCTAAGGGCTGCAATTAACTCTGAAGGCGTATCCCTCGTTAACCTGTAATAAATGAAGTAGTTAAAAGGTCTGGGGTTGATTACAGGTGTGTGGTTTTGCATTTGGAAGCTGTTGCTGTGACCAGACAACATGCGGTCTAAGGAACTCTCAATTGAGGTGAAGCAGAACATCCTGAGGCTGAAAAAAAAAGAAAAAATCCATCAGAGAGATAGCAGACATGCTTGGAGTAGCAAAATCAACAGTCGGGTACATTCTGAGGAAAAAGGAATTGACTGGTGAGCTTGGGAACTCAAAAAGGCCTGGGCGTCCACGGATGACAACAGTGGTGGATGATCGCCGCATACTTTCTTTGGTGAAGAAGAACCCGTTCACAACATCAACTGAAGTCCAGAACACTCTCAGTGAAGTAGGTGTATCTGTCTCTAAGTCAACAGTAAAGAGAAGACTCCATGAAAGTAAATACAAAGGGTTCACATCTAGATGCAAACCATTCATCAATTCCAAAAATAGACAGGCCAGAGTTAAATTTGCTGAAAAACACCTCACGAAGCCAGCTCAGTTCTGGAAAAGTATTCTATGGACAGATGAGACCAAGATCAACCTGTACCAGAATGATGGGAAGAAAAAAGTTTGGAGAAGAAAGGGAACGGCACATAATCCAAGGCACACCACATCCTCTGTAAAACATGGTGGAGGCAACGTGATGGCATGGGCATGCATGGCTTTCAATGGCACTGGGTCACTTGTGTTTATTGATGACATAACAGCAGACAAGAGTAGCCGGATGAATTCTGAAGTGTACCGGGATATACTTTCAGCCCAGATTCAGCCAAATGCCGCAAAGTTGATCGGACGGCGCTTCATAGTACAGATGGACAATGACCCCAAGCATACAGCCAAAGCTACCCAGGAGTTCATGAGTGCAAAAAGTGGAACATTCTGCAATGGCCAAGTCAATCACCAGATCTTAACCCAATTGAGCATGCATTTCACTTGCTCAAATCCAGACTTTAGACGTAAAGACCCACAAACAAGCAAGACCTGAAGGCTGCGGCTGTAAAGGCCTGGCAAAGCATTAAGAAGGAGGAAACCCAGCGTTTGGTGATGTCCATGGGTTCCAGACTTAAGGCAGTGATTGCCTCCAAAGGATTCGCAACAAAATATTGAAGCTAAAAAATTTTTTTTGGGTTTGGTTTATTTGTCCAATTACTTTTGACCTCCTAAAATGTGGAGTGTTTGTAAAGAAATGTGTACAATTCCTACAATTTCTATCAGATATTTTTGTTCAAACCTTCAAATTAAACGTTACAAACTGCACTTGAATTCTGTTGTAGAGGTTTCATTTCAAATCCAATGTGGTGGCATGCAGAGCCCAACTCGCGAAAATTGTGTCACTGTCCAAATATTTCTGGACCTAACTGTATAGGGTATGTATTAAATGGATACACTGTATATGAATAATAATAAATCTCAAATAACAAAACTAATTTATCCAGAAATACCCTTTATCCGGCTGAAAACCAAGCCTAAATAGTTCTTCAAAGATTCAATCTAATATAGTCATTTTCAACCTGTTGGAATCTCTGATAATATTCTGTAACTCAGTTTTTTTCCTTAAATGAGAAAGAATATCTTTCTCTGAAAGACCACCCAGCTGTCTCTGTCTTTCAAAGTTTTTACTCATCATTTGTCTGGGATCATCAATATCTGATCCTGTGACCAATCCCTTCACTGGAGACAAGGGAAACAAAGGTTTTTCCTGTGGAAAAAGATTTTTAGATAATAATAATTGTGATGGATTGTATGATTTATAATTTACATGCAATTTCCCACGAATTTCATACATTTTGTCACAGGAATATTTGGATCTGGGAGACACTGTTGGTTTGTCATAAAATCTCTCCTTTTTTGGTTTCACAGAATTAATTTCTGTTTTGATTGAATTTGGTGATATCTAACAAAATCGATAAATTGAGTACTTTTGAATAGATTCCGTTTCTTTAAAGCGATAGCACAGGTTTTAGTATCTAGAAAATTAAATTTCTTGACAAATAAATGTACTATTTCATTCAGTCTGACATTTGGAATGACCGCCTTATATAAACGTTCAAAAACGGACATAAATGAGAATGTACTTTCATTCTGTTCAATTTGTAATTCCTTCAACATCTCATAATTTGGATTAGATTCGTTCCGTTCACAGAAAATGAGATTTCTCAGCCTTGTGATGTCATCATCATTTGGACAACCAAATGTCTCATTGTCAGAAGACTTTTTTAATGCTAGCTGTCTGAAAAAATGCTGGGGTATCCACATACGAAATAACTAAGTCTTCTCACTATTGGTTAAATTTAACTTTTCAACACTACTTTCAAATATTTCTGAATTTCTGCATACATGTATTTTGGGATCGTATGCGGGGATTAATTTGCATAAGACCAAAAAATTCTTCCTAAGTTTAAGTTCTAACTTAGCCTGTTCTGTTTTTAGAAACTGATCTCTGCCATGCTCTCTGACTACTCCCCCTTCTGGCTCCGCTTTGTCATTTCCTTTTCTGACAACTTTTTTCCCCTCTCCTAGTCTGGCTCCTCCCCCTTCTGACTTCTCTATGTCATTTCCTGCTTCTTCTCCGGTGTCCTGAAGGTCACCTTGAATAGACTGCACATGTCTGCAGCCATCTTGATTACAGTCAAAATCTGACTTTTCAGGTTGTCCATTCCCACAATCCTTACATTTATCTAACACTAACTTGTGAAATTCATAGACTAAATTACAGATATTTCTGGTTTTCTGTTTCTCTCTATTAAAAGACATTGCACATTCTACACGTGAATTCTCAAGTTCACATTTGCCATAAAGGCTTAACAAAAGCTTTTCTACATTAGAAATATCTGAGTATGTGAACTGAAGTTTACTTTGCTTAGAAAAAGAAGAGATAAAATCCATTTTCTTACCTGAAATGACCAGATGATCTGATGGATGATCCTCTGAGACTTGATTCACCTTGTTCAGCACGTCCAATACTTTATGGACTGACTTATTCTTTTTTGTTCAAAGACACGTCAATGGTTAACTTGTGGCTTGGTAAACTCTTTAAAGTTGATTTAAAAAAACATTAATGCGACTTGCCTTGTCCATATTTCCTAGGTTCTGCGTGATTTTTATAAATTGTCAATTCCTGATACTTTGCAAAAGGTATTCATTACTCCTGTCCCCCCTTATGCAAAGTGAAGGAATAAGTACAAAAAATTGAAAAAATAATCAAGAATGGCTGGCTCTCCAAATGTTAAAAATATACTCTTAAATATATTTTTCTTCAAATACGTGATAAGACGCATGAATAATGGACTTCAAAATATGTAAAAAAAAATAAATGTATTTTATATCTATTTAAAAATGGTTGCCAGAATCAGTTACAGAAAAGAAAAATAATATTCTTGTTTGCTTACATAAAAGATTCAATTAGTCAATATTAATTAATAGAAATCTTCATTCATCTTTCTTGAGTTCTTGAATGGGCTCATGCTGGAGACCTGACAGCATATGTCTTGCTTTGTTGAGGCCTAGATGGATGGATGGAGGGATGGATCCAGCTTCCAGCAGGCTGTGACATGTGTGAGAGAAATTCTTGGATCAGGAGTCAAAGCAGCCACCCCCTCTCACTGTGTGTTATATGACAACTGTCCAAACCATATAGGGTATTTCAGCTGAACGCATGTTACATGATGTAATCCTTTTGCTGGAAAGATCCAGATGGATAAATATACCATACTATGTCAGCACTTATGTATATTCAATATGGATACCTTAATATTTATTCCTTATAAGAACTTTATCAATAAGCTATGCCCTCCAACATAAACAGAACTGTGAACATATATAATATGTCAAATTATAAACTGTTTGATAACTAGATGTATTAAGTTTAATGTTTTAACATACTGTCACATCCCTGTGTGTTAACCCTGTACTGTTACATCACTGTGTGTTAACCCTGTACTATTACATTACTGTGTGTTAACCCTGTACTATTACATCACTGTGTTAACCCTGTACTATGACATCTTTGTGTGTATTATCCCTGTACTGTGACATCAATGTGTGTTAACTCTATTCAGCACACCAAAAATGAAAAAGGGAAGAGTCTGTGATCAGCAACTCTTTTAATTTATTTGTCAGGTATAGATAACAAAGAAAAAATAAAATGTCCAACGTATCGACCCATCAGGGGTCTTTTTCAAGGACAACTGGTCTGCACAGAAAGAACAAAAATAATGAAATCAGTTACAATCTATACATATTAACATTGTATCAGTAACAGGGAATTTTATATATATATACAGTTAGGTCCAGAAATATTTGGACAGTGACACAATTTTCGCGAGTTGGGCTCTGCATGCCACCACATTGGATTTGAAATGAAACCTCTACAACAGAATTCAAGTGCAGATTGTAACGTTTAATTTGAAGGTTTGCACAAAAATATCTGATAGAAATTGTAGGAATTGTACACATTTCTTTACAAACACTCCACATTTTAGGAGGTCAAAAGTAATTGGACAAATAAACCAAACCCAAACAAAATATTTTTTTTTTCAATATTTTGTTGCGAATCCTTTGGAGGCAATCACTGCCTTAAGTCTGGAACCCATGGACATCACCAAACACTGGGTTTCCTCCTTCTTAATGCTTTGCCAGGCCTTTACAGCCGCAGCCTTCAGGTCTTGCTTGTTTGTGGGTCTTTCCGTCTTAAGTCTGGATTTGAGCAAGTGAAATGCATGCTCAATTGGGTTAAGATCTGGTGATTGACTTGGCCATTGCAGAATGTTCCACTTTTTGCACTCATGAACTCCTGTGTAGCTTTGGCTGTATGCTTGGGGTCATTGTCCATCTGTACTATGAAGCGCCGTCCGATCAACTTTGCGGCATTTGGCTGAATCTGGGCTGAAAGTATATCCCGGTACACTTCAGAATTCATCCGGCTACTCTTGTCTGCTGTTATGTCATCAATAAACACAAGTGACCCAGTGCCATTGAAAGCCATGCATGCCCATGCCATCACGTTGCCTCCACCATGTTTTACAGAGGATGTGGTGTGCCTTGGATCATGTGCCGTTCCCTTTCTTCTCCAAACTTTTTTCTTCCCATCATTCTGGTACAGGTTGATCTTTGTCTCATCTGTCCATAGAATACTTTTCCAGAACTGAGCTGGCTTCATGAGGTGTTTTTCAGCCAATTTAACTCTGGCCTGTCTATTTTTGGAATTGATGAATGGTTTGCATCTAGATGTGAACCCTTTGTATTTACTTTCATGGAGTCTTCTCTTTACTGTTGACTTAGAGACAGATACACCTACTTCACTGAGAGTGTTCTGGACTTCAGTTGATGTTGTGAACGGCTTCTTCTTCACCAAAGAAAGTATGCGGCGATCATCCACCACTGTTGTCATCCGTGGACGCCCAGGCCTTTTTGAGTTCCCAAGCTCACCAGTCAATTCCTTTTTTCTCAGAATGTACCCGGCTGTTGATTTTGATACTCCAAGCATGTCTGCTATCTCTCTGATGGATTTTTTCTTTTTTTTCAGCCTCAGGATGTTCTGCTTCACCTCAATTGAGAGTTCCTTAGACCGCATGTTGTCTGGTCACAGCAACAGCTTCCAAATGCAAAACCACTCACCTGTAATCAACCCCAGACATTTTAACTACTTCATTGATTACAGGTTAACGAGGTAGACGCCTTCAGAGTTAATTGCAGCCCTTAGAGTCCCTTGTCCAATTACTTTTGGTCCCTTGAAAAAGAGGAGGCTATGCATTACAGAGCTTTGATTCCTAAACCCTTTCTCCGATTTGGATGTGAAAACGCTCATATTGCAGCTGGGAGTGTGCACTTTCAGCCCATATTATATATATAATTGTATTTCTGAACATGTTTTTGTAAACAGCTAAAATAACAAAACTTGTGTCACTGTCCAAATATTTCTGGCCCTGACTGTATATATATATATATATATATATATATATATATATATATATATATATATATATATATATATATATATGTATATATATATATAGCAAAATACATCAGAGTTGACAAAACGTCAGTGATTAAGCTTGAAAAGCATATTAATATCTTCCATAAGAATTTTTTTTTGATCTGGGGAAACATATGCAAAAGTAAGTAATACACTAGATGAGATCCAAGAAAAACATACCTATGAAGGTACGTGTACAATCAAATTCTCCACAGGGAGAATATGTGAAACCTTGATAATATACCTAAACAGGTAATAGAAGGATTAGGGAAGGATAATTTTCTTATTTGTAGCTAAAAGATGCAAGATATAAAACATACCTAAGAAATGGATAAACAGAGGTTCGGTGTATAAGTGGACGGAGTCCAAAATGACTTGAAAGCCCGTAAACCTTCTATAGAAAGCATATGAAATAGTACGTGTCATAGTTGGAAACAAAGAGGTAATATTAAGTGTGACACATGTCAAAAGGAAGAAATAAAGCATTACCCAAACCAGATGATGGAGTGTAAGTCATTAAGGAGTGGATAAAGGAAGGTGGTCACTGGGTCTGGAAGCATATGATATGAAATGAAAAATTAAATAAGCGACTAATACCATGAAAATATGTGGGAGATCGGTCAAAAGTATCATAAGTAAAAATGGGGCAACATACCATGTATCAATGGCTAGGTCCAGTAATTGCGTAAGCCATCTCCACAGTTGGTAGATAGCTTTAACGCCTGCTTGGATCAACAGATTTAGACAGGCTGTAATGGACAGACTAGGGGGAAGCTCCTCACCAAGCAAGACCCCCAGAACCCTTTAACCCCTATACAGGGATTTGGAATTACACAGGGTACTGGAGATTTCTACCTGTGGAAGGCTGCAGTCCGAGAGAGTAGTCGTCAGGCAGGGTCAAACCAGGAATAGCAGAACAGGGACAGAATCGGCAGGCAAAGACGTAAACAGAAAACGTAGCAGTGGTCAGATCTGGGTTGGGCAGCGAGGTACAAAAACAGCAGGCAGAAGGATAGTCAGGAAGCACGCAGAAATCACAGGAATCAAAATACAAACAGCACATGAGGCAGTAGTACAGAACTATCACTGGCAGTGGTCATGTGACAGGAGGGGGAATAAGAAGGGCGTGGTGTCTTCCCATTGGCTGTAGCTGAACGTTGGCAACTTCAGCTGGAAGACACATGCCACCCACAGTCAGCCAGCAGTACTGCAGATCCCAAGATAACCCAGCCCAGTGGATGATCAGAGCCTGCGCCCACCGGTGCCGCTGGCATCGACTCCTCTCCCATCACAGCACCATCTACGGCAGGAACACGGCGTCGCCTGGCGATCGGAGCAGAAGTCGCTGGAGCAGACTCCGGCGGTGACGTAACAGTACCCCCCCTCCACGAGGGGCCTCCGGACCCTCAAAACCCGGCTTCCCAGGAAATTGGAGGTGAAACCGCCGGACCAGACCCTTACCATGAATATCGCTCGCAGGGACCCATGACCTCTCCTCAGGGCCATAACCCCTCCAATGCACCAAATATTCTACCGCCCCTCTGACAATACGGGAATCAAGTATTCTCTGTACCTCATACTCCAAGGTACCTTCAACCAAAACAGGAGGAGAAGGGTCACTGACTGGGTGAATGGGGACATGATATAACTTGAGGAGGGACGTATGGAACACATTCGATATCTTAAAGGATGGGGGGAGTTGCAGGCGGAAAGCTGTGGGATTAATTACCTCGATTATCTCGTAAGGTCCAATAAATCTCGGACCCAGCTTAGCAGAAGGGACCTTGAGTTTAATATTCCATGTGGATAACCATACCTTGTCCCCAACTCCAAGGCTAGGGCCCTTGGAACGTCTCTTGTTAGCAGAGGAGGCTTGACCAACCTTTGCCTTCTTCAGGTTCTCTTTCACCTCAGACCAGATAGCCTTCAATTTGTTCACAGTTGATTCAGCCTCAGGAGTATCCACCACAGCGGAAGAAAAAGAACCAAAATGTGGATGCAACCCTAAATTGCAGAAAAAGGGGGTAGTCTTGATGGATTCCTGATACTGATTATTGATGGCAAACTCAGCTAGCGGCAGATATTCCACCCAGTCAGACTGACGGTCAGACACATAACACCGGAGATATTGTTGAAGGGTTTGATTGGAACGTTCGGTCTGACCATTGGTCTCTGGGTGGTAGGCAGATGAAAAAGATAATTCTATATTGATCTTTTTACAAAACGCCCTCCAGAATTTCGAGACGGACTGTGTTCCTCGGTCAGAAACAATATTTTCCGGAACCCCGTGTAACCGCATAATATGCCTAATAAACAACTTGCTAAAAGTTTCAGAATTGGGTAATCCGGACAGAGGAACAAAATGACACTGTTTGCTGAATCTATCCACTACTACCCAGATACAGGTCTTCCCTTCTGAGGATGGAAGGTCAGTGATGAAGTCCATGGAGAGATGCGTCCAAGGGCTTACTGGATTAGGTAGGGACTGGAGAAAGCCGGCAGGGCGGTTACAGGGTGCCTTGGCTCGAGCACAAGTTTCACAAGCCAGTACATATTCCTTACAATCTTTCGCTATGGTTGGCCACCAAAAATTCCTGTTTACTAATCGGAGGGTATTGCTGATACCAGGGTGATCTGCCAGCACAGAATTGTGGGATTCCTGGAGTACCCGTAGGCGAAGTGAGGGGGCAACAAACAGTTTATGGACAGGAGTGGTTTCAGGAGCTTGGTCTTGGGTATTATGGACCTCTTCTATCAAATCTATGGAAACAGATGACATAATAATGTCTTTAGCTAAAATATGCACTGGTTCAGAGTTTTCAGACTGAGAGGGACAGAAGCTACGGGAAAGTGCATCAGCTTTTGTGTTCTTGGTACCGGGCCAGAATGTTACCACAAAATCAAATCTAGAGAAGAACAATGCCCCCCTAGCCTGCTTAGGATTGAGTCTTTTAGCAGATTCCAGATAAGTGAGGTTCTTATGGTCTGTGATGACTGTGACCTTATGTTTGGTGCCTTCGAGGAAGTGGCGCCATTCCTCGAAGGCCCATTTAATTGCCAACAGCTCACGATTACCAATGTCATAATTTCTCTCTGTAGGAGAAAACTTGCGGGAAAAGAAGGCACAAGGACGAAGCTGAGTGAGAGACGGAGTACCTTGTGATAGCACCGCTCCCACTCCAACCTCGGATGCATCGACTTCCACAATAAACGAATGCATAGGGTCAGGCTGAACCAGAATCGGGTCTGAGGAGAAACATTCTTTTCATTTTGAGAAGGCATGGATTGCCTCTGGCTTCCAATTAACCACATCAGCCCCTTCTTTAGTCAAATCGGTGAGTGGTTTGGCAATTTTGGAAAAATCTCTAATGAATTTGCGGTAATAATTAGCAAACCCAAGGAAACGCTGCAAGGCTTTCAAAGACTTGGGTTGCACCCAATCCTTAATCGGTTGAAGCTTAGAGGGATCCATGTGAAAGCCTTCTGCAGACAATATATAACCCAGGAAATTAACCTCTAACTCAAAAAAAACACATTTCTCATATTTAGCAAAAAGGGAGTTCTCCCTGAGTCGCTGGAGTACAGTGCATACATGTTGGACATGTGACGTAGCATCAGGAGAATAAATCAGGATGTCATCCAGATAAACCACCACATAATGACCACAAATATCTCTGAAAATGTCATTAACAAAATTCTGAAACACAGCCGGCGCATTACTTAATCCAACAGGCATTACCAGGTACTCATAATGTCCCTCTGGAGTATGAAATGCTGTTTTCCACTCATCCCCTTCTCTGATGCGGATTAGGTTATATGCTCCCCTGAGATCCAGCTTGGTGAACCACTGGGCTCCTATGAGCTGGTTAAACAGATCGGGGATGAGTGACAGAGGGTACTGATTCTTTATAGTAATAGCATTAAGCTCACGATTAGAGATGAGCGAACCGGTCGCGGTTCGGCTCGAGGTCGGTTCGCCGAACGGAGCTCCCGTTCGAGTTCGGTTCGTCGAACGTTCGACGAACCGAACTCGAACTGCATAGGAAACAATGGCAGGCAATCACAAACACATAAAAACACCTAGAAAACACCCTCAAAGGTGTCCAAAAGGTGACAAACAACTCACAACACAACACAAACACATGGGAAAGTGACAAGGACATATACTCATGCGAAAACAAAAGAGCTGGACAAGGAAAAAGAGGACGAGACACAGATATAGGCATGGCATGCCCTTCTAAAATCATGTAAAACACCGCAAGGTGACTCCAAGCGGAGTCTCCCTTTTTTCCAAAAATTGGGCCACACAGACACCCCTTCAGTGGCAGCACTTGTGCCCCAGTTGTACACTTCACAGCTAGATTTGCATCAAGCACATTAAAAAATACGCTATTCTAAACCGTCCCCAGGATGACACCGGGGTAAGTAGCAAAGTCTTTCCTGATCCCAGCTCTGTTCATCTTGGCTTCTTTTAAAAACAATGTAAGCAAGGGTTACTCCAAGCGGAGTCTCCCTTTTTTCCAAAAATTGTGCTCCACACACCCCCACCCATTCAGTGGCAGCGCTTGTGCCCTAGTTGTACACTTCACAGCTAGATTTGCATCAAGCACATTCAAAAATACGCTATTCTTAACCGTCCCCAGGATGACACCGGGGTAGGTAGCAAAGTCTTTCGTGATCCCAGCTCTGTTCATCTTGGCTTCTTTTAAAAACAATGTAAGCAAGGGTTACTCCAAGCGGAGTCTCCCTTTTTTCCAAAAATTGTGCCCCACACACACCCACCCATTCAGTGGCAGAACTTGTGTCCTAGTTGTACACTTCACAGCTAAATTTGCATCAAGCACATTCCAAATCCACAAGCATTTACTCTCCACAGGATGACACAGGGGTAGTAAATTCCTGGTGGATCCATGACTTGTTCATTTTGATGAACGTTAGTCTGTCCACATTGTCACTGGACAGACGCGTGCGCTTATCTGTCAGCACACACCCAGCAGCACTGAAGACACGTTCAGAGACAACGCTGGCAGCTGGACACGACAAAATCTCCAAGGCGTAACTGGAGAGCTCTGGCCATTTTTCTAGATTTGAAGCCCAAAATGAGCAAGGCTCCATTTGAAAAGTCATGGCATCGATGTTCATTTGGAGATACTCCTGTATCATCCTCTCCAGCCGTTGACTATGTGTCAGACGTGTTGTCTCTGGTGGCCTTGCAAAGGAGGGTCTAAAAAAATTATGAGAAGATTCCATAAAATTGTTGTTACCAGCACCAGATACAGTCCTACTGGTACGGGTAGACTGTTGAAGATGACAAGACCGTCCCATGTTTGTCAAGTTACAACTGGGAGAATCACTCCCTGCACCTGCACGGTTGTTTGGTGGAAAAGCCGAGCTAAGATCGAGTAACAGCTTCTGCTGATACTCCTGCATACGTGCGTCCCTTTCTATGGCTGGAATTATGTCACAAACTTTGGACTTGTACCGGGGATCTAATAGTGTGGCAATCCAGTAGTCATCATCACTTCTAATTTTGACAATACGAGGGTCATGTTGGAGGTAGTGCAACAAGAAGGCACTCATGTGTCTTGCGCAGCCATGCGGACCAAGTCCACGCTGTGTTTGTGGCATAGAGGTGCTACCCGTTCTTTCTTCCTCTGACATCTCCCCCCAACCTCTTTCAACTGAAATTTGACCAAGGTCTCCCTCATCTGCTGAGTCTTCCATGTCCATGGACAGTTCGTCCTCCATTTCTTCATGTTCTCCTGCACCTTCCTCAACATTTTGCCTGCTACTATGTGCCCTTGTTGATCCCTGTCCCCCATGGTCCCATGCCTGCTGCATTGGTGATGATGAACGTCTGGACCTTAGTGATGTTGTTGTCCCTTGCACATATGAATCCTCCTGTAGTTCCTCCCCTTCCTGTTGTCCCACTCCCTGACTCCGAATAGTGTTTAGCATGTGCTCCAGCATGTAAATGACTGGAATTGTCATGCTGATAATGGCATTGTCAGCGCTAAACATATTCGTCGCCATGTCGAAACTGTGCAGAAGGGTGCATAGGTCCTTGATCTGAGACCACTCCATCAGGGTGATCTGCCCCACCTCTGCATCTCGTTGGCCCAGGCTATACGTCATGACGTATTGCACCAGGGCTCGGCGGTGCTGCCACAGTCGCTGTAACATGTGGAGAGTCGAATTCCAGCGTGTCGCCACATCGCATTTCAGGCGATGAACCGGCAGGCCGAAAGACTTCTGGAGAGATGCAAGTCGCTCAGCTGCGGCGCTTGAACGGCGGAAGTGAGCAGACAGTTTTCGTGCCCTGGTCAGAAGGCCATCTAGGCCGGGATAGTGCGTTAAGAATTGCTGGACAACAAGGTTCAACACGTGAGCCATACAAGGCACGTGTGTCACCTTGCCCAGGTGAAGGGTCGCACCCAGGTTTGCAGCATTGTCGCACACGGCCTTACCAGGCTGCAGGTTGAGTGGAGACAACCATTTATTAAACTCGGACCGCAGAGCTGACCACAACTCCTCAGCTGTGTGACTCCTATTCCCAAGACATGTCAAGCTAAAGACCCCCTGATGCCGTTGCGCTCTGCTGCCAGCATAGTAATGAGGCGTGCGTGATTCCTTCTGCGCAGTGAGAACGCTGGTGGCCTGACCAGGTAGGCTTGGGGCGGAGGTGGAGGACCCAGATGAGGTGGAGGAGGCAGAAGCAGTGGCAGAACGTGGACAGACAGAGGATTGACACACAAGTCGTGGGGACGGCAAGAATTGTGCAGCAGACCCTTCACCATCTATCACCATAGTTACACAGTGCCCAGTCAGCGACATGTAACGTCCCTGTCCATGCTTAATGGTCCAAGTATCGGTGGTGAAATGCACCTGTTCACACACAGAGTTGCTCAAGGAAGCGGTGATGTTGTGTGCGACATGCTGGTGTAGCGCGGGCACACCTTTCTTAGAGAAGTAGTGGCGACTGGCCATCTGGTACTGGGGCACAGCGACAGACATAAGGTCTCTAAAATCACACAGGTGTGTCCACTAGGCAGAAAGGCAGCATTACGGTAGCCAAGAGCTTACAGAGTGATAGAGTCAACCTCTTAGCTTTGTCATGGCTCGCAGGAAATGGCCTTTTATTTGACCCCATCTGAGGGACAGAGATCTGGCTGCTGTGTGTAGACGGTGTTGAGTAGGGTGTCCCTGGAAAAATGCAGCTTTGTGAGGAAAGTGCAGGCGGAGACATGATGTTGCCTTTATCCAACGTTGGTGCTATCGATGTCTGAGAGAGCTGTACACACTCACTTGTTTCCCCTTCCAAACCAACTGACGACCTACCAAGCAAACTGCCTGTTGCGGTTACAGTGGTGGAAGTTGTGCGTGGAAAACCAGGTGTGACAGCTGTCCCCACAGTCCTAAAAGATGAAGAGCGCGCAGATGCACTGGAAGGGGCAGGCCGTGGATGGTTCGCTCTGCTAGGCCGCATTGCAGCACGGTGAGCTTCCCACCAGGACATATGATATTTATTCATGTGACGATTCATGGAAGAAGTTGTCAAACTGCTGAGGTTTTGACCTCTACTAACAGAATCACGACAAATTTTACACATCACATAATTTGGCCGATCTTTTTCTATGTCAAAAAAGGACCAGGCTAGGCAAGGCTTAGAGGGCATGCGACCTGCTGATCCCCCCCAACTAGAGCTCAGAGGCAGAGTGGTGGCTGATGATGCAGTTGTAGACGTGCAACCAGTGCTCCAACTCTGTCCAGGAAGGCGCAAGGTAACTTCGTCGTCGGTTGCATCCTCCTCCACCGCCTCTGTTGACCTCCTCGAGTGCCTGACTGGGGGTTGACAGTAGGTGGGATCTAGAACTTCATCATCAATTGTTGTGTTTGCACTCCCCTCCCCCTCAAACCGAGCCTCTTCTTGCCCTGACCGAATATTTAAGTTGTCATCCCAATCTGGTATCTGCGTCTCATCGTCATCAGTATGTTCCTCATTGTCTATAACCACAGGTATTACAGTTTGTGACAAAGGGTCAACATTACGCTCAGAAACTTGGTCCTCACGGCCTGAATCAGAGTCACAAAGGTTCTGGGCATCACTGCAGACCATTTCCTGGTCTGTACTCACTGTAGCTTTGGAGCAGACCTCTGATTCCCAGGCTATAGTGTGACTGAACAGCTCTGCAGACTCAGCCATCTCAGTTCCACCATACTGTGCAGGGCGGATGGAAACTTCAGAGCTGGGAGAAAGCAAGTTTGATTGGGATGACAACTCAGAGGACTGGTGTTTTTTGGATGCGGTACTTGAAGTGGCTGAGAGGGCACTTGTTGGACCACTTGAGATCCATTCAAGCATTTTCCTTTTTTGGCCATCATCTACCTTTGTTCCTGTTGTTCGTGTCCGTAAAAAAGGGAGCACATCGGATTGTCCACGGTAAGTAGTAGACATCTTACTTTTGCTGGTAGATGGTCTATCTTCAGCAGATGATAATGGAGCTTTGCCACCTTCCCCACTGACAAACCCTTTTTTTCCTTTTCCACCACGCCTCTTCCCCTTTCCACCAGCATCTGTCATTTTGCCACTCATGTTGATTGCGACAAGATTGTGCACTGAAAATGTGGTAGTAAAAATTGAAAGGTGGTGTAGATTGCAGCGGTGGTCTAGCTTTATTAACAGCAGAATAATAAAGAATAAATTTCCCTGACAATGCAACTACGGCCCTTAAACTGGCAGCATAAATTGCTAGTATAAGGGCTTAGTTATAATGAGTTGGAGTGTGCAATGCAGGCACACGTGCTGCAAATATCTGTGCACTACTGGGACGATACAGAAGTCCAATAGCCACGTTTAAGATGCCACTAAGTTCACTCAGTGTTTGCTAGTATAATAGCTTAGTTACAGTTAGGTCAAGAAATATTTGGACAGTGACACAATTTTCGCGAGTTGGGCTCTGCATGCCACCACATTGGATTTGAAATGAAATCTCTACAACAGAATTCAAGTGCAGATTGTAACATTTAATTTGAAGGTTTGAAGCAATCACTGCCTTAAGTCTGGAACCCATGGACATCACCAAACGCTGGGTTTCCTCCTTCTTAATGCTTTGCCAGGCCTTTACAGCCGCAGCCTTCAGGTCTTGCTTGTTTGTGGGTCTTTCCGTCTTAAGTCTGGATTTGAGCAAGTGAAATGCATGCTCAATTGGGTTAAGATCTGGTGATTGACTTGGCCATTGCAGAAGGTTCCACTTTTTTGCACTCATGAAATCCTGGGTAGCTTTGGCTGTATGCTTGGGGTCATTGTCCATCTGTACTATGAAGCGCCGTCCGATCAACTTTGCGGCATTTGGCTGAATCTGGGCTGAAAGTATATCCCGGTACACTTCAGAATTCATCCGGCTACTCTTGTCTGCTGTTATGTCATCAATAAACACAAGTGACCCAGTGCCATTGAAAGCCATGCATGCCCATGCCATCACGTTGCCTCCACCATGTTTTACAGAGGATGTGGTGTACCTTGGATCATGTGCCGTTCCCTTTCTTCTCCAAACTTTTTTCTTCCCATCATTCTGGTACAGGTTAATCTTTGTCTCATCTGTCCGTAGAATACTTTTCCAGAACTGAGCTGGCTTCATGAGGTGTTTTTCAGCAAATTTAACTCTGGCCTGTCTATTTTTGGAATTGATGAATGGTTTGCATCTAGATGTGAACCCTTTGTATTTACTTTCATGGAGTCTTCTCTTTACTGTTGACTTAGAGAGAGATACACCTACTTCACTGAGAGTGTTCTGGACTTCAGTTGATGTTGTGAACAGGTTCTTCTTCACCAAAGAAAGTATGCGGCGATCATCCACCACTGTGGTCATCCGTGGACACCCAGGCCTTTTTGAGTTCCCAAGCTCACCAGCCAATTCCTTTTTTCTCAGAATGTACCCGACTGTTGATTTTGCTACTCCAAGCATGTCTGCTATCTCTCTGATGGATTTTTTCTTTTTTTTCAGCCTCAGGATGTTCTGCTTCACCTCAATTGAGAATTCCTTAGACCGCATGTTGTCTGGTCACAGCAACAGCTTCCAAATGCAAAACCACACACCTGTAATCAACCCCAGACCTTTTAACTACTTCATTGATTACAGGTTAACGAGGGAGACGCCTTCAGGGTTAATTGCAGCCCTTAGAGTCCCTTGTTCAATTACTTTTGGTCCCTTGAAAAAGAGGAGGCTTTGCATTACAGAGCTATGATTCCTAAACCCTTTCTCCGATTTGGATGTGAAAACTCTCATATTGCAGCTGGGAGTGTGCAATTTCAGCCCATATTATATATATAATTGTATTTCTGAACATGTTTTTGTAAACAGCTAAAATAAAAAAAACTTGTGTCACTGTCCAAATATTTCTGGACCTAACTGGATAATGAGTTGGAGTGTGCAATGCAGGCAGACGTGCTGCAAATATCTGTGCACTACTGGGACTATACAGAAGTCCAATAGCCATGTTTAGGATGCCACTAAGTTCACTCAGTGTTTGCTAGTATAATGGCTTAGTTATAATGAGTTGGAGTGTGCAATGCAGCCAGACGTGCTGCAAATATCTTTGCACTACTGGGACTATACAAAAGTCCAATAGCCACGTTTAAGATGCCACTAAGTTCACTCATTGTTTGCTAGTATAATAGCTTAGTTATAATGAGTTTGAGTGTGCAATGCAGCCAGACGTGCTGCAAATATCTTTGCACTACTCGGACTATACAGAAGTCCAATAGCCACGTTTAGGATGCCACTAAGTTCACTCAGTGTTTGCTAGTATAATGGCTTAGTTACAGTGCCTACAAGTAGGATTCAACCCCCTGCATATTTAGCACTGTTTACACATTCAGAATTAACTTGGCATTGTGACATTTGGACTGTAGATCAGCCTGGAAGTGTGAAATGCACTGCAGCAAAAAAGAATGTTATTTCTTTTTTTATTTTTTTTTTAAATTGTGAAAAGTTTATTCAGAGGGTCATTTATTATTCAACCCCTCAAACCACAAGAATTCTGTTTGGTTCCCCTAAAGTATTAAGAAGTATTTCAGGCACAAAGAACAATGAGCTTCACATGTTTGGATTAATTATCTCTTTTTTCCAGCCTTTTCTGACTAATTAAGACCCTCCCCAAACTTGTGAACAGCACTCATACTTGGTCAACATGGGAAAGACAAAGGAGTAGTCCAAGGCCATCAGAGACAAGATCGTGGAGGGTCACAAGGCTGGCAAGGGGTACAAAACCCTTTCCAAGGAGTTGGGCCTACCTGTCTCCACTGTTGGGAGCATCATCCGGAAGTGGAAAGCTTATGGAACTACTGTTAGCCTTCCACGGCCTGGACAGCCTTTGAAAGTTTCCACCCGTGCCAAGGCCAGGCTTGTCCGAAGAGTCAAGGCTAACCCAAGGACAACAAGGAAGGAGCTCCGGGAAGATCTCATGGCAGTGGGGACATTGGTTTCAGTCAATACCACAAGTAACGTACTCCACCGCAATGGTCTCCGTTCCAGACGAGCCCGTAAGGTACCTTTACTTTCAAAGCGTCATGTCAAGGCTCGTCTACAGTTTGCTCATGATCACTTGGAGGACTCTGACACAGACTGGTTCAAGGTTGTCTGGTCTGATGAGACCAAGATCGAGATCTTTGGTGCCAACCAGACACGTGACGTTTGGAGACTGGATGGCACTGCATACGACCCCAAGAATACCATCCCTACAGTCAAGCATGGTGGTGGCAGCATCATGCTTTGGGGCTGTTTCTCAGCCAAGGGGCCTGGCCATCTGGTCCACATCCATGGGAAGATGGATAGCACGGCCTACCTGGAGATTTTGGCCAAGAACCTCCGCTCCTCCATCAAGGATCTTACGATGGGTCGTCATTTCATCTTCCAACAAGACAACGACCCAAAGCACACAGCCAAGAAAACCAAGGCCTGGTTCAAGAGGGAAAAAATCAAGGTGTTGCAGTGGCCTAGTCAGTCTCCTGACCTTATCCCAATTGCAAACTTGTGGAAGGAGCTCAAGATTAAAGTCCACATGAGACGCCCAAAGAACCTAGATAACTTGGAGAAGATCTGCATGGAGGAGTGGGCCAAGATAACTCCAGAGACCTGTGCCGGCCTGATCAGGTCTTATAAAAGACGATTATTAGCTGTAATTGCAAAGAAGGGTCATTCCACAAAATATTAAACCTAGGGGTTGAATAATAATTGACCCACACTTTTATGTTGAAAATGTATTAAAACTTAACTGAGCAACATAACTTGTTGGTTTGTAAGATTTATGCATCTGTTAATAAATCCTGCTCTTGTTTGAAGTTTGCAGGCTCTAACTTATTTGCATCTTATCAAACATGCTAAATCTGCAGGGGGTTGAATACTACTTGTAGGC
This sequence comes from Anomaloglossus baeobatrachus, assembly GCF_048569485.1. Taxonomy (NCBI): domain Eukaryota; kingdom Metazoa; phylum Chordata; class Amphibia; order Anura; family Aromobatidae; genus Anomaloglossus; species Anomaloglossus baeobatrachus. The sequence continues at coordinate 208,767,519 of NC_134357.1, read as the reverse complement.
ACTGTATAATGAGTTTGAGTGTGCAATGCAGGCAGACGTGCTGCAAATATCTGTGCACTACTGGGACTATACAGAAGTCCAATAGCCACGTTTTGGATGCCACTAGGTTCACTCAGTGTTTGCTAGTATAATGGCTTAGTTATAATGAGTTGGAGTGTGCAATGCAGGCAGACGTGCTGCAAATATCTGTGCACTACTGGGACTATACAGAAGTCCAATAGCCACGTTTAAGATGCCACTAGGTTCACTCAGTGTTTGCTAGTATAATGGCTTAGTAACAATGAGTTGGAGTGTGCAAAGGGCAGGAGGGTACAGTGGCAGGGTTGTGGGTCTCTGGGTAGAGGAAAGGAAGCCTGCCTTTCTATCCCTCCTAATGGGGAAATGTAGCGAGGAAATCCCTGACCTTAGCTACACAGACGCTGTCATCTTGTGTAGCTGTTAAACTCTGTTTTCAGGACCTGTCACCTATGGCTCTGACCCTGCCGGTACGAGCCCTTAAAAGGACTGATAGAAAGTGCTATCCCTAAGCAGTCCAGCGCTGTGTATGGAGCGTAATACAGCTGTATCGGCGATAGGAGCTGCGCCAGTGATGTCTGACACCAAGGACGCAGAAGAGATAATGGCGTCCGGACGGGCAGATACTCGTTTTTATAATGCAGGGACATGTGACATGGACATCCTATCACACATGCCGTTGCTTCTCTGGCTAAAAGTCCACTTAGCTGTGTGTGTGTCTGGGATTGGCTGACATACTGGCCCTCCCCACTACACGCGCGCGCTTAGGGAAGGAAGACAAGGAAAAAAAAAAAAATATATACATTATACATACAGCAGTGATCTGAATGCGCTGTTCCCGCACACTATACACTGAAATGTCATAATAGTGTGAGTCACAGAGTGACTTACACTATTACAGCGGAAAGCCAGCTAGGAATTAGCTGTTTTTTTTGCTGCTAGAACCGTTCTCGAACGTATCTAGAACTATCGAGCTTTTGCAAAAAAGCTCGAGTTCTAGTTCGATCTAGATCAGCCCCCAAAATCACTCGAGCCACGAACTGGAGAAGCACGAACCACGAACCGCGCTCAACTCTACTCACGATAGCCGATACAAAGTCTGAGGCCACCATCTTTCTTATCAACGAAAAAGAATCCAGCGCCGACTGGTGACCTGGATGGTCTGATAAACCCTCTCTGCAGACTGTCTGCTATATAATCTTTCATGGCCTGATGCTCCGGACCAGAAAGATTATACATTTTACCCTTGGGGAGTCGGGAATTGGGGACCAAATCTATGGGACAGTCATAATCTCTGTGTGGAGGTAATTTTTCAGATTCAGATATAGAAAAGACATCAGCTAAATCCCTGAATGCATGAGGTATGAAGATAGGTTCAGCTCTGGTCAGGTTAAAAGATAATGACATACACGTCTCCTGACACTCAGGGCTCCAGCGCACAATCTCACCCTGGTGCCAGTCTATGACCGGATTATGTTGCACAGCCATGGCTTGCCCAATACCACTGCTGACATCAGATTCTCAAGAGCAAAAAAATGACACTTTTTCTACATGCAGAGCCCCCACAAGCATGGAGATCTCTGGAGTTACAAAAGTAACCACACCCTGTGTGAGAGGTGTACTATCAATAGCAGAGATTTTAATAATAATAATAATAATGATAATAATCTTTATTTCTATAGCGCCAACATATTCCGCAGCGCTTTACAATTCAGGAGGATCATATACAAACAAGTAACAGTTATAGAAATACAATATTTAGAGGAAAAAAACTAAAACACAACCCTGCTCGTGAGAGCTTACAATCTACAATGAGATGGGGGGGAGAGGCAAGGTTCAAGTGTTTATTTACAATGACAATCCAGCCATCTCACGGAAATGGGGGATAGATAATGGTTTCCTGGACCAGTGGGCCAGAGCCTTGAGATGCCTTTGGGTGCCATGGAGTTTGATGTGGAGTTATGTTGTGAGAAGTTGTAGAGGGACTATGTGAATCGAATCTGATTAGGGAGTGTGATAGGCCGCCCTAAAAAGATGCGTCTTTAGGGTGCGTCTGAAGCTGAGTAAGTTGGGATTTGTCCTAACTTCTTGGGGTAGAGCATTCCAGAGGGTTGGTGCAGCTCGGAAGAAGTCTTGGATCCGGGAGTGGGAGGTTCGAATTAGTGTGGATGTTAGTCGAAAGTCGCTTGCAGAGCGTTGAGAACGGGTGGGGTGATAGACAGAGAGGAGGGTGGAGATGTAGGGGAGTGCCACACTGTGGAGAGCTTTGTGTGTGAGAACAAGCAGTTTGAATTGGATCCTGTGATATATGGGCAGCCAGTGCAATGACTGGCCCAGAGCAGAGGCATCCGAGTAGCGGTTAGCCAGATAGGTGACCCTGGCTGCTACATTAAGGATGGACTGTAGAGGAGAGAGTCTAGTTACGGGGAGACCAATTAATAGAGAGTTACAGTAGTCAAGGCGAGAGTGGATCAGGGCCACGGTGAGGGTTTTTGTCGTTTCCATAGTGAGAAAGGGGCGGATTCTAGATATGTTCTTGAGGTGCAAGCGGCAGGAGCGGGCAAGAGATTGTATGTGGGAGGTGAAGGAGAGATTAGTGTCAAGTATAACACCCAGACAGCGGGCCTGCTGCCTAGGACTTGAGCAGACATGATGTTGCAAACTGCAGTCAGGCAGTCACTTGTGTTCTGTAGTACAGCGGGGGTGAGCTCAGGGGATGAGGTGTATAGCTGTGTGTCATCAGCATAAAGATGGTACTGAAAGCCAAATCTGCTGATGATCTGTCCAAGTGGGGCAGTGTAGAGGGAGAAAAGAAGAGGGGCAAGGACTGAACCTTGAGGGACCCCAACAGTGAGAGGGAGAGGAGAAGATGTGGAGCCAGCAAATCATACACTGAATGAATGGCCAAAAAGATAGGAAGAGAACCAGGAAAGCACAGTGTCCTTTAGGCCGATAGAATAGAGCATAGAGAGAAGGAGACTGTGGTCAACAGTGTCGAAGGCGGCAGAAAGGTCAAGAAGAATAAGCAGAGAGTGGTCACCATTACGTTTTGCTGTCAATAGATCATTGGTCACTTTGACAAGGGCAGTTTCTGTTGAGTGTAAAGGGCGGAAGCCAGACTGTAAAGGATCTAGAAGAGAGTGGGTGGAAAGGTAGCGGGTGAGGCGAGAGTAGACCAGGCGCTCCAAGAGTTTGGAAATGAAGGGGAGATTGGAGACTGGTCTGTAGTTGCTTGTGCAGGACGGATCGAGAGAAGGTTTTTTTAATAATGGAGTAATGATAGAGTGTTTGAGGGAGCAGGGGAAGATACCCGAAGAGAGAGAGAGATTGAAGATTTTAGTTAGGTGAGTGGTGACAATCGGAGAGAGGGACTGGAGTAGAGGTGTGGGGAAGGGATCAGTAGGGCAAGTGGTAGGACGAGAGGAGGATAGGAGCCTGGAGACTTCCTCCTCTGTGACTGGGTCAAATGTGGAAAGTGAGCTGGATGGGATATGGGGATGGATGGGATTCACAGCGCTTGGTGGCTGGGAGCTGATCTCTTGGCGGATGTTTCCTATTTTCTCTGTAAAATACGAGGCCAGGTCATCAGCATGAAGGGCTGTGACAGCGGTCTGTACTTTGGGACTGAGGAGGGAGTGAAAGGTGTCAAAGATCTTTTTTGGATTGTTGGCAAGTGAGGAAATAAGGGTGGTGAAGTAGTTCTGTTTGGCAAGGTGAAGGGAAGAGTTGTAGGTCCTTAACATGAACTTGTAGTGGATGAAGTTTTCTGGTGTGCGTTTTTTCCTCCATAGGCGTTCGGCACTCCTGGAGCATCACTGAAGAAATAGAGTTTGGGATGTGAGCCAAGGCTGTTTTACTCTGTGTTTGGTCTTTCTGAAGGTGAGGGGCGCTACTTGGTCTAGTGTAGTCCTGAGTGTGTCATTGTAGTGCTTTACAGCCAGATCAGGACAGGAAAGTGAGGAGATAGGGGACAGTGATGCGTGTAAAGAGTCTGAAAGTGTCTGAGAATTGATGGCCTGTAGGTATCTGAATGTGTGATTGGTGGGAGTGTGCTGGGATGGGCAAGGGTTTGTGAGTTTGAAGGAGAAGAGGTGAGTTGTCAAAGTCAGAGATTGAGCAGAGGCGGATAAAGACCAGGTCAAGGGTGTTAACATCTTCATGTGTCTCAGAGGATGAGAGTTGTGAGAGGCCAAGGGAGGTGGGGAGAGATAGAAGCTGGGATGCAGATGGGGAGGAGGGGCTGTTTTTTCGGGATGTTAAAGTCTCCTAGGATAAGGGTTGTTAACTCTGAGGACATGAAGTGCGGCAGCCAGGCTGAAAAGTGGTCAAGGAACTGGGTGGGTGAGCCTGGTGGACAGTATATGACAGCTACTCTGAGGGGAAGGGGATGGAAAAGCCTGATGGTGTGGACCTCAAAGGATGGGAATGAGAGTGATGGAGCTGGGGGGATGACCTGGAAAGTGCATTGTGGAGACAGGAGTAAACCAACTCCAGCACCATGTCTGTTTCCAGGTCTTGGTGAATGGGAAAAGTGTAAACCACCGTGAGAGATGGCAGCAGGGGAAGTAGTGTCAGAGTCAGGAATCCAGGTCTCAGTGAGGGCTAGCAGATTAAGAGAGTTATTGAGAAAGAGGTTGTGGATGTAAGGAAGCTTGTTACATACGGACTGTGGATTTCAGAGAGCACAATTAAAAGAGGGAAGTGAGGGTGTACAACTAATGTTAGTAAGATTAGCAGGGTTTCTATGGGAGGTGGGGAAGGGGGTAAAGTTAGCATGGGGGGGGGCCGGGATTGGGAGAGATATCACCTGAAAGAAGTAGGAGTAGAAGGAGAAAGATCAGATGATTTTTGGACTTGTGGCATGGCTTTTTGTGTAAATCCCTGGAGCTTGATTGAATGAGATTATTAAGATAGGTGAAAAGAGCCTGGGAGTTGTGCATAGGAGAGGGGAGGAGGGAGGGACTGATGTGGATGAGTGGTGATGGAGGGGGGACAGGGCGGTGAAAGTGGACAGTAAAAGCATATAGAATGATAGAGATATAAATAATAGTCATGGTTAAAACAGACGGTGTCAAAGAGTAGTTTACCTGCCTCCTGCCCTGACTAACTGCCATTGAAATAACTGCCCAGCACGTCGCAATGATGGCACTTAGCAAGAGATGGCATGCATGCAACACCCCGCATGCATGCACCCCTTAAGAAGCACACAAATATATAGGGCTGACAAGAGGAATAGGTAAGGGGGATTGTGGGAGGCCAGCTTGTTAAGGGAAATCAAGAAATGCTGATCACACCAGGGGATGATTAAGGAATCAAAGGGAAACAAGACACTTGACACCCACCCGGACTTCCAGTCTACACAGATTTACACCATCCACCAACAGATAACATTTACAAAGAGAAAGATACAGTCATACATCAGTGAGTATTACATAGATTGTGAAAATGACATAGCAATCACAGTAAGCAGAGTTATATACCAGAACACATATTCAGCCAATGTAGGGGGGAGCAGACAATTCACTTCACAGTAAGCAGAGTTATATACCAGAACACATATTCAGCCAATGAAGGGGGGAGCAGACAATTCACTTCACAGTAAGCAAAGTTATATACCAGAACACATATTCAGCCAATGCAGGGGGGAGCAGACAATTCACTTCACAGTAAGCAGAGTTATATACCAGAACACATATTCAGCCAATGCAGGGGGAGCAGACAATTCACTTCATAGTAAGCAGAGTTATATACCAGAACACATATACAATGCAGGAGGGAGCAGACTAGAGATGAGCGAACCGGTCGCGGTTCGGCTCGAGTTCGGTTCGCCGAACGGGCGTCTCGTTCGAGTTCGGTTCGGCGAACGTTCGACGAACCGAACTCGAACCGCATAGGAAGCAATGGCAGGCAATCACAAACACATAAAAACACCTAGAAAACACCCTCAAAGGTGTCCAAAAGGTGACAATCAACTCACAACACAACACAAACACATGGGAAAGTGACAAGGACATCTACTCATGTGAAAACAAAAGAGCAGGACAAGAAAAAGAGGAGGAGACACAGATATGAGTATCTGCAAGGGAACGTCGATGCCATTACTGTGCAACTTGAGCCCTGCTCATTTTAGGCTTCCAATCTGGATAAATTGCCTGAGCTCACCACGTACGCCTTGGGGATCTTGTTGTGTCCCGCAGCCAGTGTTTTCTTGGAACGTGTCCTCAGTGCTGCTGGGGGTGTGCTGACAGCTAAGCACACACATCTGTCCACTGACAATGTGGACAGACTAACGTTCACCAAGATGAACAAGTTATGGCTCTCAGAGGACTTTTCTTCCCCTGGCTCAGCCAAGGGAGGCGAAAGGCAGGCGTATTTTTGAGAGTGCTTCATGCAAAAGATCTTTTTCATCTTCAAAATGGGGTCAACTGATGCCAGTCAAGTGGGGTGTGTGTGGCCCAATTAGTGGAAACGAGGGAGACTGTGGTTGGAGTCCCCTTGCTGTGTTTTACATGCTTTTAGAAGGGCATGACGTGGCTTAGAGCTTGACTTTCAGCATCTGCAAACTGTTGGCTACCAAAATGCTTCCTTTCCAACCTTTTTAACTGAGGATTTTCGAGACCTTATGCCCATCGCAGTGCCCCAAGAGCTGATGCCCAGGCGCCACTCCTTCTCCAACAAAGACGTCCACGCGCTACACCAGCATGTCGCACCAAACATCACCACTTCTTTGAGAAACTGTGTGACAGGGTGCATTTCACCACAGATACTTGGCCCAGTAAGCATGGACAGGGGCGTTACATGTTGCTGACTGGGCAATGGGTTACTATGGGGAGAGATGGAGAGGGGTCTGCTTTACAAGTCTTGCTGTCCCCACGAGTTGTATCAATCCTTCCTCTGTATGTAGAAGTTAATATACTGCTTCTGCCTCCTCACCCTCATGTGGGTCCTTCACCTCGGTCCAAACCCTGTGTGGTCAGGGCACCCTTCCTTGTAACTGCGCACAAGGAAAACCACACACCTCCTTACTATGCTGGCAGCAGAACTCAATGCCATCATACGGTCAAATGTTTACTTTGAAATGTATGGGAAATGTGAGTCACACCGCTGAGAAGTTGTGGACGGTTAGCTCTGGAGACCAAGTTTCATCAATGGTTGTCTCCACTCAACCAGCAGCCAGGGAAGGCCGGGTGTGACAATGATGCAAACATGGGTGCGCCCCTTCGCCGTGACAATGTGACACACGTGCCTTGTGTGGCTCACGTGTTGAATCTAATTCTCTAGCAATTTTTAAAACACCATCCCGGCCTACATGGCCTTGTGCAGCGGGTACGCTCGCTATGTTCTTACTTCCATCGTTCGCACACAGCAGCTCAACAACTTTCGTCGCTCCAGAAGACTTTAGGTCTGGTGGTTAAACGCCTGAAATGCGATGTGCCGACACGCAAGAATTTGAATCTGCACATGTTGCAGCGTTTGTGGCAGCACCGCCGAACCCTGCTGCAATACGTTATGACATATAGCCTGGCCTAACTTGATCCAGAGGTGGTGCAGATCACGCTGCTGGAGTGGTGTCAGATCAAGGACCTATGCACCCTTCTACACAGTTTACAAATGTCGACGAAGATGTTTAGCACTGGCAATGCCATTCTCAGCATGACAATTCTGGTAATCTACATGATGGAGCACACTGTAAGCATTATTCGGAGTCAGGTGTTAGTATCCCAGACAATGCACAAGTGCTTTAGGTAGCTGGTCAGCAATTCAACACTAAGTTAGTATCCCAGACAATTTTAGTATGCCACTAAAAGTGTCAGCACTTTTTGCAATTAAAATTGCGTAGCAAACTTGGGCAGGTGTGTAGAATGCACAGGTGCTGTAGGCAGCTGGACAGCAAAGAAACACTAAGTTAGTATCCCAGACAATTTTAGTATGCCACAGAAAGTGTCAGCACTGTTTGCAATTAAAATTGCGTAGCAAAAATGGGCAGGTGTGTAGAATGCACAGGTGCTTTAGGTAGCTGGACAGCAAAGGAACACTAAGTTAGTATCCCAGACAATTTTAGTATGCCACTAAAAGTGTCAGTACTTTTTGCAATTAAAATTGCGTAGCAAAAATGGGCAGGTGTGTAGAATGCACAGGTGCTGTAGGCAGCTGGACAGTAAAGGAACACTAAGTTAGTATCCCAGACAATTTTAGTATGCCACTAAAAGTGTCAGCACTGTTTGCAATTAAAATTGCGTAGCAAAAATAGGCAGGTGTGTAGAATGCACAAGTGCTTTAGGTAGCTGGTCAGCAATTCAACACTAACTTAGTATCCCAGACAATTTTAGTATGCCACTGAAAGTGTCAGCACTGTTTGCAATTAAAATTGTGTAGCAAAAATGGGCAGGTATATAGAATGCACAGGTGCTTTAGGTAGCTGGACAGCAAAGGAACACTAAGTTAGTATCCCAGACAATTTTAGTATGCCACTAAAAGTGTCAGCACTGTTTACAATTAAAATTGCGTAGCAAAAATGGGCAGGTGTGTAGAATGCACAGGTGCTTTAGGTAGATGGACAGCAAAGGAACACTAAGTTAGTATCCCAGACAATTTTAGTATGCCACTAAAAGTGTCAGCACTGTTTACAATTAAAATTGCGTAGCAAAAATGGGCAGGTGTGTAGAATGCACAGGTGCTTTAGGTAGATGGACAGCAAAGGAACACTAAGTTAGTATCCCAGACAATTTTAGTATGCCACTAAAAGTGTCAGCACTGTTTGCAATTAAAATTGCGCAGCAAAAATGGGCAGGTGTGTAGAATGCACAGGTGCTTTAGGTAGCTGGTCAGCAATTCAACACTAACTTAGTATCCCAGACAATTTTAGTAAGCCACTAAAAGTGTCAGCACTGTTTGCAATTAAAATTGCGTAGCAAATATGGGCAGGTGTGTAGAATGCACAGGTGCTTTAGGTATCTGGACAGCAAAGGAACACTAACTTAACATCCCAGACAATTTTAGTATGCCAGAAAAAGTGTCAGCACTGTTTGCAATTAAAATTGCTTAGCAAAAATGGGCAGGTGTGTAGAATGCACAGGTGCTGTAGGCAGCTGGACAGCAAAGGAACACTAAGTTAGTATCCCAGACAATTTTAGTATGCCACTAAAAGTGTCAGCCCTATTTGCAATTAAAATTGTGTAGCAAAAATGGGCAGGTGTGCAGAATGCACAGGTGCTTTAGGTAGCTGGACAGCAATTCAACATTAACTTAGTACTTACTGATCCCTTCCCCTCACGCCTACTCCAGACACTCTCTCCGGTTGTCACCACTCACCTAACTAAAATCTTCAATCTCTCTCTCTCTTCTGGTATCTTCCCTTCCTCCCTCAAACACTCTATCATTACTCCATTATTAAAAAAACCTTCCCTTGATCCGTCCTGCACAAGCAACTACAGACCAGTCTCCAATCTCTCCTTCCTCTCTAAACTCTCGGAGCGCCTGGTCTACTCTCGTCTTGTTAAAGCCGGGCTCTTTTCCCTCTCAGGTAGCTGGGGTGGATCGGCCGATTCTGAGAGTAACGCTTAACACACCAAGACAGGACACATCCGTAGTGTATCAAATAACTCTGTCTTTAATAGAATGGGAAGGTTTCTTATACCTTTCAAGCTGATTACGCAATATGAGACATGTGATATAGTTGCACAATTTTAGATAGATACCAAATATAGTCATTAGGCCACGATGCTCAGGCCCCAGAGAAATACTTTAAGATATTACCACATAAGGGAGTATAGTGTTTCAAGGCTATTTTAGATATAGTTATCATAGCAAAAAGCTTTTAGGAGATGTGAATTAATCAAACCTTGTAAAACAAGCAATGTGTTGCAAGAGGAGTGTATACATAAAAGCTATAACAATTCTAAGCGACTAAGTGATCACTACAGCAAATAGCAGATGTAAAATAGAACATCAATTACTCATTCCTGGTTGCATAACCGGTAAAAAACCTATATGTGCATGAATATAACGAATTTGTGAACTAACTGGTGAACAAGACAAATGGCTTCTCTAACAGTCTCACTCACTACCTTTCCGCTTACTCTCTTCTAGATCCTTTACAGTCTGGCTTCCGCCCTTTACACTCAACAGAAACTGCCCTTGTCAAAGTGACCAATGATCTATTGACAGCAAAACGTAACGGTGACCACTCTCTGCTTATTCTTCTTGACCTTTCTGCCGCCTTCGACACTGTTGACCACTATCTCCTTCTCTCTATACTCCATTCTATCGGCCCAAAGGACACTGTGCTCTCCTAGTTCTCTTCCTATCTTTCTGGCCGCTCATTCAGCATATCATTTGCTGGCTCCACATCTTCTCCTCTTCCTCTCACTGTTGGGGTCCCTCAAGGTTCAGTCCTTGGCCCTCTTCTTTTCTCCCTCTACACTGCCCCAATTGGAATGACCATCAGCAGATTTGGCTTCCAGTACCATCTTTATGCTGATGACACACAGTTATACACCTCATCCCCTGAGCTCACCCCCGCTGTACTAGAGAACACAAGTGACTGCCTGACTGCAGTTTGCAACATCATGTCTGCTCTCTATCTGAAACTTAACCTTTCCAAAAGTGAACTTCTGCTTTCCCTCCATCTCCAAACCTTCCTAAACCTGACATCTCCCTCTATGTGTGTGGCACAACGATAAGTCCTAGGCCGCAGGCCCACTGTCTGGGTGTTGTACTTGACACTGATCTCTCCTTCACCTCCCACATACAATCTCTTGCCCGCACCTGCCGCTTGCACCTCAAGAACATCTCTAGAATCCGCCCCTTTCTCACAATGGAAATGACAAAAACCCTCACCGTGGCCCTGATCCACTCTCGCCTTGACTACTGTAACTCTCTATTAATTGGTCTCCCCCTAACTAGACTCTCCCCTTTACAGTCCATCCTTAATGCAGCAGCCAGGGTCACCTATCTGGCTAACCGCTACTCGGATGCCTCTGCTCTGTGCCAGTCATTGCACTGGCTGCCCATATATCACAGGATCCAATTCAAACTGCTTGTTCTCACCCACAAAGCTCTCCACAGTGCAGCACCCCCCTACATCTCCACCCTCCTCTCTGTCTATCATCCCACCCGTTCTCTACACTCAGCAAATTACTTTCGACTATCATCCACACTAATTCGAACCTCCCACTCCCGAATCCAAGACTTCTTCCGAGCTGCACCAAACCTCTGGAACGCTCTACCTCAAGAAGTTAGGACACATCACAACTTACTCAGCTTCAGACGCTCCCTAAATCGCATCTTTTTAGGGCGGCCTATCACACTCCCTAGTAGAGTTGAGCGCGGTTAGCGGTTCGCGGTTCTCCAGTTCGCGGTTCGAGTGATTTTGGGGGCTGTTCTAGATCGAACTAGAACTCGAGCTTTTTTGCTAAAATTCGATAGTTCTAGATACGTTCGAGAACGGTTCTAGCAGCAAAAAGCAGGGCTTTTTACAGCTACAGTGTGCAGGAGCCATCGCTGGCAGCCTACCACAAGCTGGTAACCAAGATAAACATCGGGTATCCAACCAAAGCGCTTTGGTTAGTAACCCGATGTTTATCCGAGTTACGTGCAGGAAGCCCACACTTCCTCGCTCAGCTCACTCCGCCCCCTCCTGCTCACGGCATGTACACACGTACACACACACACACACTCTGCACACATGGTCCCGCTCGGCTTACCTGCGGTGATGAAGTCCCGCCATCCCGACCTCAGTGCTGTCACTGTCCTCCATGGCCGCCGCTTGTCACATCACCTTCTCTCGCTTCCGACACGAGACTGACTAGCGGTGACGTCACGGGCCTCTCGCGATACTTCGCTGTGAAGGCGGCGGTCATTGAACTCAGTGATAGGTGCTGTCAGTGTGCTGGAGATCAGCGCAGGTAATGTACCTCGCTGACAGCAGCACTCGTCATCCCCTGCAGTGACCTGGGCTGACCCATTGATGTTAGCTCAGGTCACTGCATTGCTCTCCCAGCCAATGGGGAACATTCTGCTCTTCATTGACTGGGACAGTGTGGATCGTCATGGCAACCCCTTGGATTACACCAGACCTGGATTTGTTTTTCTTTCTAATAAATTGGTTAAAGAGGGAATGTTTTGGGGAGTGTTTTTTCAAATAAAAATGTGTTTGTCGTCTATTTTTTTTTATTACTGACTGGGTTGGTGATGTCGGGTATCTGATAGACGCCTGACCTCACCAACCCCAGGGCTTGATGCCAGGTGACATTACACATCTGGTATTAACCCCATATATTACCCCGTTTGCCACCGCACCAGGGCACGGGATGAGCTGGGGCGAAGCACCAGGATTGGCGCATCTAATGGATGCGCCACTTTTGGGGCGGCTGCGGCCTGCTATTTTTAGGCTGGGGAGATAACCAATAACCATGGACCTCCCTAGTCTGAGAATATCAGACCCCAGCTGTCTGCTTTACCTTGGCTGGTGATCCAATTTTGGGGGGACCCCTACGTGTTAATTTAAAATAACAGCGTGGGGTGCCCTCAGTTTTGGATTACCAGCCAAGGTGAAGCTGCCAGCTGTGGTCTGCAGGCTGCAGCCGTCTACTTTACCCTAGCTGGCTATCAAAAATAGGGGGAGCCCCACATCATTTTTTTTTTCATTTTTTTGGCTAAATACAAAGCTAAGCACCCCTTAGTGCCACATGAAAGGCACCAAAGGGTGCAAAATTACAAAATGCAGGAGAGTGGGACATTATGTGTCTTTCTGCCATTATAATGACAGAAAAGACTGATATGAAGTGTACAAGCACAAGAAAATCACCAGAGCGCTCTACGCTGTGAAAAGCAGTAGAAAATGGCACTGGAGTGAACATGTGACCGCCTCATGTAGGATGAAGCTATGGATCCTGGGTAAATTTATGCATTTACCCTCCTTCAGTTTTTTTGCAGTACACAAAAAAAACGGAAGGCACACGGATGACAAACAGATGACATACGGACCGTCTACGGAACGGAAACGGATGCCACATGGATGCACCCGTGAAAAAAAAGGACTGTTTTTTGCAGACCGCAAAAATGGATCGGTCATGTTAATGTAGCCTTATTCTGATCTGCCGTTTATAAACAGCAGGCAGAAATAAGTGAATAACGCCCCCCAGCGTCAGAAAATCTCCGGGGTTTCAGGGCTAGCTGAGACCCTGGAGATCATGATTCAGGACGGTTTTTTCCGGTCCCCGCTCACGTGATCACAGGTATACACCATACACCGATGATCACGTTACAGTAAATGACAGCGCCGGAAAAAAATTATTTATCTCTCATCTGGCATGAACAAACACTTCTTCTCCACTTCTTCTCCACTTCTTCTCCACTTTTTCTCCACTTCTTCTCCACTTTTTCTCCACTTTTCCTCCACTTTTTCTCCACTTTTTCTCCACTTTTTCTCCACTTGTTCTCCACTTTTTCTCCACTTCTTCTCCACTTTTTCTCCACTTTTTCTCCACTTTTTCTCCACCTCTTCTCCACCTCTTCTCCACTTTTTCTCCACTTTTTCTCCACTTTTTCTCTACTTTTTCTTCATTTTTTCTCCACTTTTTCTCCACTTTCTCCACTTTTTCTACATTTTTTTCTCCACTTTTTCTACATTTTTTCTCCACTTTTTCTCCACTTTTTCTCCACTTTTTCTCCACCTTTTCTCCACTTTTTCTCCACTTTTTCTACATTTTTTCTCCACTTTTTCTCCATTTTTTCTCCACTTTTTCTCCACTTTTTCTCCACTTTTTCTCCGTTCTTTTTCTATGGTCGGTCTAACCATTAGCTTTGCCATGCATAGTGTAGCTCTACACCTACTGCACATGTTACTTTATGATTGACATCTCTTTCGTACCAGAGCTGTCTAAGCCTACTCTGACCCCATATTTGTCATTACTATATTGTCCTTGTACTGTATTATGACATTTGTATCATGTGTTTTATTTCTTGCTGTGTTGCAAGTTTTTTGCTGCATCCCAATTGTACCTCTACATTGTTCGAGTTTATGTTATTGTTCTCTCACTCTTATGTGATACTGATTATTGTCATTTTTCATGATTACATGCAGATAAGTCCAATCTGACGAAGGCTCAGGCCGAAACGTCATTTGTAACTTGTTTTGGACAAAAATATATATGCTTATGAAATTTTTTTTTTCTTAATACGGACCAATAAAGAGTGATTTTGCATTACTATCCGTTGTGACTTACTGACTTAGTCTGGGAGATTTAGAGTGCCGAGGTTACTCACTAATTTTATCTATTATTACCTCTGAGCACCTATATACCAGTGAGCAGAGCTTCCTCTACAGTAGTTCTCCTGATTAGGCATGCCCTTACCTCATGAGCAGGGCATTGCAGCTTTGGTAGCAACCATTACGACATGGACTCTGCTACTGTATACCCGGGGAGAGTGAGTGCAGATTCATTGCACCCACACTCCTCACATGAAGGGTCCGCACTCCTAGAAAATGGGGAATACGTTCCCTGAGTGTCTCCCCCCATATTCTAGACGGTCCAGAGTAGTCGTGGGACCCCTTTATTTTTTTTCTTACAATAAATTGGTGAAAGAGGAAATGTTTTGGGGACTGTTTTTCCAAATAAATTTCTTTTGTCGATTTTTTTTTTTTTGTTAGTACTGACAGTTTATGATGTTGGGTATCTAATAGACGCCATGACATCACAAACTGCTGGGCTTGATCTCAGGTGACTTTACAGCTAGTATCAACCCGATTTATTACCCCGTTTGCCACTGCACCAGGGCACGGGATGAGCTGGGGTGAAGCGTCAGGATTGGTGCATCTAGTGGATGCGCCACGTCTGGGGTGCCTGCGGCCTGCTATTTTTAGGCTGTGAAGGCCCAATAACTATGGACCTTCCCACCCTGAGAATACCAGACCACAGCTGTCCGCTTTACCTTGGCTGGTGATCCAATTTGGGGGGGGACCCTACTTTTATTGTGTAATTATTAATATTTATAAAATAATTATAAAAAAGAGCCTGAGGGGACCTCCACATTGGATCCCCAACCACGGTAAAGCTGCCAGCTGTGGTTTTCAGGCTACAGCCGTCTGCTTTACCCTAGCTGGCTATCAAAAATGGGGGGACCCAACGTCATTTTTTTTTTTAACTATTTTTTAAATAGAAAAAATTAATGGGCTTTCCTTTATTTTGATTGCCAACCAAGGAACGGCAGGCAGATGGGGGTGGCAACCCATAGCTGTCTGCTTTATCTGCGCTGAGAATTAAAAATACCGTGGAGCGCTACGTCATTTTTTTAAAGATTTTTTTTACAGCACTGTGATGTCCAGCAATCAAAATACAAGGAAGCCCATTTTGTTTTCAGTTATTTAAATAAATAATTAAAAAAAATATATATGGGCTCCCGCTGCATTTTTTGTATTGCTAGCTAAGGGTAATCCAAGCAGCTACTGGCTGCTAACCCCCACTGCTTGGTGTTACCTTCACTGGCAATGTAAAATCCAGGGAAGTATTTTTTATTTTTTTTGCCAAAAAACTACAAAAAAAGGACGTGAGCTTCGCCATATTTTTGTATGCTAGCCAGGTATAGCAGGCAGGTGCTGGAAGAGTTGTATACAGCGCCAGAAGATGGCGCTTCTATGAAAATGCCATTTTCTGAGGCGGCTGCAGACTGCAATTCGCAGCAGTGGGGCCCAGAAAGCTCAGGCCAACCTGTGCTGCGGATTCCAATTCCCAGCTGCCTAGTTGTACCTGGCTGGACACAAAAATGGGGCGAAGCCTATGTCATTTGTTTTCTAATTATTTCATGAAATTCATGAAATAATAAAAAAAAGGCTTCCCTTTATTTTTGGTTCCCAGCCGGGTACAAATAGGCAACTGGGGGTTGGGGGCAGCCGTACCTGCCTGCTGTACCTGGCTAGCATACAAAAATATGGCGAAGCCCACATAATTTTTTCAGGGGGCAAAGAACTTCTGCATACAGTCCTGGATGGAGTATGCTGAGCCTTGTAGTTCTGCAGCTGCTGTCTGTCTGTATGGAGAAGAGCAGACAGCAGCTGCAGAACTACAAGGCTCAGCATACTCCATCCAGGACTGTATGCAGAAGTTTTTTGCCCACCAAAAAAATGACGTATGCTTTGCCATATTTTTGTATGCTAGCCAGGTACAGCAGGCAGTCACGGGCTGCCTCCAACCCCCAGTTGCCTATTTGTACCCGGCTGGGAACCAAAAATATAGGGAAGCCCTTTTTTTTTTATTATTTCACTTATTTCATGAAATAATTAAAAAACTAATGACGTGGGCTTCGCCCCATTTTTGTGTCCAGCCAGGTACAACTAGGCAGCTGGGAATTGGAATCCACAGCACAGGTTAGCCCGAGGTTTCTGGGCACCTCTGCTGCGAATTTCAGTCCGCAGTCGTCCCAGAAAATGGCGCTCTCATAGAAGCGCCATCATCTGGCGCTGTATCCAACTCTTCCAACAGCCCTGGAGCCGGGTGGCTTGTTGGGTAATCATGAGTTAATACTGGCTTTGTTTTAGTAGCCAGTATTAAGCCAGAGATTCTTAATGTCAGGCACGTTTGACCCGGCCATTAAGAATCTCCAATAAAGGGTTAAAAAAAAGACACCACACAGAGAAAAAATACTTTAATAGAAATAAATACACAGACACATTAGACACTCCATCTTTATTACCCCCTGTCAGCCCTCCACGATCCTGCTCTTCTGTCTTTCTCGTTCAACAAATGCAGCTCTGCTACATCACTGCTGCATGGGGAAGACGCTGCTTCCCGTGGAGCATTCACTCCGTGAAAGCTGCACGAGAAGCAGCGTGCAGCCTTCACTCCGTGAGTGATCAGTGCTGCTAGCGGTAACAGCGGTAACGCTGACAGACGCGTTACCATAGCAACGGTGCTCCCGGAGCCGCGGTTAGCGGTGACGTCACCGCTAACTGCGTTGCTATGGCAACGGTGATCTCCGTTAATGACCGGCTGTGTCAGCCGGTCCCTAACGGAACGGGGAGTCAACCGTGTGCTAGAGCATGTCGCCGGTACACGGCGATACACAAATGTGCACCGTGTACCGGAGAGATGCACTCGCAGGTCCTACATGACGCGTCATAGTCATGTGACCAGTCTGTAGCCAATGAGATAATAGCCACGTGACTGGTCACATGGCTATTTTGATGTCACGATAGGTCCTGCATCTCTGCTGGCAGTGCCGGTCACCGGGAGGATTCAGCGATCATCGGATGGAATAGCGGCAGGAGACAGAGTGCAGGAGGGATCGCAGGGACCGGTAAGTGTTATGGCAATGTTTATTAACTGTATGTGTACATTTATAATGCATTTTTATGTGTTTGTGATTGCCTCCCATTATAGCCTATTGGTTCGAGTTCGGTTCGTCGAATGTTCGACGAACCAAACTCGAACGGGAGCTCCGTTCGGGGAACCGACCTCAAGCCGAACCGCGACCGGTTCGCTCATCTCTACTCCCTAGCCAAACTAATTTCACCTAATCCCTCTACAACTTCTCAAAACATAACCCCACGTCACACTCCATGGCACCCAAATGCATCTCAAGGCTCTGTCCAACTGGTCCAGGAAGCCATTATCTGTCCCCCATGAGATGGCTGGATTGTCATTGTAAATAAGCACTTGTACCTTGCCCCTCCCTCCACCTCATTGTAGATTGTAAGCTCTCACGAGCAGGGTTGCCATTTTTCCCTTTAAATATTGTATCTTCTATAATTGTTACTTGTTTGTATATGTTTATGTATATGATATGTATATGTATATGAGCCTCCTGAATTGTAAAGCGCTGCGGAAAATGTTGGCACTATAGAAAAAAAGATTACTATTATTATTATTATTATTATTATTATTATTAGTATCCCAGACAATTTTAGTATGCCACTAAAAGTGTCAGCACTCTTTGCAAATAAAATTGTGTAGCAAAAATGGGCAGGTGTGTAGATTGCACAGGTGCTTTAGGTAGCTGGACAACTAAGGAACACTAAGTTAATATCCCAGACAACCTTAGTATGCAATTAAAATTGTGTAGCAAAAATGAGCAGTTGTGTAGAATGCACAGGTACTTTAGGTAGCTGTACAGCAAAGTATCACTACCTTCGTATCCCAGACAATTTTAGTATTCCACTAAAAGTGTCAGCACTGTTTGCAATTAAAATTGTGGGGCAAAAATGGGCAGGTGTGTAGAATGCTCTGGTGCGTTAGGTAGCTGGACAGCAAAGGAACACTAAGTTAGTATCCCAGACAATTTTAATAAGCCACTAAAACTGTCAGCACTGTTTGCAATTAAAATTGTGTAGCAATAATGGGCAGGTGTGTAGAATGCACAGGTGCTTTAGGTGGCTGGACAGCAAAGGAAATCTAAGTTAGTATCCCAGACAATTTTAGTATGCCACTAAAAGTGTCAGCACTGTTTGCAATTAAAATTGGTAGCAAAAATGGGCAGATGGGTACAATGCACAGGTGCTTTAGGTGGCTGATCAGCAATTAAACACTAAGTTAGTATCCCAGACAATTTTAGTATGCCACTAAAACTGTCAGCACTGTTTGCAATTAAAATTGCGTAGCAGAAATGGACAGGTGTGTTGAATGCACAGGTGCTTTAGGTTGCTGGAAAGCAAAGGAACACTAACCTAATATCCCAGACAATTTTAGTATGCCACTAAAAGTGTCAGCACTGTTTGAAATTAAAATTGTGTAGCAAAATTGGGCAGGTGTGTAGAATGCACAGGTGCTTTAGGTAGCTGGACAGCAAAGGAACACTAAGTTAGTATCCCAGACAATTTTAGTATGCAATTAAAATTGTGTAGGAAAAATGGGCACGTGTGTAGAATGCACAGGTGCTTTAGGTAGCTAAACAGCAAAGGAACACTAACTTAGTATCCCAGTCAATTTTAGTATGCCACTTAAAGTCTCAGCACTGTTTGCAATTAAAATTGCGTAGCAAAAATGGGCAGGTGTGTAGAATGCAAAGGTGCTTTAGGTAGCTGGACAGCAAAGGAACATTAACTTAGTATCCCAGACAATTTTAGTATGCCACTAAAAGTTTCAGCACTGTTTGCAATTAAAATTGCGTAGCAAAAATAGGCAGGTGTGTAGAATGCACAGGTGCCTTAGGTAGCTGGACAGCAAAGGAACACTAAGTTAGTATCCCAGACAATTTTAGTATGCCACTAAAAGTGTCAGCACTTTTTGCAATTAAATTGTGTAGCAAAAATGGGCAGGTGTGTAGAATGCACAGATGCTTTAGGTAGCTGGACAGCAAAGGAACACTAAGTTAGTATCCCTGACAATTTTAGTATGCCACTTAAAGTGTCAGCACTGTTTGCAATTAAAAATGCATAGCAAAAATGGGCAGGTGTGTAGAATGCACAGGTGCTTTAGGTAGCTGGATAGCAAAGGCACACTAAGTTAGTATACCAGACAATTTTAGTATGCCACTAAAAGTGTCAGCACTGTTTGCAATTAAAATTGTGTAGCAAAATTGGGCAGGTGTGTAGAATGCACAGGTGCTTTAGGTAGCTGGACAGCAAGGGAACACTATCTTAGTATCCCAGACAATTTTAGTATGCCAGTAAAAGTGTCAGCACTGTTTGCAATTAGAATTGCGTAGGAAAAATGGGCAGGTGTGTAGAATGCACAGGTGCTTTAGGTAGCTGGACAGCAAAGGAACACTAACTTGGTATCCCAGACAATTTTAGTATGCCACTAAAAGTGTCAGCACTGTTTGCAATTAAAATTGCGTAGCAAAAATGGGCAGGTGTGTAGAATGCACAGGTGCTTTAGGTAGCTGGACAGCAAAGGAACATTAACTTAGTATCCCAGACAATTTTAGTATGCCACTAAAAGATTTAGCACTGTTTGCAATTGAAATTGCGTAGCAAAAATAGGCAGGTGTGTAGAATGCACAGGTGCTTTAGGTAGCTGGACAGCAAAGGAACACTAAGTTAGTATCCCAGATAATTCTATTATGCCACTAAAAGTGTCAGCACTGTTTGCAATTAAAATTGCGTAGCAAAAATGGGCAGGTGTGTAGAATGCACAGGTGCTTTAGGTAGCTGGACAGCAAAGGAACACTAACTTAGTATCCCAGACAATTTTAGTATGCCAATAATAGTGTCAAAACTGTATGCAATTAAAATTGCGTAGCAAAAATGGGCAGATGTGTACAATGCACAGGTGCTTTAGGTGGCTGGTCAGCAATTGAACGCTAAGTTAGTATCCCAGACAATTTTAGTAGGCAACTAAAAGTGTCAGCACTGTTTGCAATTAAAATTGTGTAGAAAAAATGGGCAGGTGTGTAGAATGCACAGGTGCTTTAGGCAGCTGGACAGCAAAGAAACACTAACTTAGTATCCCTGACAATTTTAGTATGCCACTAAAAGTGTCAGCGCTGTTTCCAATTAAAATTGCGTAGCAAAAATGGGCAGATGTGTAGAACGCACAGGTGCTGTAGGCAGCTGGACAGCAAAGGAAAACTAAGTTAGTATCCCAGACAATTTTAGTATGCCACTAAAAGTGTCAGCACTGTATGCAATTAAAATTGCGTAGCAAAAATGGGCAGATGTGTACAATGCACAGGTGCTTTAGGTGGCTGGTCAGCAATTGAACACTAAGTTAGTATCCCAGACAATTTTAGTATGCCACTAAAAGTGTCAGCACTAGAGTTGAGCGCGGTTCGTGGTTCGAGGTTCTCCAGTTCTAAGCTCGAGTGATTTTGGGGGCTGTTCGAGATCGAACTAGAACTCGAGCTTTTTGCAAAAGCTCGATAGTTCTAGATACGTTCGAGAACGGTTCTAGCAGCAAAAAGCAGGGCTTTTTACAGCTACAGTGTGCAGGAGCCATCGCTGGCAGCCTGCCAGAAGCTGGTAACCAAGATAAACATCGGGTATCCAAGCAAAGCGCTTTGGTTAGTAACCCGATGTTTATCCTAGTTACGTGCAGGAAGCCCACACTTCCCCGCTCAGCTCGCTCCGCCCCCTCCTGCCCGCGGCATGTACACAACACACACACACACATGGTCCCGCTCGGCTTACCTGCGGTGATGAAGTCCCGCCATCCCGACCTCAGCGCTGTCACTGTCCTCCATGGCCGCCGCTTGTCACATCACCTTCTCTCGCTTCCGACCCGAGACTGACTAGCGGTGACGTCACGGGCCTCTCGCGATATTTGGCTGTGAAGGCGGCGGTCATTTAAGTCAGTGACAGGTGCTGTCAGTGTGCTGGAGATCAGCGCAGGTAATGTACCTCGCTGACAGCAGCACTTGTCATCCCCTGCAGTGACCTGGGCTGACCCATTGATGTTAGCTCAGGTCACTGCACTGCTCTCCATTGACTGGGACAGTGTGGATCGTCATGGCAACCCCTTGGATTACACCAGACCTGGATTTGTTTTTCATTCTAATAAATTGGTTAAAGAGGGAATGTTTTGGGGAGTGTTTTTTCAAATAAAAATGTGTTTGTCGTCTATTTTTTTTTTATTACTGACTGGGTTGGTGATGTCGGGTATCTGATAGACGCCTGACATCACCAACCCCAGGGCTTGATGCCGGGTGACATTACACATCTGGTATTAACCCCATATATTACCCCGTTTGCCACCGCACCAGGGCGCGGGATGAGCTGGGGCGAAGCACCAGGATTGGCGCATCTAATGGGGCGGCTGCGGCCTGCTATTTTTAGGCTGGGGAGAGAACAATAACCATGGACCTCCCTAGTCTGAGAATATCAGGCCCCAGCTGTCTGCTTTACCTTGGCTGGTGATCCAATTTTGGGGGACCCCTACGTGTTTTTTTTTTAAATTATTTATTTAATTTAAAATAACAGCGTGGGGTGCCCTCAGTTTTGGATTACCAGCCAAGGTGAGGTTGCCAGCTGTGGCCTGCAGGCTGCAGCCGTCTGCTTTACCCTAGCTGGCTACGAAACTAGGGGGAACCCTACGTCATTTTTTTTTTTCATTTTTTTGGCTAAATACAAAGCTAAGCACCCCTTAGTGCCACATGAAAGGCACCAAAGGGTGCTCCACTTTTTCTCCACTTTTTCTCCACTTTTTCTCCACTTTTTCTCCACTTTTTATCCATTTTTTTCTCCACTGTTTCTCCATTTTTTCTCCACTTTTTCTCCACTTTTTCTTCATTTTTTTCTCCACTTTCTCTCCACTTTTTCTCCACTTTTTCTCCACTTTTTTCTCCACTTTTTCTCCACTTTTTATCCACTTTTTCTCCACTTTTTCTCCACTTTGTCTCCACTTTTTCTACATTTTTTCTCCACTTTTTCTACATTTTTTTCTCCACTTTTTCTCCACTTTTTCTCCACTTTTTCTCCATTTTTTTCTTCACTTTTTCTCCACTTTTTCTCCATTTTTTCTCCACTTTTTCTCCACCTTTTCTCCATTTTTTTCTCCACTTTTTCTCCACTTTTTCTCCACTTTTTCTCCATTTTTTTCTCCACTTTTTCTCCATTTTTTCTCCACTTTTTCTCCATTTTTAATCCACTTTTTCTCCACTTTTTCTCCATTTTTTTCTCCATTTTTTCTCCACTTTTTCTCCACTTTTTCTCCACTTTTTCTCCACTTTTTCTACATTTTTTCTCCACTTTTTCTACATTTTTTCTCCACTTTTTCTCCACTTTTTCTCCACTTTTTCTCCACTTTTTCTCCATTTTTTCTCTACTTTTTCTCCACTTTTTCTCCACTTCGCCTTTACTTTTTCTACATTTTTTCTCCACTTTTTCTACATTTTTTTCTCCATTTTTTCTCCACTTTTTCTTCACTTTTTCTCCACTTTTTATCCTTTTTTTCTCCACTTTTTCTCCACTTTTTCTCCACTTTTTATCCATTTTTTCTCCACTTTTTCTCCACTTTTTCTCCACTTTTTCTCCATTTTTTCTCCACTTTTTCTCCACTTTTTCTCCACTTTTTCTCCACTTTTTCTCCACTTTTTCTCCATTTTTTCTCCACTTTTTCTCCACTTTTTCTCCATTTTTTTCTCCATTTTTTCTCCACTTTTTCTCCACTTTTTCTCCACTTTTTCTCGATTTTTTCTCCACTTTTTCTACATTTTTTCTCCACTTTTTCTACATTTTTTCTCCACTTTTTCTCCACTTTTTCTCCATTTTTTTCTCCATTTTTTCTCCACTTTTTCTCCACTTTTTCTCCACTTTTTCTCCACTTTTTTCTCCACTTTTTCTCCACTTTTTCTCCACTTTGTCTCTACTTTTTCTACATTTTTTCTCCACTTTTTCTACATTTTTTTCTCCACTTTTTCTCCACTTTTTATCCATTTTTTCTCCACTTTTTCTTCACTTTTTCTCCACTTTTTATCCATTTTTTTCTCCACTTTTTCTCCACTTTTTCTCCACTTTTTCTCCACTTTTTATCCATTTTTTTCTCCACTTTTTCTCCACTTTTTCTCCGTTCTTTTTCTATGGTTGGTCTACCCATTAGCTCTGCCATGCATACTGTAGCTCTACACCTACTGCACATGTTACTTTATGATTGACATCTCTTTCGTACCAGAGCTGTCTAAGCCTACTCTGACCCCATATTTGTCATTACTATATTGTCCTTGTACTGTATTATGACATTTGTATCATGTGTCTCATTTCTTGCTGTGTTGCAATTTTTTTGCTGAATCCCAATTGTACCTCTACATTGTTCGAGTTTATGTTATTGTTCTCTCACTCTTATGTGATACTGATTATTGTCATTTTTCATGATTACATGCAGATAAGTCCAATCTGACGAAGGCTCAGGCCGAAACGTCATTTGTAACTTGTTTTGGACAAAAGCATATATGCTTATGAAAATTTTTTTTTTCTTAATACGGACCAATAAAGAGTGATTTTGCATTACTATCCGTTGTGACTTACTGACTTAGTCTGGGAGATTTAGAGTGCCGAGGTTACTCACTAATTTTATCTATTATTACTAGAGTTGAGCGCGGTTCGTGGTTCGTGGTTCTCCAGTTCTAGGCTCGAGTGATTTTTGGGCTGTTCGAGATCGAACTAGAACTCGAGCTTTTTGCTAAAAGCTCAATAGTTCTAGATACGTTCGAGAACGGTTCTAGCAGCAAAAAGCAGGGCTTTTTACAGCTACAGTGAGCAGGAGCCATCGCTGGCAGCCTGCCACAAGCTGGTAACCAAGATAAACATCGGGTATCCAAGCAAAGCGCTTTGGTTAGTAACCCGATGTTTATCTTAGTTACGTGCAGGAAGCCCACACTTTCCCGCTCAGCTCGCTCCACCCCCTCCTGCCCGCGGCATGTACACATACATACACATACACAAACACACACACACACACACACATCCACCCCCCCCCCCCCCGCCCGCCCGCTCGCTCGCTCGCTCGGCTTACCTGCGGTGATGAAGTCCCGCCATCCCGACCTCAGCGCTGTCACTGTCCTCCATGGCCGCCGCTTGTCACATCACCTATCGCTTCCGACCCGAGACTGACACTGGCGGTGACGTCACGGACCTCTCGCGATACTTGATGTGAAGGCGCCGGTCATTGACCTCAGTGACAGGGGCTGTCAGTGTGCTGGAGATCAGCGCAGGTAATGTACCTCGCTGACAGCAGCACTTGTCACCCCCCTGCAGTGACCTGGGCTGACCCATTGATGTTAGCTCAGGTCACTGCACTGCTCTCCCAGCCAATGGGGAACATCCTGCTCTTCATTGACTGGGACAGTGTGCATCGTCATGGCAACCCCTTGGATTACACCAGACCTGGATTTGTTTTTCAATCTAATAAATTGGTTAAAGAGGGAATGTTTTGGGGAGTGTTTTTTCAAATAAAAATGTGTTTGTCGTGTATTTTTTTTTTATTACTGACTGGGTTGGTGATGTCGGGTATCTGATAGACGCCTGACCTCACCAACCCCAGGGCTTGATGCCAGGTGACATTACACATCTGGTATTAACCCCAAATATTACCCCGTTTGCCACCGCACCAGGGCGCGGGATGAGCTGGGGCGAAGCACCAGGATTGGCGCATCTAATGGATGCGCCTTTTCTTGGGCGGCTGCGGCCTGCTATTTTTAGGCTGGGGAGATTCCAATAACCATGGACCTCCCTAGTCTGAGAATATCAGGCCCCAGCTGTCTGCTTTACCTTGGCTGGTGATCCAATTTTGGGGGACCCCTACGTGTTTTTTTTTTTAATTATTTATTTAATTTAAAATAACAGCGTGGGGTGCCCTCAGTTTTGGATTACCAGCCAAGGTGAGGTTGCCAGCTGTGGTCTGCAGGCTGCAGCCGTCTGCTTTACCCTAGCTGGCTACAAAACTAGGGGGAACCCTATGTCATTTTTTTTTCATTTTTTTGGCTAAATACAAAGCTAAGCACCCCTTAGTGCCACATGAAAGGTACCAAAGGGTGTTCCACTTTTTCTCCATTTTTTTCTCCACTTTCTCTCCACTTTTTCTCCACTTTTTCTCCATTTTTTTCTCCACTTATTCTCCACTTTTTCTCCTCTTATTCTCCACTTTTTCTCCACTTTTTCTCCACTTTTTCTCCTCTTATTCTCCACTTTTTCTCCACTTTTTCTCCACTTTTTCTCCATTTTTTTCTCCACTTTCTCCACTTTTTCTCCACTTTTTTCTCCACTTTTTCTCCTCTTATGCTCCACTTTTTCTCCTCTTAATCTCCACTTTTTCTCCACTTTTTCTCCACTTTTTCTCCACTTTTTTCTCCACTTTTTCTCCTCTTATGCTCCACTTTTTCTCCACTTTTTCTCCACTTTTTCTCCACTTTTTCTCCACTTTTTCTCCACTTTTTCTCCTCTTAATCTCCACTTTTTCTCCTCTTATGCTCCACTTTTTCTCCACTTTTTCTCCACTTTTTCTCCACGTTTTCTCCACTTTTTTCTCCACTTTTTCTCCTCTTATGCTCCACTTTTTCTCCACTTTTTCTCCACTTTTTCTCCACTTTTTCTCCACGTTTTCTCCACGTTTTCTCCACTTTTTTCTCCACTTTTTCTCCTCTTATGCTCCACTTTTTCTCCACTTTTTCTCCACTTTTTCTCCTCTTAATCTCCACTTTTTCTCCACTTTTTCTCCACTTTTTTCTCCACTTTTTCTCCACTTTTTCTCCTCTTATGCTCCACTTTTTCTCCACTTTTTCTCCACTTTTTCTCCACTTTTTCTCCTCTTATGCTCCACTTTTTCTCCACTTTTTCTCCACTTTTTCTCCTCTTATGCTCCACTTTTTCTCCACTTTTTCTCCATTTTTTTCTCCACTTATTCTCCACTTTTTCTCCTCTTATTCTCCACTTTTTCTCCACTTTTTCTCCACTTTTTCTCCTCTTATTCTCCACTTTTTCTCCACTTTTTCTCCACTTTTTCTCCATTTTTTTCTCCACTTTCTCCACTTTTTCTCCACTTTTTTCTCCACTTTTTCTCCTCTTATGCTCCACTTTTTCTCCTCTTAATCTCCACTTTTTCTCCACTTTTTCTCCACTTTTTCTCCACTTTTTTCTCCACTTTTTCTCCTCTTATGCTCCACTTTTTCTCCACTTTTTCTCCACTTTTTCTCCACTTTTTCTCCTCTTAATCTCCACTTTTTCTCCTCTTATGCTCCACTTTTTCTCCACTTTTTCTCCACTTTTTCTCCACGTTTTCTCCACTTTTTTCTCCACTTTTTCTCCTCTTATGCTCCACTTTTTCTCCACTTTTTCTCCACTTTTTCTCCACTTTTTCTCCACGTTTTCTCCACGTTTTCTCCACTTTTTTCTCCACTTTTTCTCCTCTTATGCTCCACTTTTTCTCCACTTTTTCTCCACTTTTTCTCCTCTTAATCTCCACTTTTTCTCCACTTTTTCTCCACTTTTTCTCCACTTTTTCTCCACTTTTTTCTCCACTTTTTCTCCACTTTTTCTCCTCTTATGCTCCACTTTTTCTCCACTTTTTCTCCACTTTTTCTCCAAGTTTTCTCCACGTTTTCTCCACTTTTTTCTCCACTTTTTCTCCTCTTATGCTCCACTTTTTCTCCACTTTTTCTCCACTTTTTCTCCTCTTAATCTCCACTTTTTCTCCACTTTTTCTCCACTTTTTCTCCACTTTTTCTCCACTTTTTTCTCCACTTTTTCTCCACTTTTTCTCCTCTTATGCTCCACTTTTTCTCCACTTTTTCTCCACTTTTTCTCCACTTTTTCTCCTCTTATGCTCCACTTTTTCTCCACTTTTTCTCCACTTTTTCTCCTCTTATGCTCCACTTTTTCTCCACTATTTCTCCACTTTTTTCTCCACTTTTTCTCCTCTTATGCTCCACTTTTTCTCCACTTTTTCTCCACTTTTTCTCCACTTTTTCTCCTCTTATGCTCCACTTTTTCTCCACTTTTTCTCCACTTTTTCTCCATTTTTTTCTCCACTTATTCTCCACTTTTTCTCCTCTTATTCTCCACTTTTTCTCCACTTTTTCTCCACTTTTTCTCCTCTTATTCTCCACTTTTTCTCCACTTTTTCTCCATTTTTTTCTCCACTTTCTCCACTTTTTCTCCACTTTTTTCTCCACTTATTCTCCTCTTATGCTCCACTTTTTCTCCACTTTTTCTCCTCTTTTTCTCCACTTTTTTCTCCACTTTTTCTCCTCTTATGCTCCACTTTTTCTCCACTTTTTCTCCACTTTTTCTCCTCTTAATCTCCACTTTTTCTCCTCTTATGCTCCACTTTTTCTCCACTTTTTCTCCACTTTTTCTCCACTTTTTCTCCACTTTTTCTCCTCTTATGCTCCACTTTTTCTCCACTTTTTCTCCTCTTAATCTCCACTTTTTCTCCTCTTATGCTCCACTTTTTCTCCACTTTTTCTCCACTTTTTCTCCTCTTATGCTTCACTTTTTCTCCACTTTTTCTCCACTTTTTCTCCTCTTATGCTCCACTTTTTCTCCACTTTTTCTCCACTTTTTCTCCACTTATGCTCCACTTTTTCTCCACTTTTTCTCCACTTTTTTCTCCAATTTTTCTCCTCTTAATCTCCACTTTTTCTCCACTTTTTCTCCACTTTTTCTCCACTTTTTCTCCACTTTTCTCCACTTTTTTCTCCACTTTTTCTCCACTTTTTCTCCTCTTATGTTCCACTTATTCTCCACTTTTTCTCCACTTTTTCTCTACTTTTTCTATGGTCGGTCTACCCATTAGCTCTGCCATGCATAGTGTAGCTCTACACCTACTGCACATGTTACTTTATGATTGACATCTCTTTCGTACCAGAGCTGTCTAAGTCTACTCTGACCCCATATTTGTCATTACTATATTGTCCTTGTACTGTATTATGACATTTGTATCATGTGTTTCATTTCTTGCTGTGTTGCAATTTTTTTGCTGCATCCCAATTGTACCTCTACATTGTTCGAGTTTATGTTATTGTTCTCTCACTCTTATGTGATACTGATTATTGTCATTTTTCATGATTACATGCAGATAAGTCCAATCTGACGAAGGCTCAGGCCGAAACGTCATTTGTAACATGTTTTGGACAAAAACATATATGCTTATGAAAAAAAAAATTTCTTAATACGGACCAATAAAGAGTGATTTTGCATTACTATCCGTTGTGACTTACTGACTTAGTCTGGGAGATATAGAGTGCCGAGGTTACTCACTAATTTTATCTATTATTACCTCTGAGCACCTATATACCAGTGAGCAGAGCTTCCTCTACAGTAGTTCTCCTGATTAGGCATGCCCTTACCTCATGAGCAGGGCATTGCAGCTTTGGTAGCAACCATTACGACATGGACTCTGCTGCTGTGGACCCGGGGAGAGTGAGTGCAGATTCATTGCACCCACACTCCTCACATGAAGGGTCCGCACTCCTAGAAAATGGGGGATACGTTCCCTGAGTGTCTCCCCCCCATATTCTAGACGGTCCAGAGTCGTCGTGGGACCCCTTTATTTTTTTTCTTACAATAAATTGGTGAAAGAGGAAATGTTTTGGGGACTGTTTTTTCAAATAAATTTCTTTTGTCGATTTTTTGTTTTTGTTAGTACTGACAGTTTATGATGTTGGGTATCTAATAGACGCCATGACATCACAAACTGCTGGGCTTGATCTCAGGTGACTTTACAGCTAGTATCAACCCGATTTATTACCCCGTTTGCCACTGCACCAGGGCACGGGATGAGCTGGGGTGAAGCGCCAGGATTGGCGCATCTAGTGGATGCGCCACGTCTGGGGTGCCTGCGGCCTGCTATTTTTAGGCTGTGAAGGCCCAATAACTATGGACCTTCCCACCCTGAGAATACCAGACCACAGCTGTCCGCTTTACCTTGGCTGGTGATCCAATTTGGGGGGGTCCCCTACTTTTATTGTGTAATTATTAATATTTGTAAAATAATTATAAAAAAGAGCCTGAGGGGACCTCCACATTGGATCCCCAACCACGGTAAAGCTGCCAGCTGTGGTTTTCAGGCTACAGCCGTCTGCTTTACCCTAGCTGGCTATCAAAAATGGGGGGACCCAACGTAATTTTTTTTTTTAACTATTTTTTAAATAGAAAAAATTAATGGGCTTCCCTGTATTTTGATTGCCAACCAAGGTAACGGCAGGCAGATGGGGGTGGCAACCCATAGCTGTCTGCTTTATCTGCGCTGAGAATCAAAAATACCGCGGAGCGCTACGTCATTTTTTTAAAGATTTATTTTTACAGCACTGTGATGTCCAGCAATCAAAATACAGGGAAGCCCATTTTATTTTTAGTTATTTAAATAAATAATTAAAAAAAATATATGTTAGCTCCCACTGCATTTTTTGTATTGCTAGCTAAGGGTAATCCAAGCAGCTACTGGCTGCTAACCCCCACTGCTTGGTGTTACCTTCACTGGCAATGGAAAATCCAGGGAAGCATTTTTTTTTTTTTTTGCCAAAAAGCTACAAAAAAAGTACGTGAGCTTCGCCATATTTTTGTATGCTAGCCAGGTATAGCAGGCAGGTGCTGGAAGAGTTGGATACAGCGCCAGAAGATGGCGCTTCTATGAAAATGCCATTTTCTGAGGTGGCTGCAGACTGCAATTCGCAGCAGTGGGGCCCAGAAAGCTCAGGCCAACCGGTGGTGCGGATTCCAATCCCAGCTGCCTAGTTGTACCTGGCTGGACACAAAAATGGGGCAAAGCCTACGTCATTTGTTTTCTAATTATTTCATGAAATTCATGAAATAATAAAAAAAGGGCTTCCCTTTATTTTTGGTTCCCAGCCGGGTACAAATAGGCAACTGGGGGTTGGGGGCAGCCGTACCTGCCTGCTGTACCTGGCTAGCATACAAAAATATGGCGAAGCCACATAATTTTTTCAGGGGGCAAAAAACTTCTGCATACAGTCCTGGATGGAGTATGCTGAGCCTTGTAGTTCTGCAGCTGCTGTCTGTCTGTATGGAGAAGAGCAGACAGCAGCTGCAGAACTACAAGGCTCAGCATACTCCATCCAGGACTGTATGCAGAAGTTTTTTGCCCACCAAAAAAATGACGTGGGCTTCGCCATATTTTTGTATGCTAGCCAGGTACAGCTGGCAGCCACGGGCTGCCTCCAACCCCCAGTTGCCTATTTGTACCCGGCTGGGAACCAAAAATATAGGGAAGCCCGTTTTTTTTAATTATTTCACTTATTTCATGAAATAATTAAAAAACAAATGACGTGGGCTTCGCCCTATTTTTGTGTCCAGCCGGGTACAACTAGGCAGCTGGGGATTGGAATCCGCAGCACAGGTTAGCCCGAGGTTTGTGGGCGCCTCTGCTGCGGATTTCAGTCCGCAGCCGTCCCAGAAAATGGCGCTCTCATAGAAGCGCCATCATCTGGCGCTGTATCCAACTCTTCCAACAGCCCTGGAGCCGGGTGGCTTGTTGGGTAATCATGAGTTAATACTGGCTTTGTTTTACCAGCCAGTATTAAGCCAGAGATTCTTAATGTCAGGCACGTTTGACCCGGCCATTAAGAATCTCCAATAAAGGGTTAAAAAAAGACACCACACGGAGAAAAAATACTTTAATAGAAATAAATACACAGACACATTAGAGACTCCATCTTTATTACCCCTGTCAGCCCTCCACGATCCTGCTATTCTGTCTGCTTTCTTTCTAGTGTAGTAGTAGTGACGATTGTAGTGAGGGGCATCACTTGGGGCTGGGGAACCTCCATCCTAACTACAATGCTCACTACAATCGGGAAGCAGCGTGCAGCCTTCACTCCGTGAGTGATCACTGCTGGCTGCTAGCGGTAACGCTGACAGACGCATTACCATAGCAACGGTGCTCCCGGAGCCGCGGTTAGCGGTGACGTCACCGCTAACTGTGTTGCTATGGCAACGGTGATCTCCGTTAATGACCGGCTGTGTCAGCCGGTCCCTAACGGAACGGGGAGTCGACCGTGTGCTAGAGCATGTCGCCGGTACATGGCGATACACATATGTGCACCGTGTACCGGAGAGATGCACTCGCAGGTCCTACATGACGTGTCATAGTCATGTGACCAGTCTGTAGCCAATGAGATAATAGCCACGTGACTGGTCACATGGCTATTTTGACGTCACGATAGGTCCTGCTTCTCTGCTGGCAGTGCAGGTCACCGGGAGGATTCAGCGATCATCGGATGGAATAGCGGCAGGAGACAGAGTGCAGAAGGGATCGCGAGGACCGGTAAGTGTTATGGCAATGTTTATTAACTGTTTGTGTACATTTATAATGCATTTTTATGTGTTTGTGATTGCCTCCCATTATAGCCTATACGTTCGAGTTCGGTTCGTCGAACGTTCGACGAACCGAACTCGAACGGGACCCCCGTTCGGCGAACCGGCCTCGAGCCGAACCGGGACCGGTTCGCTCATCTCTAATTATTACCTCTGAGCACCTATATACCAGTGAGCAGAGCTTCCTCTACAGTAGTTCTCCTGATTAGGCATGCCTTTACCTCATGAGCAGGGCATTGCAGCTTTGGTAGCAACCATTACGACATGGGCTCTGCTGCTGTGGACCCGAGAAGAGTGAGTGCAGATTCATTGCACCCACACTCCTCACATGAAGGGTCCGCACTCCTAGAAAATGGGGGATACGTTCCCTGAGTGTCTCCCCCCCATATTCTAGACGGTCCAGAGTCGTCGTGGGACCCCTTTATTTTTTTTCTTACAATAAATTGGTGAAAGAGGAAATGTTTTGGGGACTGTTTTTTCAAATAAATTTCTTTTGTCGATTTTTTTTTTTTTTTTGTTAGTACTGACAGTTTATGATGTTGGGTATCTAATAGACGCCATTACATCACAAACTGCTGGGCTTGATCTCAGGTGACTTTACAGCTAGTATCAACCCGATTTATTACCCCGTTTGCCACTGCACCAGGGCATGGGATGAGCTGGGGTGAAGTGCCAGGATTGGCGCATCTAGTGGATGCGCCACGTCTGGGGTGCCTGCGGCCTGCTATTTTTAGGCTGTGAAGGCCCAATAACTATGGACCTTCCCACCCTGAGAATACCAGACCACAGCTGTCCGCTTTACCTTGGCTGGTGATCCAATTTGAAGGGGACCCTACTTTTATTGTGTAATTATTAATATTTATAAAATAATTATAAAAAAGAGCCTGAGGGGACCTCCACATTGGATCCCCAACCACGGTAAAGCTTCCAGCTGTGGTTTTCAGGCTACAGACGTCTGCTTTACCCTAGCTGGCTATCAAAAATGGGGCGTCCCAACGTCATTTTTTTTTTTAACTATGTTTTAAATAGAAAAAATTAATGGGCTTCCCTGTATTTTGATTGCCAACCAAGGTAACGGCAGGCAGATGGGGGTGGCAACCCATAGCTGTCTGCTTTATCTGCGCTGAGAATCAAAAATACCACAGAGCGCTACGTCATTTTTTTAAAGATTTATTTTTACAGCACTGTGATGTCCAGCAATCAAAATACAAGGAAGCCCATTTTATTTTTAGTTATTTAAATAAATAATTAAAAAAAATATATATGGGCTCCCGCTGCATTTTTTGTATTGCTAGCTAAGGGTAATCCAAGCAGCTACTGGCTGCTAACCCCCACTGCTTGGTGTTACCTTCACTGGCAATGGAAAATCCAGGGAAGCATTTTTTATTTTTTTTGCCAAAAAACTACAAAAAAAGGACGTGAGCTTCGCCATATTTCTGTATGCTAGCCAGGTATAGCAGGCAGGTGCTGGAAGAGTTGGATACAGCGCCAGAATATGGCACTTCTATGAAAATGCCATTTTCTGAGGCGGCTGCAGACTGCAATTCGCAGCAGTGGGGCCCAGAAAGCTCAGGCCAACCTGTGCTGTGGATTCCAATCCCCAGCTGCCTAGTTGTACCTGGCTGTACACAAAAATGGGGCGAACCCTACGTCATTTGTTTTCTAATTATTTCATGAAATTCATGAAATAATAAAAAAGGGCTTCCCTTTATTTTTGGTTCCCAGCCGGGTACAAATAGGCAACTGGGGGTTGGGGGCAGCTGTACCTGCTTGCTGTACCTGGCTAGCATACAAAAATATGACAAAGCCCACATAATTTTTTCAGGAGCCAAAAAACGTCTGCATACAGTCCTGGATGGATGAAGTAAGAAGTTTTTGTCCAGCTCACCTATGCAATGGAAGCCAAGGATCCTGGGCTGTGCACGGAGAAAAAATTGGAGAGCCAATCCATATGTAGAAGGAAATTGAGAGATTCACCAGCACAAAACTCCAGGCATCTTATTCTTTAAAATGAAGATTCTTTATTCACTCATCGTTAAAAAGTCCATGCTATAGTGGTTAAGCCCATGTTAGAGAGGACGCGTTTCGAACATCCAGTTCTTATTCAGTCTCTGAACCATCTAGTCACAGAACTACTTAAAAAGGGCTGAACCCACACATGTGGTCAAATGGAAAGAGAGAGCAAGATAATTGCAAAAACATTAACCCATTGGGTTGAATCACTTGATATGGCGCTATAACGCCTATATACATATATAATACTAAGCAAAATTAATATGCAAACATCAATTCATTTCTTTTGTTTAAACCTTTAGGGAATCTTGTGCCCATTAAAAACATCCATTTTATTTCTCTTTGAAAAAGGATATCTTTCAAGTTGCCACCTCTTCTGGGTAATTTAGTTTTTTCAATGGCATTAACTTTCATGCCTTTCAAATCACCTGCATGTGCGTCGCGAAAGTGCTGGGACGCTCCTGATAATTTTCTAGTGGTGGCATTATTCACATCATAGATGTGTTCCGATATCCTTTTTCTGAGTGGGCGACAAGTACTACCTATGTATTGCAACTGACAAATAGTACAAGATATTAGGTAAACCACATGGTCTGAACTGCAATTTATAAGTGACGTTATTTTATAAGTTTTTTTGTCTGTGTATGAAGAAAAATCCTTTGTATTTAACATATAGCCGCAAAGTCCACACGTTCTGTGGCCACATTTAAAAGAACCTATACTAGGTAACCAATTGCCGGTATTTTTTTCCCCATTACTGGAACCGCATCTATTTATATGATCACTTGGTGATAACATAGATCCCAATGTAATGTTCCTTTTTGAAACAAATTTAACCCCATTTTTTAAAATTTGATATAATGTGTCATCTGTAGATAAAATGGGTAAATATTTTTTGATGATTTTGATTACATCATAATAATTTTTACTATATGTTGTTGAAAAAACAACTGACAATTCCTTCTGGGGATTATTTTTGTTTTTATTCATATCCAAGTACTGTGACCTACTCTTTTTGCTTGCTTTATTTTTGGCTTTTTGAAGATTTTTCAATTTATAACCTCTTGCTAAAAACCTTTTTTCAATAATATCGCATTCCACCTCAAAGTTTTTTTGAGTGGTGCAACACCTTCTAGCACGGTAATATTCACCTGTAGGGATGTTATCTATGACATGTTTTGGATGGCAACTTCCCGCATGTAATAGCGAGTTGCCTGATATGGGTTTTCTATAAAGGCTGCAATTAATTTCTCCGCTATCACTTTTTCCATGAAATTGTATATCCAAGAAATTAATTTTTGATACATCATGAAAAAAAGTGAAAAAAAGATTATGGGCATTATTGTTAATATAAAACATAAAATCCTCGATTTTTTTATTTGGATTTTGCCATACAATAAGTACATCATCTATAAATCTCAGATATAATGCTATATCCGAGAAAAAGGGGTTGCATTGATTAAAAATAAATTGTTCCTCCCACCAAAACATGAATATGCCTGCTAATGAGGGGGAAAATCGTGCGCCCATTGAACATCCCTGCACCTGAACATATCCCTTATTTAGAAAGGTGAAATAATTGTTCTTAAGTAAAAAATCGGTAACATCCACCAAATAATTTTGAAGTTCAAATGAGTAGTCAGAATATTTTTTGAGTAGATCTCTCAAAGCTAAGATGGCAAGAGAATGTGGAATCGATGTATATAGCGATTGAACATCGCAAGTTAACCAGCTATAATTGTCCTGCCATTTCATTTGAGAGATAATACTCAACACATGTTTGCTATCCAATACATATCCAGGGGACATCTTGGGAAGAAATTGTAAGTGGTTGTCCAACCACTCTGCTAGATGTTCGGTATAAGAATCGATACCTGAAACAATTGGTCTCATTTTTGGGGGAAATTGGTTTTTATGCGATTTGGGTAAGGCATGCAATAATGGTACTAGACAAGAAGAGGGATTAAGATAATCCTTCAATTTTTCATCTATTAAACCCAAATGCAAGCCTTCCTCCAGAATCTTTTCCAAGGATTTTCTGATACTTGCAGAGGGGTCGTACTCAACTCTCCTGTAGGTATCGCAATCCTGTAGCATGGTTAAAACCTCCCTCTCATAAAGTCCTGTGTCCAAAACTACGACTGCCCCCCCTTGTCAGAATTTTTTATAATGATGTTCGGATTTTTTTGTAAGGAAACAATTGCATCCTTCTCGGTTTTAGACAAATTTTGAACCATAGGTTCTTGTAAATGAGAAAGAGCAGTTAACTCTTTTTCTACTATATTTTGGAAGTCAGTCATCTGATCACACCTCGAGGGGATAGGATAAAAACGTGGATTAGGAATATTAAAGTGAGAAACCGCACAATGTGTATTAGACTTAGTACCATTATCACTTGATAAATCATACAGATCTTGTAAAGCCATTTGCTCTTTGAATGACATAGGAGAAAAATATGCGTCGGCTGATGCATCTGAAACATTAGGAACATTCGAACTATTATCATCTTGAAAAAAGTGTTTTTTTACTGTTAATTTTCGGATGAACTTATTGACATCCAATATTGTTTTAAATAGATCAAACCTCTTATTGGGAACAAAATTTAGACCCCTTTTTAAAACACTTATTTCACTACTGTTTAAAATGCATGCCGACATATTTATAACAGAGAAATTATTATTATCAACATTTATTTCCTCTTTCCCCTCGTATAATGATTGTGTTGATACACATGACTTTCTGTGTTTACGGCCACTCCTCCTTGTTTTTTTCGGTTTTTCTGAAAAAACGGCTGATTTTTCAAGTTTTTTGACACGCTTGATGAAGTAGATGGAGTGTCAAAATTAGTATCGGACGTGTCCGTATTATAATCTGTAGAGTCCACATCAGTTGTTTCAAAGTCTGTAGAAGAAAAATTTACACGAGTGGAGTTGTTGCGTTTTTTATTATTTTTCAGTATGGATTTAGGGCCAGCTTGAAAAAACCTCCTGGAATTATGCCAATTGTAGATTTTATTATCTTCATAATCCCTCAAATCTCGAACAAACTTTTTTTCTTTAAATGCAGTAATTGTGTCCTCCAGTGTATCAATTTTGGCGTTTATCTGATCTTTCATGATTTTATAAGAGTCCAAACTCGAATATTGTGCAAGGGATGTTTCAATTTCTTTAATCTTATTCTCCAATACAACTATTTTATTCTGTTCTTGTTCTATAATCAATTGAATAAGTCTCTTGGAGCATTCAGATAGGATTGCATCCCATTTTGCAACAAATTCTGAATTAAATTCTACTGTGGGTCTTTTATTCAGGCGAAGTCCTCTGGGAACCATGCTTTTGTCAAGATATGCTTGCAAGGTTTTGCTGTCCCACCAGGTACGAATTCTTGCCGACATAACTTTTTCTAATTCCCACATAATTTGATTCATTTCTGTATGTGTTTCCGTAAAGGTATCTTGCTTATTTAATGAAAACATTTTTGCAGCTCTCTCCATCCTTATTTTGTCTGAAGTAACAAAGCTCTCACAATTCTGATTGCTATTAGCATCATTCACCTGGTCTTCCATTTTATAACACAATCTTGTAAGGAACTATAAGTCATACGATGTCATCATATATTGAATACAATGCTTTTTGGAAAAGTCCAACGTAATAGTAATTGACTTACTATAAGTTCCTACTTGTAAATCACAGGGAGCACGGGTATAG
This sequence comes from Anomaloglossus baeobatrachus, assembly GCF_048569485.1. Classification (NCBI taxonomy): domain Eukaryota; kingdom Metazoa; phylum Chordata; class Amphibia; order Anura; family Aromobatidae; genus Anomaloglossus; species Anomaloglossus baeobatrachus. The sequence continues at coordinate 208,730,085 of NC_134357.1, read as the reverse complement.
CAGCTCAAGATAGATGAAGTAAGAAGTTTTTGTCCAGCTCACCTATGCAATGGAAGCCAAGGATCCTGGGCTGTGCACGGAGAAAAAATTGGAGAGCCAATCCATATGTAGAAGGAAATTGAGAGATTCACCAGCACAAAACTCCAGGCATCTTATTCTTTAAAATGAAGATTCTTTATTCACTCATCGTTAAAAAGTCCATGCTATAGTGGTTAAGCCCATGTTAGAGAGGATGCGTTTCGAACATCCAGTTCGTATTCAGTCTCTGAACCATCTAGTCACAGAACTACTTAAAAAGGGCTGAACCCACACATGTGGTCAAATGGAAAGAGAGAGCAAAAAAATCCGAACATCATTATAAAAAATTCTGACAAGGGGGGGGCAGTCGTAGTTTTGGACACAGGACTTTATGAGAGGGAGGTTTTAACCATGCTACAGGATTGCGATACCTACAGGAGAGTTGAGTATGACCCCTCTGCAAGTATCAAAAAATCCTTGGAAAAGATTCTGGAGGAAGGCTTGCATTTGGGTTTAATAGATGAAAAATTGAAGGATTATCTTAATCCCTCTTCTTGTCTAGTACCATTATTGCATGCCTTACCCAAATCGCATAAAAACCAATTTCCCCCAAAAATGAGACCAATTGTTTCAGGTATCGATTCTTATACCGAACATCTAGCAGAGTGGTTGGACAACCACTTACAATTTCTTCCCAAGATGTCCCCTGGATATGTATTGGATAGCAAACATGTGTTGAGTATTATCTCTCAAATGAAATGGCAGGACAATTATAGCTGGTTAACTTGCGATGTTCAATCGCCATATACATCGATTCCACATTCTCTTGCCATCTTAGCTTTGAGAGATCTACTCAAAAAATATTCTGACTACTCATTTGAACTTCAAAATTATTTGGTGGATGTTACCGATTTTTTACTTAAGAACAATTATTTCACCTTTCTAAATAAGGGATATGTTCAGGTGCAGGGATGTTCAATGGGCGCACGATTTTCCCCCTCATTAGCAGGCATATTCATGTTTTGGTGGGAGGAACAATTTATTTTTAATCAATGCAACCCCTTTTTCTCGGATATAGCATTATATCTGAGATTTATAGATGATGTACTTATTGTATGGCAAAATCCAAATAAAAAAATCGAGGATTTTATGTTTTATATTAACAATAATGCCCATAATCTTTTTTTCACTTTTTTTCATGATGTATCAAAAATTAATTTCTTGGATATACAATTTCATGGAAAAAGTGATAGCGGAGAAATTAATTGCAGCCTTTATAGAAAACCCATATCAGGCAACTCGCTATTACATGCGGGAAGTTGCCATCCAAAACATGTCATAGATAACATCCCTACAGGTGAATATGTCCGTGCTAGAAGGTGTTGCACCACTCAAAAAAACTTTGAGGTGGAATGCGATATTATTGAAAAAAGGTTTTTAGCAAGAGGTTATAAATTGAAAAATCTTCAAAAAGCCAAAAATAAAGCAAGCAAAAAGAGTAGGTCACAGTACTTGGATATGAATAAAAACAAAAATAATCCCCAGAAGGAATTGTCAGTTGTTTTTTCAACAACATATAGTAAAAATTATTATGATGTAATCAAAATCATCAAAAAATATTTACCCATTTTATCTACAGATGACACATTATATCAAATTTTAAAAAATGGGGTTAAATTTGTTTCAAAAAGGAACATTACATTGGGATCTATGTTATCACCAAGTGATCATATAAATAGATGCGGTTCCAGTAATGGGGAAAAAAATACCGGCAATTGGTTACCTAGTATAGGTTCTTTTAAATGTGGCCACAGAACGTGTGGACTTTGCGGCTATATGTTAAATACAAAGGATTTTTCTTCATACACAGACAAAAAAACTTATAAAATAACGTCACTTATAAATTGCAGTTCAGACCATGTGGTTTACCTAATATCTTGTACTATTTGTCAGTTGCAATACATAGGTAGTACTTGTCGCCCACTCAGAAAAAGGATATCGGAACACATCTATGATGTGAATAATGCCACCACTAGAAAATTATCAGGAGGGTCCCAGCATTTTCGCGACGCACATGCAGGTGATTTGAAAGGCATGAAAGTTAATGCCATTGAAAAAATTAAATTACCCAGAAGAGGTGGCAACTTGAAAGATATCCTTTTTCAAAGAGAAATAAAATGGATGTTTTTAATGGGCACAAGATTCCCTCTTATCAAGTGATTATCAAGTGATTCAACCCAATGGGTTAATGTTTTTGCAATTATCTTGCTCTCTCTTTCCATTTGACCACATGTGTGGGTTCAGCCCTTTTTAAGTAGTTCTGTGACTAGATGGTTCAGAGACTGAATAAGAACTGGATGTTCAAAACGCGTCCTCTCTAACATGGGCTTAACCACTATTGCATGGACTTTTTAACGATGAGTGAATAAAGAATCTTCATTTTAAAGAATAAGATGCCTGGAGTTTTGTGCTGGTGAATCTCTCAAAGTCCTGGATGGAGTATGCTGAGCCTTGTAGTTCTGCAGCTGCTGTCTGTCTGTATGGAGAAGAGCAGACAGCAGCTGCAGAACTACAAGGCTCAGCATACTCCATCCAGGACTGTATGCAGAATTTTTTTGCCCACCAAAAAAATGACGTGGGCTTCGCCATATTTTTGTATGCTAGCCAGGTACAGCAGGCAACCATGGGCTGCCTCCAACCCCCAGTTGCCTATTTGTACCCGGCTGGGAACCAAAAATATAGGGAAGCCCGTTTTTTTTAATTATTTCACTTATTTCATGAAATAATTAAAAAACAAATGACGTGGGCTTCGCCCCATTTTTGTGTCCGGCCGGGTACAACTAGGCAGCTGGGGATTGGAATCCGCAGCACAGGTTAGCCCGAGGTTTCTGGGCGCCTCTGCTGCGGATTTCAGTCCGCAGCCGTCCCAGAAAATGGCGCTCTCATAGAAGCGCCATCATCTGGCGCTGTATCCAACTCTTCCAACAGCCCTGGAGCCGGGTGGCTTGTTGGGTAATCATGAGTTAATACTGGCTTTGTTTTACTAGCCAGTATTAAGCCAGAGATTCTTAATGTCAGGCACGTTTGACCCGGCCATTAAGAATCTCCAATAAAGGGTTAAAAAAAAACACCACACAGAGAAAAAATACTTTAATAGAAATAAATACACAGACACATTAGAGACTCCATCTTTATTACCCCCTGTTAGCCCTCCACGATCCTGCTCTTCTGTCTTCTTTCTTTCTAGTGTAGTAGTAGTGACGATTGTAGTGAGGAAGGATGAGGTTCACCAGCTCATCACTTGGGGCTGGGGAACCTCATCCTCACTACAATCCTCACTAGTGTAGTAGTAGTGACGATTATAGTGAGGATGAGGTTCACCAGCTCATCACTTGGGGCTGGGGAACCTCATCCTCACTACAATCGGGAAGCAGCATGCAGCCTTCACTCCGTGAGTGATCAGTGCTGGCTGTCATCGGTAATAGCGGTAACGCTGACAGATGCGTTACCATAGCAACGGTGCTCTCGGAGCCACGGTTAGCGGTGACGTCACCGCTAACTGCGTTGCTATGGCAACGGTGATCTCCGTTAATGACCGGCTGTGTCAGACGGTCCCTAACGGAACGGGGAGTCGACCGTGTGCTAGAGCATGTCGCCTGTACACGGCGATACACATATGTGCACCGTATACCGGAGAGATGCACTCGCAGGTCCTACATGACGTGTCATAGTCATGTGACCAGTCTGTAGCCAATGAGATAATAGCCACGTGACTGGTCACATGGCTATTTTGACGTCATGATAGGTCCTGCATCTCTGCTGGCAGTGCAGGTCACCGGGAGGATTAAGCGGTCATCGGATGGAATAGCGGCAGGAGACAGAGTGCAGAAGGGATCGCGGGGACCGGTAAGTGTTATGGCAATGTTTATTAACTGTTTGTGTACATTTATAATGCATTTTTATGTGTTTGTGATTGCCTCCCATTATAGCCTATTGGTTCGAGTTCAGTTCGTCGAACGTTCGACGAACCGAACTCGAACGGGACCCCCGTTCGGCGAACCGACCTCGAGCCGAACCGCGAGCGGTTCGCTCATCTCTAGTCAGCACTGTTTGCAAATAAAATTGTGTAGCAAAAATGGGCAGGTGTGAAGAATGCACAGGTGCTTTAGGTAGCTGGACAGCAAAGCAACACTAAGTTAGTATCCCAGGCAATTTTAGTTTGCCACTAAAAGTATCAGCACTTTTTGCAATTAAAATTGCGTAGCAAAAATGGGCAGGTGTGTAGAATGCACAGGTGCTTTAGGTGGCTTTACAGCAAAGGAACACGAACTTAGTATCCCAGACAATTTTAGTATGCCAGTAAAACTGTCAGCACTGTATGCAATTAAAATTGCGTATCAAAAATGGGCAGATGTGTACAATGCAAAGGTGCTTTAGGTGGCTGGTCAGCAACTGAACACTAAGTTAGTATCCCAGACAATTTTAGTAGGCCACTAAAAGTGTCAGAACTGTTTGCAGATAAAATAGTGTAGCAAAAATGGGCAGGTGTGTAGAATGCACAGGTGGTTTAGGTAGCTGGACAGCAAAGGAACACTAATTTAGTATCCCAGATAATTTTAGTATGCCAATAAAAGTGTCAGCACAGTTTGCAATTAAAATTGTGTAGCAAAAATGGGCAGATGTGTACAATGCACAGGTGCTTTAGGTTGCTTTACAGCAAAGGAACACTAACTTAGTATCCCAGACAATTTTAGTATGCCAGTAAAAGGGTCAGCACTGTTTGCAATTAAAATTGTGTAGCAAAAATGGGCAGGTGTGTAGAATGCACAGGTGCTGTAGGCAGCTGGACGGCAAAGGAAAACTAAGTTAGTATCCCAGACAATTTTAGTATGCCACTAAAAGTGTCAGCACTGTTTGCAATTAAAATTGTGTAGCAAAAATGGGCAGGTGTGTAGAATGCACAGGTACTTTAGGTAGCTGGACAGCAAAGGAACCCTAAGTTAGTATCCCAGACAATTTTAGTAAGCCACTAAAACTGTCAGCACTGTTTGCAATTAAAATTGTGTAGCAATAATGAGCAGGTGTGTAGAATGCACAGGTGATTTAGGTAGCTGGACAGCAAAGGAAAACTAACTTAGTATCCCAGACAATTTTAGTATGCCACTAAAAGTGTCAGCACTGTTTGCAATTAAAATTGCATAGCAAAAATGGGCAGGTGTGTAGAATGCACAGGTGCTGTAGGTAGCTGGACAGCAAAGAAACACTAAGTTAGTATCTTAGACAATTTTAGTATGCCACTAAAAGTGTCGGCACTGTTTGCAATTAAAATTGTGTAGCAAAAATGGGCAGGTGTGTAGAATGCACAGGTGCTTTAGGTAGCTGGACAGCAAAGGAACACTAAGTTAGTATCCCAGACAATTTTAGTAGGCAACTAAAAGTGTCAGCACTGTTTGCAATTAAAATTGTGTAGCAAAAATGGGCAGGTGTGTAGAATGCACAGGTGTTTTAGGTAGCTGGACAGCAAAGGAACACTAACTTAGTATGCCAGATAATTTTAGTATGCCACTAAAAGTGTCAGCACTGTTTGCAATTAAAATTGCGTAGCAAAAATGGGCAGGTGTGTACAATGCACAGGTGCTTTAGGTAGCTGGTCAGCAATTGAACACTAAGTTAGTATCCCCGACAATTTTAGTATGCCACTAAAAGTGTCAGCACTGCATGCAATTAAAATTGCGTAGCAAAAATGGGCAGATGTGTACAATGCACAGGTGCTTTAGGTGGCTGGTCAGCAATTGAACACTAAGTTAGTATCCCAGACAATTTTAGTAAACAACTAAAAGTGTCAGCACTGTTTGCAATTAAAATTGTGTAGCAAAAATGGGCAGGTGTGTAGAATGCACAGGTGCTTTAGGTAGCTGGACAGCAAAGGAACTCTAACTTAGTATCCCAGATAATTTTAGTATGCCACTAAAAGTGTCAGCACTGTTTGCAATTAAAATTGTGTAGCAAAAATGGGCAGGTGTGTAGAATGCACAGGTACTTTAGGTAGCTGGACAGCAAAGGAACCCTAAGTTAGTATCCCAGACAATTTTAGTAAGCCACTAAAACTGTCAGCACTGTTTGCAATTAAAATTGTGTAGCAATAATGAGCAGGTGTGTAGAATGCACAGGTGATTTAGGTAGCTGGACAGCAAAGGAAAACTAACTTAGTATCCCAGACAATTTTAGTATGCCACTAAAAGTGTCAGCACTGTTTGCAATTAAAATTGCATAGCAAAAATGGGCAGGTGTGTAGAATGCACAGGTGCTGTAGGTAGCTGGACAGCAAAGAAACACTAAGTTAGTATCTTAGACAATTTTAGTATGCCACTAAAAGTGTCGGCACTGTTTGCAATTAAAATTGTGTAGCAAAAATGGGCAGGTGTGTAGAATGCACAGGTGCTTTAGGTAGCTGGTCAGCAAAGGAAAACTAACTTAGTACCCCAGACAATTTTAGTATGCCAGTAAAAGTGTCAGCACTGTTTGCAATTAAAATTGCGTAGCAAAAATGGGCAGGTGTGTAGAACGCACAGGTGCTTTAGGTAGCTGGACAGCAAAGGAACACTAAGTTAGTATCCCAGACAATTTTAGTAGGCAACTAAAAGTGTCAGCACTGTTTGCAATTAAAATTGTGTAGCAAAAATGGGCAGGTGTGTAGAATGCACAGGTGTTTTAGGTAGCTGGACAGCAAAGGAACACTAACTTAGTATGCCAGATAATTTTAGTATGCCACTAAAAGTGTCAGTACTGTTTGCAATTAAAATTGCGTAGCAAAAATGGGCAGGTGTGTACAATGCACAGGTGCTTTAGGTAGCTGGTCAGCAATTGAACACTAAGTTAGTATCCCCGACAATTTTAGTATGCCACTAAAAGTGTCAGCACTGCATGCAATTAAAATTGCGTAGCAAAAATGGGCAGATGTGTACAATGCACAGGTGCTTTAGGTGGCTGGTCAGCAATTGAACACTAAGTTAGTATCCCAGACAATTTTAGTAAACAACTAAAAGTGTCAGCACTGTTTGCAATTAAAATTGTGTAGCAAAAATGGGCAGGTGTGTAGAATGCACAGGTGCTTTAGGTAGCTGGACAGCAAAGGAACACTAAGTTAGTATCCCAGACAATTTTAGTATGCCACTAAAAGTGTCAGCACTGTTTGCAATTAAAATTGTGTAGCAAAAATGGGCAGGTGTGTAGAATGCATAGGTGTTTTAGGTAGCTGGACAGCAAAAGAACACTAACTTTGTATCCCAGATAATTTTAGTATGCCACTAAAAGTGTCAGCACTGTTTGCAATTAAAATTGTGTAGCAAAAATGGGCAGGTGTGTAGAACGCACAGGTGCTGTAGGCAGCTGGACAGCAAAGGAAAACTAAGTTAGTATCCCAGACAATTTTAGTATGCCACTAAAAGTGTCAGCACTGTATACAATTAAAATTGCGTAGCAAAAATGGGCAGATGTGTACAATGCACAGGTGCTGTAGGTGGCTGGTCAGCAATTGAACACTAAGTTAGTATCCCAGACAATTTTAGTAGGCAACAAAAAGTGTCAGCACTGTTTGCAATTAAAATTGTGTAGCAAAAATGGGCAGTTGTGTAGAATGCACAGGTGCTTTAGGTAGCTGGACAGCAATTGAACACTAAGTTAGTATCCCAGACAATTTTAGTATGCCACTAAAAGTGTCAGCACTGTTTGCAATTAAAATTGTGTAGAAAAAATGGGCAGGTGTGTAGAATGCACAGGTGGTTTAGGTAGCTGGACAGCAAAGGAACACTAAGTTAGTATCCCAAACAATTTTAGTATGCCACTAAAAGTGTCAGCACTGTTTGCAATTAAAATTGGTAGCAAAAATGGGCAGGTGTGTACAATGCACAGGTCCTTTAGGTGGCTGATCAGCAGTTGAACACTAAGTTAGTATCCCAGACAATTTTAGTATGCCACTAAAAGTGTCAGCACTGTTTGCAATTAAAATTGTGTAGCAAAAATGGGCAGGTGTGTAGAATGCACAGGTGCTTTAGGTAGCTGGACAGCAAAGGAACACTAACTTAGTATCCCAGATAATTTTAGTATGCCAATAAAACTGTAAGAACTGTTTACAATTAAAGTTGTGTAGAAACAATGAGCAGGTGTGTAGAATGCACAGGTGCTTTAGGTAGCTGGACAGCAAAGGAAAACTAAGTTAGTATCCCAAACAATTTTAGTATGCCACTAAAAGTGTCAGCACTGTTTGCAATTAAAATTGTGTAGCAAAAATGGGCAGGTGTGTAGAATGCACAGGTGCTTTAGGTAGCTGGACAGCAAAGGAACACTAAGTTAGTTTTCCAGATAATTTTAGTATGTCACTAAAAGTGTCAGCACTGTTTGCAATTTAAATTGCGTAGCAAAAATGGGCAGGTGTGTAGAATGCACAGGTGCTTTAGGTAGCTGGACAGCAAAGGAACACTAACTTAGTATCCCAGATAATTTTAGTATGCCTCTAAAAGTGTCAGAACTGTTTACAATTAAAGTTGTGTAGAAACAATGGGCAGGTGTGTAGAATGCACAGGTGCTGTAGGCAGCTGGACAGCAAAGGAACACTAACTTAGTATGCCAGATAATTTTAGTATGCCACTAAAAGTGTCAGCACTGTTTGCAATTAAAATTGCGTAGCAAAAATGGGCAGATGTGTACAATGCACAGGTGCTTTAGGTGGCTGGTCAGCAATTGAACACTAAGTTAGTATCCCAGACAATTTTAATAGGCAACTAAAAGTGTCAGCACTGTTTGCAATTAAAATTGTGTAGCAAAAATGGGCAGGTGTGTAGGATGAACAGGTGCTTTAGGTAGCTGGACAGCAAAGGATCACTAAGTTCGTATCCCAGATAATTTTAGTATGCCACTAAAAGTGTCAGCACTGTTTGCAATTAAAATTGCGTAGCAGAAATGGGCAGGTGTGTAGAATGCACAGGTGGTTTAGGTAGCTGGACAGCAAAGGAACACTAAGTTATTATCCCAGACAATTTTAGTATGCCACTAAAAGTGTCAGCACTGTTTGCAATTAAAATTGCGTAGCAAAAATGGGCAGGCGTGTAGAACGCACAGATGCTGTAGGCAGCTGGACAACAAAGGAAAACTAAGTTTGTATCCCAGACAATTTTAGTATGCCACTAAAAGTGTCAGCACTGTATGCAATTAAAATTGCGTAGCAAAAATGGGCAGATGTGTACAATGCACAGGTGCTTTAGGTGGCTGGTCAGCAATTGAACACTAAGTTAGTATCCCAGACAATTTTATTAAACAACTTGACCACTGAGGAAGGATTTTCCGGTCGTGATGGTTACTATACCCCTTAAAACTTAACCTAAAAATAATACACCGACTGCATGCGACTTGGTTAAACAAATTGGCCACAGCAGCCTTTATTACCTATTATTAACATACTACCACAAAGGGGGCGCCGTTCAACGGGCGACCCCAAACACAGAATAATAGGTAACACCTAATAATAAACTGTACATGAAACCCTATGTAGGCCCGGTCCAGAAACCCTTTCCTACACCAATATCCCTGGCCGCAACACTCCGACCCAGAGATGAGGTATTAATCACCACACGGATTAATACCCCCCAAACTTTGCAGAACCCCGTGCCTGCAATTTCCCGGAACCCAGAGACACCATACCAAGACAGTGCCTCTCGGTCCAGCTACAAATCCCTTCCAACCGCTTCTGGACCAGACCTACCCCCGCTGCTGCGACAAAACATACATCCCCCTTTATAATAATTCCTTGTTGTCTTCTTGTTTTTGTTTTTTTTTTTGTTTTTTTTTGAACATAGTTAAACAACTCACAAACACAAAAAGGGAGTGTGGGCGGGAATCCGTCGCTTTTATACTCCCCCCCCCTCCCCTACATGGATCCTTTCTCCACCAATCCCCTATACCTTCCCATAATGCCCCTCATTATAACTTTATTAACCCCTCACTCCCTCCCTTCCCTCTGGTCATGTCGCCCCTCCCCCCTATGGGGTCCATGGCTTTCTTGACCACTGAGGAAGGTTTTTCCGGTCGTGATGGTTACTATACCCCTTAAAACTTAACCTAAAAATAATACACCGACTGCATGCGACTTGGTTAAACAAATTGGCCACAGCAGCCTTTATTACCTATTATTAACATACTACCACAAAGGGGGCGCCGTCCAACGGGCGACCCCAAACACAGAATATTAGGTAACACCTAATAATAAACTGTACATGAAACCCTATGTAGGCCCGGTCCAGAAACCCTTTCCTACACCAATATCCCTGGCCGCAACACTCCGACCCAGAGATGAGGTATTAATCACCCCACGGATTAATACCCCCCAAACTTTGCAGAACCCCGTGCCTGCAATTTCCCGGAACCCAGAGACACCATACCAAGACAGTGCCTCTCGGTCCAGCTACAAATCCCTTCCAACCGCTTCTGGACCAGACCTACCCCCGCCACAGGACAGGACACGTGACACCTTACGTGGCCTGGATCCGCCACACGCCCAAGGCTTGCTCCACACCATCCCGCAAACCCAGGGCCCATAAATCAGAACCAATGTCATTAAGATGAACCCCATCCCCTCTCCGAAACTGCCACTTCGCCGATTCCAGGTCCACATGCCTCACCACCACGCCGCCGTTTCTCCGGACGAAACGCGCCACCACCCTGTTCACTTGTGCCCGGGTGCGATTAATCTTCTCAACCGACCGGGCCCCCCTCCACCATAATCTGGCCACAATATCCGACCACACCACTATCAGGCCCGGATACCTTGCCCATAACCGCAGTAGGTCGATCTTAATGTCCCGAATCAGATCGCGGGATGCCCGCGAACCCAGGTCATTCCCCCCCACGTGCAAAACCAACACGTTCGGGGGTCTGTCCATCCTGCAATAGTACTCGAATTCCGGCACGACCCTGCTCCATTCCATGCCCCGCACTCCAATCCACTTGACCGATGTGATCTGTCCAGACCCAACTGCCGACCATTCGGGCGAGCGTCGGCCCGACGGGCCCCCCAAAAAACGAACGAGTGCCCCAGGATCCAGATCAGACACACTCCTACAATAAAGGAAACAATTTTAACAACAACACCAGCATTCCAAATCGCAACAAAGAACAACAAAAACCTAACGGCAGAACAAACAACTCCCCACCAGAGCCCTCAACGAGATAATAACTGCGGGCGCACATAACCACGAAAACGAGAGGACTCCCACCGACCAATCCGTCTCACCATGTCATCTCCAAGACCCCAACGAGAAGCCTCGGTAGCCGCCCCAATCCTGAACGAATGGGACCCGTAATCCTCTGGGCGCTCACCCGCCCAGCGCAAACAACTCCTCAGCACTGCCACAAACTGATAACGAGACAACCAAGCCCCGTCCTCGTGACGTAGCAGCGGGCCCGGGAGACCGCCCCGCAGACCACAAAACTGACTCACCACCTGCACCGGGCACAAGCCATCCCCTTGCACCGCATACAACACTACCAACCTGCCCCGACCCATCTGGTCCGTCTTGGACCGCCGAAGCCGACACTCCACTCTCCGTCCCACTACCGACACATCCTCGAATAGCAAACCACCCCCACTCACCCTTGACGGGCTCACCAATTCTCCTATCCGAAAAGCCCCGAAAAAAGCCAACACGAAAGCAGTTTTAAACAACACCGTCTCATACGCTGAGACACAAATGCCCTGCAAACCATCCACCAAACGCCGTAACAAATCCAACGAAATGGGCCGCCTAGTGTCCCGCACCTTCACCCCTTTCCGAAAACCTTTCAATGCTTGCCGTACCCGAAAGTCCCTTGAATAGTCCTGCTCACCCCTAACCTTTAACCAGAAGGCCACGGCCGCCACCCTAATTGCCACCGCCGACGCTGACCTCCCAGCCCTAAAATCCTCACTCACCAATGCCAAGAGCGCCAGTAAATAATCCGCTCGCCCGTTACCAAACATCTCACCCAGCACTGCCTGCCACTCAACCCACACCTTAGCATAACGGCACCAAGTCACCTCGGTCACCGAATTCCTAATCAAACCCGCAATCACTGCCTCACCAGGCTCCACAATTCCTCTGGGCACACCGCTCCGACCTCGTCCGCCCCCGGCAGTAACTCCCGAAACCTGTGGAACTGAAAACGAGATAAAGCGTCAGCCACCCCGTTATCCACCCCCGGCACATGTTTTGCAACCACATGAATATTCCACAGCAAACACTTGAGCACCAAATGCCGCAAATATGCCACTACAGGTCCAGATTTCGCTGACAAGCTGTTGATTGCATGTACAACTGCCTGATTATCGCAATGGAAGCACACCTTACGTCCCGAAAATTGCGACCCCCACAACTCCACCGCCACCACGATTGGAAACAACTCGAGCAGGGCCAGATTTTTGACAAGGCCACCCTGTCGCCAATCCTCGGGCCACCTTCCCACACACCAATGACCCTGAAAAATGGCGCCGAAACCCGCCGACCCGGCCGCATCCGTATATAGTTCCAGAGCATCATTGGGCACCACCTTCTTCAACCACAAAGTGCGGCCGTTAAAATGTCGCAAGAAGACGTCCCAAACCAACAAGTCTGCCTTGATCTCCCGCGTGACCCGCACGAAATGCGCCGATGACCGTACGCCTGCCGTAGCTGCCGCCAACCTCCTGGCGAAAACACGCCCCATCGGCATAATCCTGCATGCAAAATTCAGCTTTCCAAGCAAAGACTGTACCACCTTAAGCCGCACTTTTTTTGCTGCCAGCATTGCTGCAACCGCACTCCGCAAATCCACAATCTTGTCCTCTGGCAACCTACATTCCATGGCCAGCGAGTCGATTTCAATCCCCAGGAACCGCATAACCGGCGCCGGCCCCTCCGTTTTTTCCTGCGCCAAAGGGATCCCGAACCGATCCGCCACTCTCTGCAAGGCGAACAACAAACCAGCGCAAACCATGGAACCCGCCGGACCAACACACAGAAAATCATCCAAATAATGAATAATGGACGACAAGCCGGACACGTCCCGCACCACCAACTCAACAAAGGAGCTAAACGCCTCAAAATATGAACAAGAAATCGAACAGCCCATGGGCAAACAACGATCAACATAAAACTTCCCGTTCCACCAGCAACCCAGAAGGTGCTGACTCTCCGGATGCACCGGCAACAAACGAAACGCCGATTCTACATCCGCCTTTGCCATCAATGCACCGCGTCCTGCCGCCCGTACCAAGTCCAACGCTTTGTCAAACGAGACGTAGTACACCGCCGACAATTCCGGCGCAATGCCGTCATTCACAGACGACCCCTCCGGAAATGAAAGATGATGAATGAGCCGAAATTTATTCGGCTCCTTCTTTGGCACCACCCCCAGCGGGGACACCACCAAATTACTGCACGGAGGGCTCTCAAATGGGCCCCCCATCCTGCCCAGCTCAACCTCTTTACCCAACTTCTCACCCACAACCATAGGGTGGTCCCTTGCCGACCGTAAGTTGCGACAAACCGGAGGCAATGCCTCAACCGCCGACGGAATCCGAAAACCGTACAAAAAACCAAACCGCAAAAGCGACGCCGCTGCCCCGTCCGGGTACCTACTTAAAAACGGCGCCATCGCCTCTATTTTCACCGGCGTCCTCCCTTTTTCCAGACCCGTCCCCAGCCTTGCCTCTCCCTTTTTTAAAGCATTTGGACAAACTATGTCCCCCCCCGCAGCCGGAGCACTCATGCTTGAACCTACATGCTGCACCAAATTTGCACTGGCCTTCGTTAAATTGCCAGCACAATCCCTTTTTCTGAATCCCCGAGGGCCCGGCTCCCGGTCCCCCGGCACCGCCACGAAAGGGCTGGCTCGGGGCCGCCATTAAGCGCATCCATAAGGAAATGTCCTTATGGTCCCACCGCATGCCGGGCCGCAACGCCTTCCGCTGCCTAAACTGTTCATCATACCGCAGCCATGCCAAACCCCCGTACGTGCGATACGCCTCCCCGATTGCATCCATATAGCCGAATAGAGCCGAGCAGTGCTCCGGCTCCTTTTCCCCTACCACGCTAGCCAAAATTGCGAACGCCTGCAACCAATTGGAAAAGGAACGAGGAATGAGCCTATAACGGCGTTTTTCTTCCTCCTCCTTTTCCTTCTTGGAATCGCTCGGCTTCACCTTGTCTAGGTTAAATTTTTCCAGGGGCAGCAGAGAAAATATCTCCACATACTCCCCTTTCCAAATTTTTTCCCTCACGTCTTTTTTGAGGTGCGCCCCTAGCGGTCCCTCAAAGCACACATACACCTCGCTCTTAGCCCTATCATCCAGCCTCACCACCTCATCTTCCTTTTCCTTCTCCTTTTCTCCCGCTTTATCGCCTGCAGGCTCCACTACTCCGCTACCTACACCCGCCCCCACCGGCACCTTCTCGCCGCTAGCCGCCGCGCCATCCACCGCCGACCCTGTCCAGGCCGTCGCCGCCGCCGGCGCTCGCGCTAAACCCTGCAAAAGCCCCAGCAACTGGCTAAGCAAAACTGACCCCTCTGGCGCTGCCGTGCCCGCAGCCACCTCCCCAGCACCCGCACCCCGCGCCGCAAGCAATGCCGAATCCACGGCTAGCTCACCCGACCGTGACGCGGAGACTTAATTCGATACTGCGATGTCGTCCGCCAGCGGCTCCTCTAATTCATCCCCCGACCTGAGGGCTCCTTCTTCCTCTTCGCTGTAGCCGTCCTCCACCGTCCCAGTTCCAGAGGACGCAGCCGATGCGTCCCCTCCACCACAGCCACCCTCCTGGGCAGCCGCGTGGGCACTGGCGGTGGGCGTCCGCTGCTTTCTTTGCGGCGACAGCCCACAAGACCGTCCTGTCCCCTGGGCCGCCGCCGACCGAGTCCTCTTCCTGGAGGAGCCTCTCCCCGAGCTCAGGGGGCTCCCCACCGCCGGTTCCCGCCCTCCCGGGCCTCCGACCGAGACCTCCCGCTGGGTCCTCCCCCCCCCGAGGAAGACCGCGTCCGCCGTGCGCAGAGCTGATGACCTGAGGGACCTGGCGCGCCCAGCGGGGGTCCCACCGTCCCTCCTCTCCTCTGCAGCCGTGCAGGTATCCGGGTGGCGCCTGCCCACACCGGTCCCCCTGCTGGCTGCCTGCGCCCGGCCCCCCCAACGTCCCCGGGGGGTATTGCTGGCCTCCATCACAAGCCGGGCACGCTCCTGGTCAGAAGCAGCCGCCGGGACGTGCCCCACCGCCGGGGGCCCGGCGTCCAGAGCAGGCCCCAGGCTGGACACGCCCCCTCTCCGTGCCTCCGGTTCATGCTGGGCACGGCGCGGTCCCCGGGCTGCCGCCGGCCTGTTAACTCGAGCCCGCGGCCTGGGACCGGAAGTAGGCCCCAGGCCGGGCCCGCCTCCATCCAGGCCACCGCTGGCCTCATTCCATCGCCGGGCTCGCTCCCGGCCGGGAGACGCCGCTGGGCTCTGCACTCCAGCCCGAGGCCTGAGACAGGAAGAAGGCCCCGGGCTGGCCACGCCCCCTTCTCGGCCGTCGCGGCCGCGTCGGAGATTCCTCCCGGCGGCAGGAGCGGACGCAGGGAGCTGCCGCTGCCCGACCCGCCGCGGAGGGTCCCGTGGGGGGCTCTCACTTGGCCTCCTTGCTCCCCCCGCGCCCGGAGAGTATCGGACAGAGGGCCTGGAACGCCGCCCACGGCGAGGGGGGGAACAAGGGGCAGGTGCCGACGGGGAAACCCAGGCAGCCCTGAAGTGAGACTGCACTGCCTGGGCCCCGTGCACCGCCATCGCCGCTCGGATCATCCGATCCAGCTCCTGGAGGTCCGCCATGCTGGGTCCTGTAGTCCTGGTCCTGAGGCTCCAATCTGTCGCCGTCCGGAGTCCAAAAGGGGAGGTAAGACCCTCCCTCATCGCTTTTATACTCCCCCCCTCCCCTACAGGGATCCTTTCTCCACCAATCCCCTATACCTTCCCATAATGCCCCTCATTATAACTTTATTAACCCCTCACTCCCTCCCTTCCCTCTGGTCATGTCGCCCCTCCCCCCTATGGGGTCCATGGCTTTCTAAAAGTGTCAGCACTGTTTGCAATTAAATTGTGTAGCAAAAATGGGCAGGTGTGTAGAATGCACAGGTGCTTTAGGTAGCTGGACAGCAAAGGAACACTAAGTTAGTATCCCAGACAATTTTAGTATGCCACTAAAAGTGTCAGCACTGTTTGCAATTAAAATTGTGTAGCAAAAATGGGCAGGTGTGTAGAATGCACAGGTGTTTTAGGTAGCTGGACAGCAAAGGAACACTAACTTAGTATGCCAGATAATTTTAGTATGCCACTAAAAGTGTCAGCACTGTTTGCAAATAAAATTGCGTAGCAAAAATGGGCAGGTGTGTACAATGCACAGGTGCTTTAGGTAGCTGGTCAGCAATTGAACACTAAGTTAGTATCCCAGACAATTTTAGTATGCCACTAAAAGTGTCAGCACTGTTTGCAATTAAAATTGTGTAGCAAAAATGGGCAGGTGTGTAGAATGCACAGGTGCTTTAGGTAGCTGGACAGCAATGGAAAACTAAGTTAGTATCCCAGACAATTTTAGTATGCCACTAAAAGTGTCAGCACTGTATGCAATTAAAATTGCGTAGCAAAAATGGGCAGATGTGTACAATGCACAGGTGCTTTAGGTGGCTGGTCAGCAATTGAACACTAAGTTAGTATCCCAGACAATTTTAGTAAACAACTAAAAGTGTCAGCACTGTTTGCAATTGAAATTGTGTAGCAAAAATGGGCAGGTGTGTAGAATGCACAGGTGGTTTAGGTAGCTGGACAGCAAAGGAACACTAAGTTAGTATCCCAGACAATTTTAGTATGCCACTAAAAGTGTCAGCACTGTTTGCAATTAAAATTGTGTAGCAAAAATGGGCAGGTGTGTAGAATGCTCAGGTGCTTTAGGTAGCTGGACAGCAAAGGAACACTAACTTTGTATCCCAGAAAATTTTAGTATGCCACTAAAAGTGACAGCACTGTTTGCAATTAAAATTGTGTAGCAAAAATGGGCAGGTGTGTAGAACGCACAGGTGCTGTAGGCAGCTGGACAGCAAAGGAAAACTAAGTTAGTATCCCAGACAATTTTAGTATGCCACTAAAAGTGTCAGCACTGTATGCAATTAAAATTGCGTAGCAAAAATGGGCAGATGTGTAGAATGCACCGGTGCTTTATGTAGCTGGACAGCAAAGGAACACTAACTTAGTATGCCAGATAATTTTAGTATGCCATTAAAAGTGTCAGCACTGTTTGCAATTAAAATTGCGTAGCAAAAATGGGCAGGTGTGTACAATGCACAGGTGCTTTAGGTAGCTGGTCAGCAATTGAACACTAAGTTAGTATCCCAGACAAATTTAGTATGCCACTAAAAGTGTCAGCACTGTTTGCAATTAAAATTGCGTAGCAAAAATGGGCAGGTGTGTAGAATGCACAGGTTTTTAGGTAGCTGGACAGCAAAGGAACACTAACTTAGTATACTAGATATTTTTTGTATGCCACTAAAAGTGTCAGCACTGTTTGCAATTAAAATTGCGTAGCAAAAATGGGCAGGTGTGTACAATGCACAGGTGCTTTACGTAGCTGGTCAGCAATTGAACACTAAGTTAGTATCCCAGACAATTTTAGTATGCCACTAAAAGTGTCAGCACTGTTTGCAATTAAAATTGGTAGCAAAAATGGGCAGATGTGTACAATGCACAGGTGCTTTAGATGGATGATCAGCAATTGAACACTAAGTTAGTATCCCAGACAAATTTAGTATGCCACTAAAAGTGTCAGCACTGTTTGCAATTAAAATTGTGTAGCAAAAATGGGCAGGTGTGTAGAATGAACAGGTGCTTTAGGTAGCTGGACAGCAAAGGAACACTAAGTTAGTATCCCAGACAATTTTAGTATGCCACTAAAAGTGTCAGCACTGTTTGCAATTAAATTTGTGTAGCAAAAATGGGCAGGTGTGTAGAATGCACAGGTGTTTTAGGTAGCTGGACAGCAAAGGAACACTAACTTAGTATGCCAGATAATTTTAGTATGCCACTAAAATGTCTGCACTGTTTGCAATTAAAATTGCGTAGCAAAAATGGGCAGGTGTGTACAATGCACAGGTGCTTTAGGTAGCTGGTCAGCAATTGAACACTAAGTTAGTATCCCAGACAAATTTAGTATGCCACTAAAAGTGTCAGCACTGTTTGCAATTAAAATTGCGTAGCAAAAATGGGCAGGTGTGTACAATGCACAGGTGCTTTAGGTAGCTGGTCAGCAATTGAACAATTAGTTAGTATCCCAGACAATTTTAGTATGCCACTAAAAGTGTCAGCACTGTTTGCAATAAAAATTGTGTAGCAAAAATGGGCAGTTGTGTAGAATGCACAGGTTTTTAGGTAGCTGGACAGCAAAGGAACACTAACTTAGTATGCTAGATAATTTTAGTATGCCACTAAAAGTGTCAGCCCTGTTTGCAATTAAAATTGTGTAGCAAAAATGGGCAGGTGTGTAGAATGCACAGGTGTTTTAGGTAGCTGTACAGCAAAGGAACACTAACTTAGTATGCCAGATAATTTTAGTATGCCACTAAAAGTGTCAGCACTGTTTGGAATTAAAATTGCGTAGCAAAAATGGGCAGGTGTGTAGAATGCACAGGTGGTTTAGGTAGCTGGACAGCAAAGGAACACTAAGTTAGTATCCCAGACAATTTTAGTATGCCACTAAAAGTGTCAGCACTGTTTGCAATTAAAATTGTGTAGCAAAAATGGGCAGGTGTGTAGAATGCACAGGTGTTTTAGGTAGCTGGAAAGCAAAGGAACACTAACTTAGTATGCCAGATAATTTTAGTATGCCACTAAAAGTGTCAGCACTGTTTGCAATTAAAATTGGTAGCAAAAATGGGCAGATGTGTACAATGCACAGGTGCTTTAGATGGCTGATCAGCAATTGAACACTAAGTTAGTATCCCAGACAATTTTAGTATGCCACTAAAAGTGTCAGCACTGTTTGCAATTGAAATTGTGTAGCAAAAATGGGCAGGTGTGTAGAATGCACAGGTGCTTTAGGTAGCTGGACAGCAAAGGAACACTAAGTTAGTATGCCAGACAATTTTAGTATGCCACTAAAAGTGACAGCACTGTTTGCAATTAAAATTGTGTAGCAAAAATGGGCAGTTGTGTAGAATGCACAGGTTTTTAGGTAGCTGGACAGCAAAGGAACACTAACTTAGTATGCTAGATAATTTTAGTATGCCACTAAAAGTGTCAGCACTGTTTGCAATTAAAATTGCGTAGCAAAAATGGGCAGGTGTGTACAATGCACAGGTGCTTTACGTAGCTGGTCAGCAATTGAACACTAAGTTAGTATCCCCGACAATTTTAGTATGCCACTAAAAGTGTCAGCACTGCATGCAATTAAAATTGTGTAGCAAAAATGGGCAGGTGTGTAGAATGAACAGGTGCTTTAGGTAGCTGGACAGCAAAGGAACACTAAGTTAGTATCCCAGACAATTTTAGTATGCCACTAAAAGTGTCAGCACTGTTTGCAATTAAATTTGTGTAGCAAAAATGGGCAGGTGTGTAGAATGCACAGGTGTTTTAGGTAGCTGGACAGCAAAGGAACACTAACTTAGTATGCCAGATAATTTTAGTATGCCACTAAAATGTCTGCACTGTTTGCAATTAAAATTGCGTAGCAAAAATGGGCAGGTGTGTACAATGCACAGGTGCTTTAGGTAGCTGGTCAGCAATTGAACACTAAGTTAGTATCCCAGACAAATTTAGTATGCCACTAAAAGTGTCAGCACTGTTTGCAATTAAAATTGCGTAGCAAAAATGGGCAGGTGTGTACAATGCACAGGTGCTTTAGGTAGCTGGTCAGCAATTGAACAATTAGTTAGTATCCCAGACAATTTTAGTATGCCACTAAAAGTGTCAGCACTGTTTGCAATAAAAATTGTGTAGCAAAAATGGGCAGTTGTGTAGAATGCACAGGTTTTTAGGTAGCTGGACAGCAAAGGAACACTAACTTAGTATGCTAGATAATTTTAGTATGCCACTAAAAGTGTCAGCCCTGTTTGCAATTAAAATTGTGTAGCAAAAATGGGCAGGTGTGTAGAATGCACAGGTGTTTTAGGTAGCTGTACAGCAAAGGAACACTAACTTAGTATGCCAGATAATTTTAGTATGCCACTAAAAGTGTCAGCACTGTTTGGAATTAAAATTGCGTAGCAAAAATGGGCAGGTGTGTAGAATGCACAGGTGGTTTAGGTAGCTGGACAGCAAAGGAACACTAAGTTAGTATCCCAGACAATTTTAGTATGCCACTAAAAGTGTCAGCACTGTTTGCAATTAAAATTGTGTAGCAAAAATGGGCAGGTGTGTAGAATGCACAGGTGTTTTAGGTAGCTGGAAAGCAAAGGAACACTAACTTAGTATGCCAGATAATTTTAGTATGCCACTAAAAGTGTCAGCACTGTTTGCAATTAAAATTGGTAGCAAAAATGGGCAGATGTGTACAATGCACAGGTGCTTTAGATGGCTGATCAGCAATTGAACACTAAGTTAGTATCCCAGACAATTTTAGTATGCCACTAAAAGTGTCAGCACTGTTTGCAATTGAAATTGTGTAGCAAAAATGGGCAGGTGTGTAGAATGCACAGGTGCTTTAGGTAGCTGGACAGCAAAGGAACACTAAGTTAGTATGCCAGACAATTTTAGTATGCCACTAAAAGTGACAGCACTGTTTGCAATTAAAATTGTGTAGCAAAAATGGGCAGTTGTGTAGAATGCACAGGTTTTTAGGTAGCTGGACAGCAAAGGAACACTAACTTAGTATGCTAGATAATTTTAGTATGCCACTAAAAGTGTCAGCACTGTTTGCAATTAAAATTGCGTAGCAAAAATGGGCAGGTGTGTACAATGCACAGGTGCTTTACGTAGCTGGTCAGCAATTGAACACTAAGTTAGTATCCCAGACAATTTTAGTATGCCACTAAAAGTGTCAGCACTGTTTGCAATTAAAATTGGTAGCAAAAATGGGCAGATG
Organism: Anomaloglossus baeobatrachus; assembly: GCF_048569485.1. Lineage (NCBI taxonomy): Eukaryota > Metazoa > Chordata > Amphibia > Anura > Aromobatidae > Anomaloglossus > Anomaloglossus baeobatrachus. The sequence goes on along the minus strand of NC_134357.1, from coordinate 208,708,972 downwards.
TGTACAATGCACAGGTGCTTTAGATGGATGATCAGCAATTGAACACTAAGTTAGTATCCCAGACAAATTTAGTATGCCACTAAAAGTGTCAGCACTGTTTGCAATTAAAATTGTGTAGCAAAAATGGGCAGGTGTGTAGAATGAACAGGTGCTTTAGGTAGCTGGACAGCAAAGTAACACTAAGTTAGTATCCCAGACAATTTTAGTATGCCACTAAAAGTGTCAGCACTGTTTGCAATTAAATTTGTGTAGCAAAAATGGGCAGGTGTGTAGAATGCACAGGTGCTTTAGGTAGCTGGACAGCAAAGGAACACTAACTTAGTATGCCAGATAATTTTAGTATGCCACTAAAATGTCTGCACTGTTTGCAATTAAAATTGTGTAGCAAAAATGGGCAGGTGTGTAGAATGCACGGGTGCTTTAGGTAGTTGGACAGCTAAGGAACACTAAGTTCGTATCCCAGAAAATTTTAGTATGCCACTAAAAGTGTCAGCACTGTTTGCAATTAAAATTGCGTAGCAAAAATGGGCAGGTGTGTAGAATGCACAGGTGGTTTAGGTAGCTGGACAGCAAAGGAACACTAAGTTAGTATCCCAGACAATTTTAGTATGCCACTAAAAGTGTCAGCACTGTTTGCAATTAAAATTGTGTAGCAAAAATGGGCAGGTGTGTAGAATGCACAGGTGTTTTAGGTAGCTGGACAGCAAAGGAACACTAACTTAGTATGCCAGATAATTTTAGTATGCCACTAAAAGTGTCAGCACTGTTTGCAATTAAAATTGGTAGCAAAAATGGGCAGATGTGTACAATGCACAGGTGCTTTAGATGGCTGATCAGCAATTGAACACTAAGTTAGTATCCCAGACAATTTTAGTATGCCACTAAAAGTGTCAGCACTGTTTGCAATTAAAATTGTGTAGAAAAAATGGGCAGGTGTGTAGAATGCACAGGTGCTTTAGGTAGCTGGACAGCAATGGAAAACTAAGTTAGTATCCCAGACAATTTTAGTATGCCACTAAAAGTGTCAGCACTGTATGCAATTAAAATTGCGTAGCAAAAATGGGCAGATGTGTACAATGCACAGGTGCTTTAGGTGGCTGGTCAGCAATTGAACACTAAGTTAGTATCCCAGACAATTTTAGTAAACAACTAAAAGTGTCAGCACTGTTTGCAATTGAAATTGTGTAGCAAAAATGGGCAGGTGTGTAGAATGCACAGGTGCTTTAGGTAGCTGGACAGCAAAGGAACACTAAGTTAGTATCCCAGACAATTTTAGTATGCCACTAAAAGTGTCAGCACTGTTTGCAATTAAAATTGTGTAGCAAAAATGGGCAGGTGTGTAGAACGCACAGGTGCTGTAGGCAGCTGGACAGCAAAGGAAAACTAAGTTAGTATCCCAGACAATTTTAGTATGCCACTAAAAGTGTCAGCACTGTATGCAATTAAAATTGCGTAGCAAAAATGGGCAGATGTGTACAATGCACAGGTGGTTTAGGTAGCTGGACAGCAAATGAACACTAACTTAGCATCCCAGACAATTTTAGTATGCCACTAAAAGTGTCAGCACTGTTTGCGATTAAAATTGTGTAGCAAAAATGGGCAGGTGTGTAGAATGCACAGGTGCTTTAGGTAGCTGGACAGAAAAGGAACACTAAGTTCGTATCCCAGAAAATTTTAGTATGCCACTAAAAGTGTCAGCACTGTTTGCAATTAAAATTGCGTTGCAAAAATGGGCAGGTGTGTAGAATGCACAGGTGCTTTATGTAGCTGGACAGCAAAGGAACACTAACTTAGTATGCCAGATAATTTTAGTATGCCATTAAAAGTGTCAGCACTGTTTGCAATTAAAATTGCGTAGCAAAAATGGGCAGGTGTGTACAATGCACAGGTGCTTTAGGTAGCTGGTCAGCAATTGAACACTAAGTTAGTATCCCAGACAATTTTAGTGTGCCACTAAAAGTGTCAGCACTGTTTGCAATTAAAATTGGTAGCAAAAATGGGCAGATGTGTAGAATGCTCAGGTGCTTTAGGTAGCTGGTCAGCAATTGAACACTAAGTTAGTATCCCAGACAAATTTAGTATGCCACTAAAAGTATCAGCACTGTTTGCAATTAAAATTGCGTAGCAAACATGGGCAGGTGTGTACAATGCACAGGTGCTTTAGGTAGCTGGTCAGCAATTGAACACTAAGTTAGTATCCCAGACAAATTTAGTATGCCACTAAAAGTATCAGCACTGTTTGCAATTAAAATTGCGTAGCAAACATGGGCAGGTGTGTAGAATGCACAGGTGCTTTAGGTAGCTGGTCAGCAATTGAACAATTAGTTAGTATCCCAGACAATTTTAGTATGCCACTAAAAGTGTCAGCACTATTTGCAATTAAAATTGTGTAGCAAAAATGGGCAGTTGTGTAGAATGCACAGGTTTTTAGGTAGCTGGACAGCAAAGGAACACTAACTTAGTATGCTAGATAATTTTAGTATGCCACTAAAAGTGTCAGCACTGTTTGCAATTAAAATTGCGTAGCAAAAATGGGCAGGTGTGTACAATGCACAGGTGCTTTACGTAGCTGGTCAGCAATTGAACACTAAGTTAGTATCCCAGACAATTTTAGTATGCCACTAAAAGTGTCAGCACTGTTTGCAATTAAAATTGGTAGCAAAAATGGGCAGATGTGTACAATGCACAGGTGCTTTAGATGGATTATCAGCAATTGAACACTAAGTTAGTATCCCAGACAAATTTAGTATGCCACTAAAAGTGTCAGCACTGTTTGCAATTAAAATTGTGTAGCAAAAATGGGCAGGTGTGTAGAATGAACATGTGCTTTAGGTAGCTGGACAGCAAAGGAACACTAAGTTAGTATCCCAGACAATTTTAGTATGCCACTAAAAGTGTCAGCACTGTTTGCAATTAAATTTGTGTAGCAAAAATGGGCAGGTGTGTACAATGCACAGGTGCTTTAGGTAGCTGGTCAGCAATTGAACACTAAGTTAGTATCTCAGACAATTTTAGTATGCCACTAAAAGTGGCAGCACTGTTTGCAATTAAAATTGTGTAGCAAAAATGGGCAGGTGTGTAGAATGCACAGGTGCTTTAGGTAGCTGAACAATAAAGGAACACTAACTTAGTATCTCAGACAATTTTAGTATGCCACTAAAAGTGTCAGCACTGTTTGCAATTAAAATTGGTAGCAAAAATGGGCAGATGTGTACAATGCACAGGTGCTTTAGATGGCTGATCAGCAATTGAACACTAAGTTAGTATCCCAGACAATTTTAGTATGCCACTAAAAGTGTCAGCCCTGTTTGCAATTAAAATTGTGTAGCAAAAATGGGCAGGTGTGTAGAATGAACAGGTGCTTTAGGTAGCTGGACCGCTAAGGAACACTAAGTTCGTATCCCAGAAAATTTTAGTATGCCACTAAAAGTGTCAGCACTGTTTGCAATTAAAATTGCGTAGCAAAAATGGGCAGGTGTGTAGAATGCACAGGTGGTTTAGGTAGCTGGACAGCAAAGGAACACTAAGTTAGTATCCCAGACAATTTTAGTATGCCACTAAAAGTGTCAGCACTGTTTGCAATTAAAATTGTGTAGCAAAAATGGGCAGGTGTGTAGAATGCACAGGTGTTTTAGGTAGCTGGACAGCAAAGGAACACTAACTTACTATGCCAGATAATTTTAGTATGCCACTAAAAGTGTCAGCACTGTTTAGAATTAAAATTGCGTAGCAAAAATGGGCAGGTGTGTAGAATGCACAGGTGGTTTAGGTAGCTGGACAGCAAAGGAACACTAAGTTAGTATCCCAGACAATTTTAGTATGCCACTAAAAGTGTCAGCACTGTTTGCAATTAAAATTGTGTAGCAAAAATGGGCAGGTGTGTAGAATGCACAGGTGTTTTAGGTAGCTGGACAGCAAAGGAACACTAACTTAGTATGCCAGATAATTTTAGTATGCCACTAAAAGTGTCAGCACTGTTTGCAATTAAAATTGGTAGCAAAAATGGGCAGATGTGTACAATGCACAGGTGCTTTAGATGGCTGATCAGCAATTGAACACTAAGTTAGTATCCCAGACAATTTTAGTATGCCACTGAAAGTGTCAGCCCTGTTTGCAATTAAAATTGTGTAGCAAAAATGGGCAGGTGTGTAGAATGAACAGGTGCTTTAGGTAGCTGGACAGCTAAGGAACACTAACTTCGTATCCCAGAAAATTTTAGTATGCCACTAAAAGTGTCAGCACTGTTTGCAATTAAAATTGCGTAGCGAAAATGGGCAGGTGTGTAGAATGCACAGGTGGTTTAGGTAGCTGGACAGCAAAGGAACACTAAGTTAGTATCCCAGACAATTTTAGTATGCCACTAAAAATGTCAGCACTGTTTGCAATTAAAATTGTGTAGCAAAAATGGGCAGGTGTGTAGAATGCACAGGTGTTTTAGGTAGCTGGACAGCAAAGGAACACTAACTTAGTATGCCAGATAATTTTAGTATGCTACTAAAAGTGTCAGCACTGTTTGCAATTAAAATTGCGTAGCAAAAATGGGCAGGTGTGTAGAATGCACAGGTGTTTTAGGTAGCTGGACAGCAAAGGAACACTAACTTAGTATGCCAGATAATTTTAGTATGCCACTTAAAGTGTCAGCACTGTTTGCAATTAAAATTGCGTAGCAAAAATGGGCAGGTGTGTACAATGCACAGGTGCTTTAGGTAGCTGGTCAGCAATTGAACACTAAGTTAGTATCCCAGACAATTTTAGTATGCCACTAAAAGTGGCAGCACTGTTTGCAATTAAAATTGTGTAGCAAAAATGGGCAGGTGTGTAGAATGCACAGGTGCTTTAGGTAGCTGGACAGCAAAGGAACACTAACTTTGTATCCCAGATAATTTTAGTATGCCACTAAAAGTGACAGCACTGTTTGCAATTAAAATTGTGTAGCAAAAATGGGCAGGTGTGTAGAATGAAAAGGTGCTGTAGGCAGCTGGACAGCAAAGGAAAACTAAGTTAGTGTCCCAGACAATTTTAGTATGCCACTAAAAGTGTCAGCACTGTATACAATTAAAATTGCGTAGCAAAAATGGGCAGATGTGTACAATGCACAGGTGCTTTAGGTGGCTGGTCAGCAATTGAACACTAAGTTAGTATCCCAGACAATTTTAGTATGCCACTAAAAGTGTCAGAACTGTTTGCAATTAAAATTGTGTAGCAAAAATGGGCAGGTGTGTAGAATGAACAGGTGCTTTAGGTAGCTGGACAGCAAAGGAACACTAAGTTCGTATCCCAGATAATTTTAGTATGCCACTAAAAGTGTCAGCACTGTTTGCAATTAAAATTGCGTAGCAAAAATGGGCAGGTGTGTAGAATGCACAGGTGGTTTTGGTAGCTGGACAGCAAAGGAACACTAAGTTAGTATCCCAGACAATTTTAGTATGCCACTAAAAGTGTCAGCACTGTTTGCAATTAAAATTGCGTAGCAAAAATGGGCAGGTGTGTAGAAGGCACAGATGCTGTAGGCAGCTGGACAACAAAGGAAAACTAAGTTAGTATCCCAGACAATTTTAGTATGCCACTAAAAGTGTCAGCACTGTATGCAATTAAAATTGAGTAGCAAAAATGGGCAGATGTGTACAATGCACAGGTGCTTTAGGTGGCTGATCAGCAATTGAACACTAAGTATCCCAGACAATTTTAGTATGCCACTAAAAGTGTCAGCACTGTTTGCAATTAAAATTGTGTAGCAAAAATGGGCAGGTGTGTAGAATGCACAGGTGCTTTAGGTAGCTGGACAGCAAAGGAACGCTAGCTTAGTATCCCAGATAATTTTAGTATGCCAATAAAAGTGTAAGAACTGTTTACAATTAAAGTTGTGTAGAAACAATGGGCAGGTGGGTAGAACGCACAGGTGCTGTAGGCAGCTGGACAGCAAAGGAAAACTAAGTTAGTATCCCAGACAATTTTATTATGCCACTAAAAGTGTCAGCACTGTATACAATTAAAATTGCGTAGCAAAAATGGGCAGATGTGTACAATGCACAGGTGCTTTAGGTGGCTGGTCAGCAATTGAACACTAAGTTAGTATCCCAGACAATTTTAGTAGGCAACTAAAAGTGTCAGCACTGTTTGCAATTAAAATTGTGTAGCAAAAATGGGCAGGTGTGTAGAATGCACAGGTGCTTTAGGTAGCTGGACAGCAAAGGAACACTAAGTTCGTATGCCAGAAAATTTTAGTATGCCACTAAAAGTGTCAGCACTGTTTGCAATTAAAATTGCGTAGCAAAAATGAGCAGGTGTGTAGAATGCACAGGTGGTTTAGGTATCTGGACAGCAAAGGAACACTAAGTTAGTATCCCAGACAATTTTAGTATGCCACTAAAAGTGTCAGCACTGTATGCAATTAAAATTGCGTAGCAAAAATGGGCAGATGTGTACAATGCACAGGTGCCTTAGGTGGCTGGTCAGCAATTGAACACTAAGTTAGTATCCCAGACAATTTTAGTATGCCACTAAAAGTGTCAGCACTGTTTGCAATTAAAATTGCGTAGCAAATATGGGCAGGTGTGTAGAACGCACAGATGCTGTAGGCAGCTGGACAACAAAGGAAAACTAAGTTAGTATCTGTTACGGTTGCTGCGAGCACTGGAGACTATGTCCAGATTTCTTGCTACTGCACATGTGCGAGCGCTGGAGACTAAGTCCAGATTTCTTGCTACTGCACATGTGCGAGCGCTGGAGACTAAGTCCAGATTTCTTGCTACTGCACATGTGCGAGCGCTGGAGACTAAGTCCAGATTTCTTGCTACTGCACATGTGCGAGCGCCGGAGACTAAGTCCAATCTTGGAGCCATTGCACATGTGCGGGTGACATCATCGCTGACACGAGGTCACATGTCTCTGACACCTTCTATGCCGATTGGTCGCTGGTCATGTGCTTGTGACGTCTTGCTCGGTGATAGGCCAGCATGACGTCACTCCTGTCGTTCTGGAAGCGGATTGGCTCTGGTGTCCTCCATCTTGGATGAGGCACAGAGTCTATATAAGACCCTGACACACGCCGCATGGTGCTCAGTCCTCTTGGTTCATGCATATGAGTAGACGCTCTGTACGCGTTCCTCTAGGCATTCCTCTGTCTATGCTAGGTGAGCGCTGCCGGCAGGGTAGCGTTCTTATACCTTACAGCTTCGGCTGCTGTCCGTATCCTTACCTCTTAGGGGAGCGGACATAGGCAGGTGCCTGAGGCACATGGTCTGGCTGGGCCTTGTGATTGTACTCGTAGGTGGACGTTGCCGCTAGGGTAACGTTCCTTATACTGCGTCTGGCAGTTGTTCGTATCCTCGCACACTAGGGGAGCGAACAGAGGTAGGAGCTTTGTGCGGCTTACGCTGCTGTTCGTCGCTTTTGCACCACTAGAAGAGCGTACCTAGGCAGGTGCCATATCTAGTGGTTCGTGTCCTCGCACACTAGTGGAGCGAACGCAGGTAGGAGCTTTGTGCGGCTTACGCTGCTGTTCGTCTCTTTTGCACCACTAGAAGAGCGGACCTAGGTAGGTGCCATTTCGCACACATTGCCTTTGTCTCTGTGATTATTAACAGAGATCATTCCACACACCCTCCAAGTAAGGGAGGAATTGCTTTACTTTCTTATTATATCTTTCTGTGAGTTAACAGAGGTATTGCACTCTGCCATAGTCTGCAGCAAAGTCTTTGCACGGTGGACCCTGACTGTCTGATACTCCTTTCGGTTATTATCAGACAGCCCCCCGTAACATTAGGACTGAGCCAAGGGTCTGGCAGTTATGGCAGAATATCAGCAGTTACACCGTTACATACAAGTACTTGAGTCACGGCTCAAGAGTATAGAGGATAAACCTCAGACCATGGTGACATCTGCACATGATCCTCGACTTGCTCTACCAAACAGATATTCTGGCGATGCCAGATCATGTCGTGGTTTCATTAGTCAGTGTCAGATACACCTAGAGGTTAACTCTTCTCGCTTCTCTACGGAGAGGTCCAGAGTAGGCTTTATCATCTCCTTACTTCAGGACAAAGCCTTAGAATGGGCGACTCCCCTATGGGAGCGCTCTGATGTGGTTACTCTGAGACATCAAGACTTTCTTGATGCTCTTAAGGCGGTATTCATGGGTCCGCAGGTTACCCATGATGCGGCCCTGAGACTGTTAGATCTATCTCAGGGTTCGTTATCCACTAGTTCTTATGCCATTGCTTTTAGAACTCTGGTGGCAGAACTAGATTGGCCAGAGAAGGTGTTGATTCCTATCTTCTGGAGAGGGTTGGCTGGCTATGTCAAGGATGCCCTTGCTACTCGTGAAGTCCCTGCTTCTCTGGAGGACTTGATCACAGTAGCAACGAGGATCGATGTACGCCATAAGGAACGTAGACTCGAGGTCTCTTCCTCACGCCCTAAGCATCGGGCTATTCCAGTTGTTGAGGGTCCACTACCATCTTCCTCAGCATCTGAAACATCTCCCACTCCTATGGAGTTAGGTCATACGTTCTCCAGACTACGCAAGTCTGGTCCTCCTATATGTTACGTATGTCGTCAGGCTGGGCACTATGCCAACAAGTGTCCTAGTCGTCAGGGAAACTCCCTGGCCTAGTAACCATTAGAGGGGGGTTACTAGAGACGTCTTCTGCACCCTCTAAGTGTTGTATCCCAGGTCAGCTCTCGTTATCTGAGAATACATGGCCTATTATGGCTTTTGTGGATTCCGGAGCTGACGGGATTTTTGTGTCCTCAGGATTTGTAAAGGGACACAATATTCCCTCTATCATGTTAGAGGCGCCTATTCCTGTCCGTGTTGTTAATGGAACTATGTTGTCTGACTCCATTACATTGAGGACAGTTCCCTTGCGCCTTTCCCTGTCTCAGGGTCACATAGAGGAGATTTCTTTTCTTGTTTTGCCTGAGGGTATAGACGACGTCCTTCTGGGTCTTCCATGGCTTCGGACTCATGCTCCTCACATTGACTGGGAGTCTGACAGCATTATTAGTTGGGGTTCGAAATGTCAGTCCCGATGTCTTCCCTTACCACCTAAGGTCGTTGCAGTTGCATCAACTGATCTCTCTCCCATACCTACACCCTATTTGGATTTCGCTGACGTGTTCTCCAAACAGGGTGCTGAGGTTCTTCCACCCCATAGGCCGTATGACTGTGCCATAGACCTTATCCCAGGTTCGGTTCCACCTAAAGGCAGGGTTTACCCCCTGTCGATACCTGAGTCGGAGGCCATGTCGACCTATATAAGAGAGAGCTTAGAGAAGGGGTTCATTCGTAAGTCTGTCTCTCCCGCGGGAGCTGGGTTTTTCTTTGTTCGGAAGAAAGAGGGTGATTTGCGTCCCTGCATAGATTACAGGGGTCTCAACGCAATCACAATAAAGAACAAATACCCATTACCTTTAATTTCGGAGCTCTTTGACAGACTGAGAGGAGCTCAAGTTTTTACGAAGTTGGATCTGCGGGGTGCGTATAACTTGGTACGAATTCGAAAGGGTGACGAATGGAAGACCGCTTTTAACACCCGAGACGGTCACTATGAATACCTCGTCATGCCTTTTGGGTTATGTAATGCACCCGCAGTATTTCAGGACTTCGTAAATGATGTGTTCAGGGATTTACTGTTATCCTCAGTAGTGGTGTATCTGGACGACATCCTGATTTTTTCTCCTGATCTGGAGACTCATCGTCAGGATGTCGTTCGTGTCCTTTCCCGTTTAAGGGAGCACTCATTGTTTGCTAAACTCGAGAAATGTGTATTCGAGCAGTCCTCATTGCCTTTTTTGGGTTACATTATCTCACAAGAGGGTCTGGCTATGGATCCTGCGAAGCTCTCTGCTGTCCTGCAATGGTCCGAACCTCATTCCTTGAAGGCGGTGCAACGCTTCTTAGGATTTATAAATTATTACAGGCAGTTCATACCCCATTTTTCTACTTTGGTGGCCCCTTTGGTGGCCTTGACTAAGAAAGGTGCTAATCCCAAAGCCTGGTCTACTGAGACATCTCAGGCTTTTGAGGCAGTAAAAAGACACTTTTCAACTGCTCCCGTTCTTCAAAGACCCGATGAGAGTAAGCCCTTCCTCTTAGAGGTTGATGCCTCTTCAGTGGGTGCTGGTGCGGTCTTGTATCAAAAGAACGGTGCAGGTAGAAAAAGGCCGTGTTTCTTCTTTGCTAAAACCTTTTCACCGGCAGAGAGAAACTATACCATTGGGGATAGGGAACTGCTCGCCTTGAGATTAGCCTTGGAGGAGTGGCGTCACTTGCTGGAAGGAGCGAAACATCCTTTCCAGGTCTATACAGACCATAAGAATCTGACGTACTTACAAACCGCTCAGCGTCTGAATCCTCGCCAAGCCCGCTGGTCCTTGTTTTTCTCCCGCTTTCACTTCTCCATCAACTATTTGTCTGGGAGTAAGAATAACAAGGCAGACGCCCTGTCTCGCTCTATGCTTTCTACCCAGGAAGAGAATGACGAACCTCGTCTTATCCTTCCCTCCAGGGTTTTTCATACGCTCTCCCCTGTGACGTTAGACCAAATCCCACCGGGCAAGACATTTGTTCCGCCTGATCGACAGAATGATATACTGTCATGGGCCCACACCTCAAAGGTGGGTGGGCATTTTGGTATTAGGCGGACACGAGAGTTACTGGAGAGGTGGTATTGGTGGCCACACTTAGCCAGCCACGTCAAGAGATATGTCGGTTCCTGCTACTCGTGTGCTCGCAACCGTCCATTACGGCAGAGACCGGCTGGACTCTTGCATCCTTTACCAGTGCCAGATAGACCATGGGAGGTGGTAGGCATGGACTTTGTGGGTGATCTTCCATGTTCACAGGGACATAGATTTGTGTGGGTCATTACGGACCATTTCTCCCGGATGGTTCATCTCGTACCGTTATCGAGAATCCCATCTTCCAGGGTACTAGCCAAACTATTCCTCAAGCATGTCTTTAGGCTTCACGGGATGCCAGATCGTATCATTTGTGATAGAGGCCCGCAATTTACTTCCCGTTTCTGGCGAGATCTTTGTAGCCTTCTGCAAATTGAGTTGAATCTCTCTTCGGCATACCATCCGGAGACTAATGGTTTGGTTGAACGTACCAATCAATCTATGATTATATACCTTCGACACTTTGTTGCTGAGAACCACGATAACTGGTCCTCCCTCCTACCCTGGGCAGAATTTGCCCTTAACAATTCGCTGGCTGAGGCCACTGGGCAGACACCGTTCGTACTCAATAATGGGCAACACCCTAGGGTACCGGTACCGTTTCCCGCTGCTGCTCCTTCTCCTCTTGTGGCCGACTGGGCAACTAATGCCAGAGAGGTTTGGGATCGGACTCAAGAGTCGATCCAAGCAGCTAAGGACCGTATGAAGACGGTGTCCGATCGGTTTCGTCGCCCGGCTCCTGTCTTTTCTCCAGGGGACTTTGTGTGGCTCTCTGCAAAACACGTGAGACTTAGAGTGAGCTCTGTCAAATTTGCTCCTCGCTTCCTGGGTCCTTATGAGGTTCTTCGACAGGTAAATCCTGTAGTCTATCAATTGAAGTTACCTGTCCATCTTAGGATTCATGACAAATTCCATGTCTCACTGCTAAAGCCGGCTATTTTACCTCATGCTCGTGAAGTGCACTCTCCTGCCTCTGATTCCTCTCGCTCTAGCTATGAGGTACGAGCCATAGTTGGTTCTAAGATGGTTAGAGGGCGCAGGTTCTTCTTGATAGATTGGGAGGGCTATGGCCCGGAACATCGCTCTTGGGAGCCTGAGGAGGCTGTCCATGCTCCCGACTTAGTTGCCGATTATCTGCGTCGCCGGGAGGGGGGCCCTTGAGGGGGAGGTACTGTTACGGTTGCTGCGAGCACTGGAGACTATGTCCAGATTTCTTGCTACTGCACATGTGCGAGCGCTGGAGACTAAGTCCAGATTTCTTGCTACTGCACATGTGCGAGCGCTGGAGACTAAGTCCAATCTTGGAGCCATTGCACATGTGCGGGTGACATCATCGCTGACACGAGGTCACATGTCTCTGACACCTTCTATGCCGATTGGTCGCTGGTCATGTGCTTGTGACGTCTAGCTCGGTGATAGGCCAGCATGACGTCACTCCTGTCGTTCTGGAAGCGGATTGGCTCTGGTGTCCTCCATCTTGGATGAGGCACAGAGTCTATATAAGACCCTGACACACGCCGCATGGTGCTCAGTCCTCTTGGTTCATGCATATGAGTAGACGCTCTGTGCGCGTTCCTCTAGGCATTCCTCTGTCTATGCTAGGTGAGCGCTGCCGGCAGGGTAGCGTTCTTATACCTTACAGCTTCGGCTGCTGTCCGTATCCTTACCTCTTAGGGGAGCGGACATAGGCAGGTGCCTGAGGCACATGGTCTGGCTGGGCCTTGTGATTGTACTCGTAGGTGGACGTTGCCGCTAGGGTAACGTTCCTTATACTGCGTCTGGCAGTTGTTCGTATCCTCGCACACTAGGGGAGCGAACAGAGGTAGGAGCTTTGTGCGGCTTACGCTGCTGTTCGTCTCTTTTGCACCACTAGAAGAGCGGACCTAGGCAGGTGCCATATCTAGTGGTTCGTGTCCTCGCACACTAGTGGAGCGAACGCAGGTAGGAGCTTTGTGCGGCTTACGCTGCTGTTCGTCTCTTTTGCACCACTAGAAGAGCGGACCTAGGTAGGTGCCATTTCGCACACATTGCCTTTGTCTCTGTGATTATTAACAGAGATCATTCCACACACCCTCCAAGTAAGGGAGGAATTGCTTTACTTTCTTATTATATCTTTCTGTGAGTTAACAGAGGTATTGCACTCTGCCATAGTCTGCAGCAAAGTCTTTGCACGGTGGACCCTGACTGTCTGATACTCCTTTCGGTTATTATCAGACAGCCCCCCGTAACAGTATCCCAGACAACTTTAGTATGCCACTAAAAGTTTCAGCACTGTTTGCAATTAAAATTGTGTAGCAAAAATGGGCAGGTGTGTAGAATGCACAGGTGCTTTAGGTAGCTGGACAGCAAAGGAACACTAACTTTGTATCCCAGACAATTTTAGTATGCCACTAAAAATGACAGCACTGTTTGCAATTAAAATTGTGTAGCAAAAATGGGCAGGTGTGTAGAACGCACAGGTGCTGTAGGCAGCTGGACAGCAAAGGAAAACTAAGTTAGTATCCCAGACAATTTTAGTATGCCACTAAAAGTGTCAGCACTGTATACAATTAAAATTGCGTAGCAAAAATGGGCAGATGTGTACAATGCACAGGTGCTTTAGGTGGCTGGTCAGCAATTGAACACTAAGTTAGTATCGCAGACAATTTTAGTAGGCAACTAAAAGTGTCAGCACTGTTTGCAATTAAAATTGTGTAGCAAAAATGGGCAGGTGTGTAGAATGCACAGGTGCTTTAGGTTGCTGGACAGCAAAGGAACACTAAGTTCGTATCCCAGAAAATTTTAGTATGCCACTGAAATTGTCAGCACTGTATTCAATTAAAATTGCGTAGCAAATATGGGCAGGTGTGTAGAATGCACAGATGCTGTAGGCAGCTGGACAACAAAGGAAAACTAAGTTAGTATCCCAGACAATTTTAGTATGCCACTAAAAGTGTCAGCACTGTTTGCAATTAAAATTGCGTAGCAAAAATGGGCAGGTGTGTAGAATGCACAGGTGGTTTAGGTAGCTGGACAGCAAAGGAACACTAAGTTAGTATCCCAGACAATTTTAGTATGCCACTAAAAGTGTCAGCACTGTTTGCAATTAAAATTGGTAGCAAAAATGGGCAGATGTGTACAATGCACAGGTGCTTTAGGTGGCTGATCAGCAATTGAACACTAAGTTAGTATCCCAGACAATTTTAGTATGCCACTAAAAGTGTCAGCACTGTTTGCAATTAAAATTGCGGAGCAAATATGGGCAGGTGTGTAGAACGCACAGATGCTGTAGGCAGCTGGACAACAAAGGAAAACTAAGTTAGTATCCCAGACAATTTTAGTATGCCACTAAAAGTGTCAGCACTGTTTGCAATTAAAATTGCGGAGCAAATATGGGCAGGTGTGTAGAACGCACAGATGCTGTAGGCAGCTGGACAACAAAGGAAAACTAAGTTAGTATCCCAGACAATTTTAGTATGCCACTAAAAGTGTCAGCACTGTTTGCAATTAAAATTGTGTAGCAAAAATGGGCAGGTGTGTAGAATGCACAGGTGGTTTAGGTAGCTGGACAGCAAAGGAACACTAAGTTAGTATCCCAGACAATTTTAGTATGCCACTGAAAGTGTCAGCACTGTATGCAATTAAAATTGCGTAGCAAATATGGGCAGGTGTGTAGAACGCACAAAAGCTGTAGGCAGCTGGACAATGAAGGGAAAACTAAGTTAGTATCCCAGACATCTTTAGTATGCCACTAAAAGTGTCAGCACTGTTTGCAATTAAAATTGCGTAGCAAAAATGGTTAGATGTGTACAATGCACAGGTGCTTTAGGTGGCTGATCAGCTATTGAACACTAAGTTAGTATCCCAGACAATTTTAGTATGCCAATAAAAGTGTCAGCACTGTTTGCAATTAAAATTGGTAGCAAAAATGGGCAGATGTGTACAATGCACAGGTGCTTTAGGTGGCTGATCAGCAATTGAACACTAAGTTAGTATCCCAGACAATTTAAGTATGCCACTAAAAGTGTCAGCACTGTTTGCAATTAAAATTGTGTAGCAAAAATGGGCAGGTGTGCAGAATGAACAGGTGCTTTAGGTAGCTGGACAGCAAAGGAACACTAAGTTCGTATCCCAGATAATTTTAGTATGCCACTAAAAGTGTCAGCACTGTTTGCAATTAAAATTGCGTAGCAAAAATGGGCAGGTGTGTAGAATGCACAGGTGGTTTAGGTAGCTGGAAAGCAAAGGAACACTAAGTTAGTATCCCAGACAATTTTAGTATGCCACTAAAAGTGTCAGCACTGTTTGCAATTAAAATTGGTAGCAAAAATGGGCAGATGTGTACAATGTACAGGTGCTTTAGGTGGCTGATCAGCAATTGAACACTAAGTTAGTATCCCAGACAATTTTAGTATGCCACTAAAAGTGTCAGCACTGTATGCAATTAAAATTGCGTAGCAAAAATGGGCAGATGTGTACAATGCACAGGTGCTTTAGGTGGCTGGTCAGCAATTGAACACTAAGTTAGTATCCCAGAAAATTTTAGTATGCCACTAAAAGTGTCAGCACTGTTTGCAATTAAAATTGTGTAGCAAAAATGGGCATGTGTGTAGAATTCACAGGTGTTTTAGGTAGCTGGACAGCAAAGGAACACTAACTTAGTATGCCAGATAATTTTAGTATGCCACTAAAAGTGTCAGCACTGTTTGCAATTACAATTGCGTAGCAAAAATGGGCAGATGTGTACAATGCACAGGTGCTTCAGATAGCTGGTCAGCAATTGAACACTAAGTTAGTATCCCAGACAATTTTAGTAAACAACTAAAAGTGTCAGCACTGTTTGCAATTGAAATTGTGTAGCAAAAATGGGCAGGTGTGTAGAATGCACAGGTGCTTTAGGTAGCTGGACAGCAAAGGAACACTAACTTTGTATCCCAGATAATTTTAATATGCCACTAAAAGTGACAGCACTGTTTGCAATTAAAATTGTGTAGCAAAAATGGGCAGGTGTGTAGAACGCACAGGTGCTGTATGCAGCTGGACAGCAAAGGAAAACTAAATTTGTATCCCAGACAATTTTAGTATGCCACTAAAAGTGTCAGCACTGTATACAATTAAAATTGCGTAGCAAAAATGGACAGATGTGTACAATGCACAGGTGCTTTAGGTGGCTGGTCAGCAATTGAACACTAAGTTCGTATCCCAGAAAATTTTAGTATGCCACTAAAAGTGTCAGCACTGTTTGCAATTAAAATTGCGTAGCAAAAATGGGCAGGTGTGTAGAATGCACAGGTGGTTTAGGTAGCTGGAAAGCAAAGGAACACTAAGTTAGTATCCCAGACAATTTTAGTATGCCACTAAAAGTGTCAGCACTGTATGCAATTAAAATTGCGTAGCAAAAATGGGCAGATGTGTACAATGCACAGGTGCTTTAGGTGGCTGGTCAGCAATTGAACACTAAGTTAGTATCCCAGACAATTTTAGTAAACAACTAAAAGTGTCAGCACTGTTTGCAATTAAAATTGCGTAGCAAAAATGGGCAGGTGTGTAGAATGCACAGGTGGTTTAGGTAGCTGGACAGCAAAGGAACACTAAGTTAGTATCCCAGACAATTTTAGTATGCCACTAAAAGTGTCAGCACTGTTTGCAATTAAAATTGGTAGCAAAAATGGGCAGATGTGTACAATGCACAGGTGCTTTAGGTGGCTGATCAGCAATTGAACACTAAGTTAGTATCCCAGACAATTTTAGTATGCCACTAAAAGTGTCAGCACTGTTTGGAATTAAAATTGCGTAGCAAAAATGGGCAGGTGTGTAGAATGCACAGGTGCTTTAGGTAGCTGGACAGCAAAGGAACACTAAGTTAGTATCCCAGACAATTTTAGTATGGCATTAAAAGTGTCAGCACTGTTTGCAATTAAAATTGTGTAGCAAAAATGGGCAGGTGTGTAGAATGCACAGGTGCTTTAGGGAGCTGGACAGCAAAAAAACACTAACTTAGTATCCCAGATAATTTTAGTATGCCACTAAAAGTGTAAGAACTGTTTGCAATTAAAGTTGTGTAGAAAAAATGGGCAGGTGTGTAAAATGTATAGGTGCTTTAGGTAGCTGGTCAGCAATTGAACACTAAGTTAGTATCCCATACATTTTTAATATGCCACTGAAAGTGTCAGCACTGTTTGCAATTAAAATTGTGTAGCAAAAATGGGCAGGTGTGTAGAATGTACAGGTGCTTTAGGGAGCTGGACAGCAAAGGAACACTAAGTTAGTATCCCAGACAATTTTAGTATGCCACTAAAAGTGTCAGCACTGTTTGCAATTAATATTGCGTAGCAAAAATGGGCAGGTGCGTAAAATGCACAGGTGCTTTAGGTAGCTGGACAGAAAAGGAACACTAAGTTAGTATCCCAGACAATTTTAGTATGCCACTAAAAGTGTCAGCACTGTATGCAATTAAAATTCTGTAGTAAAAATGGGCAGGTGTGTGCAATGCACAGGTGCTTTAGGTGGCTGGTCAGCAATTGAACACTAAGTTAGTATCCCAGACAACTTTAGTATGCCACTAAAAGTTTCAGCACTGTTTGCAATTAAAATTGTGTAGTAAAAATGGGCAGGTGTGTAGAATGCACAGGTGCTTTAGGTAGCTGATCAGCAATTCAACAATAAGTTAGTATCCCAGACAATTTTAGTTTGCCACTAAAAGTATCAGCACTTTCTGCATTTAAAATTGCGTAGCAAAAATGGGCTAGTGTGTAGAATGCACAGGTGCTTTAGGTAGCTGGACAGCAAATGAACACTAACTTAGTATCCCAGATAATTTCAGTATGCCACTAAAAGTGTCAGCACTGTTTGCAATTAAAATTGTGTAGCAAAAATGGGCAGGTGTGTAGAACGCACAGATGCTGTAGGCAGCTGGACAGCAAAGAAAAACTAAGTTAGTATCCCAGACAATTTTAGTATGCCACTAAAAGTGTCAGCACTGTATGCAATTACAACTGCGTAGCAAAAATGGGCAGATGTGTTCAATGCACAGGTGCTTTAGGTGGCTGATCAGCAATTGAACACTAAGTTAGTATCCCAGACAATTTTAGTAGGCCACTAAAAGTGTCAGAACTGTTTACAATTAAAATTGTGTAGCAAAAATGGGCAGGTGTGTAGAATGCACAGGTGCTTTAGGTAGCTGGACAGCAAAGGAACACTAACTTAGTATCCCAGACAATTTTAGTATGCCAGTAAAAGGGTCAACACTGTTTGCAATTAAAATTGTGTAGCAAAAATGGGCGAGTGTGTAGAATGCACAGGTGCTTTAGGTAGCTGGACAGCAAAGGAAAACTAACTTAGTATTGCAGATAATTTCAATATGCCACTAAAATTGTCAGCACTGTTTGCAATTAAAATTGTGTAGCAAAAATGGGCAGGTGTGTAGAATGCACAGGTGCTTTAGGTAGCTGGTCAGCAATTGAACACTAAGTTAGTATCCCATACATTTTTAATATGCCACTGAAAGTGTCAGCACTGTTTGCAATTAAAATTGTGTAGCAAAAATGGGCAGGTGTGTAGAATGTACAGGTGCTTTAGGTAGCTGGACAGCAAAGGAACACTAAGTTAGTATCCCAGACAATTTTAGTATGCCACTAAAAGTGTCAGCACTGTTTGCAATTAATATTGCGTAGCAAAAATGGGCAGGTGCGTAAAATGCACAGGTGCTTTAGGTAGCTGGACAGCAAAGGAACACTAAGTTAGTATCCCAGACAATTTTAGTATGCCACTAAAAGTGTCAGCACTGTTTGCAATTAAAATTGTGTAGCAAAAATGGGCAGATGTGTACAATGCACAGGTGCTTTAGGTAGCTGGTCAGCAATTGAACACTAAGTTAGTATCCCAGACAATTTTAGTATGCCACAAAGTGTCAGCACTGTTTGCAATTAAAATTGTGTAGCAAAAATGGGCAGGTGTGTAGAATGCACAGGTGCTTTAGGTAGATGGACAGCAAAGGAACACTAAGTTAGTATCCCAGACAATTTTAGTATGCCACTAAAAGTGTCAGCACTGTATACAATTAAAATTGCGTAGCAAAAATGGACAAATGTGTACAATGCACAGGTGCTTTAGGTGGCTGGTCAGCAATTGAACACTAAGTTCGTATCCCAGAAAATTTTAGTATGCCACTAAAAGTGTCAGCACTGTTTTCAATTAAAATTGTGTAGCAAAAATGGGCAGGTGTGTAGAATGCACAGGTGCTTTAGGTAGCTGGACAGCAAAGAAACACTAAGTTAGTATCCCAGACAATTTTAGTATGGCATTAAAAGTGTCAGCACTGTTTGCAATTAAAATTGTGTAGCAAAAATGGGCAGGTGTGTAGAATGCACAGGTGCTTTAGGTAGCTGGACAGCAAAGGAACACTAACTTAGTATCCCAGATAATTTTAGTATGCCACTAAAAGTGTAAGAACTGTTTGCAATTAAAGTTGTGTAGAAAAAATGGGCAGGTGTGTAAAATGCACAGGTGCTTTAGGTAGCTGGACAGCAAAGGAACACTAAGGGGCACTTTGCACACTGCGACATCGCAGGTGCGATGTCGGTGGGGTCAAATTGAAAATGACGCACTTCCGGCATCGCATGCGACGTTGCAGTGTGTAAAGGCTGGATGATACGATTAACGACCGCAAAAGCGTCGTAATCGTATCATCGGTGCAGCGTCGGCGTAATCCATGATTACGCTGACGCGACGGTCCGATGTTGTTCCTCGCTCCTGCGGCAGCACACATCGCTGTGTGTGAAGTCGCAGGAGCGAGGAACGTCTCCTACCGGCCTCACTGCGGCTTCCGTAGGATATGCGGAAGGAAGGAGGTGGGCAGGATGTTTACATCCTGCTCATCTCCGCCCCTCCGCTCTGATTGGCCGGCTGCCGTGTGACGTCGCAGTGACGCCGCACGACCCGCCCCCTTAACAAGGAGGTGGGTCGCCGGCCACAGGGACGTCGCACGGCAGGTGAGTGTGTGTGTGAAGCTGGCGTAGCGATAACTTTCGCTACGCCAGCTATCACCACATATTGCTGCTGCGACGGGGGCGGGCACTATCGCACTCGGCATCGCAGCATCGGCCTGCGATGTCGTAGTGTGCAAAGTGCCCCTTACTTAGTATCCCAGATAATTTCAGTATGCCACTAAAAGTGTCAGCACTGTTTGCAATTAAAATTGTGTAGCAAAAATGGGCAGGTGTGTAGAACGCACAGATGCTGTAGGCAGCTGGACAGCAAAGAAAAACTAAGTTAGTATCCCAGACAATTTTAGTATGCCACTAAAAGTGTCAGCACTGTATGCAATTAAAACTGCGTAGCAAAAATGGGCAGATGTGTTCAATGCACAGGTGCTTTAGGTGGCTGATCAGCAATTGAACACTAAGTTCGTATCTCAGACAATTTTAGTAGGCCACTAAAAGTGTCAGAACTGTTTACAATTAAAATTGTGTAGCAAAAATGGGCAGGTGTGTAGAATGCACAGGTGCTTTAGGTAGCTGGACAGCAAAGGAACACTAACTTAGTATGCCAGAAAATTTTAGTATGCCAATAGAAGTGTCAGCACAGTTTGCAATTAAAATTGTGTAGCAAAGATGGGCAGGTGTGTAGAATGCACAGGTGCTCTAGGTAGCTGGACAGCAAAGGAACACTAACTTAGTATCCCAGACAATTTTAGTATACCAGTAAAAGGGTCAACACTGTTTGCAATTAAAATTGTGTAGCAAAAATGGGCAGGTGTGTAGAATGCACAGGTGCTTTAGGTAGCTGGACAGCAAAGGAACACTAAGTTAGTATCCCAGACAATTTTAGTATGCCACTAAAAGTGTCAGCACTGTTTGCAATTAAAATTGCGTAGCAAAGATGGGCAGGTGTGTAGAATGCACAGGTGCTTTAGGTAGCTGGACAGCAAAGGAACACTATCTTAGTATCCCAGATAATTTTAGTATGCCACTAAAACTGTCAGCACTGTTTGCAATTAAAATTGTGTAGCAAAAATGGGCGAGTGTGTAGAATACACAGGTGCTTTAGGTAGCTGGACAGCAAAGGAACACTAACTTAGTATCCGAGATAATTTCAATATGCCACTAAAATTGTCAGCACTGTTTGCAATTAAAATTGTGTAGCAAAAATGGGCAGGTGTGTAGAATGCATAGATGCTTTAGGTAGCTGGACAGCAAAGGAACACTAACTTAGTATTGCAGATAATTTTAGTATGCCACTAAAAGTGTCAACACTGTTTGCAGTAAAAATTGTGTAGAAAAAATGGGCAGGTGTGTAGATTGCACAGGTGCTTTAGGTAGCTGGACAGCAAAGGAACACTAAGTTAGTATCCCAGACAATTTTAGTATGCCACTAAAAGTGTCAGCACTGTTTGCAATTAAAATTGTGTAGCAAAAATGGGCAGGTGTGTAGAATGCACAGGTGCCTTAGGTAGCATTACAGCAAAGGAACACTAAGTTAGTATCCCAGACAATTTTAGTATGCCAATAAAAGTGTCAGCACTGTTTGCAAATAAAATTGCGTAGCAAAAATGGGCAGGTGTGTACAATGCACAGGAGCTTTAGGTAGCTGGTCAGCAATTGAACACTAAGTTAGTATCCCAGATAATTTTAGTATGCCACTAAAAGTGTCAGCACTGTTTGCAATTAAAATTGTGTAGCAACAATGGGCAGGTGTGTAGAATGCACAGGTGCTTTGGGTAGCTGGACAGCAAAGGAACACAAAGTTAGTATCCCAGACAATTTTAGTATGCCACTAAAAGTGTCAGCACTGTTTGCAATTAAAATTGTGTAGAAAAAATGGGCAGGTGTGTAGAATGCACAGGTGCTGTAGGTAGCTGGACAGCAAAGGAACACTAACTTAGTATCCCAGATAATTTTAGTATGCCACTAAAAGTGTCAGCACTGTTTGCAATTAAAATTGTGTAGCAACAATGGGCAGGTGTGTAGAATGCACAGGTGCTTTGGGTAGCTGGACAGCAAAAGAACACTAAGTTAGTATCCCAGACAATTTTAGTATGTCACTAAAAGTGTCAGCACTGTTTGCAATTAAAATTGCATAGACAAAATGGGCAGGTGTGTAGAATGCACAGGTGATTTAGGTAGCTGGTCAGCAATTCAACACTAAGTTAGTATCCCAGACAATTTTAGTATGCCACTAAAATTGTCAGCACTATTTGCAATTAAAATTGCGTAGCAAAAATGGGCAGGTGTGTAGAATGCACAGGTGCTTTAGGTAGCTGGACAGCAAAGGAACACTAAGTTAGTATCCCAGACAATTTTAGTATGCCACTAAAAGTGTCAGCACTATTTGCAATTAAAATTGTGTAGCAAAAATGTTCAGGTGTGTAGAATGCGCAGGTGCTTTAGGTAGCTTTACAGAAAAGGAACACTATCTTAGTATCCCAGTCAATTTTAGTATGCCACTAAAAGTGTCAGCACTAGAGATGAGCGAACCGGTCGCGGTTCGGCTCGAGGTCGGTTCGCCGAACGTGGTTTCCGTTCGAGTTCGGTTCGTCGAACGATCGACGAACCAAACTCGAAAGTATAGGCTATAATGGGAGGCAATCACAAACACATAAAAATGCATGATAAATGTACACAAACAGTTAATAAACATTGCCATAACACTTACCGGTCCCCGCGATCCCTCCTGCACTCTGTCTCCTGCCGCTATTCCATCCGATGATCTCTGAATCCTCCCGGTGACCAGTAGAGATGAGCGAACCGGTCCCGGTTCAGCTCGAGGTTGGTTCGCCGAACGGAGGCACCGTTCGAGTTCGGTTCGTCGAACGTTCGACGAACCGAACTCGAACCACATAAGAAACAATGGCAGGCATTCACAAACACATAAAAAACACCTAGAAAACACCCTCAAAGGTGTCCAAAAGGTGACAAACAACTCACAACACAAACTCATGGGAAAGTGACAAGGACATATACTCATGCGAAAACAAAAGAGCAGGACAAGGTAAAAGAGGAGACACAGATATAGGCATGGCACGCCCTTCTAAAATCATGTAAAACACCGCAAGGTGACTCCAAGCGAGATCTTTCTTTTTTCCAAAAATTGGGCCCCACACACCCACCCCTTCAGTGGCAGCAGTTGTGCCCCAGTTGTACACTTCACAGCTAGATTTGCATCAAGCAACTTCAAAAATACGCCATAATTAACCGTCCCCAGGATGACACCGGGGTAGGTAGCAAAGTCTTTCCTGATCCCAGCTCTGTTCATCTTGGCTCCTTTTAAAAAACACAGCAAGCAAGGGTTACTCCAAGCGGAGTCTCCCTTTTTTCCAAAAATTGGGCCCCACACACACCCACCCCTTCAGTGGCAGCAGCTGTGCCCCAGTTGTACACTTCACAGCTAGATTTGCATCAAGCACATTCAAAAATACGCCATAATTAACCGTCCCCAGGATGACACCGGGGTAGGTAAAAGTCTTTGCTGAACCATGACTTGTTCATCTTGGCTCCTTTTAAAAAACACAGCAAGCAAGGGTTACTCCAAGCGGAGTCTCCCTTTTTTCCAAAAATTGGGCCCTACACACACCCACTCCTTCAGTGGCAGCAGTTGTGCCCCAGTTGTACACTTCACAGCTAGATTTGCATCAAGCACATTCAAAAATATGCCATAATTAACCATCCCCAGGATGACACCGGGGTAGGTAAAAGTCTTTGCTGAACCATGACTTGTTCATCTTGCCTCCTTTTAAAAAACACAGCAAGCAAGGGTTACTCCAAGCGGAGTCTCCCTTTTTTCCAAAAATTGGGCCCCACACACACCCACCCCTTCAGTGGCAGCAGTTGTGCCCCAGTTGTACACTTCACAGCTAGATTTGCATCAAGCACATTCAAAAATACGCCATAATTAACCGTCCCCAGGATGACACCGGGGTAGGTAAAAGTCTGTGCTGAACCATGACTTGTTCATCTTGGCTCCTTTTAAAAAACACAGCAAGCAAGGGTTACTCCAAGCGGAGTCTCCCTTTTTTCCAAAAATTGGGCCCCACACACACCCACCCCTTCAGTGGCAGCAGTTGTGCCCCAGTTGTACACTTCACAGCTAGATTTGCATCAAGCACATTCAAAAATACGCCATAATTAACCGTCCCCAGGATGACACCGGGGTAGGTAAAAGTCTTTGCTGAACCATGACTTGTTCATCTTGGCTCCTTTTAAAAAACACAGCAAGTAAGGGTTACTCCAAGCGGAGTCTCCCTTTTTTCCAAAAATTGGGCCCCACACACACCCACCGCTTCAGTGGCAGCAGTTGTGTCCCAGTTGTACACTTCACAGCTAGATTTGCATCAAGCACATTCAAAAATACGCCATAATTAACCGTCCCCAGGATGACACCGGGGTAGGTAAAAGTCTTTGCTGAACCATGACTTGTTCATCTTGGCTCCTTTTAAAAAACACAGCAAGCAAGGGTTACTCCAAGCGGAGTCTCCCTTTTTTCCAAAAATTGGGCCCCCCACACCCACCCCTTCAGTGGCAGCAGTTGTGCCCCAGTTGTACACTTCACAGCTAGATTTGCATCAAGCACATTCAAAAATACGCCATAATTAACCGTCCCCAGGATGACACCGGGGTAGGTAGCAAAGCCTTTCCTGATCCCAGCTCTGTTCATCTTGGCTCCTTTTAAAAAACACAGCAAGCAAGGGTTACTCCAAGCGGAGTCTCCCTTTTTTCTAAAAATTGGGCCCCACACACACCCACCCCTTCAGTGGCAGCAGTTGTGCCCCAGTTGTACACTTCACAGCTAGATTTGCATCAAGCACATTCAAAAATACGCCATAATTTACCGTCCCCAGGATGACACCGGGGTAGGTAAAAGTCTTTGCTGAACCATGACTTGTTCATCTTGGCTCCCTTTAAAAAACACGGCAAGCAAGGGTTACTCCAAGCGGAGTCTCCCTTTTTTCCAAAAATTGGGCCCCACACACACCCACCCCTTTCAGTGGCAGCACTTGTGCCCTAGTTGCAAACAGGATGTTTTGATTTGCATCAAGCACATTCCAAATCCACAAGCATTTACTCTCCCCAGGATGACACAGGGGTAGTAAATTCCTTCTGGATCCATGACTTGTTCATTTTGATGAACGTCAGTCTGTCCACATTGTCACTGGACAGATGCGTGCGCTTATCTGTCAGCACACACCCAGCAGCACTGAAGACACGTTCAGAGACAACGCTGGCAGCTGGACACGACAAAATCTCCAAGGCGTAACTGGATAGCTCTGGCCATTTTTCTAGATTTGAAGCCCAAAATGAGCAAGGCTCCATTTGCAAAGTCATGGCATCGATGTTCATTTGGAGATACTCCTGTATCATCCTCTCCAGCCATTGACTATGTGTCAGACTTGTTGTCTCTGGTGGCCTTGCAAAGGAGGGTCTAAAAAAATTATGAAAAGATTCCATAAAATTGCTGTTACCAGCACCAGATAGGGTCCTACTGGTACGGGTAGACTGTTGAAGATGACGAGACCGTCCCATGTTTGGCAAGTTTCAACTGGGAGAATCATTCCCTGCACCTGCATGGTTGTTTGGTGGAAAAGCCGAGCTAAGATCGAGTAACAGCTTCTGCTGATACTCCTGCATACGTGCGTCCCTTTCTATGGCTGGAATTATGTCACAAAATTTGGACTTGTACCGGGGATCTAATAGTGTGGCAATCCAGTAGTCATCATCACTTCTAATTTTGACAATACGAGGGTCATGTTGGAGGTAGTGCAACAAGAAGGCACTCATGTGTCTTGCGCAGCCATGCGGACCAAGTCCACGCCGTGTTTGTGGCATAGAGGTGCTAACCGTTCTTTCTTCCTCTGACATCTCCCCCCAACCTCTTTCAACAGAAATTTGACCAAGGTCTCCCTCATCCGCTGAGTCTTCCATGTCCATGGACAGTTCGTCCTTTATTTCTTCATGTTGTCCTGCACCTTCCTCAACATTTAGCCTGCTACCCTGCGCCCTTGTTGATCCCTGTCCCCCATGGTCCCATGCCTGCCGCGTTGGTGATGATGAACGTCTGGACCTTGGTAATGTTGTTGTCCCTTGCGCATATGAATCCTCCTGTAGTTCCTCCCCTTCCTGTTGTCCCACCCCCTGACTCCGAATAGTGTTTAGCGTGTGCTCCAGCATGTAAATGACTGTAATTGTCATGCTGATAATGGCATTGTCAGCGCTAAACATATTCGTCGCCATGTCGAAACTGTGCAGAAGGGTGCATAGGTCCTTGATCTGAGACCACTCCATCAGGGTGATCTGCCCCACCTCTGCATCTCGTTGGCCCAGGCTATACGTCATGACGTATTGCACCAGGGCTCGGTGGTGCTGCCACAGTCGCTGTAACATGTGGAGAGTTGAATTCCAGCGTGTCGCCACATCGCATTTCAGGTGATGAACCGGCAGGCTGAAAGACTTCTGGAGCGATGCAAGTCGCTCAGCTGCGGCGCTTGAACGGCGGAAGTGAGCAGACAGTTTTCGTGCCCTGTTCAGAAGGCCATCTAGGCCAGGATAGTGTGTTAAAAATTGCTGGACAACAAGGTTCAACACGTGAGCCATACAAGGCACGTGTGTCACCTTGCCCAGGCGAAGGGCCTTACCAGGCTGCAGGTTGAGCGGAGACAACCATTTATTAAACTCGGACCGCAGAGCTGACCACAACTCCTCAGCTGTGTGACTCTTATTCCCAAGACATGTCAAGCTAAAGACCGCCTGATGCCGTTGCGCTCTGCTGCCAGCATAGTAATGAGGCGTGCGTGATTCCTTCTGCGCAGTGAGAACGCTGGTGGCCTGACCAGGCAGGCTTGGGGCGGAGGTGGAGGACCCAGATGAGGTGGAGGAGGCAGAAGCAGTGGCGGAACTTGGACAGACAGAGGATTGACACACAAGTCGTGGGGACGGCAAGACTTGTGCAGCAGACCCTTCAACATCTATCACCATAGTTACCCAGTGCCCAGTCAGCGACATGTAACGTCCCTGTCCATGCTTACTGGTCCAAGTATCGGTGGTGAAATGCACCCGTTCACACACAGAGTTTCTCAAGGAAGCGGTGATGTTGTGTGCGACATGCTGGTGTAGCGCGGGCACACCTTTCTTAAAGAAGTAGTGGCGACTAGGCATCTGGTACTGGGGCACAGCGACAGACATAAGGTCTCTAAAATCCTGTGTGTCCACCAGGCGGAAAGGCAGCATTTCGGTAGCCAAGAGCTTACAGAGGGATAGAGTCAACCTCTTAGCTTTGTCATGGGTCGCAGGAAGTGGCCTTTTATTTGACCACATCTGAGGGACAGAGATCTGGCTGCTGTGTGTAGACGATGTTGAGTAGGGTGTCCCTGGAAAAATGCAGGTTTGTGAGGAAAGTGCAGGCGGAGACATGATGTTGCCTTCATCCAACGTTGGTGCTATCGATGTCTGAGAGAGCTGTACACACTCACTTGTTTCCCCTTCCAAACCAACTGACGACCTACCAAGCTAAGTGCCTGTTGCGGTTACAGTGGTGGAAGTTGTGCGTGGAAAAACAGGTGTGACAGCTGTCCCCACAGTCCTAGAAGATGAAGAGCGCGCGGATGCACTGGAAGGGGCAGGCGGTGGATGGTTCGCTCCGCTAGGCCGCATTGCAGCAAGGTGAGCTTCCCACCGGGACATATGATATTCATTCATGTGACGATTCATGGAAGAAGTTGTCAAACTGCTGAGGTTTTGACCTCTACTAATAGAACCATGACAAATTTTACAGATCACATAATTTGGGCGATCTTTTGCTATGTCAAAAAAGGACCAGGCTATGCAAGGCTTAGAGGGCATGCGACCTGTTGATCCACCCCGACTAGTGCTCAGAGGCAGAGTGGTGGCTGAGGATGCAGTTGTAGACATGCTACCAGTACTCTGACTCTGTCCAGGAAGGCGCAAGGTAACTTCGTCATCAGTTGCATCCTCCTCCACCACCTCTGTTGACCTCCTCGAGTGCCTGACTGTGGGTTGACAGTAGGTGGGATCTAGAACTTCATCATCAATTGTTGTGTTTGCACTCCCCTCCCCCTCAGACCGAGCCTCTTCTTGCCCTGACCGAATATTTAAGTTGTCATCCCAATCGGGTATCTGTGTCTCATCTTCATCAGTATGTTCCTCATTGTCTATAACCACAGGTGTTACAGTTTGTGACAATGGGTCAACATTATGCTCAGAAACTTGGTCCTCATGGCCTAAATCAGAGTCACAAAGGTTCTGGGCATTACTGCAGACCATTTATTGTTCTGTACTCACTGTGGCTTGGGAGCAGACCTCTGATTCCCAGGCTATAGTGTGACTGAACAACTCTGCAGACTCAGCCATCTCAGTTCCACCAAACTGTGCAGGGCTGATGGAGACTTCAGAGCTGGGAGAAAGCAAGTTTGATTGGGATGACAACTCAGAGGACTGCTGTTTTTTGGATGCGGTACTTGAAGTGGCTGAGAGGGCACTTGTTGGACCACTTGAGATCCATTCAAGCATTTTCCTTTTTTGGCCATCATCTACCTTTGTTCCTGTTGTTCGTGTCCGTAAAAAAGGGAGCACATCGGATTGTCCACGGTAAGTAGTAGACATCTTACTTTTGCTGGTAGATGGTCTATCTTCAGCAGATGATAATGGAGCTTTGCCACCTTCCCCACGGACAAAACCTTTTTTTCCTTTTCCACCACGCCTCTTCCCCTTTCCACCAGCATCTGTCATTTTGCCACTCATGTTGATTGCGACAAGATTGTGCACTGAAAATGTGGTAGTAAAAATTGAGAGGTGGTGTAGATTGCAGCGGTGGTCTAGCTTTATTAACAGCAGAATAATAAAGAATAAATATCCCTGACAATGCAACTACAGCCCTTAAACTGGCAGCATAAATTGCTAGTATAATGGATTAGTGACTATGAGTTGGAGTGTGCAATGCAGGCAGACGTGCTGCAAATGACTTTGCACTAGTGGGACTAGACAAAAGTCCAATAGCCACGTTTAGGATGCCACTAGGTACACTGAGTGTTTGCTAGTATAATGGCTTAGTTATAATGAGTTGGAGTGTGCAATGCAGACAGACGTGCTGCAAATGTCTTTGCACTAGTGTGACTAGACAAAAGTCCAATAGCCACGTTTAGGATGCCACTAGGTACACTGAGTGTTTGCTAGTATAATGGCTTAGTTATAATGAGTTGGAGTGTGGAATGCAGGCAGACGTGCTGCAAATGTCTTTCCACTAGTGGGACTAGACAAAAGTCCAATAGCCACGTTTAGGATGCCACTAGGTACACTGAGTGTTTGCTAGTATAATGGCTTAGTTATAATGAGTTGGAGTGTGCAATGCAGACAGACGTGCTGCAAATGTCTTTGCACTAGTGTGACTAGATAAAAGTCCAATAGCCACGTTTAGGATGCCACTAGGTACACTGAGTGTTTGCTAGTATAATGGCTTAGTTATAATGAGTTGGAGTGTGCAATGCAGGCAGACGTGCTGCAAATGTCTTTGCACTAGTGTGACTAGACAAAAGTCCAATAGCCACGTTTAGGATGCCACTAGGTACACTGAGTGTTTGCTAGTATAATGGCTTAGTTATAATGAGTTGGAGTGTGCAATGCAGACAGACGTGCTGCAAATGTCTTTGCACTAGTGTGACTAGACAAAAGTCCAATAGCCACGTTTAGGATGCCACTAGGTACACTGAGTGTTTGCTAGTATAATGGCTTAGTTATAATGAGTTGGAGTGTGCAATGCAGGCAGACGTGCTGCAAATGTCTTTGCACTAGTGGGACTAGACAAAAGTCCAATAGCCACGTTTAGGATGCCACTAGGTACACTGAGTGTTTGCTAGTATAATGGCTTAGTTATAATGAGTTGGAGTGTGCAATGCAGACAGACGTGCTGCAAATGTCTTTGCACTAGTGTGACTAGATAAAAGTCAAATAGCCACATTTAGGATGCCACTAGGTACACTGAGTGTTTGCTAGTATAATGGCTTAGTTATAATGAGTTGGAGTGTGCAATGCAGGCAGACGTGCTGCAAATGTCTTTGCACTAGTGGGACTAGACAAAAGTCCAATAGCAACGTTTAGGATGCCACTAGGTACACTGAATGTTTGCTAGTATAATGGCTTAGTTGAGTGTGCAATGCAGGCAGACGTGCTGCAAATATCTTTGCACTAGTGGGACTAGACAAAAGTCCAATAGCCACGTTTAGGATGCCACTAGGTACACTGAGTGTTTGCTAGTATAATGGCTTAGTTATAATGAGTTGGAGTGTGCAATGCAGACAGACGTGCTGCAAATGTCTTTGCACTAGTGTGACTAGACAAAAGTCCAATAGCCACGTTTAGGATGCCACTAGGTACACTGAGTGTTTGCTAGTATAATGGCTTAGTTATAATGAGTTGGAGTGTGCAATGCAGGCAAACGTGCTGCAAATATCTTTGCACTAGTGGGACTAGACAAAAGTCCAATAGCCACGTTTAGGATGCCACTAGGTACACTGAGTGTTTGCTAGTATAATGGCTTAGTTATAATGAGTTGGCGTGTGCAATGCAGGCAGATGTGCTGCAAATGTCTTTGCACTAGTGGGACTAGACAAAAGTCCAATAGCCACGTTTAGGATGCCGCTAGGTACACTAAGTGTTTGCTAGTATAATGGCTTACTTATGAGTTGGAGTGTGCAATGCAGGCAGACGTGCTGCAAATATCTTTGCACTAGTGGGACTAGGCAAAAGTCCAATAGCCACGTTTAGGATGCCACTAGGTACACTGAGTGTTTGCTAGTATAATGGCTTAGTTATAATGAGTTGGAGTGTGCAATGCAGACAGACGTGCTGCAAATGTCTTTGCACTAGTGTGACTAGAGAAAAGTCCAATAGCCACGTTTAGGATGCCACTAGGTACACTGAGTGTTTGCTAGTATAATGGCTTAGTTATAATGAGTTGGAGTGTGCAATGCAGACAGACGTGCTGCAAATGTCTTTGCACTAGTGTGACTAGACAAAAGTCCAATAGACACGTTTAGGATGCCACTAGGTACACTGAGTGTTTGCTAGTATAATGGCTTAGTTATAATGAGTTGGAGTGTGCAATGCAGGCAGACGTGCTGCAAATGTCTTTGCACTAGTGGGACTAGACAAAAGTCCAATAGCCACGTTTAGGATGCCACTAGGTACACTGAGTGTTTGCTAGTATAATGGCTTAGTTATAATGAGTTGGAGTGTGCAATGCAGACAGACGTGCTGCAAATGTCTTTGCACTAGTGTGACTAGACAAAAGTCCAATAGCCACGTTTAGGATGCCACTAGGTACACTGAGTGTTTGCTAGTATAATGGCTTAGTTATAATGAGTTGGAGTGTGCAATGCAGGCAGACGTGCTGCAAATATCTTTGCACTAGTGGGACTAGACAAAAGTCCAATAGCCACGTTTAGGATGCCACTAGGTACACTGAGTGTTTGCTAGTATAATGGCTTAGTTATGAGTTGGAGTGTGCAATGCAGGCAGCCGTGCTGCAAATGTCTTTGCACTAGTGGGACTAGACAAAAGTCCAATAGCCACGTTTAGGGTGCCACTAGGTACACTGAGTGTTTGCTAGTATAATGGCTTAGTTATAATGAGTTGGAGTGTGCAATGCAGGCAGACGTGCTGCAAATGTCTTTGCACTAGTGGGACTAGACAAAAGTCCAATAGCCACGTTTAGGATGCCGCTAGGTACACTAAGTGTTTGCTAGTATAATGGCTTACTTATGAGTTGGAGTGTGCAATGCAGGCAGACGTGCTGCAAATATCTTTGCACTAGTGGGACTAGGCAAAAGTCCAATAGCCACGTTTAGGATGCCACTAGGTACACTGAGTGTTTGCTAGTATAATGGCTTAGTTATAATGAGTTGGAGTGTGCAATGCAGACAGACGTGCTGCAAATGTCTTTGCACTAGTGTGACTAGAGAAAAGTCCAATAGCCACGTTTAGGATGCCACTAGGTACACTGAGTGTTTGCTAGTATAATGGCTTAGTTATAATGAGTTGGAGTGTGCAATGCAGACAGACGTGCTGCAAATGTCTTTGCACTAGTGTGACTAGACAAAAGTCCAATAGCCACGTTTAGGATGCCACTAGGTACACTGAGTGTTTGCTAGTATAATGGCTTAGTTATAATTAGTTGGAGTGTGCAATGCAGGCAGACGTGCTGCAAATATCTTTGCACTAGTGGGACTAGACAAAAGTCCAATAGCCACGTTTAGGATGCCACTAGGTACACTGAGTGTTTGCTAGTATAATGGCTTAGTTATGAGTTGGAGTGTGCAATGCAGGCAGCCGTGCTGCAAATGTCTTTGCACTAGTGGGACTAGACAAAAGTCCAATAGCCACGTTTAGGGTGCCACTAGGTACACTGAGTGTTTGCTAGTATAATGGCTTAGTTATAATGAGTTGGAGTGTGCAATGCAGGCAGACGTGCTGCAAATGTCTTTGCACTAGTGGGACTAGACAAAAGTCCAATAGCCACGTTTAGGATGCCACTAGGTACACTGAGTGTTTGCTAGTATAATGGCTTAGTTATAATGAGTTGGAGTGTGCAATGCAGGCAGACGTGCTGCAAATATCTTTGCACTAGTGGGACTAGACAAAAGTCCAATAGCCACGTTTAGGATGCCACTAGGTATACTGAGTGTTTGCTAGTATAATGAGTTGGAGTGTGCAGAGGACAGGAGGGTACAGTGCCAGGGTTGTGGGGCTCTGGGTAGAGGAAAGGAAGCCTGCCTTTCTATTCCCTCCTAATGGGGAAATGCAGCGACGAAATCCCTGACCTTAGCTACACAGACGCTGTCTCTGTTTTCAGGACCTGTCACCTATGGCTCTGACCCTGCCGGTACGAGCCCTTAAAAGGACTTATAGAAAGTGCTATCCCTAAGCTGTCCAGCGCTGTGTATGGAGCGCATACAGCAGTATCGGCGATAGGACAAAGGACGGAGCTGCGCCAGTGATGTCTGACACCAAGGACGCAGAAGGCAGATAATGGCGTGCTGGAGGAAAATGTCCGGTTTTCTAATGCAGGGACATGTGACATGGACATCCTATCACACATGCCGTTGCTTCTCTGGCTAAAAGTCCACTTAGCTGTGTGTGTGTCTGGGATTGGCTGACATGCTGGCCCGCCCCACAAGACGCGCGCGCTTAGGGAATGAAGACAAGGAAAAAAAAAAAAATGTTGATCGCCATTATACAAACAGCAGTGATCTGAAGGCGCTGTTCACGCACACTATACACTGAAATTTCATAATAGTGTGAGTCACAGAGTGACTTACACTATTACAGCGGAAAGCCAGCTAGGAATTAGCTGTTTTTTTTGCTGCTAGAACCATTATCGAACGTTTCTAGAATTATCGAGCTTTTGCAAAAAGCTCGAGTTCTAGTTCGATCTAGAACAGGCCCCAAAATCACTCGAGCCTAGAACTGGAGAACCTCGAACCTAGAACCGCGCTCAACTCTAGTGACCAGCACTGCCAGCAGAGAAGCAGGACCTATCGTGACGTCAAAATAGCCATGTGACCAGTCACGTGGCTATTATCTCATTCGCTACAGACTGGTCACATGACTATGACACGTCATGTAGGACCTGCGAGTGCATCTCTCAGGTACACGGTGCACATTTGTGTATCGCCGTGTACCGGCGATATGCTCTAGCACACGGTCGACTCCCCGTTCCGTTAGGGACCGGCTGACACAGCCGGTCATTAACGGAGATCACCGTTGCCATAGCAACGCAGTTAGCGGTGACGTCACCGCTAACCGCGGCTCCGGGAGCACCATTGCTATGGTAACGTGTCTGTCAGCGTTACC
This sequence comes from Anomaloglossus baeobatrachus, assembly GCF_048569485.1. Classification (NCBI taxonomy): domain Eukaryota; kingdom Metazoa; phylum Chordata; class Amphibia; order Anura; family Aromobatidae; genus Anomaloglossus; species Anomaloglossus baeobatrachus. The sequence goes on along the minus strand of NC_134357.1, from coordinate 208,675,457 downwards.
GCTGTTACCGCTAGCAGCACTGAACCCTCACGGAGTGAAGGCTGCACGCTCTTCCCGATTGTAGTGAGGATTGTAGTGAGGATGAAGTGCCCCAGCCCATGATGGGCTGGTGCACCTCATCCTCACTACAATCGTCACTACTACTACACTAGTGAGGATTGTAGTGAGGATGAGGTGCCCCAGCCCATGATAGGCTGGTGCACCTCATCCTCACTACAATCGTCACTACTACTACACTAGTGAGGATTGTAGTGAGGATGAGGTGCCCCAGCCCATGATGGGCTGGTGCACCTCATCCTCACTACAATCGTCACTACTACTACACTAGTGAGGATTGTAGTGAGGATGAGGTGCCCCAGCCCATGATGGGCTGGGGCACCTCATCCTCACTACAATCCTCACTACAATCCTGAAGTGCAGTTTCTTCAAATTCATTTAAAGGCACTTGGAACGCTGAAATTGCTGCTTATAGTTTAAGCCTCTATTAAAAACCTCTTATCAGCGCTGGTTTATTGGGGATTTATTGGGCTGACAGGGGGTAATAAAGATGGACTGTCTAATGTGTCTGTGTATTTATTTCTATTAAAGTATTTTTTCTCTGTGTGGTGTCTTTTTTTTAACCCTTTATTGGAGATTCTTAATGGCCGGGTCAAACGTGCCTGACATTAAGAATCTCTGGCTTAATACTGGCTAGTAAAACAAAGCCAGTATTAACTCATGATTACCCAACAAGCCACCCGGCTCCAGGGCTGTTGGAAGAGTTGGATACAGCGCCAGATGATGGCGCTTCTATGAGAGCGCCATTTTCTGGGACGGCTGCGGACTGAAATTCGCAGCAGAGGCGCCCAGAAACCTCGGGCTAACCTGTGCTGCGGATTCCAATCCCCAGCTGCCTAGTTGTACCCGGCTGGACACAAAAATGGGGCGAAGCCCACGTCATTTGTTTTTTAATTATTTCATGAAATAAGTAAAATAATTAAAAAAAAAGGGGCTTCCCTATATTTTTGGTTCCCAGCCGGGTACAAATAGGCAACTGGAGGTTGGAGGCAGCCCGTAGCTGCATGCTGTACCTGGCTAGCATACAAAAATATGGCGAAGCCCACGTCATTTTTTTGGTGGGCAAAAAACTTCTGCATACAGTCCTGGATGGAGTATGCTGAGCCTTGTAGTTCTGCAGCTGCTGTCTGCTCTTCTCCATACAGACACACAGCAGCTGCAGAACTACAAGGCTCAGCATACTCAGCATACTCCATCCAGGACTGTATGCAGAAGTTTTTTGCTGAAAAAATTATGTAGGCTTCGCCATATTTTTGTATGCTAGCCAGGTACAGCAGGCAGGTACGACTGCCCCCAACCCCCAGTTGCCTATTTGTACCCGGCTGGGAACCAAAAATAAAGGGAAGCCCTTTTTTTATTATTTCATGAATTTCATGAAATAATTAGAAAACAAATGACGTAGGCTTCGCTCCATTTTTGTGTCCAGCCAGGTACATCTAGGCAGCTGGGGATTGGAATACGCAGCACAGGTTGGCCTGAGCTTTCTGGGCCCCACTGCTGCGAATTGCAGTCTGCAGCCGCCTCAGAAAATGGCACTTTCATAGAAGCGCCATCTTCTGGCGCTGTATCCAACTCTTCCAGCACCTGCCTGCTATACCTGGCTAGCATACAAAAATACGGCGAAGCTCACGTCCTTTTTTTGTAGTTTTTTGGCCAAAAAATTAAAAAATGCTTCCCTGGATTTTCCATTGCCAGTGAAGGTAACACCAAGCAGTGGGGGTTAGCAGCCAGTAGCTGCTTGGATTACCCTTAGCTAGCAATACAAAAAATGCAGCGGGAGCCCATATTTATTTTTTTTAATTATTTATTTAAATAACTAGCTGTAAAGTCACCTGAGATCAAGCCCAGCAGTTTGTGATGTCATGGCGTCTATTAGATACCCAACATCATAAACTGTCAGTACTAACAAAAACAAAAAATCGACAAAAGAAATTTATTTGAAAAAAAAGTCCCCAAAACATTTCCTCTTTCACCAATTTATTGTAAGAAAAAAAATTAAGGGGTCCCACGACGACTCTGGACCGTCTAGAATATGGGGGGGAGACACTCAGGGAACGTATCCCCCATTTTCTAGGAGTGCGGACCCTTCATGTGAGGAGTGTGGGTGAAATGAATCTGCACTCACTCTCCCCGGGTCCACAGCAGCAGAGTCCATGTCGTAATGGTTGCTACCAAAGCTGCAATGCCCTGCTCATGAGGTAAGGGCATGCCTAATCAGGAGAACTACTGTAGAGGAAGCTCTGCTCACTGGTATATAGGTGCTCAGAGGTAACAATAGATAAAATTAGTGAGAAACCTCGGCACTCTAAATCTCCCAGACTAAGTCAGTAAGTCACAATGGATAGTAATGCAAAATCACTCTTTATTGGTCCGTATTAAGAAAAAAAAAATTTTCATAAGCATATATGTTTTTGTCCAAAACAAGTTACAAATGACGTTTCGGCCTGAGCCTTCGTCAGATTGGACTTATCTGCATGTAATCATGAAAAATGACAATAATCAGTATCACATAAGAGTGAGAGAACAATAACATAAACTCGAACAATGTAGAGGTACAATTGGGATGCAGCAAAAAAATTGCAACACAGCAAGAAATGAAACACATGATACAAGTGTCATAATACAGTACAAGGACAATATAGTAATGACAAATATGGGGTCAGAGTAGGCTTAGACAGCTCTGGTACGAAAGAGATGTCAATCATAACGTAAAATGTGCAGTAGGTGTAGAGCTACACTATGCGTGGCAAAGCTAATGGGTAGACCGATCATAGAAAAAGAACGGAGAAAAAGTAGAGAAAAAGTGGAGAAAAAGTGGAGAAAAAATGTAGAAAAAGTGGAGAAAAAATGTAGAAAAAGTGGAGAAAAAGTGGAGAAAAAGTGGAGAAAAAATAGAGAAAAAGTGGAGAAGTGGAGAAAAAGTGGAGAAAAAATGGAGAAAAAGTGGAGAAAAAGTGGAGAAAAAGTGTAGAAAAAATGGAGAAAAAGTGGAGAAAAAAATGGAAAAAACATGTAGAAAAAGTGGAGAAAAAATGTAGAAAAAGTGGAGAAAAAGTGGAGAAAAAATGGAGAAAAGGTGGAGAAAAAGTGGAGAAAAAGTGGAGACAAAATGTAGAAAAAGTGGAGAAGAAGTGGAGAAGTGGAGAAGAAGTGGAGAAGAAGTGGAGAAGTGTTTGTTCGTGCCAGATGGGAGAAAAATAATTTTTTATCGGCGCTGTCATTTACTGTAACGTGATCATCGGTGTACGGTGTATACCTGTGATCACGTGAGCGGGGACCGGAAAAACCGTCCTGAATCATGATCTCCAGGGTCTCAGCTAGCCATGAAACCCCGGAGATTTTCTGACGCTGGGGGGCGTTATTCACTTATTTCTGCCTGCTGTTTATAAACGGCAGATCAGAATAAGGCTACATTAACACGACTGATCCATTTTTGTGGTCTGCAAAAAAGTCCGTTTTTTTTCACGGGTGCATCCGTGTGGCATCAGTTTCCGTTCCGTAGACGGTCCGTATGTCATCTGTTTGTCATCCGTGTGCCTTCCGTTTTTTTTGTGTACTGCAAAAAAACTGAATGAGGGTAAATGCATAAATTTACCCAGGATCCATAGCTTCATCCAACATAAGGCGGTCACATGTTCACTCCAGTGCCATTTTCTACTGCTTTTCACAGCGTAGAGCGCTCTGGTGATTTTCTTGTGCTTGTGCACTTCATATCAGTCTTTTCTGTCATTATAATGGCAGAAAGACACAATGTCCCACTCTCCTGCATTTTGTAATTTTGCACCCTTTGGTGCCTTTCATGTGGCACTAAGGGGTGCTTAGCTTTGTTTTTAGCCAAAAAAATGAAAAAAAAAATGACGTAGGGTTCCCCCTATTTTTGTAGCCAGCTAGGGTAAAGCAGACGGCTGCAGCCTGCAGACCACAGCTGGCAACCTCACCTTGGCTGGTAATCCAAAACTGAGGGCACCCCACGCTGTTATTTTAAATTAAATAAATAATTTTAAAAAAAAAACACGTAGGGGTCTCCCCAAAATTGGATCACCAGCCAAGGTAAAGCAGACAGCTAGGGTCTGATATTCTCAGACTAAGGAGGTCCATGGTATTGGACTCTCCCCAGCCTAAAAATAGCAGGCCGCAGCTGCCCCAAAAGTGGCGCATCCATTAGATGCGCCAATCCTGGTACTTTCCCCAGCTCATCCCGCGCCCTGGTGCGGTGGCAAACGGGGTAATATATGGGGTTAATACCAGATGTGTAATGTCACCTGGCATCAAGCCCTGGGGTTGGTGAGGTCAGGCGTCTATCAGATACCCGACATCACCAACCCAGTCAGTAATAAAAAAAAATAGACGACAAACACATTTTTATTTGAAAAAACACTCCCCAAAACATTCCCTCTTTAACCAATTTATTAGAAAGAAAAACAAATCCAGGTCTGGTTTAATCCAAGGGGTTGCCATGACGATCCACACTGTCCCAGTCAATGAAGAGCAGGATGTTCCCCATTGGCTGGGAGAGCAGTGCAGTGACCTGAGCTAACATCAATGGGTCAGCCCAGGTCACTGCAGGGGATGACAAGTGCTGCTGTCAGCGAGGTACATTACCTGCGCTGATCTCCAGCACACTGACAGCCCCTGTCACTGAGTTCAATGACCGGCGCCTTCACAGCCAAGCATCGCGAGAGGCCCGTGACGTCACCGCTAGTCAGTCTCGGGTCGGAAGCGAGAGAAGGTGATGTGACAAGCGGCGGCCATGGAGGACAGTGACGGCGCTGAGGTCGGGATGGCGGGACTTCATCACCGCAGGTAAGCCGAGCGGGACCATGTGTGTGTGTGTGTGTGTGTGTGTGTGTGTGTGTGTATGTATGTGTACATGCCGCGGGCAGGAGGGGGAGGAGCGAGCTGAGCGGGGAAGTGTGGGCTTCCTGCACGTAACTCGTAACTAGGATAAACATCGGGTTACTAACCAAAACGCTTTGGTTTTATACCCGATGTTTATCTTGGTTACCAGCTTCTGGCAGGCTGCCAGCGATGGCTCCTGCACACTGTAGCTGTAAAAAGCCCTGCTTTTTGCTGCTAGAAACGTTCTCGAACGTATCTAGAACTATCGAGCTTTTGCAAAAAGCTCGAGTTCTAGATCGATCTCGAACAGCCCCCAAAATCACTCGAGCCGCGAACTGGAGAACCTCGAACCACGAACCGCGCTCAACTCTAGTCAGCACTGTTTGCAATTAAAATTGCGTAGCAAAAATGGGCAGGTGTGTAGAATGCACAGGTGCTGTAGGTAGCTGGACAGCAAAGGAAAACTAAGTTAGTATCCCAGATAATTTTAGTGTGCCACTAAAAGTGTCAGCACTTTTTGCAATTAAATTGTGTAGCAAAAATGGGCAGGTGTGTAGAATGCACAGGTGCTTTAGGTAGCTGGACAGCAAAGGAACACTAAGTTAGTATCCCAGACAATTTTAGTATGCCACTAAAAGTGTCAGCACTGTTTGCAATTAAAATTGTGTAGCAAAAATGGGCAGGTGTGTAGAATGCACAGGTGCTTTAGGTAGCTGGACAGCAAAGGAACACTAACCTAGTATCCCAGACAATTTTATTATGCCACTAAAATTGTCAGCACTGTTTGCAATTAAAATTGCGTAGAAAGAATGGGCAGGTGTGCAGAATGCACAGGTGCTTTAGGTAGCTGGACAGCAAGGGAACACGAACTTAGTATCCCAGATAATTTTAGTAAGCCACTAAAAGTGTCAGCACTGTTTGCAATTAAAATTGTGTAGCAAAAATAGTCAGGTGTGTAGAATGCACAGGTGCTTTAGGTAGCTGGACAGTAAAGGAACACTAAGTTAGTATCCCAGACAATTTGAGTATGCCACTAAAAGTGTCAGCACTGTCTGCAATTAAAATTGCATAGAAAAAATGTTCAGCTGTGTAGAAAGCACAGGTGCTGTAGGTAGCTGGACAGCAAAGGAAAACTAAGTTAGTATCCCGGACAATTTTAGTATGCCACCAAAATTGTCAGCACTGTTTGCAATTAAAATTGTGTAGCAAAAATGGGCAGGTGTGTAAAATGCACAGGTGTTTTAGGTAGCTGGACAGCAAAGGAACACTAACTTAGTATCCCAGACAATTTTAGTATGCCACTAAAAGTGTCAGGACTGTTTGCAACTAAAATTGTGTAGCAAAAATGGTCAATTTTGTAGAATGCACACATGCTTTAGGTAGCTGGACAGCAAAGGAACACTAAGTTAGTATCCCAGATAATTTTAGTATGCCACTAAAAGTGTCAGGACTGTTTGCAACTAAAATTGTGTAGCAAAAATGGTCAATTTTGTAGAATGCACACATGCTTTAGGTAGCTGGACAGCAAAGGAACACTTAGTTGGTATCCCAGACAATTTTAGTTTGCCACTAAAAGTATCAGCACTGTTTCCAATTAAAATTGCGTAGCAATAATGGGCAGGTAAGTAGAATGCACAGGTGCTTTAGGTAGCTGGACAGTAAAGGAACACTAAGTTAGTATCCCAGACAATTTGAGTATGCCACTAAAAGTGTCAGCACTGTCTGCAATTAAAATTGCATAGAAAAAATGTTCAGCTGTGTAGAAAGCACAGGTGCTGTAGGTAGCTGGACAGCAAAGGAAAACTAAGTTAGTATCCCAGACAACTTTAGTATGCCACTAAAAGTGTCAGCACTGTTTGCAATTAAAATTGTGTAGCAAAAATGGGCAGGTGTGTAGAATACACAGGTGCTGTAGGTAGCTGTGCAGCAAAGGAACACTAAGTTAGTATCCCGGACAATTTTAGTATGCCACCAAAATTGTCAGCACTGTTTGCAATTAAAATTGTGTAGCAAAAATGGGCAGGTGTGTAGAAAGCACAGGTGCTTTAGGTAGCTGGACAGCAAAGGAACATTAAGTTACTATCCCAGGCAATTTTAGTATGCCACTAAAAGTGTCAGCACTGTTTGCAATTAAAATTGTGTAGCAAAAATCGTCAGGTGTGTAGAATGCACAGGTGCTTTAGGTAGCTGGACAGCAAAGGAACACTAAGTTAGTATCCCAGACAATTTGAGTATGCCACTAAAAGTGTCAGCACTGTTTGCAATTAAAATTGCATAGAAAAAATGGGCAGGTGTGTAGAATGCACAGGTGCTGTAGGTAGCTGGACAGCAAAGGAAAACTAAGTTAGTATCCCAGATAATTTTAGTGTGCCACTAAAAGTGTCAGCACTTTTTGCAATTAAATTGTGTAGCAAAAATGGGCAGGTGTGTAGAATGCACAGGTGCTTTAGGTAGCTGGACAGCAAAGGAACACTAACTTAGTATCCCAGACAATTTTAGTATGCCACTAAAAGTGTCAGCACTGTTTGCAATTAAAATTGTGTAGCAAAAATGGGCAAGTGTGTGGATTGCACCGGTGCTGTAGGTAGTTGTACAGCAAAGGAACACTAAGTTAGTATCCCAGACAATTTTAGTATGCCACTAAAAGTGTCAGCACTGTTTGCAATTAAAATTGTGTAGCAAAAATGGGCAGGTGTGTAAAATGCACAGGTGCTTTAGGTAGCTGGACAGCAAAGGTACACTAACTTAGTCTCCCATATAGATTTCTTATGCCACTAAAAGTGTCAGCACTGTTTGCAACTAAAATTGTGTAGCAAAAATGGTCAAGTGTGTAGAATGCACACAAGCTTTAGGTAGCTGGACAGCAAAGGAACACTAACTTAGTATGCCAGATAATTTTGGTATGCCACTAAAAGTGTCAGCACTGTTTGCAATTAAAATTGCATAGCAAAAATAGGCAGGTGTGTAGAATGCACAGGTGCTTTAGGTAGCTGTACAGCAAAGGAACACTAAGTTAGTATCCCAGACAATTTTAGTATGTCACTAAAAGTGTCAGCACTTTTTGCAATTAAAATTGTGTAGCAAAAATGGGCAGGTGTGTAGAATGCACAGGTGCTTTAGGTAGCTGGACAGCAAAGGAACACTAACTTAGTATCCCAGACAATTTTAGTATGCCACTAAAAGTGTCAGCACTGTTTGAAATTAAAATTGCGTAGCAATAATGGGCAGGTGTGTAGAATGCACAGGTGCTTTAGGTAGCTGGACAGCAAAGGAACACTAACTTAGTATCCCAGATAATTTTAGTATGCCATCAAAAGTGTCAGCACTGTTTGCAATTAAAATTGTGTAGAATGCACAGGTGCTTTAGGTAGCTGGACAGCAAAGGAACACTAAGTTAGTATCCCAGGCAATTTTAGTATGCCACTAAAAGTGTCAGCACTGTTTGCAATTAAAATTGCATAGAAAAAATGGGCAGGTGTGTAGAATGCACAGGTGCTGTAGGTAGCTGGACAGCAAAGGAAAACTAAGTTAGTATCCCAGATAATTTTAGTATGCCACTAAAAGTGTCAGCACTTTTTGCAATTAAAATTGTGTATCAAAAATGGGCAGGTGTGTAGAATGCACAGGTGCTGTAGGTAGCTGGACAGAAAAGGTACACTAACTTAGTATCCCAGACAATTTGAGTATGCCAATAAAAGTGTCAGCACTGTTTGCAATTAAAATTGCATAGAAAAAATGGGCAGGTGTGTAGAATGCACAGGTGCTGTAGGTAGCTGGACAGCAAAGGAAAACTAAGTTAGTATCCCAGATAATTTTAGTATGCCACTAAAAGTGTCAGCACTTTTTGCAATTAAAATTGTGTAGCAAAAATGGGCAGGTGTGTAGAATGCACAGGTGCTGTAGGTAGCTGGACAGCAAAGGAACACTAACTTAGTCTCCCATATAGATTTCTTATGCAACCAAATGTGTCAGCACTGTTTGCAATTAAAATTGTGTAGCAAAAATGGGCAGGTTTGTAAAATGCACAAGTGCTTTAGGTAGCTGGACAACAAAGGAACACTAACTTAGTAACCCAGACAATTTTAGTATGCCATTAAAAGTGTCAGCACTGTTTGCAATTAAAATTGTGTCGCAAAAATGGGCAGGTGTGTAGAATGCACAGGTGCTTTAGGTAGATGGACAGCAAAGGAACACTAACTTAGTATCCCAGGCAATTTTAGTATGCCACTAAAAGTGTCAGCACTGTTTGCAATTAAAATTGTGTAGAAAGCACAGGTGCTTTAGGTAGCTGGACAGCAAAGGAACACTAACTTAGTATCCCAGACAATTTTAGTATGCCACTCAAAGTGTTAGCACTGTTTGCAATTAAAATTGCATAGAAAAAATGGGCAGGTGTGTAGAATGCACAGGTGCTGTAGGTAGCTGGACAGCAAAGGAACACTAAGTTAGTATCCCAGACAATTTTAGTATGCCACTAAAAGTGTCAGCACTGTTTGCAATTAAAATTGTGTAGCAAAAATGGGCAGGTGTGTACAATGCACAGGTGCTTTAGGTAGCTGGTCAGCAATTGAATACTAAGTTAGTATCCCAGAAAATTTTAGTATGCCACTAAAAGTGTCAGCACTGTTTGCAATTAAAATATTGTAGCAAAAATGAATGGGCAGGTGTGTAGAATGCACATGTGCTTTAGGAAGCTGGACAGCAAAGGAACAGTAACTTAGCATCCCAGATAATTTTAGTATGCCACTAAAAGTGTCAGCACTGTTTGCAATTAAAATTGTGTAGCAAAAATGGGCAGGTATGTAGAATGCAAAGGTGCTTTAGGTAGCTGGACAGCAAAGGAACACTAAGTTAGTATCCTAGACAATTTTAGTATGCCACTAAAAGTGTCAGCACTGTTTTTTAATTAAAATTGTGTAGCAAAAATGGGCAGGTGTGTAGAATGCACAGGTGCTGTAGGTAGCTGGACAGCAAAGGAACACTAACTTAGTATCCCAGATAATTTTATTATGCCACTAAAAGTGTCAGCACTGTTTGCAATTAAATTTGCATAGAAAAAATGGGCAGGTTTGTAGAATGCACAAGTGCTTTAGGTAGCTGGACAGCAAATGAACACTAAGGAGCACTTTGCACACTGTGACATCGCAGGTGCGATGTTGGTGGGGTCAAATTGAAAGTGACGCACATCCGGCATCGCATGCGACATCGCAGTGTGTAAAGCCTAGATAATACGATTACCGAGCGCAAAAGCGTCGTAATCGTATCATCGGTGCAGCGTCGCTGTAATTTATAATTACGCTGACGCGACGGTCCAATGTTGTTCCTCGCTCCTGCGGCAGCACACATCGCTGTGTGTGAAGCCGCAGGAGCGAGGAACATCTCCTACTGGCGTCACCGCGGCTTCCGTAGGTTATGCGGAAGGAAGGAGGTGGGCAGGATGTTTACATCCTGCTCATCTCCGCCCCTCCGCTCCGGTTGGCTGCCTGCCGTGTGACGTCGCAGTGACGGCGCACGACCCTCCCCCTTAACAAGGAGGCGGGTCTCCGGCCACAGGGACGTCGCACGGCAGGTGAGTGTGTGTGTGAAGCTGGCGTAGTGATAATTTTCGCTACGCCAGCTATCACCACATATCGCTGCTGCGATGGGGGCAGGGACTATCGCACTCGGCATCGCAGCATCGGCCTGCGATGTTGCAGTGTGCAAAGTGCCCCTAACTTAGTATCCCAGACAATTTTAGTATGTCACTAAAAGTGTCAGCACTGTTTGCAATTAAAATTGCGTAGCAAAAATGGGCAGGTGTGTAGAATGCATAGGTGCTTTAGGTAGCTGGTAAGCAATTCAACACTAAGTTAGTATCCCAGACAATTTTAGTATGCCACTAAAAGTGTCAGGACTGTTTGCAACTAAAATTGTGTAGCAAACATGGGCAGGTGTGTAGAATGCACAGGTGCTTTAGGTAGCTGGACAGCAAAGGAACACTAACTTAGTATCCCAGACAATTTTAGTATGCCACTAAAAGTGTCAGCACTGTTTGCAATTAAAATTGCATAGCAAAAATGGGCAGGTGTGTAGAATGCACAGGTGCTGTAGGTAGCTGTACAGCAAAGGAACACTAAGTTAGTATCCCAGACAATTTTAGTATGCCACTAAAAGTGTCAGCACTGTTTGAAATTAAAATTGCGTAGCAATAATGGGCAGGTGTGTAGAATGCACAGGTGCTGTAGGTAGCTGGACAGCAAAGGAACACTAAGTTAGTATCCCAGGCAATTTTAGTATGCCACTAAAAGTACCAGCACAGTTTGCAATTAAAATTATGTAGCAAAAATGGGCAGGTGTGTAGAATGCACAGGTGCTTTAGGTAGCTAGACAGCAAAGGAACACTAACTTAGAATCCCAGATAATTTTAGTATGCCACTAAAAGTGTCAGCACTGTTTGCAATTAAAATTGTGTAGAATGCAAAGGTGCTTTAGGTAGCTGGACAGCAAAGGAACACTAACTTAGTATCCCAGACAATTTTAGTATGTCACTAAAAGTGTCAGCACTGTTTGCAATTAAAATTGCGTAGCAAAAATAGGCAGGTGTGTAGAATGCACAGGTGCTGTAGGTAGCTGTATAGCAAAGGAACACTAAGTTAGTATCCCAGACAATTTTAGTATGCCACTAAAAGTGTCAGCACTGTTCGAAATTAAAATTGCGTAGCAATAATGGGCAGGTGTGTAGAATGCACAGGTGCTTTAGGTAGCTGGACAGCAAAGGAAAACTAAGTTAGTATCCCAGATAATTTTAGTATGCCACTAAAAGTGTCAGCACTGTTTGCAATTAAAATTGCGTAGCAAAAATGGGCAGGTGTGTAGAATGCACAGGTGCTGTAGGTAGCTGTACAGCAAAGGAACACTAAGTTAGTATCCCAGACAATTTTAGTATGCCACCAAAATTGTCAGCACTGTTTGCAATTAAAATTGTGTAGCAAAAATGGGCAGGTGTGTAAAATGCACAGGTGCTTTAGGTAGCTGGACAGCAAAGGAACACTAACTTAGTCTCCCATATAGATTTCTTATGCCACTAAAAGTGTCAGCACTGTTTGCAATTAAAATTGCGTAGCAAAAATGGGCAGGTGTGTAGAATGCATAGGTGCTTTAGGTAGCTGGTAAGCAATTCAACACTAAGTTAGTATCCCAGACAATTTTAGTATGCCACTAAAAGTGTCAGGACTGTTTGCAACTAAAATTGTGTAGCAAACATGGGCAGGTGTGTAGAATGCACAGGTGCTTTAGGTAGCTGGACAGCAAAGGAACACTAAGTTAGTATCTCAGACAATTTTAGTATGCCACTAAAAGTGTCAGCACTGTTTGCAATTAAAATTGTGTAGCAAAAACGAACAGGTGTCTACAATGCACAGGTGCTTTAGGTAGCTGGACAGCAAAGGAACACTAAGTTAGTATCCCAGACAATTTTAGTATGCCACTAAAAGTGTCAGCACTGTTTGCAATTAAAATTGTGTAGCAAAAATGGGCAGGTGTGTAGAATGCACAGGTGCTTTAAGTAGCTTTATAGCAAAGGAACACTAACTTAGTATCCCAGACAATTTTAGTATGCCACTAAAAGTGTCAGCACTCTTTGCAATTAAAATTGCGTAGCAAAAATGGGCAGGTGTGTACAATGCACAGGTGCTTTAGGTAGCTGGACAGCAAAAAAACACTAAGTTAGTATCCCAGACAATTTTAGTATGCCACTAAAAGTGTCAGCACTGTTTGCAATTAAAATTGTGTAGCAAAAATGGGCAGGTGTGTAGAATGCACAGGTGCTTTAGGTAGCTGGACAGCAAAGGAACACTAACTTAGCATCCCAGATAATTTTAGCATGCCACTAAAAGTGTCAGCACTGTTTGCAATTAAAATTGTGTAGCAAAAATGGGCAGGTGTGTAGAATGCACAGGTGCTTTAGGTAGCTGGACAGCAAAGGAACACTAACTTAGCATCCCAGATAATTTTAGCATGCCACTAAAAGTGTCAGCACTGTTTGCAATTAAAATTGTGTAGCAAAAATGGGCAGGTATGTAGAATGCACAGGTGCTTTTGGGTATCTGGACAGCAAAGGAACACTAACTTAGTATCCCAGATAATTTTATTATGCTACTAAAAGTGTCAGCACTGTTTGCAATTAAAATTGCATAGAAAAAATGGGCAGGTTTGTAGAATGCACAAGTGCTTTAGGTAGCTGGACAGCAAAGGAACACTAAGGAGCCCTTTGCACACTGTGACATCGCAGGTGCGATGTCGGTGGGGTCAAATTGAAAGTGACGCACATCCGGCATTGCATGCGACATCGCAGTGTGTAAAGCCTAGATAATACTGTTAGGGATGTGATTATCATTATTATGAGTATATAGGAGTTACATGGAGATATCCATAAAGAACAAGATTTAAGATGTTGTTTGAACTGTACCCCACATATCTCTTGGCATAAGACTCAGACAGACAGTCTGGGCTATTCTTGTGACAAGTGAATAATGCTGACATTGCTTAATATAAATGAGGAACCAAGCACATTACAGTAAATTGTATATCACAGAATAAGCTGTTCTACTTTATCCAATAGGAGACGTGTTACGTATTCTTGGCACCTAGCCAATAAGGTTATATATATTTGTAACACTTCCGGAAATAAATCAGTCTTACTTTCTATTCATATCTGAGCACGTCTCTGGTGTGAAAGAGTGGTATGCATGCTACCACGAGTGACTCATAATTTGGTCTGCAGACAGTTTAAGAGGGATGCATGATTAGATTGCATCAACCTAAATTACGGCCTTATCATTTGGCGCCCAACGAACCTTAGGACGGAGCTCTGGATGGCGGACAGCCATGCTGACACCTTCAGTCGGAAGGCAACTACACGAGAGGTGGAGAATTGCGCAACTCCAGCTGCAGGTGAGATCATTTGTATAATCTCACCTTGCAAACCTCTTGCGTGTACTTGCATTTCGAAGGGGGGGTTGGGCTGTCCCAGTCTAGACACCTAATGACCGCCATCTCGCATGAGATAAGCCGTCCTAAGAGATCTCACACCAAGGTGGTCAGGTTCACCTTAAGCTGTCTGTAATTTATGTAATGTGGTTTTTGTCTGCTCTTTGAGAAAAGCAGAAGTTCTATAGTTTCGTTTTTCTCTGAGTTGAAAGTAGAGGAAAATGAGGAAGTTGTGATATACGCTGGATACATATATATGGATATATATGGTTATATCTGCAGGTGAGATCAGCCACCTGGATGGTGTATATAGTGTCCTTATTGTTATGTCATTGTATTGACCTGTGTCTACCTGTGTAAAAATGTCTGTCTGTTTGCAGCAGGTGGAATACTTGCTGGTATCGCTCTAATCACTGTGTTTGTTTGCAGCGAGGTGGGCTGCAAAAAGAGGAAGTTCTATGTGCTTTGTTGGTTCGTACTTACTGGGTTATGCAAAAAGAGGAAGTTGTGTCACGGGAATCTACTTTGATATATTGAAGCTGTTTATTCTATGAGAAAAGGAAAAATGTACCTTTGAAGTATTCTGTTTGAGTATATAGAGTATACACGGGTGGGTAACGTAACGTGTCCGGTTGATAGTCAGTAATTGATAAATCTAAAGGGCAGGTACAGGTGTCATGGTAAGAGTCCTGACTGTATCCTGGTGGTCTTCCACAGAGAGGAGACGATAGGGGGATTGGTTTTGGCCGGTACAGCGTCATGGTGTGACCCTGACTGTATCTGGTGGAATTTGATGTTCTCTGCGATCCTAGGTAGGAGAACATTGGCAGAATCCCTTTTTGACTTTGGTTTTAAACAGTATTATTGATGTTCTGGACGGACCGTTCAAATAAGGTGTATATAGTGTGAACAGAGGTTGCTGGTACATGAAGTAAGAGATAGTGAGGGTGAATTTAGTATCTATCACCCACGTGACACCTCTTCCTGGTAGGACAACCTGGTCTGTGGACTGAGATAGAAATTCTGTGTATTCTGTGGATGTGTAAAATCGCTGGTCCAGAAGAGGAAGTGGATTACGGCATAGCAGACATCCAGATTGACGTGATAGTTTTGGGTTGTATACCCTTGAAGCATGGGGTCTAATCAGTCCACACCTGTCAAGTTTTGTTAAATAAGCGAGGGATCTTGAAAGATAAAGATCTCCTTATGGATGCTGAGGCATGGTATAGAACGTCAAAAGATGTTAGAAAATTGGCATAGTAGATATTTCTATATTGCACCAGATCAGAAAATGGCATCTCAGGAAGTGGCCAAGCCCATTAGGAAACAACGCCCCCCTCCTTATAAGTCGTCCCCAGAGGGTTGGACTTGTGTAGTTTGTCCCCCTGCCCACCAAACGCCCTCCCTAGCCTGCCCAGACGTCATTTCAGGTTGGGCCGCACCTAGTTCCCTTTTCCAGCCATCTTCAGTCCCAAGGCCACTGGCCTATTTGTTGCTGGAGCAACAGAAGCCACCGAGGGGGGGCAGGAAGATGACAATGATTTAACAATGATCCACCCCACCACCAACACTGTCCCTAGTAGAGGTAAACCACAGGTGCTGTCCTATTTGAGGACGTCAGGCCACACATGGCATCGCACCATTATTCCGATAGTCCCAGACAAGAACGCCCTAAATATGTGACATGGAAGCCTCAAGAGGCTGCAGTCCTTGTGAAGGAACACTGAGATATATACACCTATGAGTGACGTGTCATCAATAATTGATGTTTGATACCTTGGACCTGATGTACAGGTGCAGTGTTAAGGAAAAAGTGGGTGAAAGAGCCCTGACTGTTAGACTGTTACCTGGTATGGTTTTCCTGCTAAGCAGTGAGTTGAACGTTGTATGCGTACTCACTGATCTTGTTTTAGTGGATGTCAATGTATTCTTACCTAGAATTGAATACATTGGGGAAGACCCCTAAACTTTGGTCTTAATCGGAATTATTGAGTAGTCGATAGACCGTTCTCATGGAGGTGTATGTATATCGTGAATTCTCTCTCTGACATAATATCTCATATATAGTTTTCCCTGAAAGATGTTTTCACCCAGATTAAAGCTGGGGATTCTTTCTGGCCAGTAATGGAGCCAGGTTTGCAGTGAGGGTGTATGTACCTTATCACCCAAGTGACACTGGAAGATGTTTTATGTATAATGTACGCAGTTTTTGGTGTGAAACACCGTAGGAGAGTTGAAAAGAAAGAAAAAAAAAAAAAAACAGGGAAGTGTTAGTTTCCATTTCAGTCCTGTGAATGAAATTCGGTGAAGTTTAGTTGTAAATGACACACGTATGTTGAAATGGAGAATTCTAGATGTGAATTGATGAGTAATTCTGAATCTAGCAACTGCACTATGTGTATTTTACCTGTCTGTGAAAATAAGAAATATAAGCTGATATATAGGGTGGACTTGTGTCCACGTAAGCCCACCCCATTATTTCCTGTTCTGAATGTAGATTTCTTTCTGTCATTCAGCCCTGGGTGGGGTATGGTATGGGGATAGTTATTGCAGGGGCTGACAGGAGATAGGGATACGCTGGAGGCTCGGCCCTGACCACCATCAGGTCTACCGTCGAGATGAGGGCGAGTACAGGGTCCCTAGTTACAGGGTCAGCCCAGGGGTCCCTATATAATCCATATTCCCGGTGACAGATTGAATACCTCCTGAATGTAGATGTCACAATACATGACATCTTTCTTTTCACTCCCTCCCAGGACTCTTCAGACGCCATTTTTGGCCAACACCTACTTCCTCTTTTAGCGGCTGTTTCTTATCGGTAATTATCTTTAGTGGACGTTTTAACTCAGACACTACATAGTTCATCTTTAGACGCCATTTTTAGTCCAGCCGACACCCAGTTCCCCATTTTTTGTTTTAGCAGCCAAAGTCACTGCTCTGTTTATTGCCGACATAGCAGGGACTGCAGAGGGGGGAGACAGGGACCTGGAACACACACACTCCATTTTTCCACTAATGAACCTTAGCAGAGGTTATTGCTGATAGTCCTGTGGACCTTTTCCCTTCACTTTTGCATATTTGTTTTTTCTGTATGTTATACAATTTAGTAGACCATATAGACTGCTCACTATTAGTCCTGGTGGACAGTGAATATTTTTCTGCATATGGCAGTTGTTACTTAGCCTAGTTTTGAGATATTTTCACTTGTATGTTATCCTGCCTGGTGTCTTGCACAAGAGTTCCCTGATAGAGAGGGTGAAGGTTCATGTGGTCCCAAGGGGACATTGATCATCAGGAGTTGACATATATTAAAGTTTTCGTTGGCAGCACCCAGTAATCCTTTGTGTCTTAGTTTGCAGGGTCTGACAGGAGATAGGGATACGCTGGAGGCTCGGCCCTGACCACCATCAGGTCTACCGTCGGGATGAGGGAGAGTGCAGGGCCCCGAGTTACAGGGTCAGCACAGGAGAGGTAGAGTAGATACGCTCCACTGCTTTTTCCTAGTTGTGTAGATGTAGTCAGGGGGTGCTGCTTGGTAGTTTCCAAACCCTCTTGTGCTCTTTTCTCTTTCCCCGGGATTTTAGGGGATTTTAGTTTTTAGAATTTCAATGTTCTCCTGACCCCAAAGTTACACCCATTGCTCTTTCTTACAAACCTGGGTATAGTCCTTTGTATCAGGTCTCCGAGAGCCCATATGCAAACAACTACAGCTGGTGACTCCTGAGTTACAGTCGTAGTCACCTGAGTTACAGTCACAGTCACCTGAAGAGTATCATCACGTCATCTCCAGCCCAGAAGTCATTCTACATGTTTGCCATGGAAGAAGATAGCAGTCCTTTGAACACTACTCAGCCAGATTGAACACCTAACTGAAGCACCAGTTGAAGATCAGTGCCCGTATGACATCACTGCTCCCTGACAAAGTCACCAACTCCCGGTGTGGGGTCCTTAATCCTGCTGAGCTTCTCCCTCTTCCAAGGGGGGAGTGTCCCACCTCTGACACCTTGGTGGAAGAGGTAGTCGACTCTGGCATAGCTGAAACTCTGGATTCGATACCCTGACTTAACACCTTTGGACCCTGACTTAACATCTTTGCGGATGGATCAAGATGTGCATCAAGAAGACGGTTCAACATGGGTATGGTGCTGGTAGCAGAAGACGCTGTGCTGAAAGAGCAGTCGCTACCCGCATGCCTGTCTGTAAAGAAGCAGATGTATGTGCTCTCGCTGAAGCCTGCAAGATGGCAGCCAGCATCTACTCTGTGGAGGACAAGAGACTTGATCACTGCCAATGGAACTGTATGCCGCCATGAGGCCATAGAAGAACGGATGGAAGCTTTGCTATTGCCAGACAGAGTCGCGGTGAGCAGGGTTGAGGCCTACATTGGAGGAGTCAAGGGAAGCAGTAAGAAGTGCCCTCACTGACAGAACATCCAAAGAAGCCCCAAGACCACTTACGAGAGAAACAGTCAGTCAATCTGTGCTTTTCGAATGACCCAGATGTGAAGAAGAAAGGAAGGATGGAAAGTCTTGAGAAAACGTTGTCCTGACCCTACAAGAGCAAGTCCCAGAAGAAGAAGAGGACTGAGATAGGGTGCAGCTGCGGGCTCCCGGAGACCATAGAAAGTGGCTAGTGACCTGCTTTCACTGCCAGCCAATGAGATATGGCAGGCCTTAGACACAGAACTGACTCTACACACCCCATACCAGCCACAGAATAGAGGGAAGGTTGGGAGGATGGGGCAGTGTAGAAGGCAAGGACATGAGAGTCTTCCCCTTGAATTGTTCAGTGTCAGACACACCTCAGCAGGGATCACTAGGTTGAGACCCTATGAAATCCTGTTTAGAAGTAGCGCCAGATACTTCAACTAAGCTTGTTGTTTGTTTAAACATGTGCCTAATACACGTTTTTGAAGTTTTCTCCTCCAGATCCAACCAGATCTAGATTTCTCTCTCTTTTCTTTTTCTCTCTCCTCTTTTCCTCTCTCTTTTCCTCTCTCTTTTCTCTTTTCCTCTCTCTCTCTCCCTCTCTTCTCAATCTTTCTCTCTCTCTTTCTCTCTCTCTTCCCTCACTCTTTTTCTTTCGGACGAAGATCCATGCATTCCACTACAAAGAGATGTCGGACCTGCCTGAGACCAGGAGATGGCTGTCTTCCCTCTTCTACCCGATACTTTGTGCCAGGATGATGATATCTAAGCATGTGGACTGGAAGACGACTCTACATCCCACCTTTGATGTCCCACCATTACCGCCTGAGGACTGAGGAGCATGAGACTCTGAGTGAACCCAACCCTGATAAATATTAGCCAATTAAAGGACTACTGCCACGTTCCCCCTTCCTGAATAACGTGGGCCAGCGGAACATAGCCATGAGGACAGTCTAGAGAATACGATCAGGATCTGGCTTCCTATGCATAGTCTGTTGGGTGGGGAGATTCATCCACAAGGGATGGGGTATCTCGTATGTGAGTGAGGTAACCATCAGCATTAGGACAGATCAATAGACCTGGAAACGTAAGAAAAGACTTTTTGGCTATCTCCAAAGGGGGGACTGTTAGGGATGTGATTATCATTATTATGAGTATATAGGAGTTACATGGAGATATCCATAAAGAACAAGATTTAAGATGTTGTTTGAACTGTACCCCACATATCTCTTGGCATAAGACTCAGACAGACAGTCTGGGCTATTCTTGTGACAAGTGAATAATGCTGACATTGCTTAATATAAATGAGGAACCAAGCACATTACAGTAAATTGTATATCACAGAATAAGCTGTTCTACTTTATCCAATAGGAGACGTGTTACGTATTCTTGGCACCTAGCCAATAAGGTTATATATATTTGTAACACTTCCGGAAATAAATCAGTCTTACTTTCTATTCATATCTGAGCACGTCTCTGGTGTGAAAGAGTGGTATGCATGCTACCACGAGTGACTCATAATTTGGTCTGCAGACAGTTTAAGAGGGATGCATGATTAGATTGCATCAACCTAAATTACGGCCTTATCAATACGATTACCGAGCGCAAAAGCCTCGTATTCGTATCATCTGTGCAGCATCGCCGTAATTCATAATTATGCTGACGCGACGGTCCAATGTTGTTCCTCGCTCATGCGGCAGCACACATCGCTGTGTGTGAAGCCGCAGGAGCGAGGAACATCTCCTACCGGCGTCACCGCGGCTTCCGTAGGTAATGCGGAAGGAAGGAGGTGGGCAAGATGTTTACATCCTGCTCATCTCCGCCCCTCCGCTCCGATTGGCTGCCTGCTGTGTGACGTCGCAGTGACGGCGCACGACCCGCCCCCTTAACAAGGAGGCGGGTCTCCGGCCACAGGGACGTCGCACGGCAGGTGAGTGTGTGTGTGAAGCTGGCGTAGTGATAATTTTCGCTACGCCAGCTATCACCACATATCGCTGCTGCGACGGGGGCGGGGACTATCGCACTCGGCATCGCAGCATCGGCCTGCGATGTCGCAGTGTGCAAAGTGCCCCTAACTTAGTATCCCAGACAATTTTAGTATGCCACTAAAAGTGTCAGCACTGTTTGCAATTAAAATTGCGTAGCAAAAATGGGCAGGTGTGTAGAATGCATAGATGCTTTAGGTGGCTGGTAAGCAATTCAACACTAAGTTAGTATCCCAGACAATTTTAATATGCCACTAAAAGTGTCAGCACTGTTTGCAATTAAAATTGTGTAGCAAAAATGGGCAGGTGTGAAGAATGCACAGGTGCTTTAGGTAGCTGGACAGCAAATGAACACTAAGTTAGTATCCCAGATAATTTTAGTATGCCACTAAAAGTGTCAGGACTGTTTGCAACTAAAATTGTGTAGCAAAAATGGTCAAGTGTGTAGAATGCACACATGCTTTAGGTAGCTGGACAGCAAAGGAACACTAACTTAGTATCCCAGATAATTTTGGTATGCCACTAAAAGTGTCAGCACTGTTTGCAATTAAAATTGTGTAGCAAAAATGGGCAGGTGTGTAGAATGCACAGGTGCTTTAGGTAGCTGGACAGCAAAGGAACACTAAGTTAGTATACCAGACAATTTTAGTTTGCCACTAAAAGTATCAGCACTGTTTGCAATTAAAATTGTGTAGCAAAAATGGGCAGGTGTGTAGAATGCACAGATGCTTTAGGTAGCTGGACAGCAAAGGAACACTAAGTTAGTATCCCAGACAATTTTAGTATGCCACTAAAAGTGTCAGCACTGTTTGCAGTTGAAATTGTGTAGAAAAAATGGGCAGGTGTGTAGAATGCACAGGTGCTGTAGGCAGCTGGACAGCAAAAAAACACTAAGTTAGTATCTCAGACAATTTTAGTATGCCACTAAAAGTGTCAGCACTGTTTGCAATTAAATTTGCGTAGCAAAAATGGGCAGGTGTGTAGAAAGCACAAGTTCTTTAGGTAGCTGTACAGCAATTAACACTAACTTAGTATCCCAGACAATTTTAGTATGCCACTAAAAGTGTCAGCACTGTTTGCAATTAAAATTGCGTAGCAAAAATGGGCAGGTGTGTAGAATGCACAGGTGCTTTAGGTAGCTGGACAGCAAAGGAACACTAAGTTAGTATCCCAGACAATTTTAGTATGCCACTAAAAGTGTCAGCACTGTTTGCAATTAAAATTGTGTAGCAAAAATTGGCAGGTGTGTAGAATGCACAAGTGCTTTAGGTAGCTGGACAGCAAAGGAACACTAACTTAGTAACTGTTACGGGGGAACCGGCAGATTAGGACCAGGGGGTATATATCCTAATCGCCAGTCGGGGCCCACCGTGCTCCAGATGACAAAGGAGCTGCTGGCACTCGAGGGTTAGGCAGAGACTATAGAGCTGGATGGCTCTGAGATAACCCAGGAACTCTGGGAACCGGTCACGTGTGTTGGGACACGTCAGACCGGACGACAACCCGATTAGCGTTTTGGTGCACCTAGCGCTACACCAACCACGTGTGCAGGAAACACGTCAGGCCGGGTGGTAACCAGGTAACGTTGACCGGAAGACAGCCACGAAAGCGCCCTGTCGGCCACGGGTGTAGGACACGTCAGGCCGAGCGGTCCTCCGATTAGCGTTTCTGGCCACCTCTCGACTGGCCACATGTGTGTAGGACACGTCAAGCCAGATGGGTACACCAGTAGCGTTGACCGGGAAGCCGAGGAGGATAAGGAACACCCTGTTAATTCCACAGGGGTCCTGGGGTACGCTGTCCGTGCGCGTAGGGGGCACAACCGGACAGGTGGCGCAGCAGGTGCGTTGTCCGTGTGCGTAGGGGGCACAATCGGACAGGTGGCGCAGCAGGTGCATTGTCCGTGTGCGTAGGAGGCACAATCGGACAGGTGGCGCAGCAGGTGCGTTGTCTGTGTGCGTAGGGGCACAATCGGACAGGAAGCACAGCAGCCGCAGCCCAGTTAACGCCACTGGGCTGCTATAGCAAGACTGGAATGGCAGGAGGGAAGCACGGCGCCTTACCCTGATGTGCCGAGCCACGAATCTTGGCGTGACAGGCACCGTTCGCCTAACCCTACCTACCGCTTCCCAACATAGGCTTATGCCGCAATGAGGCTCTAACATGGAGGTGTGCTCTGACTGAGCAAAAGTGAAGACTGCGCACCTCCATGTTGTCTCCAGCCCCTTTTATAACCTGGGTCCGCCCCAAACCCAGGGTGGAACCACCAAGGTCCAATAGCAGAGTGCCATGTCATCAGTGACGTGACATGCGACCTATCCGGAACCGCCACATCATTGATGACCTCATGGCAGCCACGCCCCAAACACTTCACCAGTCATCGTCTGACGACCAATACTGAGGTGCCAGATCATAGGGGCGGGCCTCTGCGAGCCAGTCCGGAGTTGCCACGTCATCAGGACACCTGACACCCTCTGCCCTATCAGGGCCTGCCACCTCACGGACATGCTCAGTGAGGTCCTTACCGGACCTAGCCTCTGATGCACTAAGTGCTTGAACATGCTCAGTAGCCTGAGCAACAGGCTCAGAAAGCAGACTATCAGTTCGAGCATGCTCAGTAGGCACATCCCAGAACTTAGACACAGCACGAAGTCCAAGTACCTGTGCAAAGAGGCTGTTAGGGTTAATTGTGGGAACATGCTCAGTAGCCTGAACTGAGGACTTAGTCTCAGACATAACACAATCAGGCTGAGCATGCTCACTAGGCAAAACACCGGGCTTAAACTCTGGCTGGGGTAAATCAGCGCACGCATGCGCACTAGCCGCCTCTCCACACTTAGACGTGGTGGAAGTAACAGCCAACTGGATGACCCGAGGCACGGCCAAGAACGGCAGACGGCGCCTGGGCGCAACAGGAACCGCAGCAGGCAGCTTGCGGCTATGGCGGCGCCGGTTCGTAACAGTAACCCAGACAATTTTAGTATGCCATTAAAAGTGTCAGCACTGTTTGCAATTAAAATTGTGTAGCAAAAATGGCAGGTGTGTAGAATGCACAGGTGCTTTAGGTATCTGGACAGCAAAGGAACACTAACTTAGTATCCCAGATAATTTTAGTATGCCACTAAAAGTGTCAGCACTGTTTGCAATTAAAATTGTGTAGCAAAAATGGGCAGGTGTGTAGAATGCACAGGTGCTTTAGGTAGCTGGACAGCAAAGGAACACTAACTTAGTATCCCAGATAATTTTAGTATGCCACTAAAAGTGTCAGCACTGTTTGCAATTAAAATTGTGTAGCAAAAATTGGCAGGTGTGTAGAACGCACAGGTGCTGTAGGCAGCTGGACAGCAAAGGAAAACTAACTTAGTATCCCAGACAATTTTTGTATGCCACTAAAAGTGTCAGCACTTTTTGCAATTAAAATTGTGTAGCAAAAATGGGCAGGTGTGTAAAATGCACAGGTGCTTTAGGTAGCTGGACAGCAAAGGAACACTAGCTTGGTATCCCAGATAATTTTCTTATGCCACTAAAAGTGTCAGCACTGTTTGCAATTAAAATTGTGTAGCAAAAATGGGCAGGTGTGTAGAATGCACAAGTGCTTTAGGTAGCTGGACAGCAAAGGAACACTAAGTTAGTATCCCAGACAATTTTAGTATGCCACCAAAATTGTCAGCACTGTTTGCAATTAAAATTGTGTAGCAAAAATGGGCAGGTGTGTAAAATGCACAGGTGCTTTAGGTAGCTGGACAGCAAAGGAACACTAGCTTGGTATCCCAGATAATTTTCTTATGCCACTAAAAGTGTCAGCACTGTTTGCAATTAAAATTGTGTAGCAAAAATGGGCAGGTGTGTAGAATGCACAGGTGCTGTAGGTAGATGGACAGCAAAGGAACACTAAGTTAGTATCCCAGACATTTTTAGTATGCCACCAAAAATGTCAGCACTGTTTGCAATTAAAATTGTGTAGCAAAAATGGGCAGGTATGTAGAATGCACAGGTGCTTTAGGTTGCTGGATAGCAAAGAAACGCTAACTTATTATCCCAGACAATTTTTTTAAGCCACTAAAAGTGTCAGCACTGTTTGCAATTAAAATTGTGTAGCAAAAATGGGCCGGTGTGTAGGATGCACAAGTGCGTTGAGTAGCGAAACAGCAAAGGAACACTAACTTAGTATCCCAGACAATTTTAGTATGCCACTAAAAGTGTCTGCACTGTTTGCAATTAAGATTGTGTAGCAAAACTGGGCCGATGTGTAGAGTGCACAAAAGCTTTAGGTAGCTGGAGAGCAAAGGAACACTAACTTAGTATCCCAGACAATATTAGTATGCCACTAAAAGTGTCAGCACTGTTTGCAATTAAAATTGCCTAGCAAAAATGGGCAGGAGTGTAAAATGCACAGGTGCTTTAGGTTGCTGGACAGCGAAGGAACACTAACTAAGTATCCTAGACAATTTTTTTAAGCCACTAAAAGTGTCAGCACTGTTTGCAATTAAAATTGTGTAGCAAAAATGGGCAAGTGTGTAGAATGCACAGGTGCTTTAGGTAGCTGGACAGCAAAGGAACACTAACTTAATATCCCAGACAATTTTAGTATGCCACCAAAAGTGTCATCACTGTTTGCAATTAAAATTGCGTAGCAAAGATGGGCAGGTGTGTAGAATGCACAGGTGCTTTAGGTAGCTGGACAGCAAAGGAACACTAACTTAATATCCCAGGCAATTTTAGTATGCCACTAAAAGTGTCAGCACTGTTTGCAATTAAAATTGTACAGCAAAACTGGGGAGGTGTGTAGAATGCACAGGTGCTGTAAGCAGCTGGATATTAAAGGAACACTAAGTTAGTATCCCAGAAAATTTTAGTATGCCACTAAAAGTGTCAGCACTGTTTGCAATTGAAATTGCATAGCAAAAATGGGCAGGTGTGTAAAATGCACAGGGGCTTTAAGTAGCTGATCACCAATGAAACACTAAGTTAGTATCCCAGACACTTTTAGTATGCCACAAAAAGTGTCAGCACTGTTTGCAATTAAAATTGCGTAGCAAAAATGGGCAGGTGTGTAGAATGCACAGGTGCTTTATGTAGCTGGACAGCAAAGGAACACTAAGTTAGTATCCCAGACAATTTTAGTGTGCCACTAAAAGTGTCAGCACTGTTTGCAATAAAATTGTGTAGCAAAAATGGGCAGTTGTGTAGAATGCACAGGTGCTTTAGGTTGCTGGACAGCAAAGGAAAACTAAGTTAGTATCCCAGACATTTTTTTTAAGCCACTAAAAGTGTCAGCATTGTTTGCAATTAAAATTGTGTAGCAAAAATGGGCCGGTGTGTAGGATGCACAAGTGCGTTGAGTAGCTAAACAGCAAAGGAACACTAACTTAGTATCCCAGACAATTTTAGTATGCCACTAAAAGTGTCAGCACTGTTTGCAATTAAAATTATGTAGCAAAAAATAGGCAGGTGTGTAGAATGCACAGGTGCTTTAGGTAGCTGGTGAACAATTGAACACTAACTTAGTATCCCAGACAATTTTAGTATGCCACTAAAAGTGTCAGCACTGTTTTCAATTAAATTTGTGTAGCAAAAATAGTCAGGTGTGTAGAATGCACAGGTGCTTCAGGTAGCTGGACAGCAAAGGAACACTAAGTTAATATCCCAGACAATTTTAGTTTGCCACTGAAAGTATCAGCACTGTTTGCAATTAAAATTGTGTAGCAAAAATGGGCAGGTGTGTAGAATGCACAGATGCTTTAGTTAGCTGGACAGCAAAGGAACACTAAGTTAGTATCCCTGACAATTTTAGTATGCCACCAAAATTGTCAGCACTGTTTGCAAATAAAATTGTGTAGCGAAAATGGGCAGATGTGTAGAATGCACAGGTGCTTTAGGTAGCTGGACAGCAAAGGAACACTAAGTTAGTATCCCAGACAATTTTAGTAGGCCACTAAAAGTGTCAGCACTGTTTGCAATTAAAATTACGTAGCAAAGATGGGCAGGTGTGTAAAATGCACAGGTGCTTTAGGTAGCTGGACAGCAAAGGAACACTAACTTAATATCCCAGACAATTTTAGTATGCCACTAAAACTGTCAGCACTGTTTGCAATTAAAAATGCCTAGCAAAAATGGGCAAGTGTGTACAATGCACAGGTGCTTTAGGTAGCTGGACAGCAAAGGAACACTTAGTTAGCATCACAGACAATTTTACTATGCCACTAAAAGTGTCAGCACTGTATGCAATTCAAATTGTGTAGCAAAAATTGGCTGGTGTGTAGAATGCACAGGTGCTTTAGGTAGCTGGACAGCAAAGGAACACTAACTTAGTATCCCAGACAATTTTATTATGCCAGTATAAGTGTCAGCACTGTTTTCAATTAAAATTTTGTAGGAAAAATGGGCAGGAGTATAGAATGCACAGGTGCTTTAGGTAGCTGGACAACAAAGGAACACTAACTTAACATCCCATACAATTTTAGTATGCCACTAAAAGTGTCAGCACTGTTTGCAATTAAAATTGTGTAGCAAAAATGGGCAAGTGTGTAGAATGCACAGGTGCTTTAAGTAGCTAAACAGCAAAGGAACACTAACTTCCTATCCCAGACAATTTTAGTATGCCACTAAAAGTGTCAGCACTGTTTGCAATAAAAATTGACTAGCAAAAATGGGCAGGTGTGTAGAATGCACAGGTGATTTGGGTAGCTGGACAGTAAAGGAACACTAAGTTAGTATCACAAACAATTTTAGTATGCCACTTAAAGTGTCAGCACTGTATGCAATTAAAATTGTGTAGCAAAAATGGGCAGGTGTATAGAATGCACAGGTGGTTTAGGTAGCTGGACAGCAAAGGAACACTAGCTTAATATCCCAGACAATTTTAGTATGCCACTAAAAGTGTCAGCACTGTTTGCAATTAAAATTGCGTAGCAAAAATAGGCAGGTGTGGAAAGTGCACAGGTGCTTTAAGTAACTGATCACCAATGAAACACTAAGTTAGTATCCCAGACAATTTTAGTATGCCACTAAAAGTGTCAGCACTGTTTGCAATTAAAATTGCCTAGCAAAAATGGGCAGGAGTGTAGAATACACAGGTGCTTTAGGTAGCTGGACAGCAAAGGAACACTAACTTAGTATCCCAGACAATTTTAGTATGCCACTAAAAGTGTCAGCACTGTTTGCAATTAAAAATGTGTAGCAAAACTGGGCCGATGTGTAGAGTGCACAAGTGCTTTAGGTAGCTGGAGAGCAAAGGAACACTAACTTAGTATCCCAGACAATATTAGTATGCCACTAAAAGTGTCAGCACTGTTTGCAATTAAAATTGCGTAGCAAAGATGGGCAGGTGTGTAGAATGCACAGGTGCTTTAGGTTGCTGGACAGCGAAGGAACACTAACTAAGTATCCTAGACAATTTTTTTAAGCCACTAAAAGTGTCAGCACTGTTTGCAATTAAAATTGTGTAGCAAAAATGGGCAAGTGTGTAGAACGCACAGGTGCTTTAGGTAGCTGGACAGCAAAGGAAGACTAACTTAATATCCCAGACAATTTTAGTATGCCACTAAAAGTGTCAGCACTGTTTTCAATTTAATTTGCCTAGCAAAAATTGGCAGGTGTGTAGAATGCACAGGTGATTTAGGTAGCTGGACAGCAAAGGAACACTAACTTCGTATCCCAGACAATTTTAGTATGCCACTAAAAGTGTCAGCACTGTTTGTAATTAAAACTGCCAAGCAAAAATGGGCAGGTGTGTAGAATGCACAGGTGCTTTAGGTAGCTGGACAGCAAAGGAACACTAACTTCGTATCCCAGACAATTTTAATATGCCACTAAAAGTGACTGCACTGTTTGCAATTAAAATTGTGTATCAAAAAAGGGCCAGTGTGTAGAATGCACAAGTGCTTTAAGTAGCCGGACAGCAAAGGAACACTAACTTAGTATCTCAGACAATTTTAGTATGCCACTAAAAGTGTCAGCACTGTTTGTAAAAAAAATTGCCTAGCAAAAATGGGCAGGTGTGTAGAATGCACAGGTGCTTTAGGTAGCTGGACAGCAAAGGAACACTAACTTAGTATCCCAGACAATTTAATTTTGCCAGTAAAAGTGTCAGCACTGTTTGCAATTAAAATTGTGTAGCAAAAATGGGCAGGTGTGTAGAATGCACAAGTGCGTTAGGTAGCTAAACAGCAAAGGAACACTAACTTAGTATCCCAGACAATATTAGTATGCCACTAAAAGTGTCAGCACTGTTTGCAATTAAAATTGCCTAGCAAAAATGGGCAGGAGTGTAAATTGCACAGGTGCTTTAGGTTGCTGGACATCGAAGGAACACTAACTAAGTATCCTAGACAATTTTTTTAAGCCACTTAAAGTGTCAGCACTGTTTGCATTTAAAATTGTGTATCAAAAATGGGCCGGTGTAGAGAATGCACAAATGCTCTAGGTAGCTGGACAGCAAAGGAACACTAACTTAGTATCCCAGACAATTTTAGTATGCCACTAAAAGTGTCAGCACTGTTTGCAAAAAAAATTGTGTAGCAAAAATGGGCAGGTGCGTAGAATGCACAGGTGCTTTAGGTAGCTGGACAGCAAAGGAACACTAAGTTAGTATCCCAAGCAATTTTAGTATGCCACCAAAAGTGTCAGAACTGTTTGCAATTAAAATTGCGTAGCAAAAATGGGCTGGTGTGTAGAATGCACAGGTGCTTTAGGTAGCTGGACAGCAAAGGAACACTAACTTAATATCCCAGACAATTTTAGTACGCCACTAAAAGTAACAGCACTGTTTGCAATTAAATTTGCCTAGCAAAAATGGGCAGGTGTGTAGAATGCACAGGTGCTTTAGGTAGCTAGAAAGCAAAGGAACACTAAGTTAGTATCCCAGACACTTTTAGTATGCCACTAAAAGTGTCAGCACTGTTTGCAATTAAAATTACGTAGCAAAGATGGGCAGGGGTGTAGAATGCACAGGTGCTTTAGGTAGCTGGACAGCAAAGGAACTTCTAAGTTAGTATCCCAGACAATTTTAGTATGCCAGCAAAAGTGTCAGCACTGTTTGCAATTAAATTTGCCTAGCAAAAATGGGCAGGTGTGTAGAATGCACAGGTGATTTAGGAAGCTGGACAGCAAAGGAACACTAACTTAATATCCCAGGCAATTTTAGTATGCCACTAAAAGTGTCAGCACTGTATGCAATTAAAATTGTGTAGCAAAAATGGGCAGGTGTGTACAATGCACAGGTGCTGTAGGCAGCTGGACAGCAAAGGAACACTAAGTTAGTATCCCAGACAATTTTAGTATGCCACTAAAAGGGACAGCACTGTTTGCAATTAAAATTGTGTAGCAAAAATGGGCAGGTGTGTTGAATGTACAGGTGCTTTGGGTAGCTGAACAGCAAAGTAACACTAACTTAGTATCCCAGACAATTTTAGTATGAACTTAAAAGTGTCAGCACTGTTTGCAATTAAAATTACGTAGCAAACATGGGCAGGTGTGTAGAATGCACAGGAGCTTTAAGTAGCTGGACAGCAAAGGAACACTAACTTAATATCACAGACAATTTTAGTATGCCACTAAAAGTGTCAGCACTGTTTGCAATTAAATTTGCCTTGCAAAATGGGCAGGTGTGTAGAATGCACAGGTGCTTTAGGTAGCTGGACAGCGAAGGAACACTAACTTAATATCCCAGGCAATTTTAGTATGCCACTAAAAGTGTCAGCACTTTTTGCAATTAAAATTGCGTAGCAAAAATGGGCAGGTGTGTAAAACGCACAGGTGCTTTAAGTAGCTGATCACCAATGAAACACTAAGTCAGTAACCCAGACAATTTTAGTATGCCTACTAAAAGTGTCAGCACTGTTTGCAATTAAATTTGCCTAGCAAAAATGGGCAGGTGTGTAGAATGCACAGGTGCTTTAGGTAGCTGGACAGCAAAGGAACACTAAGTTAGTATCCCAGACAATTTTAGTATGCAACTAAAATTGTCAGCACTGTTTGCAATTAAAAATGTGTAGCAAAAATGGGCTGGTGTGTAGAATGCACAGGTGCTTTAGGAAGCTGGACAGCAAAGAAACACTAAGTTAGTATCCCAGACACTTTTAGTATGCCACTAAAAGTGTCAGCACTGTTTGCCTTAAAAATTGTGTAGCAAAAGTGAGCAGGTTTGTAGATTGCACAGGTGCTGGACAGGCAGCTGGACAGGAAAGAAACACTAAGTTAGTATCTTAGACAATTTTTGTATGCCACTAAAAGTGTCAGCACTGTTTGCAATTAAAATTGCGTAGCAAAAATGGGCAAGTGTGTAGAATGCACAGGTGTTGTAGGCAGCTGGACAGCAAAGGAATACTAAGTTAGTATCACAGACAATTTTAGCATGCCACTAAAAGTGGCAGTATTGTTTGCAATTAAATTTGTCTAGCAAAAATGGGCAGGTGTTTAGAATGCACAGTTGATTTAGGTAGCTGGACAGCAATGGAATACTAAGTTAGTATCACAGACAATTTTAGTATGCTACTAAAAGTGTCAGCACTGTTTGCAATTAAATTTGTGTAGCAAAAATGGCCAGGTGTGTAGAATGCAAAGGTGCTTTAGGTAGCTGTACAGCAAAGGAACATTAACTTAATTTCCCAGGCAATTTTATTATGCCACTAAAAGTGTCAGCACTGTTTGCAATTAAAATTGCGTAGCAAAAATGGGCACGAGTGTAGAATGCACAGGTGCTTTAGGTTGCTGGATAGCAAAGGAACGCTATCTTAGTATCCCAGACAATTTTTTTAAGCCACTAAAAGTGTCAGCACTGTTTGCAATTAAAATTGTGTAGCAAAAATGGGCCGGTGTGTAGAATGCACAAGTGCGTTAGGTAGCTAAGCAGCAAAGGAACACTAACTTAGTATCCCAGTCAATTTTAGTATGCCAGTAAAAGTGTCAGCACTGTTTGCAATTAAAATTGCCAAGCAAAAATGGGCAGGTGTGTAGAATGCACAGGTGCTTTAGGTAGCTGGACAGCAAAGGAACACTAACTTAGTATCCCAGACAATTTTTTTAAGCTACTAAAATTGTCAGCACTGTTTGCAATTAAAATTGTGTAGCAAAAATGGTCAGCTGTGTAGAATGCACAGGTGCTTTAGGTAGCTGGACAGCAAAGGAAATCTAAGTTAGTATCCCAGACAATTTTAGTATGCCACCAAAACTGTCATCACTGTTTGCAATTAAATTTGCCTAGCAAAAATGGGCAGGTGTGTAGAATGCACAGGTGATTTAGGAAGCTGGACAGCAAAGGAACACTAAGTTAGTATCCCAGGCAATTTTAGTATGCCACTAAAAGTGTCAGCACTGTTTGCAATTAAAATTGTGTAGCAAAAATGGGCAGGTGTGTAGAATGCACAGGTGCTTTAGGTATCTGGACAGCAAAGGAACACTAACTTAATATCCCAGACAATTTTAGTATGCCACTAAAAGTGTCAGCACTGTTTGCAATTAAAATTGTGTAGAAAAAATGGGCAGGTTTGTAGATTGCACAGGTGCTTTAGGTTGCTGGACAGCTAAAGAACACTAAGTTAGTATCCCAGACAATTTTAGTATGCCACTAAAAGTGTCAGCACTGTTTGCAATTAAAATTGCATAGCAAAAATGGGCAGGTGTGTAGAATGCACAGGTTCTTTAGGTAGCTGGTCAGCAAAGGAACACTAAGGTAGTATCCCAGAATTTTTTAGTATGCCAGTAAAAGTGTCAGCATTGTTTGCAATTAAAATTGCGTAGCAAAAATTGGCAGGTGTGAAGAATACACAGGTGCTTTAGGTAGCTGAACAGTAGAGATGAGCGAACTGGTCGCGGTTTAGCTCGAGGTCGGTTCGTCGAACGTTCGACGAACCAAACTTGAACTGCATAGGAAACAATGGCAGGCAATCACAAACACATAAAAACACCTAGAAAACACCCTCAAAGGTGTCCAAAAGGTGACAAACAACTCACAACACAACACAAACACATGGGAAAGTGACAAGGACATATACTCATGCGAAAACAAAAGAGCTGGACAAGGAAAAAGAGGAGGAGACACAGATATATGAGTATATGCAAGGAAACATCGATGCCATTACTGTGCAACTTGAGCCCTGTTCATTTTAGGCTTCCAATCTGGATAAATTGCCTGAGCTTGCCACGTACGCCTTGGGGATCTTGTCGTGTCCTGCAGCCAGCGTTCTCTCGGAACCTGTCTTCAGTGCTGCTGGGGGTCTGCTGGCAGATAAGCACACGTGTCTGTCCACTGACATGGCTCTCAGAGGACTTTTCTTCCCCTGGGTCAGCCAGGGGAGGCAAAAGGCACGCGTATTTTTGAGAGTGCTTCATGCAAAGCATCTTTTTCATTTTGAAACGGGGATCAACTGATGCCAGTCAAGTGGGGTGTGTGTGGCCCAATTAGTGGAAGCGAGGGAGACTGTGGTTGGAGTCCCCTCGCTGTGTTTCTAAAAGAACCAAGATGAACAA
Source organism: Anomaloglossus baeobatrachus (assembly GCF_048569485.1). Classification (NCBI taxonomy): domain Eukaryota; kingdom Metazoa; phylum Chordata; class Amphibia; order Anura; family Aromobatidae; genus Anomaloglossus; species Anomaloglossus baeobatrachus. The sequence continues at coordinate 208,642,714 of NC_134357.1, read as the reverse complement.
GTCATGGCTCTCAGAGGACTTTTCTTCCCCTGGGTCATCCAGGGGACGGGAAAGGCACGCGTATTTTTGAGAGTGCTTCATGCAAAGCATCTTTTTCTTTTTCAAAAGGGGGGTCAACTGATGCCAGTCAATGGGGGTGTGTGTGGCCCAATTAGTGGCAACGAGGGAGACTGTGGTTGGAGTCCCCTCGCTGTGTTTCTAAAAGAACCAAGATGAACAAGTCATGGCTCTCAGAGGACTTTTCTTCCCCTGGGTCAGCCAGGGGAGGCGAAAGGCACGCGTATTTTTGAGAGTGCTTCATGCAAAGCATCTTTTTCTTTTTCAAAAGGGGGGTCAACTGATGCCAGTCAAGTGGGGTGTGTGTGGCCCAATTAGTGGCAACGAGGGAGACTGTGGTTGGAGTCCCCTCGCTGTGTTTTACATGATTTTTGAAGGGCATGACATGCCTAAGAGGTTGAGTTTCATCATCTGCAACTTGTTGGCAACAGAAAGGCTGCCTTTACACCCTTTTGAGACCGAGGATTTTCGAGACCTTATGCCCATTGGCCCATTGCAGTGCCCCAAGAGCCGATGGCCAGTCATCACTCCTTCTCCAAGAAAGGCGTGCCCGCGCTACCACAGCAGGTCGCACACAACCTCACCGATTCCTTGAGAAACTCTGTGTGTGACAGGGTGCATTTCACCACAGATACTTGGACCAGTAAACATGGACAGGAGAGTTACATGTTGCTGACTGGGCACTGGTTAACTATGGTGAGAGATGGAGAAGGGTTTGCTGTACAAGTCTTGCCGTCCACACGACTTGTGTGTCAATCCTTCATCTGTATGTACAAGTTCTTCCACTGCTTCTGCCTCCTCAACCTCGTGTGGGTCCTCCACCTCGGCCCAAACCCTGTGTGGTCAGGCCACCCGCGTTGTAACTGCGCCCAAGGAATCCCACACACCTCCTTACTATGCTGGCAGCAGAGCTCAAGGCCATCAGGCGGTAAAATGTTTACTTTGAAATGTAGGGGAAATGTGTGACACCACTGAGGAATTGTGGACGGTTAGCTCTGGAGAGTGAGACCAAGTTTCATCAATGGTTGTCTCCACTCAACCAGCAGCCAGGGAAGGTCGGGTGCGACAATGATGCAAACCAGTCTGCGACCCTTCTTCAGGGCAATGTGGCACACGTGCCTTGTATGGCTCACGTGTTGAACCTGGTTGTCCAGCAATTTTTAAAACACTATCCCGGCCTAGATCGCCTTCTGCAGAGCGCACGGTGTAATGCCTGCCTGGATCGACACACTCAGATGGGCTGTAAAGGATAGGCTAGAGGCAAGCCACTCACCAAGCTGGACACCCAGAACCCTGAAACCCTTTAACCCCTATACAGTGATTTGGAATTACACAGGGCCCAAGTTGATCAATACCTGTGGAAGGCTGCAGTTCCAGAGAATAGTTGTCATGCAGGGTCAAAAACATTAATTGAGGAAGAGGAACAGAATGGGATGGCCAGGACTTAATCTGAAAACAAGCAGAAGTGAAATGCGGATCGGCCAACGAGGTACATAAACAGCAAGCAGGAAAAGTAGTCAGGTAACAAGCACACAAACTCATAAAACTGAACTGGGGGTAACAGTAACAAGAGGTTCATAGCTTTGTCTGGCAGTGGTCTGCAGACAGGGGGGCCTAAAAAAGGGTGTGGTGTCTTCCCATTGGTTGTAGCTGAATGATGGTACTTCATCTGTGAGATACCCACCACATTCAGCCTGTGATTCTGTATCTGTCAAGGTAACGCAACCCAGTAGGTGACCATAACCTGCGTCCACCTGCGGCGCAGGCATCGACTCCTTTCCCATCATCAGCACGAAAGGAACACGTTGTCACCTGGCGACCGGAGTACAAATTGATTGAGTGGACTACGTTGGTGACTTAACAGCCGTGTGCGGCAATGATGCAAACCTGTCTGCGGCCCTTCGTCAGGGCAATGTGACACACGTGCCTTGTATGGCTCACGTGTTGAATCTGATTCTCCAGCAATTTTTAAAATACCATCCCGGCCTACATGGCCCTGTTGCGTCGGGCACGCTGCTATGTGCTCACTTTCATCCTTCGGACCCAGCAGCTCAACAACTTTCATCGCTCCTGAAGTCTTAGGGTCTGGCGGTTAAACGCCAGAAATGCGATGTTCCGACACGCAGGAATTGGAATCTGCACATGTTGCAGCATCTGTGGCAGCACCACAGAGCCCTGCTGAAATACGGTATGACGTTTACCCTTGGCTAACTTGATCCAGAGGTGGTGCAGATAACGCTGCTGGAGTGGTGTCAGATCAAGGACCTATGCACCCTTCTACACAGTTTACAAATGTCGACGAAGATGTTTAGCACTGGCGATGCCATTCTCAGCGTGACAATTCTGGTCATCTACAAGATGGAGCACACTGTAAGCATTATTCGGAGTCAGGTGTTGGTCCAAGAGGAAGGGGAGGAAGTACAGGAGGAGTCATATGCAGAAGGGATAATAAGATGTACAAGGTCCATACGGTGAGCGTCACCTAGGCAGCAGTCATGGTGGGGGATACGGAATAACAAGGGCGCATAGTTTCAGCAAAAATTGTTGAGGAAGGTGCAGGAGCCCATGAAGAAATGGAGGACGAACTTGCGATGGGCATGGAAGACTCAGCAGATGAGTGAGAGCTTGCTCACATTTCGGTTGTTCGAGGTTGGGGGGAGAGGGCAGAGGAAGGAGGCACGATTCTCACCTCTCTGCCACCAACAAACCAAGGACTTGTTCCTCCTGGATGCACAAGACACATGAGCGCCTTCTTGCTGCAGTACCTACAACATGACCCTCGGATTGTACGAATTCGAAGTAATGCTAACTACTGGGTTGCCAAACTGTTAGATCCTCGGTATAAGACCAAATTTGGCTAAATAATTCCTGCCATAGAAAGGGACACACGTATACAGGAGTATCTGCAGAAGGTGGCACAGATTCTTAGATCTGCTTTTATCAGTAAACACCAGTGCTGCACAGAGTGAATCTCAACGCTTTGTCATGTATAGGAGTAAATGGTCTTTTACTTGTCCACATCTGAGGGACCGAGGGCTGGGTGCTGTGCTGAGACGGCATTGAGTACGGTGTCCCTGCAGAGTTGCACTTTTGGTCATATACCAAATGAGTTGAAAAAGGACAGATGCTGGTGGAAAGGGGAACAGGTGTGTTGGAAAGGGGAAAAAAGTTTTTGTCCGTGGGTTTGTTGGTTAAGGAAAAGTAACATTTGATGAAGAAACACCATCTGTTACGGTGGGACTGGCAGATTTGGATAAGGTGGTATATACTATGTTACCACTATATAACGAAAATTAATAAGAAAAGAAAGAGAAAGGTATATATCCCCATCAGCAGTCAATGTCCACCGTGCTCCCAGATGGAAAAGGAGAGGTTGGCAACTGGAAGGTTAGGTGGAGGATACAGAGCTGTGTGGCTATGAAACTAATAGTTGCCTGAACCGAGTTAGACGCCACTCGGATCTTGAGAGTGGGAGCCCTGTTAGCGTCACAGGGTCCACACGCCGACCCAGCCCAGGAACTCCCTGTTAACATCACAGGGGCCATTCAGTACGCTGACCGTGTGCATTGGGGCCACACCTGTGGACAGCAGACGCATCAGCAGCAGCAGGCCTGTTAATGCCACTGGGCTGCACAAGCAGGACTTGTAGGACAGGAGCTGGTCTTAACTGTTCTGCATTACCAACTGTGGTGGCGGCCTGCATCGAAGCCCTATCCCTGCCTACCTCTGGCCTAAAGCCGCAATGGGTTCAACACATGGAGGTGTGCTCTTTCGGAGCATAATAGAAGACTGCGCACCTCCTTGTTGGCTCCAGCCCGTTTTATAACCTGGGTCCGCCCCAAACCAGGGTGGACCACAATGCACCTCCTGGAGACAAAAGCAGAGTGACACGTCATGAGTGGCATAACTAGCGTCCTATTTGGAACCGCAACTTCAATAATGACCTCATGGCTGCCACGACACAAACACCTCACCAGTCATCGTCTGACCATCAATAATGAGGTGACAAGTCATAGGGGCGGGCCTCTGCAAGCCATTTGGGAGTGGCCTGCCCACATCGTCAGGACACCTGATGCCCTGTGGTCTATATGGGCCCCCCACATCAGGGGAAGGGCCAAAGAGTTCATTCCCGGACCTAGTCTCTGATGCAGTAAGTGTCTGAGCATGGTCAGTTGCATGAAATACAGTCTCTGAAAAAAGACTATCAGCTTTAGCATGGTGTCTAGGCACAAAACAGGACTTAGACCCGGCACGGAATGCAAGTACCTGTGCAAAGAGGCTTTTCGCACTAAGTGTGGGAGCATGCGCTCCATCCTGAAATGAAGACTCAAACGGGCTTTACACGCTGCGACATCGCTAATGCGGAGTCGTTGGGGTCACGGATTTTGTGACGCACATCCGGCCGCATTAGCGATGCCGTTGCGTGTGACACCGATAAGCGATTTTGCATCGTTGCAAAAACGTGCAAAATCGCTAATCGGCGACATGGGGGTCCATTCTTAAAAATCGTTACTGCAGCAGTAACGAAGTTGTTCCTCGTTCCTGCGGCAGCACACATCGCTGCGTGTGACGCCGCAGGAACGAGGAAGCTCCCCTTACCTGCCTCCCGGCCACAATGCGGAAGGAAGGAGGTGGGCGGGATGTTACGTCCCGCTCATCTCCGCCCCTCCGCTGCTATTGGGCGGCGGTTCAGTGACGCTTCAGTGACGTCGCTGTGACGCCGCACGGACCTCCCCCTTAGTAAGGAGGCGGTTCGCCCGTCACAGCGACGTTGCCGGACAGGTAAGTATGTGTGACGGCTGTTGTGCGACACGGGCAGCGATTTGCCCGTGTCGCGCAACAGATGGGGGCGGGTACCCACACTAGCGATATCGGTACCGATATCGCAGTGTGTAAAGTAGCCTTTAGCCTCAGGAATGGCACAGTCAGGCTGAGCATACTCACTAGGCGAAACACTGTAGTTAGGCTGCAGCTGAGGTAAATCGGCACAAGCATGCGCACTAGCTGCCTCTACACACTTACACGTGGAGGAGAAATTGCTCTTCGGGTGTGGACTTGTAGATGCTGTCTATAAACAGAAGGAAAAGCTAAAGGAAGCCTCACTTTCTATCCCTCCAAATTATCAAATGCAAAAGGAATTCCCTGAGTTTGCTATAACATTAGCGTAGCAAAATGTGCAATGGGGTGTCATGCAGAGGTGCTGCAAATAGCTTGGCACCAGTGGGACAATAATGAAATACAACAGCCAGTTCTATGATGCCACTAAATGGCAGTATTTTTTGCTATCATTATACCTTATTAAAAACAGAGCAGGAGGGTGTCCTGCACAGGTGCTACAAATAGCTTGGCACCAGTGGGACAATACTGAAGTCCAATAGCCACGTTTAGGGTGCCACTAAGTTCACTCAGTGTTTGCTAGTATAATGGCTTAGTAACAATGAGTTTGAGTGTGCAATGCAGGCAGACGTGCTGCAAATATCTTTGCACAAGTGGGACTATACAGAAGTCCAATAGCCACGTTTAGGATGCCACTAAGTTCACTCAGTGTTTGCTAGTATAATGGCTTAGTAACAATGAGTTTGAGTGTGCAATGCAGGCAGACGTGCTGCAAAAATCTTTGCACTAGTGGGACTATACAGAAGTCCAATAGCCACGTTTAGGATGCCACTAAGTTCACTCAGTGTTTGCTAGTATAATGGCTTAGTTATAATGAGTTTGAATGTGCAATGCAGGCAGACGTGCTGCAAATATCTTTGCACTAGTGGGACTATACAGAAGTCCAATAGCCACGTTTAGGATGCCACTAAGTTCACTCAGTGTTTGCTAGTATAATGGCTTAGTAACAATGAGTTTGAGTGTGCAATGCAGGCAGACGTGCTGCAAATATCTTTGCACTAGTGGGACTATACAGAAGTCCAATAGCCACGTTTAGGATGCCACTAAGTTCACTCAGTGTTTGCTAGTATAATGGCTTAGTTATAATGAGTTTGAGTGTGCAATGCAGGCAGACGTGCTGCAAATATCTTTGCACTAGTGGGACTATACAAAAGTCCAATAGCCACGTTTAGGATGCCACTAAGTTCACTCAGTGTTTGCTAGTATAGTGGCTTAGTTATAATGAGTTTGAGTGTGCAATGCAGGCAGATGTTCTGCAAATATCTTTGCACTAGTGGGACTATACAGAAGTCCAACAGCCATGTTTAGGATGCCACTAAGTTCACTCACTGTTTGCTAGTATAATGGCTTAGTTATAATGAGTTTGAGTGTGCAATGCAGGCAGACGTGTTGCAAATATCTTTGCACAAGTGGGACTATACAGAAGTCCAATAGCCACGTTTAGAATGCCACTAGGTTCACTCAGTGTTTGCTAGTATAATGGCTTAGTAACAATGAGTTTGAGTGTGCAATGCAGGCAGACGTGCTGCAAATATTTTTGCACTAGTGGGACTATACAGAAGTCCAATAGCCACGTTTAGGATGCCACTAAGTTCACTCAGTGTTTGCTAGTATAATGGCTTAGTTATAATGAGTTTGAGTGTGCAATGCAGGCAGACGTGCTGCAAATATCTTTGCACTAGTGGGACTATACAGAAGTCCAATAGCCACGTTTAGGATGCCACTAAGTTCACTCAGTGTTTGCTAGTATAATGGCTTAGTTATAATGAGTTTGAGTGTGCAATGCAGGCAGACGTGCTGCAAATATCTTTGCACTAGTGGGACTATACAGAAGTCCAATAGCCACGTTTAGGATGCCACTAAGTTCACTCAGTGTTTGCTAGTATAATGGCTTAGTTATAATGAGTTTGAGTGTGCAATGCAGGCATACGTGCTGCAAATATCTTTGCACTAGTGGGACTCTACAGAAGTCCAACAGCCACGTTTAGAATGCCACTAAGTTCACTCAGTGTTTGCTAGTATAATGGCTTCGTTATAATGAGTTTGAGTGTGCAATGCAGGCAGATGTGCTGCAAATATCTTTGCACTAGTGGGACTATACAGAAGTCCAATAGCCACGTTTAGGATGCCACTAGATTCACTCAGTGTTTGCTAGTATAATGGCTTAGTAACAATGAGTTTGAGTGTGCAATGCAGGCAGACGTGCTGCAAATATCTTTGCACTAGTGGGACTATACAGAAGTCCAATAGCCACGTTTAGGATGCCACTAAGTTCACTCAGTGTTTGCTAGTATAATGGCTTAGTTATAATGAGTTTGAGTGTGCAATGCAGGCAGACGTTCTGCAAATATCTTTGCACTAGTGGGACTATACAGAAGTCCAATAGCCACGTTTAGGATGCCACTAAGTTCACTCAGTGTTTGCTAGTATAGTGGCTTAGTTATAATGAGTTTGAGTGTGCAATGCAGGCAGATGTTCTGCAAATATCTTTGCACTAGTGGGACTATACAGAAGTCCAACAGCCACGTTTAGGATGCCACTAAGTTCACTCAGTGTTTGCTAGTAAAATGGCTTAGTTATAATGAGTTTGAGTGTGCAATGCAGGCAGACGTGCTGCAAATATCTTTGCACTAGTGGGACTATACAGAAGTCCAATAGCCATGTTTAGGATGCCACTAAGTTAACTCAGTGTTTGCTAGTATAATGGCTTAGTAACAATGAGTTTGAGTGAGCAATGCAGGCAGACGTGCTGCAAATATCTTTGCACTAGTGGGACTATACAGAAGTCCAATAGCCACGTTTAGGATGCCAGTAAGTTCACTCAGTGTTTGCTAGTATAATGGCTTAGTTATAATGAGTTTGAGTGTGCAATGCAGGCAGACGTGCTGCAAATATCTTTGCACTAGTGGGACTATACAGAAGTCCAAAAGCCACGTTTAGGATGCCACTAAGTTCACTCAGTGTTTGCTAGTATAGTGGCTTAGTTATAATGAGTTTGAGTGTGCAATGCAGGCAGATGTTCTGCAAATATCTTTGCACTAGTGGGACTATACAGAAGTCCAACAGCCACGTTTAGGATGCCACTAAGTTCACTCACTGTTTGCTAGTATAATGGCTTAGTTATAATGAGTTTGAGTGTGCAATGCAGGCAGATGTGTTGCAAATATCTTTGCACTAGTGGGACTATACAGAAGTCCAATAGCCACGTTTAGAATGCCACTAGGTTCACTCAGTGTTTGCTAGTATAATGGCTTAGTAACAATGAGTTTGAGTGTGCAATGCAGGCAGACGTGCTGCAAATATCTTTGCACTAGTGGGACTATACAGAAGTCCAATAGCCACGTTTAGGATGCCACTAAGTTCACTCAGTGTTTGCTAGTATAATGGCTTAGTTATAATGAGTTTGAGTGTGCAATGCAGGCAGACGTGCTGCAAATATCTTTGCACTAGTGGGACTAAACAGAAGTTCAATAGCCACGTTTAGGATGCCACTAAGTTCACTCAGTGTTTGCTAGTATAATGGCTTAGTTATAATGAGTTTGAGTGTGCAATGCAGGCAGACGTGCTGCAAATATCTTTGCACTAGTGGGACTATACAGAAGTCCAATAGCCACGTTTAGGATGCCACTAAGTTTACTCATTGTTTGCTAGTATAATGGCTTAGTTATAATGAGTTTGAGTGTGCAATGCAGGCATACGTGCTGCAAATATCTTTGCACTAGTGGGACTCTACAGAAGTCCAACAGCCACGTTTAGAATGCCAATAAGTTCACTCAGTGTTTGCTAGTATAATGGCTTCGTTATAATGAGTTTGAGTGTGCAATGCAGGCAGATGTGCTGCAAATATCTTTGCATTAGTGGGACTATACAGAAGTCCAATAGCCACGTTTAGGATGCCACTAGGTTCACTCAGTGTTTGCTAGTATAATGGCTTAGTAACAATGAGTTTGAGTGTGCAATGCAAGCAGACGTGCTGCAAATATCTTTGCACTAGTGGGACTATACAGAAGTCCAATAGCCACGTTTAGGATGCCACTAAGTTCACTCAGTGTTTGCTAGTATAATGGCGTAGTTATAATGAGTTTGAGTGTGCAATGCAGGCAGACGTGCTGCAAATATCTTTGCACTAGTGGGACTATACAGAAGTCCAATAGCCACGTTTAGGATGCCACTAAGTTCACTCAGTGTTTGGTATTATATTGGCTTAGTTATATTGAGTTTGAGTGTGCAATGCAGGCAGATGTTCTGCAAATATCTTTGCACTAGTGGGACTATAAGAAAAGCAAACCTGCCAACTGGCAGGAAGATGTAGCCCAAATCCTAAATGTGATATATTGTATAGCAAGGATTTAAAATATAACTTTTAATAAATATAATGATAAAATAGATCAACGTGCAAAGTGAAATGTAATAAAAGGAAGGATCTCACCCAGTTCTTCTCCTGTGGGATCCACACCACTGTAAAAGCCAAGGCGGGCGGGCATCAGACCAATAACGTAAAGCCGGGGATAACCAGTATATTTACATTACCCCTGTCGTGCCCCTGCAATAGCTTCCGCCCTTACAAGGGCAGCACCCAAGTCTGGATAGCTACCCCAATAAATAAACAATACCCCTCCCAACGCGTTTCCCTCTCCGTGTGACCGGAGAGTTCCTCAGGGGAGAAAAGGAAAGTAAAGCCTGCAGTGGCAGGTCAATACATTACACTACTTCCTTTCAGTCAGTGTGTACACACACCGCTTTCAGTGTGTGTGCTAATGGCCAGTGGGACGCTGTATACTGCCAGAGCCAGACCCTATATACCTCTCAGTACTCCTGTATCACCTGCAATCAGTGGGAGCACATAATTCAGCAGCCTTACTAGTCGATCACCAAATACAAACATATACAGATCTGCCCAGATTCCTGAGCAGGTATATACATCCCCACAATCATACAGGGCGGATCGGAATAATTTCACCCATCCTGCCCATTAGACTTACAGTTCAGGTGAACCCCCATGACTGTGCCCGTGCGATCCGCACTCAATCTATCAGGTCTAGATTGCCCCGGCGGCCACTAGAGCGCACGCGCGGCTGAATAGTAGTTTTTCCGCGCTCCAGAGTGGAACGCATACACCGCGCATGCGCGGGATCACGTTCTCCATCTCTCGCGTGTATATTGCCCGGGCGGCCACTAGTGCGCACGCGCGGCTGGTTCAAAGTTCATCCGCGTTCCACAGTGGAACGCACATACGGCGCATGCGTGGGTCACATTCTAATATTAACGAGTACCACTCAGGAAAGCACCAGCCACGCCAGCGCAGACCATAATAGATAACCAAAAGAGAATGTTATAAATTAGATCGGTTAGCTATCACTGCCACCACTGGTAGCCCCTAATATATAGGGGTATACAAATAATGGCACCTATAGAGCATAGCACATTCATCAGTTTTTTAGTCATGAATCAGTAATATTATTAGATTCTCTGGAGCCACTTAAGCAATGTTCACAATAATGAGGGAATAAGGGATCGAATTATATCAAGGGTCGGCATAGAACAACCTAACACTGCACAATGATGGGAGAACAAAGGTGGTGGGAAAACCCACCAAAATATCAAATACTGGAAGAAATGTAGGGGCAAACTCACTGCACCCCACACCCACCATAATAGCTCCCACAAGCCTACTTTTTTATCTTAGAAACCCCGGTCCGGTGTAGGCTAACAAAAAGGCTCTAAATAACTGATCATTGGCACGGTTAAAAAGACGAAAACCACCATCAACCACCACAACGTACACCTCAGCCCAAGATTTTAGATAAAGCTGCCATAATTAATCTGGTCATTAAGACCCTCAGGACGACACGTCCGTAATCTAAAAGTCATCCTTGCTTCCTTTTGAAGGAGCAATCTATCCAAATTACCTCCTCTTGGGGATGGATTCACTCTCAAAATCCCCTGAGGTGTACGTTGTGGTGGTTGATGGTGGTTTTCGTCTTTTTAACCGTGCCAATGATCAGTTATTTAGAGCCTTTTTGTTAGCCTACACCGGACCGGGGTTTCTAAGATAAAAAAGTAGGCTTGTGGGAGCTATTATGGTGGGTGTGGGGTGCAGTGAGTTTGCCCCTACATTTCTTCCAGTATTTGATATTTTGGTGGGTTTTCCCACCACCTTTGTTCTCCCATCATTGTGCAGTGTTAGGTTGTTCTATGCCGACCCTTGATATAATTCGATCCCTTATTCCCTCATTATTGTGAACATTGCTTAAGTGGCTCCAGAGAATCTAATAATATTACTGATTCATGACTAAAAAACTGATGAATGTGCTATGCTCTATAGGTGCCATTATTTGTATACCCCTATATATTAGGGGCTACCAGTGGTGGCAGTGATAGCTAACCGATCTAATTTATAACATTCTCTTTTGGTTATCTATTATGGTCTGCGCTGGCGTGGCTGGTGCTTTCCTGAGTGGTACTCGTTAATATTAGAATGTGACCCACGCATGCGCCGTATGTGCGTTCCACTGTGGAACGCGGATGAACTTTGAACCAGCCGCGCGTGCGCACTAGTGGCCGCCCGGGCAATATACTCGCGAGAGATGGAGAACGTGATCCCGCGCATGCGCGGTGTATGCGTTCCACTCTGGAGCGCGGAAAAACTACTATTCAGCCGCGCGTGCGCTCTAGTGGCCGCCGGGGCAATCTAGACCTGATAGATTGAGTGCGGATCGCACGGGCACAGTCATGGGGGTTCACCTGAACTGTAAGTCTAATGGGCAGGATGGGTGAAATTATTCCGATCCGCCCTGTATGATTATGGGGATGTATATACCTGCTCAGGAATCTGGGCAGATCTGTATATGTTTGTATTTGGTGATCGACTAGTAAGGCTGCTGAATTATGTGCTCCCACTGATTGCAGGTGATACAGGAGTACTGAGAGGTATATAGGGTCTGGCTCTGGCAGTATACAGCGTCCCACTGGCCATTAGCACACACACTGAAAGCGGTGTGTGTACACACTGACTGAAAGGAAGTAGTGTAATGTATTGACCTGCCACTGCAGGCTTTACTTTCCTTTTCTCCCCTGAGGAACTCTCCGGTCACACGGAGAGGGAAACGCGTTGGGAGGGGTATTGTTTATTTATTGGGGTAGCTATCCAGACTTGGGTGCTGCCCTTGTAAGGGCGGAAGCTATTGCAGGGGCACGACAGGGGTAATGTAAATATACTGGTTATCCCCGGCTTTACGTTATTGGTCTGATGCCCGCCCGCCTTGGCTTTTACAGTGGTGTGGATCCCACAGGAGAAGAACTGGGTGAGATCCTTCCTTTTATTACATTTCACTTTGCACGTTGATCTATTTTATCATTATATTTATCACTAGTGGGACTATACAGAAGTCCAACAGCCACGTTTAGGATGCCACTAAGTTCACTCAGTGTTTGTTAGTAAAATGGCTTAGTTATAATGAGTTTGAGTGTGCAATGCAGGCAGATGTTCTGCAAATATCTTTGCACTAGTGGGACTATACAGAAGTCCAACAGCCACGTTTAGGATGCCACTAAGTTTACTCAGTGTTTGTTAGTATAACGGCTTAGTTATAATGAGTTTGAGTGTGCAATGCAGGCATACGAGCTGCAAATATCTTTGCACTAGTGGGACTCTACAGAAGTCCAATAGCCACGTTTAGGATGCCACTAATTTCACTCAGTGTTTGCTAGTATAATGGCTTCGTTATCAGTACCGGTACCGTACCAAAGATATTTGCAGCACCTCTGCATTGCACACTGAAACTCATTTTTACTAAGCTATTATACTAGCAAAAACTGAGGAAACTTAGTGGCATCGTAAAAGTGGCTGTTGGACTTCATTAGTGTCCCACTGGTGCAAAGATATTTGCAGCACCTCTGTATTGCACATTCAAGCTCAATGTTACTAAGCCATTATACTAGAAAAAACACTGAGGAAACTTATTGGCATCCTAAAAGTGGCTGCTGGACTTCATTAGTGTCCCACTGGTGCAAAGATATTTGCAGCACCTCTGCATTGAACACTCAAACTCATTTCTACTAAGCTATTATACTAGCAAACACTGAGGAAATTTAATGGCATCCTAAAAGTGGCTGTTGGACTTCATTAGTGTCCCACTAGTGCAAAGATATTTGCCGCCTCTCTGCATTGCACCCTCAAACTCATTTTTACTAAGCTATTATACTAGCAAACACTGAGGAAACTTTGTGGCTTCCTAAAAGTGGCTGTTGGACTTCATTAGTGTCCCACTGGTGCAAAGATATTTGCAGCACCATTGCATTGCACACTCAAACTCATTTTTACTAAGCTATTACACTAGCAAATACTGAGGAAACTTAGTGGCATCCTAAAAGTGGCTGTTGGACTTCATTAATGTCACACTGGTGAAAAGATATTTGCAGCACCTCTGCATTGCACACTGAAACTCATTTTTACTAAGCTATTATACTAGCAAAAACTGAGGAAACTTAGTGTCATCGTAAAAGTGGCTGTTGGACTTCATTAGTGTCCCACCGGTGCAAAGATATTTGCAGCACCTCTGTATTGCACATTCAAACTCAATGTTACTAAGCCATTATACTAGAAAAAACACTGAGGAAACTTATTGGCATCCTAAAAGTGGCTGCTGGACTTCATAAGTGTCCCACTGGTGCAAAGATATTTGCAGCACCTCTGCATTTTACACTCAAACTCATTTTTACTAAGCTATTATACTAGCAAACACTGAGGAAATTTAATGGCATCCTAAAAGTGGCTGTTGGACTTCATTAGTGTCCCAATAGTGCAAAGATATTTGCAGCCTCTCTGCATTGCACCCTCAAACTCATTTTTACTAAGCTATTATACTAGCAAACACTGAGGAAACTTAGTGGCTTCCTAAAAGTGGCTGTTGGACTTCATTAGTGTCCCACTGGTGGAAAGATATTTGCAGCACCATTGCATTGCACACTCAAACTCATTTTTACTAAGCTATTATACTAGCAAACACTGAGGAAACTTAGTGGCATCCTAAAAGTGGCTGTTGGACTTCATTAGTGTCCCACTGGTGCAAAGATATTTGCAGCACCTCTGCATTGCACACTCAAGCTCATTGTAACTAAGCCATTATACTAGCAAACACTGAGGAAACTTAGTGGCATCGTAAAAGTGGCTGTTGGACTTTATTAGTGTCCCACTAGTGCAAAGATATTTGCAGCACCTCTGCATTGCACACACAAGCTAATTGTTACTAAGCCAATATACTAGAAACAACACTGATGAAACTTAGTGGCATCCTAAAAGTGGCTGTTGGACTTCATTAGTGTCCCACTGGTGCAAAGCTATTTGCAGCACCTCTGCATTGCCACTTAAACTCATTTTTACTAAGCTATTATACTAGCAAAAACTGAGGAAACTTAGTGGCATCCTAAAAGTGGCTGTTGGATTTCATTAGTGTCCCACTGGTGCAAAGATATTTGCACCACCTTTGCATTGCACACTCAAATCCATTTTTACTAAGCTATTAAACTAGCAAACACTGAGGAAATTTAGTGGCATCCTAAAAGTGGCTGTTGGACTTCATTAATGTCCCACTTGTGCAAAGATATTTGCAGCACCTCTGCATTGCACACTGAAACTCATTTTTACTAAGCTATTATACTAGCAAAAACTGAGGAAACTTAGTGGCATCGTAAAAGTGGCTGTTGGACTTGATTAGTGTCCCACTGGTGCAAAGATATTTGCAGCACCTCTGTATTGCACATTCAAACTCAATGTTACTAAGCCATTATACTAGAAAAAACACTGAGGAAACTTATTCGCATCCTAAAAGTGGCTGCTGGACTTCATAAGTGTCCCACTGGTACAAAGATATTTGCAGCACCTCTGCATTGCACACTCAAACTCATTTTTGCTAAGCTATTATACTAGCAAACACTGAGGAAATTTAATGGCATCCTAAAAGTGGCTGTTGGACTTCATTAGTGTCCCAATAGTGCAAAGATATTTGCAGCCTCTCTGCATTGCACCCTCAAACTCATTTTTACTAAGCTACTATACTAGCAAACACTGAGGAAACTTAGTGGCTTCCTAAAAGAGGCTGTTGGACTTCATTAGTGTCCCACTGGTGCAAAGATATTTGCAGCACCTCTGTATTGCACATTCAAACTCAATGTTACTAAGCCATTATACTAGAAAAAACACTGAGGAAACTTATTGGCATCCTAAAAATGGCTGCTGGACTTCATAAGTGTCCCACTGGTGCAAAGATATTTGCAACACCCCTGCATTGCACACGCAAACTCATTTTTACTAAGCTATTATACTAGCAAACAATGAGGAATTTTAATGGCATCCTAAAAGTGGCTGTTGGACTTCATTAGTGTCCCAATAGTGCAAAGATATTTGCAGCCTCTCTGCATTGAACCCTCAAACTCATTTTTACTAAGCTACTATACTAGCAAACACTGAGGAAACTTAGTAGCTTCCTAAAAGTGGCTGTTGGACTTCATTAGTGTCCCACTGGTGCAAAGATATTTGCAGCACCATTGCATTGCACACTCAAACTCATTTTTACTAAGCTATTATACTAGCAAACACTGAGGAAACTTAGTGGCATCCTAAAAGTGGCTGTTGGACTTCATTAGTGTCCCACTGGTGCAAAGATATTTGCAGCACCTCTGTATTGCACATTCAAACTCAATGTTACTAAGCCATTATACTAGAAAAAACACTGAGGAAACGTATTGGCATCCTAAAAGTGGCTGCTGGACTTCATAAGTGTCCCACTGGTGCAAATATATTTGTAGCACCCCTGCATTGCACACGCAAACTCATTTTTACTAAGCTATTATACTAGCAAACAATGAGGAATTTTAATGGCATCCTAAAAGTGGCTGTTGGACTTCATTAGTGTCCCAATAGTGCAAAGATATTTGCAGCCTCTCTGCATTGCACCCTCAAACTCATTTTTACTAAGCTACTAAACTAGCAAACACTGAGGAAACTTAGTGGCTTCCTAAAAGTGGCTGTTGGACTTCATTAGTGTCCCACTGGTGCAAAGATATTTGCAGCACCATTGCATTGCACACTCAAACTCATTTTTACTAAGCTATTATACTAGCAAACAATGAGGAATTTTAATGGCATCCTAAAAGTGTCTGTTGGACTTCATTAGTGTCCCACTGGTGCAAAGATATTTGCAGCCCCTCTGCATTGCACCCTCAAACTCATTTTTACTAAGCTATTATACTATCAAACACTGAGGAAATTTAGTGGCAACCTAAAAGTGGCTGTTGGACTTCATTAGTGTCCCACGGGTTCAAAGATATTTGCAGCACCTCTGCATTGCACACCCAAAATCATGTTTACTAAGCTTGTATACTAGCAAACACTGAGGAAACTTAGTGGCATCCTAAAAGTGGCTGTTGGACTTTATTAGTGTCCCACTGGTGCAAAGGTATTTGCAGCACCTCTGCATTACCACTTAAACTCATTTTTACTAAGCTATTATACTAGCAAACACTGAGGAAACTTTGTGGCAACGTTAAAGTGGCTGTTGGACTTTATTAGTGTCCCACTGGTGCAAAGATATTTGCAGCAACTCTGCATTGCACTCTCAAGCTCATTGGTACTAAGACATTATTCTAGAAAAAACACTGAGGAAACTTAGTGGCATCCTAAAAGTGGCTGTTGGACTTCATTAGTGTCCCACTGTTGCAAAGATAATTGCAGCACCTCTGCATTGCACTCTCAAGCTCATTGATACTAAGCCATTATACTAGAAAAAACACTGAGGAAACTTAGTGGCATCCTAAAAGTGGCTGTTGGACTTCATTAATGACCCACTTGTGCAAAGATATTTGCAGCACCTTTGCATTGCACACCCAAAATCATTTTTACTAAGCTATTATACTAGCTAACACTGAGGAAACTTAGTGGCATCCTAAAAGTGGCTGTTGGACTTCATTAGTGTCCCACTGGTGCAAAGATATTTGCAGCACCTCTGCATTGCACACTCAAACTCATTTTTACTAAACTATTATACTAGCAAACACTGAGGAAACTTAGTGGCATCGTTAAAGTGGCTGTTGGACTTTATTAGTGTCCCACTGGTGCAAAGATATTTGTAGCACCTCTGCATTGCTCACTCAAGCTCATTGTTACTAAGCCATTATACTAGAAAAAAAACAGTGAGGAAACTTATTGGCATCCTAAAAGTGGCTGCTGGACTTCATTAATGTCCCACTGGTGCAAAGATATTTGCAGCCTCTCTGCATTGCACCCTCAAACTCATTTGTACTAAGCTATTATACTAGCAAACACTGAGGAAACAGTGGCATCCTAAAGTGTCTGTTGGACTTCATTAGTGTCCCACTGGTGCAAAGATATTTGCAGCCCCTCTGCATTGCAGCCTCAAACTCATTTTTACTAAGCTATTATACTATCAAACACTGAGGAAACTTAGTGGCAACCTAAAAGTGGCTGTTGGACTTCATTAGTGTCCCACGGGTTCAAAGATATTTGCAGCACCTTTGCATTGCACACGCAAACTCATTTTTACTAAGCTATTAGGGTATGTGCGCACGTTGCTTTTTACCTGCTTTTTACCTGCTTTTTTGCTGCTTTTTCTTCTGCGCTGTTTAATGCCAAAATGGATGTGTTCTTCTATTCAAGCAAAGTCTATGGGAATTTGGGTTTCTTGTTCACACTATGTTGTTCAAAATGCTGCCTTTTTGAGGCAGAACTTTGGTCAAAAACTCAGCTTTTCAAAGAAGCAACATGTCAATTGTTTTTGCCATTTGGGTTTTGCACTGCAAAGCTGAGTTTTTGACCAAAGTTCTGCCACAAAAAGGCAGCATTTTGAACAACATAGTGTGAACAAGAAACCCAAATTCCCATAGACTTTGCTTGAATAGAAGAACACATCCATTTTGGCATTAAACAGCGCAGAAGAAAAAGCAGCAAAAAAGAAGGTAAAAAGCAGGTAAAAAGAAACGTGCGCACATACCCTTATACTAGCAAACACTTAGGAAACTTAGTGGCATCCTAAAAGTGGCTGTTGGACTTCATTCGTGTCCCACGGGTTCAAAGATATTTGCAGCACCTTTGCATTGCACACTCAAACTAGTTTTTACTAAGCTATTATACTAGCAAATACTGAGGAAACTTAGTGGCATCCTAAAAGTGGCTGTTGGACTTCATTGGTGTCCAACTGGTGCATAGATATTTGCAGCACGTCTGCATTGCACACTCAAGCTCATTGTTACTAAGCTATTATACTAGCAAACACTGAGGAAACTTAATGGCATCTTAAAAGTGGCTGTTGGACTTCATTAGTGTCCCACTGGTGCAAAGATATTTGCAGCACCTCTGCATTGCACACCCAAAATCATTTTTGCTAAGCTACTATACAAGCAAACACTGAGGAAACTTAGTGGCATCCTAAAAGTGGCTGTTGGACTTTATTAGTGTCCCATTGGTGCAAAGATATTTGCAGCACCTCTGCATTACCACTGAAACTCATTTTTACTTAGCTATTATACTAGCAAACACTGAGGAAACTTAGTGGCATCCTAAAAGTGGCTGTTGGACTTCATTCGTGTCCCACTGGTGCAAAGATATTTGCAGCACCTCTGCATTGCACACCCAAAATCATTTTTACTAAGCTATTATATTAGCAAACACTGAGGAAACTTAGTGGCATCCTAAAAGTGGCTATTGGACTTTATTAATTTCCCACTGGTGCAAAGATATTTGCAGCACCTCTGCATTGCACACCCAAAATCATTTTTACTAAGCTATTATACTAGCTAACACTGAGGAAACTTATTGGCATCCTAAAAGTGGCTGTTGGACTTCATTAGTGTCCCACTGGTGCAAAGATATTTGCAGCACCTCTGCATTGCACTCTCAAGCTCATTGGTACTAAGCCATTATACTAGAAAAATCACTGAGGAAACTTAGTGGCATCCTAAAAGTGGCTGTTGGACTTCATTAGTGTCCCACTGGTGCAAAGATATTTGCAGCACCTCTGCATTGCACACCCAAAATTATTTTTACTAAGCTATTATACTAGCAAACACTGAGGAAACTTAGTGGCATCCTAAAATTGGCTGTTGGACTTTATTAGTGTCCCACTGGTGCAAAGATATTTGCAGCACCTCTGCATTACCACTTAAACTCATTTTTACTAAGCCATTATACTAGCAAACACTGAGGAAACTTAGTGGCATCGTAAAAGTGGCTGTTGGACTTCATTAGTGTCCCACTGGTGCAAAGATATTTGCAGCACCTCTGTATTGCACATTCAAACTCAATGTTACTAAGCCATTATACTAGAAAAAACACTGAGGAAACTTATTGGCATCCTAAAAGTGGCTGCTGGACTTCATAAGTGTCCCACTGGTGCAAATATATTTGTAGCACCCCTGCATTGCACACGCAAACTCATTTTTACTAAGCTATTATACTAGCAAACAATGAGGAATTTTAATGGCATCCTAAAAGTGGCTGTTGGACTTCATTAGTGTCCCAATAGTGCAAAGATATTTGCAGCCTCTCTGCATTGCACCCTCAAACTCATTTTTACTAAGCTACTATACTAGCAAACACTGAGGAAACTTAGTGGCTTCCTAAAAGTGGCTGTGTGACTTCATTAGTGTCCCACTGGTGCAAAGATATTTGCAGCACCATTGCATTGCACACTCAAACTCATTTTTACTAAGCTATTATACTAGCAAACAATGAGGAATTTTAATGGCATCCTAAAAGTGTCTGTTGGACTTCATTAGTGTCCCACTGGTGCAAAGATATTTGCAGCCCCTCTGCATTGCACCCTCAAACTCATTTTTACTAAGCTATTATACTATCAAACACTGAGGAAACTTAGTGGCAACCTAAAAGTGGCTGTTGGACTTCATTAGTGTCCCACGGGTTCAAAGATATTTGCAGCACCTCTGCATTGCACACCCAAAATCATGTTTACTAAGCTTGTATACTAGCAAACACTGAGGAAACTTAGTGGCATCCTAAAAGTGGCTGTTGGACTTTATTAGTGTCCCACTGGTGCAAAGGTATTTGCAGCACCTCTGCATTACCACTTAAACTCATTTTTACTAAGCTATTATACTAGCAAACACTGAGGAAACTTTGTGGCAACGTTAAAGTGGCTGTTGGACTTTATTAGTGTCCCACTGGTGCAAAGATATTTGCAGCAACTCTGCATTGCACTCTCAAGCTCATTGGTACTAAGACATTATTCTAGAAAAAACACTGAGGAAACTTAGTGGCATCCTAAAAGTGGCTGTTGGACTTTATTAATGTCCCACTGGTGCAAAGATATTTGCAGCACCTCTGCATTACTACTTAAACTCATTTTTACTAAGCTATTATACTAGCAAACACTGAGGAAACTTAGTGGCATCCTAAAAGTGGCTGTTGGACTTCATTAGTGTCCCAATGTTGCAAAGATAATTGCAGCACCTCTACATTGCACTCTCAAGCTCATTGATACTAAGCCATTATACTAGAAAAAACACTGAGGAAACTTAGTGGCATCCTAAAAGTGGCTGTTGGACTTCATTAATGACCCACTGGTGCAAAGATATTTGCAGCACCTTTGCATTGCACACCCAAAATCATTTTTACTAAGCTATTATACTAGCTAACACTGAGGAAACTTAGTGGCATCCTAAAAGTGGCTGTTGGACTTCATTAGTGTCCCACTGGTGCAAAGATATTTGCAGCACCTCTGCATTGCACACTCAAACTCATTTTTACTAAACTATTATACTAGCAAACACTGACTATACCTAATGGCATCCTAAAAGTGGCTGTTGGACTTCACTAGTGTCCCACTGGTGCAAAGATATTTGCAGCCTCTTTGCATTGCACCCTCAAAGTCATTTTTATTAAGCTATTATACTAGCAAACACTGAGGAAACTTAGTTGCATCCTAAAAGTGGCTGTTGGACTTCATTAGTGTCCCACTGGTGCAAAGATATTTGAAGCACCTCTGCATTGCACACTGAAACTCATTTTTACTAAGCTATTATACTAGCAAACACTGAGGAAACTTAGTGGCATCGTTAAAGTGGCTGTTGGACTTTATTAGTGCCCCACTGGTGCAAAGATATTTGCAGCACCTCTGCATTGCTCACTCAAGCTCATTGTTACTAAGCCATTATACTAGAAAAAAAACAGTGAGGAAACTTATTGGCATCCTAAAAGTGGCTGCTGGACTTCATTAATGTCCCACTGGTGCAAAGATATTTGCAGCCTCTCTGCATTGCACCCTCAAACTCATTTGTACTAAGCTATTATACTAGCAAACACTGAGGAAACTTAGTGGCATCCTAAAGTGTCTGTTGGACTTCATTAGTGTCCCACTGGTGCAAAGATATTTGCAGCCCCTCTGCATTGCACCCTCAAGCTCATATTTACTAAGTCATTATAATAGCAAACACTGAGGAAACTTAGTGGCATCCTAAAAGTGGCTGTTGGACTTCATTAGTGTCCCACGGGTTCAAAGATATTTGCAGCACCTTTGCATTGCACACTCAAACTAGTTTTTACTAAGCTATTATACTAGCAAATACTGAGGAAACTTAGTGGCATCCTAAAAGTGGCTGTTGGACTTCATTGGTGTCCCACTGGTGCATAGATATTTGCAGCACGTCTGCATTGCACACTCAAGCTCATTGTTACTAAGCTATTATACTAGCAAACACTGAGGAAACTTAATGGCATCTTAAAAGTGGCTGTTGGACTTCATTAGTGTCCCACTGGTGCAAAGATATTTGCAGCACCTCTGCATTGCACACCCAAAATCATTTTTGCTAAGCTACTATACTAGCAAACACTGAGGAAACTTAGTGGCATCCTAAAAGTGGCTGTTGGACTTTATTAGTGTCCCATTGGTGCAAAGATATTTGCAGCACCTCTGCATTACCACTGAAACTCATTTTTACTTAGCTATTATACTAGCAAACACTGAGGAAACTTAGTGGCATCCTAAAAGTGGCTGTTGGACTTCATTCGTGTCCCACTGGTGCAAAGATATTTGCAGCACCTCTGCATTGCACACCCAAAATCATTTTTACTAAGCTATTATACTAGCAAACACTGAGGAAACTTAGTGGTATCGTTAAAGTGGCTGTTGGACTTTATTAGTGTCCCACTGGTGCAATGATATTTGCAGCAACTCTGCATTGCACTCTCAAGCTCATTGGTACTGAGACATTATACTAGAAAAAACACTGAGGAAACTTAGTGGCATCCTAAAAGTGGCTGTTGGACTTCATTAGTGTCCCACTGGTGCAAAAATATTTGCAGCACCTCTGAATTGCACACCCAAAATCATTTTTACTAAGCTATTATACTGGCAAACACTGAGGAAACTTAGTGGCATCCTAAAAGTGGCTATTGGACTTTATTAATTTCCCACTGGTGCAAAGATATTTGCAGCACCTCTGCATTGCACACCCAAAATCATTTTTACTAAGCTATTATACTAGCTAACACTGAGGAAACTTATTGGCATCCTAAAAGTGGCTGTTGGACTTCATTAGTGTCCCACTGGTGCAAAGATATTTGCAGCACCTCTGCATTGCACTCTCAAGCTCATTGGTACTAAGCCATTATACTAGAAAAATCACTGAGGAAACTTAGTGGCATCCTAAAAGTGGCTGTTGGACTTCATTAGTGTCCCACTGGTGCAAAGATATTTGCAGCACCTCTGCATTGCACACCCAAAATTATTTTTACTAAGCTATTATACTAGCAAACACTGAGGAAACTTAGTGGCATCCTAAAAGTGGCTGTTGGACTTTATTAGTGTCCCACTGGTGCAAAGATATTTGCAGCACCTCTGCATTACCACTTAAACTCATTTTTACTAAGCTATTATACTAGCAAACACTGAGGAAACTTAGTGGCATCGTTAAAGTGGCTTTTGGACTTTATTAGTGTCCCACTGGTGCAAAGATATTTGCAGCACCTCTGCATTGCACTCTCAAGCTCATTGATACTAAGCCTTTATACTAGAAAAAACACTGAGGAAACTTAGTGGCATCCTAAAAGTGGCTGTTGGACTTCATTAGTGTCCCACTGGTGCAAAGATATTTGCAGCACCTCTGCATTGCTCACTCAAGCTCATTGTTACTAAGCCATTATACTAGAAAAAAAACAGTGAGGAAACTTATTGGCATCCTAAAAGTGGCTGCTGGACTTCATTAATGTCCCACTGGTGCAAAGATATTTGCAGCCTCTCTGCATTGCACCCTCAAACTCATTTGTACTAAGCTATTATACTAGCAAACACTGAGGAAACTTAGTGGCATCCTAAAGTGTCTGTTGGACTTCATTAGTGTCCCACTGGTGCAAAGATATTTGCAGCCCCTCTGCATTGCAGCCTCAAACTCATTTTTACTAAGCTATTATACTATCAAACACTGAGGAAACTTAGTGGCAACCTAAAAGTGGCTGTTGGACTTCATTAGTGTCCCACGGGTTCAAAGATATTTGCAGCACCTTTGCATTGCACACGCAAACTCATTTTTACTAAGCTATTATACTAGCAAACACTTAGGAAACTTAGTGGCATCCTAAAAGTGGCTGTTGGACTTCATTAGTGTCCCACGGGTTCAAAGATATTTGCAGCACCTTTGCATTGCACACTCAAACTAGTTTTTACTAAGCTATTATACTAGCAAATACTGAGGAAACTTAGTGGCATCCTAAAAGTGGCTGTTGGACTTCATTGGTGTCCCACTGGTGCATAGATATTTGCAGCACGTCTGCATTGCACACTCAAGCTCATTGTTACTAAGCTATTATACTAGCAAACACTGAGGAAACTTAATGGCATCTTAAAAGTGGCTGTTGGACTTCATTAGTGTCCCACTGGTGCAAAGATATTTGCAGCACCTCTGCATTGCACACCCAAAATCATTTTTGCTAAGCTACTATACTAGCAAACACTGAGGAAACTTAGTGGCATCCTAAAAGTGGCTGTTGGACTTTATTAGTGTCCCATTGGTGCAAAGATATTTGCAGCACCTCTGCATTACCACTGAAACTCATTTTTACTTAGCTATTATACTAGCAAACACTGAGGAAACTTAGTGGCATCCTAAAAGTGGCTGTTGGACTTCATTCGTGTCCCACTGGTGCAAAGATATTTGCAGCACCTCTGCATTGCACACCCAAAATCATTTTTACTAAGCTATTATACTAGCAAACACTGAGGAAACTTAGTGGTATCGTTAACGTGGCTGTTGGACTTTATTAGTGTCCCACTGGTGCAATGATATTTGCAGCAACTCTGCATTGCACTCTCAAGCTCATTGGTACTGAGACTTTATACTAGAAAAAACACTGAGGAAACTTAGTGGCATCCTAAAAGTGGCTGTTGGACTTCATTAGTGTCCCACTGGTGCAAAAATATTTGCAGCACCTCTGAATTGCACACCCAAAATCATTTTTACTAAGCTATTATACTGGCAAACACTGAGGAAACTTAGTGGCATCCTAAAAGTGGCTATTGGACTTTATTAATTTCCCACTGGTGCAAAGATATTTGCAGCACCTCTGCATTGCACACCCAAAATCATTTTTACTAAGCTATTATACTAGCTAACACTGAGGAAACTTATTGGCATCCTAAAAGTGGCTGTTGGACTTCATTAGTGTCCCACTGGTGCAAAGATATTTGCAGCACCTCTGCATTGCACTCTCAAGCTCATTGGTACTAAGCCATTATACTAGAAAAATCACTGAGGAAACTTAGTGGCATCCTAAAAGTGGCTGTTGGACTTCATTAGTGTCCCACTGGTGCAAAGATATTTGCAGCACCTCTGCATTGCACACCCAAAATTATTTTTACTAAGCTATTATACTAGCAAACACTGAGGAAACTTAGTGGCATCCTAAAAGTGGCTGTTGGACTTTATTAGTGTCCCACTGGTGCAAAGATATTTGCAGCACCTCTGCATTACCACTTAAACTCATTTTTACTAAGCTATTATACTAGCAAACACTGAGGAAACTTAGTGGCATCGTTAAAGTGGCTTTTGGACTTTATTAGTGTCCCACTGGTGCAAAGATATTTGCAGCACCTCTGCATTGCACTCTCAAGCTCATTGATACTAAGCCTTTATACTAGAAAAAACACTGAGGAAACTTAGTGGCATCCTAAAAGTGGCTGTTGGACTTCATTAGTGTCCCACTGGTGCAAAGATATTTGCAGCACCTCTGCATTGCACACCCAAAATCATTTTTACTTATCTATTATACTAGCTAACACTGAGGAAACTTAGTGGCATCCTAAAAGTGGCTGTTGGACTTCATTAGTGTCTCACTGGTGCAAGGATATTTGCAGCACCTCTGCATTGAACTCTCAAGCTCATTGGTACTAAGCCATTATACTAGAAAAAACACTGAGGAAACTTAGTGGCATCCTAAAAGTGGCTGTTGGACTTTATTAGTGTCCCACTGGTGCAAAGATATTTGCAGCACCTCTGCATTGAACTCTCAAGCTCATTGGTACTAAGCCATTATACTAGAAAAAACGCTGAGGAAACTTAGTGGCAACCTAAAAGTGGCTGTTGGACTTCATTAGTGTCCCACTGGTTCAAAGATATTTGCAGCACCTTTGCATTGCACACTGAAACTCATTTTTACTAAGCTTTTATATTAGCAAATACTGAGGAAACTTAGTGGCATCCTAACAGTGGCTGTTGGACTTCATTGGCGTCCCACTGGTGCATAGATATTTGCAGCACGTCTGCATTGCACCCTCAAGCTCATTGTTACTAAGCTATTATACTAGCAAACACTGAGGAAACTTAGTGGCATCCTAAAAGTGGCTGTTGGACTTCATTAGTGTTAGGGCCAGGTGGACAGATAGACCCAGGAGGTGGATCCACTGGGCCAACACCTTACTGAAGGCCAGGGGTCCGGTAGCCGGAGCACTACAGGTAGCAGGACAGTCCATGCAAAAGCGTGGAATGCAGAAGTCCCTGGGACCACGGAGTCACTGATGGTAGTCCGGGTGACGGAGCTCAGGTTCGGAGGCCGAGATGTTGTCAGGCAGAGTCCGGAACCGATGGAGCGAGAGGATGGATCACCACAGGGATCAAAGATGGTATGGACTGACGGGTGGCAGATAGTCAGCGTTCGGGGTTCGGGAATCGGCAGGACCGGATGGCGAGGCAGGAGCGGCTCTAGAAGAGAGATAGGTGAGTATATCACAGAGACAAGGAGACCTGACTCCTAGTTTAGGAAACACGAAGAACAGGCCCCGCCCACTTGGACATTAAACCCCTTTATACCCTGTACCTGTGTGTTCAATATCCTGTCTGTGGATGCTGGCCCTTTAAGAAAGGGTCAATGACCGCGCGCGCGCCCTAATGCGCATGCGCGAGGCCCGGGTGCCAGAAGCCAGGGCAGGGAGCGGCGAACAGGAGGCAGGGGAGCCGGGCTGAAGTGAAGCTGCCGGCGGACGCTGGGAGCGGGGACCGGGACGCCTGGGGATCATAGGTGAGGAGGCCTGGAGGCTGTGGAGCGGGGACGCCAGACAGAGGAGCCGGGGAGCGAGGCAGGGGAGCCGGGGAGCGTGACAGTACCCCTTCCCCCACTCCCCCCTCCCCGCAACCGGGACAGGAAGGCACGAATCAGAGGAGTACCCACATTCTCCCGGGGTTCCCAGGACCTATCCTCAGGACCATACCCTGCCCAGTCCACCAGGAAGAACTGTCGGCCCCGTACGGTTTTCATGGCCACGATATCCCTTACCGCATAGATGTCATCATCGGCAATAGGAGGAGGAGCCGAACTGGCAGCAGCGGAGAAGGGACCAAGGACAACCGGCTTGAGCAGGGAGACGTGGAAGGAGTTGGGTATCCTCATCGTGGCCGGGAGCTGCAGCTTGTAGGAGACCTCATTTATTCTGCAGAGGACTTTAAACGGCCCGATGTAGCGAGGACTGAGCTTGTAGGATGGTAGCTTCAATCGGACGTACTTGGAAGCAAGCCAGACGAGATCTCCTGGAGAGAAACACGGAGGATCCAGACGTCTCTTGTCTGCGTGTCTCTTCATCCGCAGGGAAGCACGTCCAAGGGACGCCTTAACAGTCCCAAATTGTTGCAAAGTCACGGGCTACAGCATCAGCAGCAGGGACATCCGAGGAAGAGGATACAGGTAATGGGACGGAAGGCTGAAGTCCGTAAACGACATGGAAGGGAGAGCTGGAGGAGGACTCACTGACGTGGTGGTTATGGGAGAATTCAGCCCAAGGAAGAAGCGTGGACCAGTCGTCATGATGGGCGTTGACGTAGTGACGTAAGAAGGAGGTCAAGATCTGATTGACTCGTTCCACTTGGCCATTCGACTGAGGATGGTAGGCTGAAGAAAAGTCCAGAGTCACTCCCAGATGTTTGCAGAGGGCCCTCCAGAAGCGGGAGGTGAACTGAGTTCCTCTGTCGGACACAATGTGTGATGGAAAGCCATGCAAGCGGAAGACGTGTTGTATATAGGCGTCAGCGAGTTCCTGGGCAGAGGGCAGTCCAGCCATAGGGACGAAATGAGCCATTTTAGAGAACCGATCCACCATGACCCATATGACTGTGTGTCCGGAGGACAGTGGCAAGTCCGTAATAAAGTCCATCGCAATGTGTTGCCACGGAACTGAGGGTATAGGCAGAGGCAGAAGACGGCCATATGGCAGATGTTTGGGCGTCTTGTTCCTCCTACAAGAGGAGCAGGCTGAGACAAAAGAAGCGACGTCCGTGCGAAGGGATGGCCACCAGTAATGACGTACAATCGTACTCCATGTTCTCTTCTGACCAGCATGGCCGGCTGTTTTCGAGGTATGGCCCCAGTGCAACACTTTTTGCCTGTCAGTCTCAGAGACATAGGTCTTCCCGGGCGGTATCTGGGCCAGGGTGACAGGGGCCACCGGGATGATTTTACTAGGGCAGATGATGGGCTGGGATGTCTCCTCCTCCTGCTCCATGGGCATGAATGACCTGGACAAGGCATCTGCGCGTACATTCTTGTCCGCAGGTCGGAAATGGAGCTCTAAATCGAACCTGGCAAAGAACAAGGACCACCTGGCTTGCCGTGGGTTCAGTCGCTGAGCGGACCGCAGGTATTTCAGGTTCTTGTGGTCCGTGTAAATGATCACGGGGTACACTGCTCCCTCCAGAAGGTAGCGCCATTCCTCCAGAGCCAGTTTGACTGCCAATAGCTCTCGGTCACCGATGGTGTAGTTGCGTTCAGGCGCTGAGAAGCTCTTGGAGAAGAAACCGCAAGTAACCATCTTCCCGGAGGAGGACTTCTGCATGAGCACTGCTCCGGCTCCCGAGGAGGAGGCATCCACCTCCAAGGTGAACTGTCGGTTTAACTCCGGACGGTGGAGCACAGGGGAGGAAGCAAATGCCCGCTTCAGAGAGCTAAACGCGGCGTCGGCCGCAGGTGACCAGTCCTTTGGATTAGCCCCCTTCTTGGTCAAGGCGGAGAGAGGTGCAGTCAGAGCAGAGAAGTGAGGGATGAACTGACGGTAATAGTTTGCGAATCCCAGAAAGCGTTGGATTGCCTTCAGTCCAGAAGGAGGGGGCCAGTTGAGAATGGAAGAGACCTTCTCCGGATCCATCTGCAGGCCAGTATCGGAGATTACGTAGCCCAGAAAGGGAAGAGAAGACTGCTCGAAGACACACTTCTCGTACTTGGCGTACAGACGATTTTCCCTCAGTCTTTGTAGTACCAGCTGCACGTTCTCTCTGTGGGTCTGGAGGTCCAGAGAGAAGACCAGGATGTCATCAAGATACACCACCACACAGATGTAGAGAAGGTCCCGGAACACGTCGTTCACCAATTCTTGAAAGACTGCTGGTGCGTTACACAGGCCGAAGGGCATCACACAGTATTCATAGTGCCCATCGCGAGTATTGAACGCGGTCTTCCATTCGTCCCCAGAGCGGATGCGGACCAGGTTGTAGGCACCCCGAAGATCCAACGTGGTAAACACACGAGCTCCTCTAAACCGATCAAACAATTCGGGGATGAGCGGCAGGGGGTATTTATTTTTCACGGTGATTTGGTTCAATCCCCGGTAGTCAATGCATGGGCGTAGGTCGCCCTCTTTCTTCTTAACGAAGAAGAAGCCTGCTCCAGCAGGAGAGGAGGATCTCCGAATGAATCCCCTTGCCAGGTTCTCTGTGATGTAAGTAGACATGGCCCTTGTTTCGGCAGGAGACAGCGGATATATCCGTCCTCGAGGTGGTGTAGTTCCCGGGAGCAGGTCGATGGCACAATCGTAAGGATGATGTGGCGGCAGTACCTCTGACTCCTTTTTATCAAAGACGTCCGCGAAGGACCAATAGGCCGAGGGCAGTCCCGGTAGGGACTCTGGAACCGGAGGCCGTCGGATGGGTTGAATAGTCTTCAGACAGTTCTCGTGGCAAGAGGAGCCCCATCGGGTGATTTCACCAGTACCCCAGCTGACTGAGGGTTCGTGTGTCCGTAACCAGGGGAGTCCCAGCAAGATTTGATGAGACATGTGTGGGAGGACATAGAGAGCGATGTTCTCGGTGTGTAGAGCACCGATACGCAGTTCCACCGGCTTAGTGATCCACGAGATGGTGTCAGAGAGGGGTCTCCCATCCACAGAGGCAATTACGAGGGGTTTGTCGAGTGGAGTAACAGGCACCTGGTACTTGTCCACCGTGGCCTGCTGGATGAAATTGCCTGCTGCCCCGGAATCGAGGTACGCCTCGGCCGTGAACCGCGTCTCTCCCGTTGTCACTTGAACAGTCCACGTAACCGGGTCTGAGAGAATCCCAGCACCTAGGGTGGCCTCTCCTACCAACCCTAGGCTTTGGAGTTTCCCGGCCTCTCTGGACAGGAGCGTAGAAGGTGTGTGCCCTCTCCGCAGTAGAAGCAGAGGCCCTTGGCGAGCCGTTCTGCTCTGCGATGTTCAGACTGCCGCAAACGGGCGATCTGCATGGGCTCGTGGACGGAGACACCAGACGACGTTGACTGAAGTACGGCGGGCTTCTGCGGAGGAGAGGAATGCCGTATCGGACGTCTCTCACGGGACACCTCTTTGGATCGTTCCTGAAAACGAAGATCCACTCGAGTCGTTAGGGCAATCAGGGCATCCAGGGTGGACGGCACGTCACGACCAGCCAGCTCATCTTTGATACGACCCGAGAGGCCTTCCCAGAAAGCGGCAGTTAGAGCCTCATTGTTCCACCCGAGTTCCGAAGCCAAGGTGCGAAAACGGATGGCATATTGGCCCACCGTCAGAGTCCCCTGACGTAGCCGGAGGAGAGATGAGGCAGACGCGGAGGCGCGTCCGGGCTCGTCAAAGGTGCCACGAAATGCCTGCAGGAACTCCTGGATGTTGGTGGTCACCGGATCTTCCTTCTCCCACAAGGGGTTCATCCAGGCCAGTGCCTCACCCTCTAGATGGGACATCATGAACGCGACCTTGGCTTGGTCGGACGCAAACAAGTGCGGCAGCTGCTTGAAATGGAGAGAGCATTGATTGATGAAACCCCTGCAGGTCTTGGGATCTCCAGCGTACCGGGGTGGTGAGGCCAAACGAAGTCCGGAAGCATCCAAGGAGGCTGCCACGGGAGCTGTGGCCGTGGATTGTACAGTGGAAGCTCGAGATGCCGAAGATGTGACCGACGCTTGCAGGGTGTTCAGGCGGGCGTCCACAGAAGACATGAAGTTCAGCATGCGGGTCTGGGTCTCACGCTGGCGTGTGAGTTCCTCCTGCAAGGCCGCTAGTGCTCGGGCGGGATCCATGGCCTGTTCTTACTGTTAGGGCCAGGTGGACAGATAGACCCAGGAGGTGGATCCACTGGGCCGAACACCTTACTGAAGGCCAGGGGTCCGGTAGCCGGAGCACTACAGGTAGCAGGACAGTCCGTGCAAAAGAGTGGAATGCAGAAGTCCCTGGGACCACGGAGTCACTGATGGTAGTCCGGGTGACGGAGCTCAGGTTCGGAGGCCGAGATGTTGTCAGGCAGAGTTCGGAACCGATGGAGCGAGAGGATGGATCACCACAGGGATCAAAGATGGTACGGACTGACGGGATGGCAGATAGTCAGCGTTCGGGGTTCGGGAATCGGCAGGACCGGATGGCGAGGCAGGAGCGGCTCTAGAAGAGAGATAGGTGAGTATATCACAGAGACAAGGAGACCTGACTCCTAGCTTAGGAAACACGAAGAAAAGGCCCCGCCCACTTGGACATTAAACCCCTTTATACCCTGTACACAGGGTACAGGGTACAGGGTACAGAGTATCCTGTCTGTGGACGCTGGCCCTTTAAGAAAGGGTCAATGACCGCGCGCGCGCCCTAATGCGCATGCGCGAGGCCCGGGTGCCAGAAGCCAGGGCAGGGAGCAGCGAACAGGAGGCAGGGGAGCCGGGCTGGAGTGAAGCTGCCGGCAGACGCTGGGAGCGGGGAGCGGGACGCCTGGGGATCATAGGTGAGAAGGCCTGGAGGCTGTGGAGCGGGGGACGCCGGACAGAGGAGCCGGGGAGCGAGGCAGGGGAGCCGGGGAGCTGGACAGGGGACCCGGGGAGCGTGAAAATTAGTGTCCCACTGGTGCAAAGATATTTGCAGCACCTCTGCATTGCACACTCAAGCTCATTGTTACTAAGCCATTATACTAGCAAACACTGAGGAAACTTAGTGGCATCCTAAAAGTGGCTGTTGGACTTCATTAGTGTCCCACTGGTGCAAAGATATTTGCTGCACCTCTGCATTGCACACCCAAAATCATTTTTGCTAAGCTACTATACTAGCAAACACTGAGGAAACTTATTGGCATCCTAAAAGTGGCTGTTGGACTTTATTAGTGTCCCACTGGTGCAAAGATATTTGCAGCACCTCTGCATTACCACTTAAACTCATTTTTACTAAGCTATTATACTAGCAAACACCGAGGAAACTTAGTGGCATCGTTAAAGTGGCTGTTGGACTTTATTAGTGTCCCACTGATGCAAAGATATTTGCAGCACCTCTGCATTGCAGTCTCAAGCTCATTGGTACTAAGACATTATACTAGAAAAAACACTGAGGAAACTTAGTGGCATCCTAAAAGTGGCTGTTCGACTACATTAGTGTCCCACTGGTGCAAAGATATTTGCAGCACCTCTGAATTGCACACCCAAAATCATTTTTACTAAGCTATTATACTGGCAAACACTGAGGAAACTTAGTGGCATCCTAAAAGTGGCTGTTGGACTTCATTAGTGTCCCACTGGTGCAAAGATATTTGCAGCACCTCTGCATTGCACTCTCAAGCTCATTGGTACTAAGCCATTATACTAGAAAAAACAATGAGGAAACTTAGTAGCATCCTAAAAGTGGCTGTTGGACTTCATTAGTGTCCCACTGGTGCAAAGATATTTGCAGCACCTCTGCATAGCACTCTCAAGCTCATTGTTACTAAGCCATTATACTAGAAAAAATACTGAGGAAACTTAGTGGCATCTTAAAAGTGGCTGTTGGACTTCATTAGTGTCCCACTGGTGCAAAGATATTTGCAGCACCTCTGCATTGCACACCCAAAATAATTTTTACTAAGCTATTATACTGGCAAACACTGAGGAAACTTAGTGGCATCCTAAAAGTGGCTGTTGGACTTTGTTAGTGTCCCACTGGTGCAAAGATATTTGCAGGACCTCTGCATTACCAATTAAACTCATTTTTACTAAGCTATTATACTAGCAAACACTGAGGAAACTTAGTGGCATCCTAAAAGTGGCTGTTGGACTTTATTAGTGTCCCACTGGTGCAAAGGTATTTGCAGCACCTCTGCATTACCACTTAAACTCATTTTTACTGACCTATTATACTAGCTAACACTGAGGAAACTTAGTGGCATCCTAAAAGTGGCTGTTGGACTTCATTAGTGTCCCACTGGTGCAAAGATATTTGCAGCTCCTCTGCATTGCACTCTCAAGCTCATTGGTACTAAGCAATTATAAAAGAAAAAACACTGAGGAAACTTAGTGGCATCCTAAAAGTGGCTGTTGGACTTCATTAGTGTCCCACTGGTGCAAAGATATTTGCAGCACCTCTGCATTGCACACCCAAAATTATTTTTACTAAGCTATTATACTAGCAAACACTGAGGAAACTTAGTGGCATCCTAAAACTGGCTGTTGGACTTCACTAGTGTCCCAATGGTGCAAAGATATTTGCAGCACCTCTGCATTACCACTTAAACTCATTTTTTCTAAGCTATTATACTAGCAAACACTGAGGAAACTTAGTGGCATCGTTAAAGTGGCTTTTAGACTTTATTAGTGTCCCACTGGTGCAAAGAAATTTGCAGCACCTCTGCATTACCACTTAATATCATTTTTACTAAGCTATTATACTAGCAAACACTGAGGAAACTTAGTGGCATCGTTTAAGTGGCTGTTGGACTTTATTAGTGTCCCACTGGTGCAAAGATATTTGAAGCACCTCTGCATTGCACTCTCAAGCTCATTGGTACTAAGCCATTATACTAGAAAAAACACTGAGGAAACTTAGTGGCATCCTAAAAGTGGCTGTTGGACTTCATTAGTGTCCCACTGGTTCAAAGATATTTGCAGCACCTTTGCGTTGCACACTCAAACTCATTTTTACTAAGCTACTATACTAGCAAATACTGAGGAAACTTAGTGGCATCCTAAAGTGGCTATTGGACTTCATTAGTGTCCCACTGGTGCAAAGATATTTGCAGCACCTCTGAATTGCACACACAAAATCATTTTTACTAAGCTATTATACTGGCAAACACTGAGGAAACTTAGTGGCATCCTAAAAGTGGCTGTTGGACTTAATTAGTGTCCCTCTGGTGCAAAGATATTTGCAGCACCTCTGCATTACCACTTAAACTCATTTTTACTAAGCTATTATACTAGCAAACACTGAGGAAACTTAGTGGCATCCTAAAAGTGGCTGTTGGACTTCATTAGTGTCCAACTGGTGCAAAGATATTTGCAGCACCTCTGCATTGCACTCTCAAGCTCATTGGTACTAAGCCATTATACTAGAAAAAACACTGAGGAAACTTAGTGGCATCCTAAAAGTGGCTGTTGGACTTCATTAGTGTCCCACTGGTGCAAAGATGTTTGCAGCACCTCTGCATTGCACACCCAAAATCATTTTTACTAAGCTATTATACTAGCAAACACTGAGGAAACTTAGTGGCATCCTAAAAGTGGCTGTTGGACTTCATTAGTGTCCCACTGGTGCAAAGATATTTGCAGCACCTCTGTATTGCACTCTCAACCTCATTGGTTCTAAGCCATTATACTAGAAAAAACACTGAGGAAACTTAGTGGCATCCTAAAAGTGGCTGTTGGACTTGATTAGTGTCCCAATGGTGCAAATATATTTGCAGCACCTCTGCATTACCACTTAAACTCATTTTTACTAAGCTATTATACTAGCAAACACTGAGGAAACTTAGTGGCATCGTTAAAGTGGCTTTTGGACTTTATTAGTGTCCCACTGGTGCAAAGATATTTGCAGCACCTCTGCACTGCACTCTCAAGCTCATTGTTACTAAGCCATTATACTAGAAAAAATACTGAGGAAACTTAGTGGCATCTTAAATGTGGCTGTTGGACTTCATTAGTGTCCCACTAGTGCAAAGATATTTGCAGCACCTCTGCATTGCACACCCAAAATCATTTTTACTAAGCTATTATACTGGCAAACACTGAGGAAACTTAGTGGCATCCTAACAGTGGCTGTTGGAATTTATTAGTGTCCCACTGGTGCAAAGATATTTGCAGGACCTCTGCATTACCACTTAAACTCATTTTTACTAAGCTATTATACTAGCAAACACTGAGGAAACTTAGTGGCATCCTAAAAGTGGCTGCTGGACTTCATTAGTGTCCCACTGGTGCAAAGATATTTGCAGCGCCTCTGCATTGAACTCTCAAGCTCATTGGTACTAAGCCATTATACTAGAAAAAACACTGACGAAACTTAGTGGCATCCTAAAAGTGGCTGTTGGACTTCATTAGTGTCCCACTGGTGTAATATTTGCAGCACCTCTGCATTGCACACCCAAAATCATTTTTACTAAGCTATTATACTAGCAAACACTGAGGAATCTTAGTGGCATCCTAAAAGTGGCTGTTGAACTTCATTAGTGTCCCACTGGTGCAAAGATATTTGCAGCACCTCTGCATTGCATTCTCAAGCTCATTGGTACTAAGCCATTTTACTAGAAAAAAACACTGAGGAAACTTAGTGGCATCCTAAAAGTGGCTGTTGGACTTTATTAGTGTCCCACTGGTGCAAAGATATTTGCAGCACCTCTGCATTACCACTTAATTTCATTTTTACTAAGCTATTATACTAGCAAACACTGAGGAAACTTAGTGGCATCGTTAAAGTGGCTATTGGACTTTATTAGTGTCCCACTGGTGAAAAGATATTTGAAGCACCTCTGCATAGCACTCTCAAGCTCATTGGTACTAAGCCATTATACTAGAAAAAACACTAAGGAAATTTAGTGGCATCCTAAAAGTGGCTGTTGGACTTCATTAGTGTCCCACTGGTTCAAAGATATTTGCAGCACCTTTGCATTGCACACTCAAACTCATTTTTACTAAGCTACTATACTAGCAAATACTGAGGAAACTTAGTGGCATCCTAAAAGTGGCTGTTGGACTTCATTAGTGTCCCACTGGTGCATAGATATTTGCAGCACGTCTGCATTGCACACTCAAGCTCATTGTTACTAAGCTATTATACTAGAAAACACTGAGGAAACTTAATGGCATCCTAAAAGTGGCTGTTGGACTTCATTAGTGTCCCACTGGTGCAAAGATATTTGCAGCACCTCTGCATTGCACCCTCAAACTCATTTTTACTAAGCTATTATACTAGCAAACACTGAGGAAACTTAGTGGCATCCTAAAAGTGGCTGTTGGACTTTATTAGTGTCCAACTGGTGCAAAGATATTTGCAGCACCTCTGCATTACCACTTAAACTCATTTTTACTAAGCTATTATACTAGCAAACACTGAGGAAACTTAGTGGCATCCTAAAAGTGGCTGTTGGACTTTATTAGTGTCCCACTGGTGCAAAGGTATTTGCAGCATCTCTGCATTACCACTTAAACTCATTTTTACTAAGCTATTATACTAGCAAACACTGAGGAAACTTAGTGGCATCATTAAAGTGGCTGTTGGACTTTATTAGTGTCCCACTGGTGCAAAGATATTTGCAGCACCTCTGCATTGCACTCTCAAGCTCATTGTTACTAAGACATTATACTAGAAAAAACACTGAGGAAACTTAGTGGTATCCTAAAAGTGGCTGTTGGACTTCATTAGTGTCCCACTGTTGCAAAGATATTTGCAGCACCTCTGCATTGCACACCCAAAATCATTTTTACTAAGCTATTATACTAGCTAACACTGAGGAAACTTAGTGGCATCCTAAAAGTGGCTGTTGGACTTCATTAGTGTCCCACTGGTTCAAAGATATTTGCAGAACCTTTGCATTGCACACTTAAACTCATTTTTACTAAGCTACTATACTAGCAAATACTGAGGAAACTTAGTGGCATCCTAAAAGTGGCTGTTGGACTTCATTAGTGTCCCACTGGTGCATTGATATTTGCAGCACGTCTGCATTGCACACTCAAGCTCATTGTTACTAAGCTATTATACTAGCAAACACTGAGGAAACTTAATGGCATCCTAAAAGTGGCTGTTGGACTTCATTAGTGTCCCACTGGTGCAAAGATATTTGCAGCACCTCTGCATTGCACCCTCAAACTCATTTTTACTAAGCTATTATACTAGCAAACACTGAGGAAACTTAGTGGCATCCTAAAAGTGGCTGTTGGACTTCATTAGTGTCCCACTGGTACAAAGATATTTGCAGCACCTCTGCATTGCACACCCAAATTCATTTTTGCTAAGCTACTATACTAGCAAACACTGAGGAAACTTAGTGGCATCCTAAAAGTTTCTGTTGGACTTTATTAGTGTCCCACTGGTGCAAAGATATTTGCAGCACCTCTGCATTACCACTGAAACTCATTTTTACTAAGCTATTATACTAGCAAACACTGAGGAAACTTAGTGGCATCCTAAAAGTGGCTGTTCGACTTCATTAGTGTCCCACTGGTGCAAATATATTTGCAGCACCCCTGCATTGCACTCTCAAGCTCATTGGTACTAAGCCATAATACTAGAAAAAACATTGAGGAAGCTTAGTGGCATCCTAAAAGTGGCTGTTGTACTTCATTAGTGTCCCACTGGTGCAAAGATATTTGCAGCACCTCTGCATTGCACACCCAAAATCATTTTTACTAAGCTATTATACTAGCAAACACTGAGGAAACTTAGTGGCATCCTAAAAGTGGCTGTTGGACTTTATTAGTGTCCCACTGGTGCAAAGGTATTTGCAGCACCTCTGCATTACCACTTAAACTCATTTTTACTAAGCTATTATACTAGCAAACACTGAGGAAACTTAGTGGCATCCTAAAAGTGGCTGTTGGACTTCATTAGTGTCCCACTGGTGCAAAGATATTTGCAGCACCTCTGCATTACCACTTAAACTCATTTTTACTAAGCTATTATACTAGCAAACACTGAGGAAACTTAGTGGCATCCTAAAAGTGGCTGTTGGACTTCATTAGTGTCCCACTGGTGCAAAGATATTTGCAGCACCTCTGCATTGCACTCTCAAGCTCATTGATATTAAGCCATTATACTAGAAAAAACACTGAGGAAACTTAGTGGCATCCTAAAAGTGGCTGTTGGACTTCATTAGTGTCCCACTGGTGCAAAGATATTTGCAGCACCTCCACATTGCACACCCAAAATCATTTTTACTAAGCTATTATACTAGCTAACACTGAGGAAACTTAGTGGCATCCTAAAAGTGGCTGTTGGACTTCATTAGTGTCCCACTGGTGCAAAGAAATTTGCAGCACCTCTGCATTGCACACCCAAAATTATTTTTACAAAGCTATTATACTAGCAAACACTGAGGAAACTTAGTGGCATCCTAAAAGTGGCTGTTGGACTTTATTAGTGTCCCACTGGTGCAAAGATATTTGCAGCACCTCTGCATTGGACTCTCAAGCTCATTGGTACTAAGCCATTATACTAGAAAAAACACTGAGGAAACTTAGTGGCATCCTAAAAGTGGCTGTTGGACTTCATTAGTGTCCCA
The DNA here is from genome assembly GCF_048569485.1 of Anomaloglossus baeobatrachus. Taxonomy (NCBI): domain Eukaryota; kingdom Metazoa; phylum Chordata; class Amphibia; order Anura; family Aromobatidae; genus Anomaloglossus; species Anomaloglossus baeobatrachus. The sequence goes on along the minus strand of NC_134357.1, from coordinate 208,604,533 downwards.
CTTGTGCAAAGATTTTTGCAGCACCTCTGCATTGCACACTCAAGCTCACTGTTACTAAGCCATTATACTAGAAAAAACAATGAGGAAACTTAGTGGCATCCTAAAAGTGGCTGTTGGACTTCATTAGTGTCCCACTGGTGCAAAAACATTTGCAGCACTTCTGCATTGCACGCTCAAGCTCATTGTTACTAAGCCACTATACTAGCAAACACTGAGGAAACTTGGTGGCATCATAAAAGTGGCTGTTGGACATCATTAGTGTCCCACTGGTCCAAAGATTTTTGCAGCACCTCTGCATTGCACACTCAAGCTCACTGTTACTAAGCCATTATACTAGCAAACACTGAGGAAACATAGTGGCATCCTAAAAGTGGCTGTTGGAATTCATTAGTGTCCCACTGGTGCAAAAACATTTGCAGCACCTCTGCATTGCACACTCAAGCTCATTGTTACCAAGCCATTATACTAGCAAACACTGAGGAAACTTGGTGGCATCATAAAAGTAACTGTTGGACTTCATTAGTGTCCCACTGGTGCAAAGATATTTGCAGCATCTCTGCATTGCACACCCAAAATCATTTTTACAAAGCTATTATACTGGCAAACACTGAGGAAACTTAGTGGCATCCTAAAAGTGGGTGTTTTACTTCATTAATGTCCCACTGGTGCAAAGATATTTGCAGCACCTCTGCATTGCACATTTAAACTCATTTTTACTAAGCTGTTATACTAGCAAAACACTGAGGAATCTTAGTGGCATCGTTAACGTGGCTGTTGGACTTTATTAGTGTCCCATTGGTGAAAAGATATTTGCAGCACCTCTGCATTGCACACTCAAGCTCATTTTTACTAAGCCATTATACTAGAAAAAACACTGAGGAAACTTGGTGGCATCATAAAAGTGGCTGTTGGACTTCATTAGTGTCCCACTGGTGCAAAGATATTTGCAGCACCTTTGCATTGCACACTAAAACCCATTTTTACTAAGCTATTATACTAGCAAACACTGAGGAAACTTAGTGGCATAATAAAAAAGGCTGTTGGACTTCATTAGTGTCTCACTGGTGCAAAGATATTTGCAGCACCTCTGCATTGCACACTCAAACTCATTTTTACTAAGCCATTATACTAGAAAAAACACTGAGAAAAGTTAGTGAATTCTAAAAGTGGCAGTTGGACTTCATTAGTGTCCCACAGGTGCAATGATATTTGCAGCACCTCTGCATTGCACACTCAAACTCATTTTTACTAAGCTTTTATACTAGCAAACACTGAGGAAACTTAGTGGCATCCTAAAAGTGGCTGTTGGACTTCATTAGTGTCCCACTGGTGCAAAGAAATTTGCAGCACCTCTGCATTGCCCACTCAAACTCATTTTTACTAAGCTATTATACTAGCAAACTGTGCTGCCAGTTTAAAGGCCATAGTTGCATTGTCCGGGATAGTTATTGTTGTTTATTCTGCTGTCAATAAAGCTAGAACACCACTGCAATCTACACCACCTCTCAATTTTTACTAACACATTTTAAGTGCACAATCTTGTCGCAATATAAATGAGTGGCAAACTGACAGATGCTGGTGGAAAGGGGAACAGGCGGATTGGAAAAGGAAAAAAAGTTTGTGTCCGTGGGGAAGGTGGCAAAGCTCCATTAACATCTGCTGAAGATAGGCCATCTTCCAGCAAAAGTAAGATGTCTACTACTTTCCGTGGACAATCAGATGTGCTCCCTTTTTTACGAACACGAACAACTGGAACAAAGGCAGATGATGACCAAAAAAAGAAAATGCTTGAATGGATCTCAAGTGGTTCAACAAGTGACCTATCCGCCACCTCAACTACCGCATCCAAAAAACACCAGTCCTCGAAGTTGTCATCCCAATCACACTTGCTTTCTCCTACCTCTCATGTCTCCATCCGCCCTGCACAGTATGGTGGAACAGAGATGACTGAGTCTGCAAAGCTGTTCAGTCACACTATAGCCTGGGAATCAGAGGTCTGCTCCCATGCTACAGTGAGTACAGACCAGGAAATTGTCTGCAGTGATGCCCAGAACCTTTGTGGCTCAGATTCAGGCCATGATGACCAAGTTTCTGAGCATAATGTTGACCCTTATTCACAAACTGAAACAACTGTTATAATAGACAATGAAGAACATACTGATGACGATGAGTCGCAGTTACCAGATTGGGATGACAACTTAAATATTCGTTCAGTGCAGGAAGAGGGTCGGTCTGAGGGGGAGGGGAGTGCAAACACAATGCTTGATGAGGAAGTTCTAGATCCCACCTACTGTCAACCCACAGTCAGGCACTAGAGGAGGTCAACAGATGCGGTGGAGGAGGATGCTAGTGACGGCGAATTTACCTTGCGCCTTCCTGGACAGAGGAGTAGTACTGGTAGCATGTCTACAACTGCATCCTCAGCCACCACTCTGCCTCTGAGCACTAGTCGGGGGGCTCAGCAGGTCGCATGCCCTCTAAGCCTTGCCTAGCCTGGTCCTTTTTTGACCTTTCAAAGGATCGCCCAAATCATGTGATCTGTAAAATTTGTCAGGAATCTGTTAGTAGAGGCCAAAACCTCAGCAGTTTGACAACTTTGTCCATGAATCGTCACATGAATAAATATCATATGTCCCAGTTGGAAGCTCACCGTGCTGCAATGCGGCCTAGCGGAGCGAACCATCCACCGCCTGCCCCTTCCAGTGCATCCGCGCACTCTTCATCTTCTAGGACTGTGGGGACAGCTGTCACACCTGGTTTTCCATGCACAACTTCCACCACTGTAACCGCAACAGGCAGTTTGCTTGGTAGGTCGTCAGTTGGTTTGGAAGGGGAAACAAGTGCGTGTGTACAGCTCTCTCAGACATCGATAGCACCAACGTTGGATGAAGGCAACATCATGTCTATGCCTGAACTTTCCTCACAAACCTGCATTTTTCCAGGGACACCCTACTCACCACCGTCTACACACAGCAGCCAGATCTCTGTCCCTCAGATGTGGACAAATAAAAGGCCATTTCCTGCGACCCATGATCCTAAGAGGTTGACTTTATCCCTCTGTAAGCTCCTGGTTACCGAAATGCTGCCTTTCCGCCTGGTGGACACACAGGATTTTAGAGACCTTATGTCTGTCGCTGTGCCCCAGTACCAGATGCCCAGTCGCTACTACTTCTCTAAGAAAGATGTGCCTGCGCTACATCAGCATGTCGCACACAACATCACCGCTTCCTTGAGAAACTCTGTGTGTGAACGGGTGCATTTCACCACCGATACTTGGATCAGTAAGCATGGACAGGGATGTTACATGTCGCACTGGGTAACTATGGTGATAGATGGTGAAGGCTCTGCTGCACAAGTCTTGCCGTCCCCACGACTTGGGCGTCAATCCTCTGTCTGTCCAAGTTACTCCACTGCTTCTGCCTCCTCAACCTCGTCTGGGTCCTCCACCTCCGCCCCAAGCCTGCCTGGTCAGGCCACCAGCATTGAAACTGCGCAGAAGGAATCACGCACCCCTCATTACTATGCTGGCAGCAGAGCGCAACGGCATCAGGCGGTCTTTGTCTTGAAATGTCTTGGAACTAAGAGTCACACAGCGGTGGAGTTGTGGGAAGCTCTGGGGACAGAGTTTGGTAAATGGTTGTCTCCACTCAACCTGCAGCCTGGTAAGGCCATGTGCGATAATGTTGCAAACCTGGGTGTGGCCCTTCACCTGGGTAAGGTGACACACGTGCCTTGTATGGCTCACGTGTTGAACCTTGTTGTCCAGCAATTTTTAACACACTATTCCGGCCTAGATGGCTTTCTGAAAAGGGCACGAAAACTGTCTGCTCACTTCCGCCATTCAACCACCGCTGCTGAGCGACTTGCATCGCTCCAGAAGTCTTTCGGCCTGCCGGTTCATCACCTGAAATGCAATGTGCCGACACGCTGATATTCGACTCTCCACATGTTACAGCGACTGTGGCAGCACCGCCGAGCCCTGGTGCAATACGTCATGACGTATAGCCTGGGCCAACGAGATGCAGAGGTGGGGCAGATCACCCTGATGGAGTGGTCTCAGATCAAGGACCTATGCACCCTTCTACACAGTTTCGACATGGCGACGAATATGTTTAGCGCTGACAATGCCATTATCAGCATGACAATTCCAGTCATTTACATGCTGGAGCACACACTAAACACTATTCGGAATCAGGGGGTGGGACAACAGGTAGGGGAGGAACTACAGGAGGATTCATATGCGCAAGGGACAACAACATCACCAAGGTCCAGAAGTTCATCATCACCAAGGCGGCAGGCATGGGACCATGGGGGACACGGATCAACAAGGGCGCATGGTAGCAGGCGAAATGTTGAGGAAGGTACAGGAGAACATGAAGAAATGAAGGACGAACTGCCCATGGACATGGAAGACTCAGCGGATGAGGGAGACCTTGGTCAAATTTCAGTTGAAAGAGTTTGGGGGGAGATGTCAGAGGAAGAAAGAACGGTTAGCACCTGTATGCCACAAACACAGCGTGGACTTGGTCCGCATGGCTGCGCAAGACACATGAGCGCCTTCTTGCTGCACTACCTCCAACATGACCATCGTATTGTCGAAATTAGGAGTGATGATGAGTACTGGCTTGCCACACTATTAGATCCCCGGTACAAGTTCAAATTTTGTGATATAATTCCAGCCATAGAAAGGGACGCAAAAGCTGTTACTCGATCTTAACTCGGCTTTTCCACCAAACAACCGTGGTGCACAAAGTGAATCTCCCAGGAGTATCTTCAAATGAACATCGATGCCATGACTTTGCAAATGGAGCCTTGCTCATTTTGGGCTTCAAATCTTGAAAAATGGCCATTGCTCTCCACTTACGCCTTGGAGATTTTGACGTGTCCAGCTGCCAGAGTTGTCTCTGAACGTGTCTTCAGTGCTGCTGGGTGTGTGCTGACAGATAAGCGAACGCGTCTGTCTAGTGACAATGTGGACAGACTAACGATCATCAAAATGAACAAGTCATAGATCCACAAGGAATTTACTACCCCTGTATCATCCTGGGGAGAGTAAATGCTTATGGATTTGGAATGTGTTTGATGCAAATCAAAACATCCTGTTTGAAAATAGGGCACAAGTGCTGCCCCTGATGGGGTGGGTGTCTGTGTGGCCCAATATTTGGAAAAAAGGGAGACTCCGCTTGGAGGAACCCTTGCTTACAGTGTTCCTAAAAATGATTCAAGATGAAGAGATCTGAGATCAGGAAAGACTTTGCTACCTACCCTGGTGTAATCCTGGGAACGGTTAAGGATGGTGTAATTTTGAATGTTCTTGATGCAAATCTACCTGTGAAGTGTACAACTGGGGCACAAGTGCTGCCACTGAAGGGGTGGGTGTCTGTGTGGCCCAATTTTTGGAAAAAAGGGAGACTCCGCTTGGAGTAACCCCTTGCTGTGTTTTTTAAAAGGAGCCAAGATGAACAAGTCATGGTTCAGCAAAGACTTTGCTACCTACCCCGGTGTCATCCTGGGGACAGTTAAGGATCGCGTATTTTAGAATGTGCTTGATGCAAATCTACCTGTGAAGTGTACAACTGGGGCACAAGTGCTGCCACTGAAGGGGTGGGTGTCTGTGTGGCCCAATTTTTGGAAGAAAAGGGAGACTCCGCTTGGAGTAACCCCTTGCTGTGTTTTTAAAGGAGCCAAGATGAACAAGTCATGGTTCAGCAAAGACTTTGCTACCTACCCCGGTGTCATCCTGGGGACGGTAAAGGATGGCGTATTTTAGAATGTGATTGATGCAAATCTACCTGTGAAGTGTACAACTGGGGCACAAGTGCTGCCACGGAAGGGGTGGGTGTCTGTGTGGCCCAATTTTTGGAAATAAGGGAGACTCCGCTTGGAGTAACCCTTGCTTACAGTGTTTCTAAAAATGATCCAAGATGAACAGATCTGGGATCAGGAAAGACTTTGCTACCTACCCCGGTGTCATCCTGGGGACGGTTAAGGAATGCGTAATTTTGAATGTGCTTGATGCAAATCTACTTGTGAAGTGTACAACTAGGGCACAAGTGCTGCCCTGATGGGGTGTCTCTGTGGACCAATCTTTGGAAATAATGGGAAACTCTGCTTGGAGTAAACCTTGCTGTGTTTTTTCAAAGGAGCCAAGATGAACAAGTCATGGTTCAGCAAAGACTTTGCTAACTACCCCGGTGTCATCCTGAGGACGGTTAAGGATGGCGTATTTTTGTATGTTTTTGATGCAAATCTACATGTGAAGTGTACAACTGGGGCACAAGTGCTGCCACAGAAGGGGTGGGTGTCTGTGTGGCCCAATTTTTGGAAAAAAGGGAGACTCCGCTTGGAGTAACCCTTGCTGTGTTTTTAAAAGGAGCCAAGATGAACAAGTCATGGTTCAGCAAAGACTTTGCTACCTACCCCGGTGTCATCCTGGGGACGGTTAAGGATGGCGTATTTTTGAATGTTCTTGATGCAAATCTACCTGTGAAGTGTACAACTGGGGCACAAATGCTGCCACAGAAGGGGTGGGTGTCTGTGTGGCCCAATTTTTGGAAAAAAAGGGAGACTCCGCTTGGAGTAACCCTTGCTGTGTTTTTTAAAAGGAGCCAAGATGAACAAGTCATGGTTCAGCAAAGACTTGCTACCTACCCCGGTGTCATCCTGGGAACGGTTAAGGATGGCGTATTTTTGAATGTTCTTGATGCAAATCTACCTGTGAAGTGTACAACTGGGGCACAAATGCTGCCACAGAAATGGTGGGTGTCTGTGTGGCCCAATTTTTGGAAAAAAAGGGAGACTCCGCTTGGAGTAAACCTTGCTGTGTTTTTTCAAAGGAGCAAAGATGAACAAGCCATGGTTCATCAAAGAGTTTGTTACCTACCCCGGTGTTATCCTGGGGACGGTAAAGGATGGCGTATTTTTTAATGTTCTTGATACAAATCTACCTGTGAAGTGTACAACTGGGGCACAAGTGCTGCCACGGAAGGGGTGGGTGTCTGTGTGGCCCAATTTTTGGAAAAAAGGGAGACTCCGCTTGGAGTAACCCTTGCTTACAGTGTTTCTAAAATGATCCAAGATGATAAGATCTGGGATCAGGAAAGACTTTGCTACCTACCCCGAAGTCATCCTGGGGATGGTTAAGGATGGCGTATTTTTGAATGTGCTTGATGCAAATCTACTTGTGAAGTGTACAACAAAGGGCACAAGTGCTGGCCTAATGGGGTGTCTCTGTGTCCCAATCTTTGGAAAAAAAAGGAAGACTCTGCTTGGAGTAACGCTTGCTGTGTTTTTTCAAAGGAGCCAAGATGAACAAGTCATGGTTCAGCAAAGACTTTGCTACATACCCCGGTGTCATCCTGAGGACGGTTAAGGATGGCGTATTTTTGAATGTTCTTGATGCAAATCTACCTGTGAAGTGTACAACTGGGGCACAAGTGCTGTCACTGAAGGGGTGGGTATCTGTGTGGCCCAATGTTTGGAAAAAAGGGAGACTCCGCTTGGAGTAATTCTTGCTGTGTTTTTTAAAAGGAACCAAGATGAACAAGTCATGGTTCAGCAAAGACTTTGCTACCTACCCCGGTGTCATCGTGGGAACGGTTAAGGATGGCGTAATTTTAAATGTTCTTGATGCAAATGTACCTGTGAAGTGTACAACTGGGGCACAAGTGCTGCCACTGAAGGAGTGGGTGTCTGTGTGGCCCAATTTTTGGAAAAAAGGGAGACTCCGCTTGGAGTAACCCTTGCTGTGTTTTTTAAAAGGAGCCAAGATGAACAAGTCATGCTTCAGCAAAGACTTTGCTACCTACCCCGGTGTCATCCTGGGAACGGTTAAGGATGGCGTAATTTTGAATGTTCTTGATGCAAATCTACCTGTGAAGTGTACAACTGGGGCACAAGTGCTGCCACTGAAGGAGTGGGTGTCTGTGTGGCCCAATTTTTGGAAAAAAGGGAGACTCCGCTTGGAGTAACCCTTGCTCACAGTGTTTCTAAAAATGATCCAAGATGAACATATCTGGGATCAGGAAAGACTTTGCTACCTACAGCGATGTCATCCTGGGGATGGTTAAGGATGGCGAATTTTGAATGTGCTTGATGCAAATCTACCTGTGAAGTGTACAACTGGAGCACAAGTGCTGCCACTGAAAGGGGTGGGTGTCTGTGTGGCCCAATTTTTGGAAAAAAAGGGAGACTGCGCTTGGAGTAACCCTTGCTTACAGTGTTTCTAAAAATGATCCAAGATGAACAGATCTGGGATCAGGAAAGACTTTGCTACCTACCCCGGTGTCATCCTGGGGACGGTTAAGGAATGCGTCATTTTGAATGTGCTTGATGCAAATTTTCTTGTGAAGTGTACAACTAGGGCACAAGTGCTGCCTTGATAGGGTGTCTCTGTGGCCCAATCTTTGGAAATAATGGGAAACTCTGCTTGGAGTAACCCTTGCTGTGTTTTTTAAAAGGAGCCAAGATGAACAACTCATGGTTCAGCAAAGACTTTGCTACCTAACCCGGTGTCATCCTGGGAACGGTTAAGGATGGCGTATTTTTGAATGTTCTTGATACAAATCTACCTGTGAAGTGTACAACTGGGGCACAAGTGCTGCCACGGAAGGGGTGGGTGTCTGTGTGGCCCAATTTTTGGAAAAAAAGTTAGACTCCGCTTGGAGTAACCCTTGCTTACAGTGTTTCTAAAAATGATCCAAGATGAACAGATCTGGGATCAGGAAAGACTTTGCTACCTACCACGATGTCATCCTGGGGACGGTTAAGGATTGCGTATTTTTGAATGTGGTTGATGCAAATCTACCTGTGAAGTGTACAACTGGGGCACAAGTGCTGCCACTGAAGGGGTGGGTGTCTGTGTGGCCCAATTTTTGGAAATAAGGGAGACTCCCCTTGGAGTAACCCTTGCTTACAGTGTTTCTAAAAATGATCCAAGATGAACAGATCTGGGATCAAGAAAGACTTTGCTACCTACCCCGGTGTCATCCTGGGGACGGTTAAGGAATGCGTAATTTTGAATGTGCTTGATGCAAATCTACTTGTGAAGTGTACAACTAGGGCACAAGTGCTGCCCTGATGGGGTGTCTCTGTGGACCAATCTTTGGAAATAATGGGAAACTCTGCTTGGAGTAACCCTTGCTGTGTTTTTTCAAAGGAGCCAAGATGAACAAGTCATGGTTCAGCAAAGACTTTGCTAACTACCCCGGTGTCATCCTGAGGACGGTTAAGGATGGCGTATTTTTGTATGTTTTTGATGCAAATCTACATGTGAAGTGTACAACTGGGGCACAAGTGCTGCCACAGAAGGGGTGGGTGTCTGTGTGGCCCAATTTTTGGAAAAAAGGGAGACTCCGCTTGGAGTAACCCTTGCTGTGTTTTTAAAAGGAGCCAAGATGAACAAGTCATGGTTCAGCAAAGACTTTGCTACCTACCCCGGTGTCATCCTGGGGACGGTTAAGGATGGCGTATTTTTGAATGTTCTTGATGCAACTTTACCTGTGAAGTGTACAACTGGGGCACAAATGCTGCCACAGAAGGGGTGGGTGTCTGTGTGGCACAGTTTTTAGAAAAAAGGGAGACTCCGCTTGGAGTAACCCTTGCTGTGCTTTTTAAAAGGAACCAAGATGAACAAGTCATGGTTCAGCAAAGACTTTGCTACCTACCCCGGTGTCATTGTGGGAACGGTTAACGATGGCGTAATTTTGAATGTTCTTGATGCAAATCTACCTGTGAAGTGTACAACTGGGGCAAAAGTGCTGCCACTGAAGGAGTGGGTGTCTGTGTGGCCCATTTTTTGGAAAAAAGGGAGACTCCGCTTGGAGTAAACCTTGCTGTGTTTTTTCAAAGGAGCAAAGATGAACAAGCCATGGTTCATCAAAGAGTTTGTTACCTACCCCGGTGTTATCCTGGGGACGGTAAAGGATGGCGTATTTTTTAATGTTCTTGATACAAATCTACCTGTGAAGTGTACAACTGGGGCACAAGTGCTGCCACGGAAGGGGTGGGTGTCTGTGTGGCCCAGTTTTTAGAAAAAAGGGAGACTCCGCTTAGAGTAACCCTTGCTGTGTCTTTTAAAAGGAACCAAGATGAACAAGTCATGGTTCAGCAAAGACTTTGCTACCTACCCCGGTGTCATTGTGGGAACGGTTAACGATGGCGTAATTTTGAATGTTCTTGATGCAAATCTACCTGTGAAGTGTACAACTGGGGCAAAAGTGCTGCCGCTGAAGGAGTGGGTGTCTGTGTGGCCTGTGTGGCCAATTTTTGGAAAAAAGGGAGACTCCGCTTGGAGTAACCCTTGCTTACAGTGTTTCTAAAATGATCCAAGATGAACAGATCTGGGATCAGGAAAGACTTTGCTACCTACCCCGGAGTCATCCTGGGGATGGTTAAGGATGGCGTATTTTTTAATGTGCTTGATGCAAATCTACTTGTGAAGTCTACAACAAGGGCACAAGTGCTGGCCTAATGGGGTGTCTCTGTGTCCCAATCTTTGGAAAAAAAGGAAGACTCTGCTTGGAGTAACCCTTGCTGTGTTTTTTCAAAGGAGCCAAGATGAACAAGTCATGGTTCAGCAAAGACTTTGCAACCTACCCCGGTGTCATCCTGGGAACGGTTAAGGATGGCGTAATTTTGAATGTTCTTGATGCAAATCTACCTGTGAAGTGTACAACTGGGGCACAAGTGCTGCCACTGAAGGAGTGGGTGTCTGTGTGGCCCAATTTTTGGAAAAAAGGGAGACTCCGCTTGGAGTAACCCTTGCTGTGTTTTTTAAAAGGAGCCAAGATGAACAAGTCATGCTTCAGCAAAGACTTTGCTACCTACCCCGGTGTCATCCTGGGAACGGTTAAGGATGGCGTAATTTTGAATGTTCTTGATGCAAATCTACCTGTGAAGTGTACAACTGGGGCACAAGTGCTGCCACCGAAGGAGTGGGTGTCTGTGTGGCCCAATTTTTGGAAAAAAGGGAGACTCCGCTTGGAGTAACCCTTGCTTACAGTGTTTCTAAAAATGATCCAAGATGAACATATCTGGGATCAGGAAAGACTTTGCTACCTACAGCGATGTCATCCTGGGGACGGTTAAGGATGGCGTATTTTTGAATGTGCTTGATGCAAATCTACCTGTGAAGTGTACAACTAGGGCACAAGTGCTGCCTTGATAGGGTGTCTCTGTGGCCCAATCTTTGGAAATAAAGGGAGACTCTGCTTGGAGTAACCCTTTGTTACGGGGGGCTGTCTGATAATAACCGAAAGGAGTATCAGACAGTCAGGGTCCACCGTGCAAAGACTTTGCTGCAGACTATGGCAGAGTGCAATACCTCTGTTAACTCACAGAAGGATATAATAAGTAAGTAAAGCAATTCCTCCCTTACTTGGAGGGTGTGTGGAATGATCTCTGTTAACAATCACAGAGACAAAGGCAATGTGTGCGAAATGGCACCTACCTAGGTCCGCTCTTCTAGTGGTGCAAAAGAGACGAACAGCAGCGTAAGCCGCAGAAAGCTCCTACCTGCGTTCGCTCCACTAGTGTGCGAGGACACGAACCACTAGATATGGCACCTGCCTAGGTCCGCTCTTCTAGTGGTGCAAAAGAGACGAACAGCAGCGTAAGCCGCACAAAGCTCCTACCTCTGTTCGCTCCCCTAGTGTGCGAGGATACGAACAACTGCCAGACGCAGTATAAGGAACGTTACCCTAGCGGCAACGTCCACCTACGAGTAGAATCACAAGGCCCAGCCAGACCATGTGCCTCAGGCACCTGCCTATGTCCGCTCCCCTAAGAGGTAAGGATACGGACAGCAGCCGAAGCTGTAAGGTATAAGAACGCTACCCTGCCGGTAGCGCTCACCTAGCATAGACAGAGGAATGCCTAGAGGAACGCGCACAGAGCGTCTACTCATATGCATGAACCAAGAGGACTGAGCACCATGCGGCGTGTGTCAGGGTCTTATATAGACTCTGTGCCTCATCCAAGATGGAGGACACCAGAGCCAATCCGCTGCCAGAACGACAGGAGTGACGTCATGCTGGCCTATCACCGAGCAAGACGTCACAAGCACATGACCAGCGACCAATCGGCATAGAAGGTGTCAGAGACATGTGACCTCGTGTCAGCGATGATGTCACCCACACATGTGCAATGGCTCCAAGATTGGACTTAGTCTCCGGCGCTCGCACATGTGCAGTAGCAAGAAATCTGGACTTAGTCTCCAGCGCTCGCACATGTGCAGTAGCACGAAATCTGGACTTAGTCTCCAGCGCTCGCACATGTGCAGTAGCACGAAATCTGGACTTAGTCTCCAGCGCTCGCACATGTGCAGTAGCAAGAAATCTGGACTTAGTCTCCAGCGCTCGCACATGTGCAGTAGCAAGAAATCTGGACATAGTCTCCAGTGCTCGCAGCAACCGTAACAGTACCTCCCCCTCAAGGGCCCCCCTCCCGGCGACGCAGGTAATCGGCAACAAAGTCGGGAGCATGGACAGCCTCCTCAGGCTCCCAAGAGCGATGTTCCGGGCCATAGCCCTCCCAATCTATCAAGAAGAACCTGCGCCCTCTAACCATCTTAGAACCAACTATGGCTCGTACCTCATAGCTAGAGCGAGAGGAATCAGAGGCAGGAGAGTGCACTTCACGAGCGTGAGGTAAAATAGCCGGCTTTAGCAGTGAGACATGGAATTTGTCATGAATCCTAAGGGGCACTTTGCACACTGCGACATCGCAGGTGCGATGTCGGTGGGGTCAAATTGAAAATGACGCACTTCCGGCATCGCATGCGACATCGCAGTGTGTAAAGCCTAGATGATACGATTAACGAGCGCAAAAGCGTCGTAATCGTATCATCGGTGCAGCGTCGGCGTAATCCATGATTACGCTGACGCGACGGTCCGATGTTGTTCCTCGCTCCTGCGGCTGCACACATCGCTGTGTGTGAAGTCGCAGGAGCGAGGAACGTCTCCTACCGGCCTCACTGCGGCTTCCGTAGGATATGCGGAAGGAAGGAGGTGGGCAGGATGTTTACATCCTGCTCATCTCCGCCCCTCTGCTCTGATTGGCCGCCTGCCGTGTGACGTCGCAGTGACGCCGCACGACCCGCCCCCTTAACAAGGAGGCGGGTCGCCGGCCACAGGGACGTCGCACGGCAGGTGAGTGTGTGTGTGAAGCTGGCGTAGCGATAACTTTCGCTACGCCAGCTATCACCACATATCGCTGCTGCGACGGGGGCGGGCACTATCGCACTCGGCATCGCAGCATCGGGCTGCGATGTCGTAGTGTGCAAAGCCCGCCTAAGATGGACAGGTAACTTCAATTGATAGACTACAGGATTTACCTGTCGAAGAACCTCATAAGGACCCAGGAAGCGAGGAGCAAATTTGACAGAGCTCACTCTAAGTCTCACGTGTTTTGCAGAGAGCCACACAAAGTCCCCTGGAGAAAAGACAGGAGCCGGGCGACGAAACCTATCGGACACCGTCTTCATACGGTCCTTAGCTGCTTGGATCGACTCTTGAGTCCGATCCCAAACCTCTCTGGCATTAGTTGCCCAGTCGGCCACAAGAGGAGGAGGTGCAGCAGCGGGAAACGGTACCGGTACCCTAGGGTGTTGCCCATTATTGAGTACGAACGGTGTCTGCCCAGTGGCCTCAGCCAGCGAATTGTTAAGGGCAAATTCTGCCCAGGGTAGGAGGGAGGACCAGTTATCGTGGTTCTCAGCAACAAAGTGTCGAAGGTATATAATCATAGATTGATTGGTACGTTCAACCAAACCATTAGTCTCCGGATGGTATGCCGAAGAGAGATTCAACTCAATTTGCAGAAGGCTACAAAGATCTCGCCAGAAACGGGAAGTAAATTGCGGGCCTCTATCACAAATGATACGATCTGGCATCCCGTGAAGCCTAAAGACATGCTTGAGGAATAGTTTGGCTAGTACCCTGGAAGATGGGATTCTCGATAACGGTACGAGATGAACCATCCGGGAGAAATGGTCCGTAATGACCCACACAAATCTATGTCCCTGTGAACATGGAAGATCACCCACAAAGTCCATGCCTACCACCTCCCATGGTCTATCTGGCACTGGTAAAGGATGCAAGAGCCCAGCCGGTCTCTGCCGTAATGGACGGTTGCGAGCACACGAGTAGCAGGAACCGACATATCTCTTGACGTGGCTGGCTAAGTGTGGCCACCAATACCACCTCTCCAGTAACTCTCGTGTCCGCCTAATACCAAAATGCCCACCCACCTTTGAGGTGTGGGCCCATGACAGTATATCATTCTGTCGATCAGGCGGAACAAAGGTCTTGCCCGGTGGGATTTGGTCTAACGTCACAGGGGAGAGCGTATGAAAAACCCTGGAGGGAAGGATAAGACGAGGTTCGTCAATCTCTTCCTGGGTAGAAAGCATAGAGCGAGACAGGACGTCTGCCTTGTTATTCTTACTCCCAGACAGATAGTTGATGGAGAAGTGAAAGCGGGAGAAAAACAAGGACCAGCGGGCTTGGCGAGGATTCAGACGCTGAGCGGTTTGTAAGTACGTCAGATTCTTATGGTCTGTATAGACCTGGAAAGGATGTTTCGCTCCTTCCAGCAAGTGACGCCACTCCTCCAAGGCTAATCTCAAGGCGAGCAGTTCCCTATCCCCAATGGTATAGTTTCTCTCTGCCGGTGAAAAGGTTTTAGCAAAGAAGAAACACGGCCTTTTTCTACCTGCACCGTTCTTTTGATACAAGACCGCACCAGCACCCACTGAAGAGGCATCAACCTCTAAGAGGAAGGGCTTATTCTCATCGGGTCTTTGAAGAACGGGAGCAGTTGAAAAGTGTCTTTTTACTGCCTCAAAAGCCTGAGATGTCTCAGTAGACCAGGCTTTGGGATTAGCACCTTTCTTAGTCAAGGCCACCAAAGGGGCCATCAAAGTAGAAAAATGGGGTATGAACTGCCTGTAATAATTTATGAATCCTAAGAAGCGTTGCACCGCCTTCAAGGAATGAGGTTCGGACCATTGCAGGACAGCAGAGAGCTTCGCAGGATCCATAGCCAGACCCTCTTGTGAGATAATGTAACCCAAAAAAGGCAATGAGGACTGCTCGAATACACATTTCTCGAGTTTAGCAAACAATGAGTGCTCCCTTAAACGGGAAAGGACACGAACGACATCCTGACGATGAGTCTCCAGATCAGGAGAAAAAATCAGGATGTCGTCCAGATACACCACTACTGAGGATAACAGTAAATCCCTGAACACATCGTTTACGAAGTCCTGAAATACTGCGGGTGCATTACATAACCCAAAAGGCATGACGAGGTATTCATAGTGACCGTCTCGGGTGTTAAAAGCGGTCTTCCATTCGTCACCCTTTCGAATTCGTACCAAGTTATACGCACCCCGCAGATCCAACTTCGTAAAAACTTGAGCTCCTCTCAGTCTGTCAAAGAGCTCCGAAATTAAAGGTAATGGGTATTTGTTCTTTATTGTGATTGCGTTGAGACCCCTGTAATCTATGCAGGGACGCAAATCACCCTCTTTCTTCCGAACAAAGAAAAACCCAGCTCCCGCGGGAGAGACAGACTTACGAATGAACCCCTTCTCTAAACTCTCTCTTATATAGGTCGACATGGCCTCCGACTCAGGTATCGACAGGGGGTAAACCCTGCCTTTAGGTGGAACCGAACCTGGGATAAGGTCTATGGCACAGTCATACGGCCTATGGGGTGGAAGAACCTCAGCACCCTGTTTGGAGAACACGTCAGCGAAATCCAAATAGGGTGTAGGTATGGGAGAGAGATCAGTTGATGCAACCGCAACGACCTTAGGTGGTAAGGGAAGACATCGGGACTGACATTTCGAACCCCAACTAATAATGCTGTCAGACTCCCAGTCAATGTGAGGAGCATGAGTCCGAAGCCATGGAAGACCCAGAAGGACGTCGTCTATACCCTCAGGCAAAACAAGAAAAGAAATCTCCTCTATGTGACCCTGAGACAGGGAAAGGCGCAAGGGAACTGTCCTCAATGTAATGGAGTCAGACAACATAGTTCCATTAACAACACGGACAGGAATAGGCGCCTCTAACATGATAGAGGGAATATTGTGTCCCTTTACAAATCCTGAGGACACAAAAATCCCGTCAGCTCCGGAATCCACAAAAGCCATAATAGGCCATGTATTCTCAGATAACGAGAGCTGACCTGGGATACAACACTTAGAGGGTGCAGAAGACGTCTCTAGTAACCCCCCTCTAATGGTTACTAGGCCAGGGAGTTTCCCTGATGACTAGGACACTTGTTGGCATAGTGCCCAGCCTGACGACATACGTAACATATAGGAGGACCAGACTTGCGTAGTCTGGAGAACGTATGACCTAACTCCATAGGAGTGGGAGATGTTTCAGATGCTGAGGAAGATGGTAGTGGACCCTCAACAACTGGAATAGCCCGATGCTTAGGGCGTGAGGAAGAGACCTCGAGTCTACGTTCCTTATGGCGTACATCGATCCTCGTTGCAACTGTGATCAAGTCCTCCAGAGAAGCAGGGACCTCACGAGTAGCAAGGGCATCCTTGACATAGCCTGCCAACCCTCTCCAGAAGATAGGAATCAACACCTTCTCTGGCCAATCTAGTTCTGCCACCAGAGTTCTAAAAGCAATGGCATAAGAACTAGTGGATAACGAACCCTGAGATAGATCTAACAGTCTCAGGGCCGCATCATGGGTAACCTGCGGACCCATGAATACCGCCTTAAGAGCATCAAGAAAGTCTTGATGTCTCAGAGTAACCACATCAGAGCGCTCCCATAGGGGAGTCGCCCATTCTAAGGCTTTGTCCTGAAGTAATGAGATGATAAAGCCTACTCTGGACCTCTCCGTAGAGAAGCGAGAAGAGTTGACCTCTAGGTGTATCTGACACTGACTAATGAAACCACGACATGATCTGGCATCGCCAGAATATCTGTTTGGCAGAGCAAGTCGAGGATCATGTGCAGATGTCACCATGGTCTGAGGTTTATCCTCTATACTCTTGAGCCGTGACTCAAGTACTTGTATGTAACGGTGTAACTGCTGATATTCTGCCATAACTGCCAGACCCTTGGCTCAGTCCTAATGTTACGGGGGGCTGTCTGATAATAACCGAAAGGAGTATCAGACAGTCAGGGTCCACCGTGCAAAGACTTTGCTGCAGACTATGGCAGAGTGCAATACCTCTGTTAACTCACAGAAGGATATAATAAGTAAGTAAAGCAATTCCTCCCTTACTTGGAGGGTGTGTGGAATGATCTCTGTTAACAATCACAGAGACAAAGGCAATGTGTGCGAAATGGCACCTACCTAGGTCCGCTCTTCTAGTGGTGCAAAAGAGACGAACAGCAGCGTAAGCCGCACAAAGCTCCTACCTGCGTTCGCTCCACTAGTGTGCGAGGACACGAACCACTAGATATGGCACCTGCCTAGGTCCGCTCTTCTAGTGGTGCAAAAGAGACGAACAGCAGCGTAAGCCGCACAAAGCTCCTACCTCTGTTCGCTCCCCTAGTGTGCGAGGATACGAACAACTGCCAGACGCAGTATAAGGAACGTTACCCTAGCGGCAACGTCCACCTACGAGTAGAATCACAAGGCCCAGCCAGACCATGTGCCTCAGGCACCTGCCTATGTCCCCTCCCCTAAGAGGTAAGGATACGGACAGCAGCCGAAGCTGTAAGGTATAAGAACGCTACCCTGCCGGTAGCGCTCACCTAGCATAGACAGAGGAATGCCTAGAGGAACGCGCACAGAGCGTCTACTCATATGCATGAACCAAGAGGACTGAGCACCATGCGGCGTGTGTCAGGGTCTTATATAGACTCTGTGCCTCATCCAAGATGGAGGACACCAGAGCCAATCCGCTGCCAGAACGACAGGAGTGACGTCATGCTGGCCTATCACCGAGCAAGACGTCACAAGCACATGACCAGCGACCAATCGGCATAGAAGGTGTCAGAGACATGTGACCTCGTGTCAGCGATGATGTCACCCACACATGTGCAATGGCTCCAAGATTGGACTTAGTCTCCGGCGCTCGCACATGTGCAGTAGCAAGAAATCTGGACTTAGTCTCCAGCGCTCGCACATGTGCAGTAGCACGAAATCTGGACTTAGTCTCCAGCGCTCGCACATGTGCAGTAGCAAGAAATCTGGACTTAGTCTCCAGCGCTCGCACATGTGCAGTAGCAAGAAATCTGGACATAGTCTCCAGTGCTCGCAGCAACCGTAACACCCTTGCTGTGTTTTTTCAAAGGACCCAAGATGAACAAGTCATGGTTCAGCAAAGACTTTGCTAACAACCCCGGTGTCATCCTGAGGACGGTTAAGGATGGCGTATTTTTGAATGTTTTTGATGCAAATCTACCTGTGAAGTGTACAACTGGGGCACAAGTGCTGCCACAGAAGGGGTGGGTGTCTGTGTGGCCCAATTTTTGGAAAAAAGGGAGACTCCGCTTGGAGTAACCCTTGCTGTGTTTTTAAAAGGAGCCAAGATGAACAAGTCATGGTTCAGCAAAGACTTTGCTACCTACCCCGGTGTCATCCTGGGAACGGTTAAGGATGGCGTATTTTTGAATGTTCTTGATGCAAATCTACCTGTGAAGTGTACAACTGGGGCACAAGTGCTGCCACAGAAGGGGTGGGTGTCTGTGTGGCCCAATTTTTGGAAAAAAAGGGAGACTACGCTTGGAGTAACCCTTGCTGTGTTTTTTAAAAGGAGCCAAGATGAACAAGTCATGGTTCAGGCAAAAACTTGCTACCTACCCCGGTGTCATCCTGGCCTGGGAACGGTTAAGGATGGCGTAATTTTAAATGTTCTTGATGCAAATCTACCTGTTAAGTGTACAACTAAGGCACAAGTGCTGCCACTGAAGGGGTGGATGTCTGTGTGGCCCAATTTTTGGAAAAAAGGGAGACTTCGCTTGGAGTAACCCTTGCTGTGTTTTTTAAAAGGAGCCAAGATGAACAAGTCATGGTTCAGCAAAGACTTTGCTACCTACCCCGGTGTCATCCTGGGAACGGTTAAGGATGGCGTAATTTTGACTGTTCTTGATGCAAATCTACCTGTGAAGTGTACAACTGGGGCACAAGTGCTGCCACAGAAGGGGTGGGTGTCTGTGTGGCCCAATTTTTGGAAAAAAGGGAGACTCCGCTTGGAGAAACCCTGCTGTGTTTTTTAAAAGGAGCAAAGATGAACAAGTCATGGTTCAGCAAAGACTTTGCTACCTACCCCGGTGTCATCCTGGGAACGGTTAAGGATGGCGTAATTTTGACTGTTCTTGATGCAAATCTACCTGTGAAGTGTACAATTGGGGCACAAGTGCTGCCACTGAAGGAGTGGGTGTCTGTGTGGCCCAATTTTTGAAAAAAAAGGGAGACTCCGCTTGGAGTAACCCTTGCTTTGTTTTTTAAAAGGAGCCAAGATGAACAAGTCATGGTTCATCAAAGACTTTGCTACCTACCCCGGTGTCATCCTGGGAACGGTTAAGGATGGCTTAATTTTGAATGTTCTTGATGCAAATCTACCTGTGAAGTGTACAACTGGGGCACAAGTGCTGCCACTGAAGGAGTGGATGTCTGTGTGGCCCAATTTTTGGAAAAAAGGGAGACTCCGCTTGGAGTAACCCTTGCTGTGTTTTTTAAAAGGAGCCAAGATGAACAAGTAATGCTTCAGCAAAGACTTTGCTACCTACCCCGGTGTAATCCTGGGAACGGTTAAGGATGGCGTAATTTTGAATGTTCTTGATGCAAATCTACCTGTGAAGTGTACAACTGGGGCACAAGTGCTGCCACTGAAGGAGTGGGTGTCTGTGTGGCCCAATTTTTGGAATAAAGGGAGACTCCGCTTGGAGTAACCCTTGCTTACAGTGTTTCTAAAAATGATCCAAGATGAACAGATCTGGGATCAGGAAAGACTTTGCTACCTACCCCGAAGTCATCCTGGGAACGGTTAAGGATGGCGTAATTTTGACTGTTCTTGATGCAAATCTACCTGTAAAGTGTACAACTAAGGAACAAGTGCTGCCACTGAAGGGGTGGATGTCTGTGTGGACAAATGTTTGGAAAAAAGGGAGACTCCGTTTGGAGTAACCCTTGCTGTGTTTTTAAAAGGAGCCAAGATGAACAAGTCATGGTTCAGCAAAGACTTTGCTACCTACCCCGGTGTCATCGTGGGAACGGTTAAGGATGGCGTAATTTTGAATGTTCTTGATGCAAATCTACCTGTGAAGTGTACAACTGGGGCACAAGTGCTGCCACTGAAGAAGTGGGTGTCTGTGTGGCAAACATTTTTGGAAAAAGGGAGACTCCGCTTGGAGTAACCCTGCTGTGTTTTTTAAAAGGACCAAAGATGAACAAGTCATGGTTCAGCAAAGACTTTGCTACCTACCCCGGTGTCATCCTGGGAACGGTTAAGGATGGCGTAATTTTGACTGTTCTTGATGCAAATCTACCTGTGAAGTGTACAATTGGGGCACAAGTGCTGCCACTGAAGGAGTGGGTGTCTGTGTGGCCCAATTTTTGAAAAAAAAAGGAGACTCCGCTTGGAATAACCCTTGCTGTGTTTTTTCAAAGGAGCCAAGATGAACAAGCCATGGTTCCGCAAAGAGTTTGCTACCTACCCCGGAGTCATCCTGGGGACGGTTAAGGATGGCGTATTTTTGAATGTTCTTGATGCAAATCTACCTGTAAAGTGTACAACTGGGGCATAAGTGCTGCCACTGAAGGGGTGGGTGTCTCTGTGGACAAATTTTTGGAAAAAAGGGAGACTTTGCTTGGAGTAACCCTTGCTGTGTTTTTAAAAGGAGCCAAGATGAACAAGTCATGGTTCAGCAAAGACTTTGCTACCTACCCCGGTGTCATCCTGGGGACGGTTAAGGATGGCGTATTTTTGAATGTTCTTGATGCAAATCTACCTGTGAAGTGTACAACTGGGGCACAAGTGCTGCCACAGAAGGGGTGGGTGTCTGTGTGGCCCAATTTTTGGAAAAAAAGGAGACTCCGCTTGGAGTAACCCTTGCTGTGTTTTTTCAAAGGAGCCAAGATGAACAAGTCATGGTTCATCAAAGACTTTGCTACCTACCCCGGTGTCATCCTGGGAACGGTTAAGGATGGCGTAATTTTGAATGTTCTTGATGCAAATCTACCTGTGAAGTGTACAACTGGGGCACAAGTGCTGCCACTGAAGGAGTGGGTGTCTGTGTGGCCCAATTTTTGGAAAAAAGGGAGACTCCGCTTGGAGTAACCCTTGCTGTGTTTTTTAAAAGGAGCCAAGATGAACAAGTAATGCTTCAGCAAAGGCTTTGCTACCTACCCCGGTGTAATCCTGGGAACGGTTAAGGATGGCGTAATTTTGAATGTTCTTGATGCAAATCTACCTGTGAAGTGTACAACTGGGGCACAAGTGCTGCCACTGAAGGAGTGGGTGTCTGTGTGGCCCAATTTTTGGAATAAAGGGAGACTCCGCTTGGAGTAACCCTTGCTTACAGTGTTTCTAAAAATGATCCAAGATGAACAGATCTGGGATCAGGAAAGACTTTGCTACCTACCCCGAAGTCAGCCTGGGAACGGTTAAGGATGGCGTAATTTTGACTGTTCTTGATGCAAATCTACCTGTAAAGTGTACAACTGGGGAACAAGTGCTGCCACTGAAGGGGTGGATGTCTGTGTGGACAAATTTTTGGAAAAAAGGGAGACTCCGTTTGGAGTAACCCTTGCTGTGTTTTTAAAAGGAGCCAAGATGAACAAGTCATGGTTCAGCAAAGACTTTGCTACCTACCCCGGTGTCATCGTGGGAACGGTTAAGGATGGCGTAATTTTGAATGTTCTTGATGCAAATCTACCTGTGAAGTGTACAACTGGGGCACAAGTGCTGCCACTGAAGAAGTGGGTGTCTGTGTGGCAAACATTTTTGGAAAAAAGGGAGACTCCGCTTGGAGTAACCCTTGCTGTGTTTTTTCAAAGGAGCCAAGATGAACAAGTCATGGTTCAGCAAAAACTTTGCTACCTACCCCGGTGTCATCGTGGGAACGGTTAAGGATGGCGTATTTTTGAATGTGCTTGATGCAAATCTACCTGTGAAGTGTACAACTAGGGCACAAGTGCTGCCCTGATGGGGTGTCTCTGTGGCCCAATCTTTGGAAATAAAGGGAGACTCTGCTTGGAGTAACCCTTGCTGTGTTTTTTCAAAGGAGCCAAGATGAACAAGTCATGGTTCAGCAAAGACTTTGCTACCTAACCCGGTGTCATCCTGAGGACGGTTAAGGATGGCGTATTTTTGAAGGTTCTTGATGCAAATCTACCTGTGAAGTGTACAACTGGGGCACAAGTGCTGCTACTGAAGGGGTGGGTGTCTGTGTGTCCCAATTTTTGGAAAAAAGGAGACTCCGCTTGGAGTAACCCTTGCTTTGTTTTTTAAAAGGAGCCAAGATGAACAAGTCATGCTTCAGCAAAGACTTTGCTACCTACCCCGGTGTTATCCTGGGAACGGTTAAGGATGGCGTAATTTTGAATGTTCTTGATGCAAATCTACCTGTGAAGTGTACAACTGGGGCACAAGTGCTGCCACTGAAGGAGTGGGTGTCTGTGTGGCCCAATTTTTGGAAAAAAGGGAGACTCCGCTTGGAGTAACCTTTGCTTACAGTGTTTCTAAAAATGATCCAAGATGAACATATCTGGGATCAGGAAAGACTTTGCTACCTACAGCGATGTCATCCTGGGGACGGTTAAGGATGGCGTATTTTTGAATGTGCTTGATGCAAATCTACCTGTGAAGTGTACAACTGGGGCACAAGTGCTGCCACTGAAGGAGTGGGTGTCTGTGTGGCAAAAATTTTTGGAAAAAAGGGAGACTCCGCTTGGAGTAACCCTGCTGTGTTTATTAAAAGGAGCAAAGATGAACAAGTCATGGTTCAGCAAAGACTTTGCTACCTACCCCGGTGTCATCCTGGGAACGGTTAAGGATGGTGTAATTTTAACTGTTCTTGATGCAAATCTACCTGTGAAGTGTACAATTGGGGCACAAGTGCTGCCACTGAAGGAGTGGGTGTCTGTGTGGCCCAATTTTTGGAAAAAAGGGAGACTCCGCTTGGAATAACCCTTGCTGTGTTTTTTCAAAGGAGCCAAGATGAACAAGCCATGGTTCCGCAAAGAGTTTGCTACCTACCCCGGAGTCATCCTGGGGACGGTTAAGGATGGCGTATTTTTGAATGTTCTTGATGCAAATCTACCTGTGAAGTGTACAACTGGGGCATAAGTGCTGCCACTGAAAGGGTGGGTCTCTCTGTGGACAAATTTTTGGAAAAAAGGGAGACTTTGCTTGGAGTAACCCTTGCTGTGTTTTTAAAAGGAGCCAAGATGAACAAGTCATGGTTCAGCAAAGACTTTGCTACCTACTCCGGTGTCATCCTGGGGACGGTTAAGGATGGCGTATTTTTGAATGTTCTTGATGCAAATCTACCTGTGAAGTGTACAACTGGGGCACAAGTGCTGCCACAGAAGGGGTGGGTGTCTGTGTGGCCCAATTTTTGGAAAAAAAGGGAGACTCCGCTTGGAGTAACCCTTGCTGTGTTTTTTCAAAGGAGCCAAGATGAACAAGTCATGGTTCAGCAAAAACTTTGCTACCTACCCCGGTGTCATCCTGGGGACAGTTAAGGATCGCGTATTTTAGAATGTGCTTGATGCAAATCTACCTGTGAAGTGTACAACTGGGGCACAAGTGCTGCCACTGAAGGGGTGGGTGTCTGTGTGGCCCAATTTTTGGAAGAAAAGGGAGACTCCGCTTGGAATAACCCCTTGCTGTGTTTTTAAAGGAGCCAAGATGAACAAGTCATGGTTCAGCAAAGACTTTGCTACCTACCCCGGTGTCATCCTGGGGACGGTAAAGGATGGCGTATTTTAGAATGTGATTGATGCAAATCTACCTGTGAAGTGTACAACTGGGGCACAAGTGCTGCCACGGAAGGGGTGGGTGTCTGTGTGGCCCAATTTTTGGAAATAAGGGAGACTCCGCTTGGAGTAACCCTTGCTTACAGTGTTTCTAAAAATGATCCAAGATGAACAGATCTGGGATCAGGAAAGACTTTGCTACCTACCCCGGTGTCATCCTGGGGACGGTTAAGGAATGCGTAATTTTGAATGTGCTTGATGCAAATCTACTTGTGAAGTGTACAACTAGGGCACAAGTGCTGCCCTGATGGGGTGTCTCTGTGGCCCAATCTTTGGAAATAATGGGAAACTCTGCTTGGAGTAAACCTTGCTGTGTTTTTTCAAAGGAGCCAAGATGAACAAGTCATGGTTCAGCAAAGACTTTGCTAACTACCCCGGTGTCATCCTGAGGACGGTTAAGGATGGCGTATTTTTGTATGTTTTTGATGCAAATCTACATGTGAAGTGTACAACTGGGGCACAAGTGCTGCCACAGAAGGGGTGGGTGTCTGTGTGGCCCAATTTTTGGAAAAAAGGGAGACTCCGCTTGGAGTAACCCTTGCTGTGTTTTTAAAAGGAGCCAAGATGAACAAGTCATGGTTCAGCAAAGACTTTGCTACTTACCCCGGTGTCATCCTGGGGACGGTTAAGGATGGCGTATTTTTGAATGTTCTTGATGCAAATCTACCTGTGAAGTGTACAACTGGGGCACAAATGCTGCCACAGAAGGGGTGGGTGTCTGTGTGGCCCAATTTTTGGAAAAAAAGGGAGACTCCGCTTGGAGTAACCCTTGCTGTGTTTTTTAAAAGGAGCCAAGATGAACAAGTCATGGTTCAGCAAAGACTTGCTACCTACCCCGGTGTCATCCTGGGAACGGTTAAGGATGGCGTATTTTTGAATGTTCTTGATGCAAATCTACCTGTGAAGTGTACAACTGGGGCACAAATGCTGCCACAGAAATGGTGGGTGTCTGTGTGGCCCAATTTTTGGAAAAAAAGGGAGACTCCGCTTGGAGTAAACCTTGCTGTGTTTTTTCAAAGGAGCAAAGATGAACAAGCCATGGTTCATCAAAGAGTTTGTTACCTACCCCGGTGTTATCCTGGGGACGGTAAAGGATGGCGTATTTTTTAATGTTCTTGATACAAATCTACCTGTGAAGTGTACAACTGGGGCACAAGTGCTGCCACGGAAGGGGTGGGTGTCTGTGTGGCCCAATTTTTATAAAAAAGGGAGACTCCGCTTGGAGTAACCCTTGCTTACAGTGTTTCTAAAATGATCCAAGATGAACAGATCTGGGATCAGGAAAGACTTTGCTACCTACCCCGAAGTCATCCTGGGGATGGTTAAGGATGGCGTATTTTTGAATGTGCTTGATGTAAATCTACTTGTGAAGTGTACAACAAAGGGCACAAGTGCTGGCCTAATGGGGTGTCTCTGTGTCCCAATCTTTGGAAAAAAAAGGAAGACTCTGCTTGGAGTAACGCTTGCTGTGTTTTTTCAAAGGAGCCAAGATGAACAAGTCATGGTTCAGCAAAGACTTTGCTACATACCCCGGTGTCATCCTGAGGACGGTTAAGGATGGCGTATTTTTGAATGTTCTTGATGCAAATCTACCTGTGAAGTGTACAACTGGGGCACAAGTGCTGTCACTGAAGGGGTGGGTATCTGTGTGGCCCAATGTTTGGAAAAAAGGGAGACTCCGCTTGGAGTAACCCTTGCTGTGTTTTTTAAAAGGAGCCAAGATGAACAAGTCATGGTTCAGCAAAGACTTTGCTACCTACCCCGGTGTCATCCTGGGAACGGTTAAGGATGGCGTAATTTTGAATGTTCTTGATGCAAATCTACCTGTGAAGTGTACAACTGGGGCACAAGTGCTGCGACTGAAGGGGTGGGTGTCTGTGTGGCCCAGTTTTTGGAAAAAAGGGAGACTCCGCTTGGAGTAATTCTTGCTGTGTTTTTTAAAAGGAACCAAGATGAACAAGTCATGGTTCAGCAAAGACTTTGCTACCTACCCCGGTGTCATCGTGGGAACGGTTAAGGATGGCGTAATTTTAAATGTTCTTGATGCAAATGTACCTGTGAAGTGTACAACTGGGGCACAAGTGCTGCCACTGAAGGAGTGGGTGTCTGTGTGGCCCAATTTTTGGAAAAAAGGGAGACTCCGCTTGGAGTAACCCTTGCTGTGTTTTTTAAAAGGAGCCAAGATGAACAAGTCATGCTTCAGCAAAGACTTTGCTACCTACCCCGGTGTCATCCTGGGAACGGTTAAGGATGGCGTAATTTTGAATGTTCTTGATGCAAATCTACCTGTGAAGTGTACAACTGGGGCACAAGTGCTGCCACTGAAGGAGTGGGTGTCTGTGTGGCCCAATTTTTGGAAAAAAGGGAGACTCCGCTTGGAGTAACCCTTGCTTACAGTGTTTCTAAAAATGATCCAAGATGAACATATCTGGGATCAGGAAAGACTTTGCTACCTACAGCGATGTCATCCTGGGGATGGTTAAGGATGGCGAATTTTGAATGTGCTTGATGCAAATCTACCTGTGAAGTGTACAACTGGAGCACAAGTGCTGCCACTGAAGGGGTGGGTGTCTGTGTGGCCCAATTTTTGGAAAAAAAGGGAGACTGCGCTTGGAGTAACCCTTGCTTACAGTGTTTCTAAAAATGATCCAAGATGAACAGATCTGGGATCAGGAAAGACTTTGCTACCTACCCCGGTGTCATCCTGGGGACGGTTAAGGAATGCGTAATTTTGAATGTGCTTGATGCAAATTTTCTTGTGAAGTGTACAATTAGGGCACAAGTGCTGCCATGATAGGGTGTCTCTGTGGCCCAATCTTTGGAAATAATGGGAAACTCTGCTTGGAGTAACCCTTGCTGTGTTTTTTAAAAGGAGCCAAGATGAACAACTCATGGTTCAGCAAAGACTTTGCTACCTACCCCGGTGTCATCCTGGGAACGGTTAAGGATGGCGTATTTTTGAATGTTCTTGATACAAATCTACCTGTGAAGTGTACAACTGGGGCACAAGTGCTGCCACGGAAGGGGTGGGTGTCTGTGTGGCCCAATTTTTGGAAAAAAAGGTAGACTCCGCTTGGAGTAACCCTTGCTTACAGTGTTTCTAAAAATGATCCAAGATGAACAGATCTGGGATCAGGAAAGACTTTGCTACCTACCACGATGTAATCCTGGGGATGGTTAAGGATTGCGTATTTTTGAATGTGGTTGATGCAAATCTACCTGTGAAGTGTACAACTGGGGCACAAGTGCTGCCACTGAAGGGGTGGGTGTCTGTGTGGCCCAATTTTTGGAAATAAGGGAGACTCCCCTTGGAGTAACCCTTGCTTACAGTGTTTCTAAAAATGATCCAAGATGAACAGATCTGGGATCAGGAAAGACTTTGCTACCTACCCCGGTGTCATCCTGGGGACGGTTAAGGAATGCGTAATTTTGAATGTGCTTGATGCAAATCTACTTGTGAAGTGTACAACTAGGGCACAAGTGCTGCCCTGATGGGGTGTCTCTGTGGACCAATCTTTGGAAATAATGGGAAACTCTGCTTGGAGTAACCCTTGCTGTGTTTTTTCAAAGGAGCCAAGATGAACAAGTCATGGTTCAGCAAAGACTTTGCTAACTACCCCGGTGTCATCCTGAGGACGGTTAAGGATGGCGTATTTTTGTATGTTTTTGATGCAAATCTACATGTGAAGTGTACAACTGGGGAACAAGTGCTGCCACAGAAGGGGTGGGTGTCTGTGTGGCCCAATTTTTGGAAAAAAGGGAGACTCCGCTTGGAGTAACCCTTGCTGTGTTTTTAAAAGGAGCCAAGATGAACAAGTCATGGTTCAGCAAAGACTTTGCTACCTACCCCGGTGTCATCCTGGGGACGGTTAAGGATGGCGTATTTTTGAATGTTCTTGATGCAACTTTACCTGTGAAGTGTACAACTGGGGCACAAATGCTGCCACAGAAGGGGTGGGTGTCTGTGTGGCACAGTTTTTAGAAAAAAGGGAGACTCCGCTTGGAGTAACCCTTGCTGTGTTTTTTAAAAGGAACCAAGATGAACAAGTCATGGTTCAGCAAAGACTTTGCTACCTACCCCGGTGTCATTGTGGGAACGGTTAACGATGGCGTAATTTTGAATGTTCTTGATGCAAATCTACCTGTGAAGTGTACAACTGGGGCAAAAGTGCTGCCACTGAAGGAGTGGGTGTCTGTGTGGCCCATTTTTTGGAAAAAAGGGAGACTCCGCTTGGAGTAAACCTTGCTGTGTTTTTTCAAAGGAGCAAAGATGAACAAGCCATGGTTCATCAAAGAGTTTGTTACCTACCCCGGTGTTATCCTGGGGACGGTAAAGGATGGCGTATTTTTTAATGTTCTTGATACAAATCTACCTGTGAAGTGTACAACTGGGGCACAAGTGCTGCCACGGAAGGGGTGGGTGTCTGTGTGGCCCAGTTTTTAGAAAAAATGGAGACTCCGCTTGGAGTAACCCTTGCTGTGTCTTTTAAAAGGAACCAAGATGAACAAGTCATGGTTCAGCAAAGACTTTGCTACCTACCCCGGTGTCATTGTGGGAACGGTTAACGATGGCGTAATTTTGAATGTTCTTGATGCAAATCTACCTGTGAAGTGTACAACTGGGGCAAAAGTGCTGCCGCTGAAGGAGTGGGTGTCTGTGTGGCCTGTGTGGCCAATTTTTGGAAAAAAGGGAGACTCCGCTTGGAGTAACCCTTGCTTACAGTGTTTCTAAAATGATCCAAGATGAATAGATCTGGGATCAGGAAAGACTTTGCTACCTACCCCGGAGTCATCCTGGGGATGGTTAAGGATGGCGTATTTTTTAATGTGCTTGATGCAAATCTACTTGTGAAGTCTACAACAAGGGCACAAGTGCTGGCCTAATGGGGTGTCTCTGTGTCCCAATCTTTGGAAAAAAAGGAAGACTCTGCTTGGAGTAACCCTTGCTGTGTTTTTTCAAAGGAGCCAAGATGAACAAGTCATGGTTCAGCAAAGACTTTGCAACCTACCCCGGTGTCAACCTGGGAACGGTTAAGGATGGCGTAATTTTGAATGTTCTTGATGCAAATCTACTTGTGAAGTGTACAACTGGGGCACAAGTGCTGCCACTGAAGGAGTGGGTGTCTGTGTGGCCCAATTTTTGGAAAAAAGGGAGACTCCGCTTGGAGTAACCCTTGCTGTGTTTTTTAAAAGGAGCCAAGATGAACAAGTCATGCTTCAGCAAAGACTTTGCTACCTACCCCGGTGTCATCCTGGGAACGGTTAAGGATGGCGTAATTTTGAATGTTCTTGATGCAAATCTACCTGTGAAGTGTACAACTGGGGCACAAGTGCTGCCACCGAAGGAGTGGGTGTCTGTGTGGCCCAATTTTTGGAAAAAAGGGAGACTCCGCTTGGAGTAACCCTTGCTTACAGTGTTTCTAAAAATGATCCAAGATGAACACATCTGGGATCAGGAAAGACTTTGCTACCTACAGCGATGTCATCCTGGGGACGGTTAAGGATGGCGTATTTTTGAATGTGCTTGATGCAAATCTACCTGTGAAGTGTACAACTAGGGCACAAGTGCTGCCTGGATAGGGTGTCTCTGTGGCCCAATCTTTGGAAATAAAGGGAGACTCTGCTTGGAGTAACCCTTGCTGTGTTTTTTCAAAGGAGCCAAGATGAACAAGTCATGGTTCAGGCAAAAACTTGCTACCTACCCCGGTGTCATCCTGGCCTGGGAACGGTTAAGGATGGCGTAATTTTGAATGTTCTTGATGCAAATCTACCTGTTAAGTGTACAACTAAGGCACAAGTGCTGCCACTGAAGGGGTGGATGTCTGTGTGGCCCAATTTTTGGAAAAAAGGGAGACTTCGCTTGGAGTAACCCTTGCTGTGTTTTTTAAAAGGAGCCAAGATGAACAAGTCATGGTTCAGCAAAGACTTTGCTACCTACCCCGGTGTCATCCTGGGAACGGTTAAGGATGGCGTAATTTTGACTGTTCTTGATGCAAATCTACCTGTGAAGTGTACAACTGGGGCACAAGTGCTGCCACAGAAGGGGTGGGTGTCTCTGTGGCCCAATTTTTGGAAAAAAGGGAGACTCCGCTTGGAGAAACCCTGCTGTGTTTTTTAAAAGGAGCAAAGATGAACAAGTCATGGTTCAGCAAAGACTTTGCTACCTACCCCGGTGTCATCCTGGGAACGGTTAAGGATGGCGTAATTTTGACTGTTCTTGATGCAAATCTACCTGTGAAGTGTACAATTGGGGCACAAGTGCTGCCACTGAAGGAGTGGGTGTCTGTGTGGCCCAATTTTTGAAAAAAAAGGGAGACTCCGCTTGGAATAACCCTTGCTGTGTTTTTTCAAAGGAGCCAAGATGAACAAGCCATGGTTCCGCAAAGAGTTTGCTACCTACCCCGGAGTCATCCTGGGGACGGTTAAGGATGGCGTATTTTTGAATGTTCTTGATGCAAATCTACCTGTAAAGTGTACAACTGGGGCATAAGTGCTGCCACTGAAGGGGTGGGTGTCTCTGTGGACAAATTTTTGGAAAAAAAGGGAGACTCCGCTCTGAGTAACCCTTGCTGTGTTTTTTCAAAGGAGCCAAGATGAACAAGTCATGGTTCAGCAAAGACTTTGCTACCTACCCCGGTGTCATCGTGGGAATGGTTAAGGATGGCGTATTTTTGAATGTGCTTGATGCAAATCTACCTGTGAAGTGTACAACTAGGGCACAAGTGCTGCCCTGATGGGGTGTCTCTGTGGCCCAATCTTTGGAAATAAAGGGAGACTCTGCTTGGAGTAACCCTTGCTGTGT
This sequence comes from Anomaloglossus baeobatrachus, assembly GCF_048569485.1. Lineage (NCBI taxonomy): Eukaryota > Metazoa > Chordata > Amphibia > Anura > Aromobatidae > Anomaloglossus > Anomaloglossus baeobatrachus. The sequence continues at coordinate 208,573,764 of NC_134357.1, read as the reverse complement.
TTTTTCAAAGGAGCCAAGATAAACAAGTCATGGTTCAGCAAAGACTTTGCTACCTAACCCGGTGTCATCCTGAGGACGGTTAAGGATGGCGTATTTTTGAAGGTTCTTGATGCAAATCTACCTGTGAAGTGTACAACTGGGGCACAAGTGCTGCCACAGAAGGGGTGGGTGTCTGTGTGGCCCATTTTTTGGAAAAAAAGGGAGACTACGCTTGGAGTAACCCTTGCTGTGTTTTTTAAAAGGAGCCAAGATGAACAAGTCATGGTTCAGGCAAAAACTTGCTACCTACCCCGGTGTCATCCTGGCCTGGGAACGGTTAAGGATGGCGTAATTTTGAATGTTCTTGATGCAAATCTACCTGTTAAGTGTACAACTAAGGCACAAGTGCTGCCACTGAAGGGGTGGATGTCTGTGTGGCCCAATTTTTGGAAAAAAGGGAGACTTCGCTTGGAGTAACCCTTGCTGTGTTTTTTAAAAGGAGCCAAGATGAACAAGTCATGGTTCAGCAAAGACTTTGCTACCTACCCCGGTGTCATCCTGGGGACGGATAAGGATGGCGTATTTTTGAATGTTCTTGATGCAAATCTACCTGTGAAGTGTACAACTGGGGCACAAGTGCTGCCACAGAAGGGGTGGGTGTCTGTGTGGCCCAATTTTTGGAAAAAAAGGGAGACTCCGCTTGGAGTAACCCTTGCTGTGTTTTTTCAAAGGAGCCAAGATGAACAAGTCATGGTTCAGCAAAAACTTTGCTACCTACCCCGGTGTCATCGTGGGAACGGTTAAGGATGGCGTATTTTTGAATGTGCTTGATGCAAATCTACCTGTGAAGTGTACAACTAGGGCACAAGTGCTGCCCTGATGGGGTGTCTCTGTGGCCCAATCTTTGGAAATAAAGGGAGACTCTGCTTGGAGTAACCCTTGCTGTGTTTTTTCAAAGGAGCCAAGATGAACAAGTCATGGTTCAGCAAAGACTTTGCTACCTAACCCGGTGTCATCCTGAGGACGGTTAAGGATGGCGTATTTTTGAAGGTTCTTGATGCAAATCTACCTGTGAAGTGTACAACTGGGGCACAAGTGCTGCTACTGAAGGGGTGGGTGTCTGTGTGTCCCAATTTTTGGAAAAAAAGGAGACTCCGCTTGGAGTAACCCTTGCTTTGTTTTTTAAAAGGAGCCAAGATGAACAAGTCATGGTTCAGCAAACACTTTGCTACCTACACCGGTGTAATCCTGGGAATGGTTAAGGATGGCGTAATTTTGAATGTTCTTGATGCAAATCTACCTGTGAAGTGTACAACTGGGGCACAAGTGCTGCCAATGAAGGGGTGGGTGTCTGTGTGTCCCAATTTTTGGAAAAAAGGGAGACTCCCCTTGGAGTAAACCTTGCTGTGTTTTTAAAAGGAGCCAAGATGAATAAGTCATGGTTCATCAAAGACTTTGCTACCTACCCCGGTGTCATCCTGGGAACGGTTAAGGATGGCGTAATTTTGAATGTTCTTGATGCAAATCTACCTGTGAAGTGTACAACTGGGGCACAAGTGCTGCCACTGAAGGAGTGGGTGTCTGTGTGGCCCAATTTTTGGAAAAAAGGGAGACTCCGCTTCGAGTAACCCTTGCTGTGTTTTTTAAAAGGAGCCAAGATGAACAAGTAATGCTTCAGCAAAGACTTTGCTACCTACCCCGGTGTAATCCTGGGAACGGTTAAGGATGGCGTAATTTTGAATGTTCTTGATGCAAATCTACCTGTGAAGTGTACAACTGGGGCACAAGTGCTGCCACTGAAGGAGTGGGTGTCTGTGTGGCCCAATTTTTGGAATAAAGGGAGACTCCGCTTGGAGTAACCCTTGCTTACAGTGTTTCTAAAAATGATCCAAGATGAACAGATCTGGGATCAGGAAAGACTTTGCTACCTACCCCGAAGTCATCCTGGGAACGGTTAAGGATGGCGTAATTTTGACTGTTCTTGATGCAAATCTACCTGTAAAGTGTACAACTGGGGAACAAGTGCTGCCACTGAAGGGGTGGATATCTGTGTGGACAAATTTTTGGAAAAAAGGGAGACTCTGTTTGGAGTAACCCTTGCTGTGTTTTTAAAAGGAGCCAAGATGAACAAGTCATGGTTCAGCAAAGACTTTGCTACCTACCCCGGTGTCATCATGGGAACGGTTAAGGATGGCGTAATTTTGAATGTTCTTGATGCAAATCTACCTGTGAAGTGTACAACTGGGGCACAAGTGCTGCCACTGAAGGAGTGGGTGTCTGTGTGGCCCAATTTTTGGAATAAAGGGAGACTCCGCTTGGAGTAACCCTTGCTTACAGTGTTTCTAAAAATGATCCAAGATGAACAGATCTGGGATCAGGAAAGACTTTGCTACCTACCCCATAGTCATCCTGAGGACGGTTAAGAAATGCGTATTTTTGAATGTGCTTGATGCAAATCTACCTGTGAAGTGTACAACTAGGGCACAAGTGCTGCCCTAATGGGGTGTCTCTGTGGCCCAATCTTTGGAAATAAAGGGAAACTCTGCTTGGAGTAACCCTTGCTTACTGTGTTTCTAAAAATGATCCAAGATAAACAGATCTGGGATCAGGAAAGTCTTTGCTACCTACCACGATGTCATCCTAGGGACAGTTAAGGATGGCGTATTTTTGAATGTGCTTGATGCAAATCCACCTGTGAAGTGTACAACTAGGGCACAAGTGCTGCCCTGATGGGGTGTCTCTGTGGCCCAATCTTTGGAAATAAAAGGAGACTCTGCTTGGAGTAACCCCGTGTGTTACATCTCGTGACTCTCCTGAGGCAAGGACTGAGGCAGTCTCCCATTCCTTGCCTGCCACGAGCACTCCTGCTCAGCAGCGCCGAAGGTCTGCCAGACTGCGCAGTGTGCAGGAGATACCTTCTCAGAGAGGCAGCAGAAGGGTGACACCTAGTGGTTCTCCTGTTACAAGGAGTGAAGCGGTCTCCCATTCCTGGCCTGCCGCAGACTCTCCTGCTCAGCGGCCCCGAAGGTCTGCGAGGCTGCGCAATGTGCAGAGGTTTACTGCTCAGGGAAGCAGTGAGATTCCCGTTATCTCTGCACATTGTGAGACCGAGGATCCCGCCTCTATTTCCCAGAGGCAGGACGGTGAGCATGTGCAATGCGTGGTGGGTCCTGATTTGCTCACTGACGTCACATGGCTTGATGACAAGGCTGGTGACGTGGTGAATCCTGACTGGCCAGGCTGGGACGTCGTGGACCCTGATTGGGTCAAGTCCGTCATCTCCGCCTCGCGCCCGCCCTCGGGTGGAGCTGCACCTCCTTAAAAGCTCCCCCTGCCATCATGGCGGCGCGCGACCGTCCTTCTATGTTTGGATGTCTGGCAGCGTGCTGCCACGCCACTGCTCAGGCATTACTGTCTCTTGTAGGGCTTGGCCCTTGCTGCTCCGGCAGTACCTCGTTTGCAGGCCGTGTTCCTGCCTTGCTGCTCCGGCAGTACCCCCGTCAACAGGCCGTGTTCCTGTCCCAGGTGAGCTCCTCAAGTCTCCATTGGACTCACCTGGTTATTGAAAGCACACGTGCGTGGGCACCTCTGTGCTACCCTCGTGCCATATTCTCGTGACTTCCACTGGCACACGTGCGTGGGCACCTCTGTGCTTCCCCGTGCAACAGGTACACCGAGCCGTGAGATCTCTGCCATACAACCCTCACAGGTTAGGGCAGATCGGTGTGCATAGATCGTCTGTGACATTCCAGACGATCGCTAGCAGCAACCCGCTCACTCTTCACCCACCATAGCGGCGGTCCCTTACACCGCACAGTGGACCTTGACCGGCGGAAGCAGTCCATTTCCCATCTTGGCACGCTTCCCCGGGTCCCCCTCGTAACATTACGGTCGCGCCAAAGGTCTGGCTATGGCTGAAGAGCAGCAGCAGTTGCTGCGTTATGTGCAGCAGTTGGAGTCACGATTGGCAGCAGTGGAGCAGTCTTCCTCCGATAAGACTACTCTGACGACAGTCGCCACCCAGGCGGCTACCCAGGCTGTGCTATTGGGCGGAAGGTCTCCTCGCCTTGCGCTTCCAGAGCGCTTTAGTGGCAACAGCTCTGAGTGCCGTGGTTTTATAAACCAGGTTACCACCTACTTAGAGCTGTCCGCGACTCTTTACGCTACCGAGAAGGCGAAGGTATCCTTCGTCCAGTCCCTGCTCACAGGGAGAGCGCTGAAGTGGTCCACGCCGTTGTGGGAGCGCGGAGATCGTGTGGTGAATAACTTAGCAGCTTATCTTGGGTCCATGAGAATGGTGTTCCTCGGGCCTTAAGTCACCCACGATTCCGCGCTGCGCCTCCTACGACTTCGGCAAGGGTCTGCTTCAGTCGGGGACTTTGCTGTACACTTTAGGACACTGGCCGCAGAGCTGGACTGGCCGGATAAGGTCCTTGTCCCTGTGTTTTGGGAGGGCCTGGCAGGGTTTGTCAAAGACTCACTGGCCACACGTGAGGTGCCTGCCACTTTAGAGTCCTTGATTCAGGTTGCCTCTCGCATAGACATCCGCCAGGCGGAGCGAAGGCTCGAGGTCTCTTCAGCACCCACGTCTTCTCGGCCTAAAAAGCGTCTGACTCCCGTCTTCCATCAGACAGGTCCCCCAGCCAGTCCTGTAGGCGACTCCGTGGAGTCAATGGAGGTGTCCAAGGTGGTCTCCTCTGCCCCAGGTTCTCGGTCTTGTGTCATCTGCTTTTCCTGTGGGCAGAGGGGACACATAGCTACCCGATGTCCCAAACCGTCGGGAAAAGACAGCGTCTAGTTTCTATCAGAGGGGGGACTCTAGACACTACTTCTCCCTCTAGGTTGACTATCAGCGCCCAGTTGCAGTTCGGCACTACTTTCTTCTCTGCCCTGGCTTGCTTGGACTCAGGCGCTGAAGGCAATTTCATCTCGACCTCCCTGGCAACCCGATACTCAGTTCCCCTGGTTCTGTTGCCCAAGCCACTCAGGGTCCGGGTAGTCGACGGGTCCATACTACTCGATCCTATCACCCAGATCACCATCCCTCTCAGGATGGATGTACCACCGGGACACCATGAGCAGGTGTCCTTCCTGGTGCTTCCAGGGGGGACGGATGAGATCCTACTGGGCCTTCCCTGGTTGAGACAGCATGCTCCTATACTCAACTGGGCAACAGGGGAGATCTCATCCTGGGCAGGATCCTGTAGAGAGCACCTCGTGACTACCGAACCACCCGCTACCATTAGGTCGGTTGGGTCCTCAGGGAATACTGAGGGGCCGGGTTTACCGACACCTTATGAGGCCTACAGGGATGTCTTTTCCAAAAGGGCCGCAGATACTCTTCCTCCCCACCGGCCATATGATTGCCGAATAGACCTGAAGCCAGGCTCCGAGCCCCCCAGGGGCAGAGTGTATCCACTCTCTGCTCCAGAGACGGAGGCTATGTCCAAATATATTCAGGACAGCCTGGCGAAGGGGTTCATTCGCAAGTCTATTTCACCGGCTGGTGCAGGGTTCTTTTTTGTGCAGAAGAAGGAAGGGGATCTGCGCCCCTGTATCGATTACAGGGGATTAAATGCAATCACAATCAAGAACAAATACCCTTTGCCCCTCATTACTGAGCTATTTGATCGATTCCGCGGGGCAAAGGTCTTCACAAAGCTGGATCTACGCGGGGCGTATAATCTAGTGCGAGTCCGAAAGGGCGATGAGTGGAAGACCGCCTTTAACACCAGGGACGGTCACTACGAGTATCTAGTAATGCCCTTTGGACTCTGTAATGCCCCCGCCGTATTTCAAGACTTTGTGAATGACATTTTCCGGGATTTGTATCTTTCCGTGGTTGCATACCTGGATGACATTCTTATCTTCTCCCCCGATCTTACCACCCATCGGAGGGATGTCATCCGAGTACTTAAGAGGCTCCGCACCCATTCGTTATATGCTAAGCTGGAAAAGTGCGTTTTTGAACAGGAATCCTTGCCGTTCCTGGGGTACATAGTGTCCAGTCAGGGGTTAGCAATGGATCCGGGGAAGTTGGAGACAGTGATGAACTGGCCTGAGCCCCGCTCGCTAAAGGCGATCCAGCGATTCTTGGGGTTTATCAATTATTATCGCCAGTTCATTCCCAACTCCTCGACGGTGGCAGCACCCATCATTGCCCTTACCCGCAAGGGCGCTAATCCCAAAGCATGGACACGGGAAACGGTAGAGGCATTTCACACTCTCAAAACTCACTTCTCCAGAGCTCCCATCCTTCATCGTCCAGACATCTCCAAACCCTTCCTACTGGAGGTAGACGCCTCTTCGGTCGGTGCAGGTGCAGTCCTGTACCAGAAAAACGAACGAGGAAGGAAACATCCGTGTTTCTTTTTCTCCAAGACCTTTTCTCCGGCCGAGAGGAACTACTCCATAGGGGATAGGGAGTTACTGGCGATGAAACTAGCATTCCAGGAATGGCGGCATCTCCTGGAGGGTGCGAAGCATCCATTTGAGGTTTTTTCTGACCACAAAAACCTCACATACCTCCAGACAGCACAACGTCTGAACCCAAGGCAGGCCCGTTGGTCTTTATTCTTCTCCCGGTTCCGCTTTATTATCCGCCACCTGGCCGGTGAGAAGAACGTACGGGCCGATGCCTTGTCACGTTGTATGGTTGTGTTGGAGGAGGACGAGGAGGAGCCTCGTCTTATACTACCCCCGGACAGCTTGAGGATGGTCACTCCCACTTCTTTGGACCAGGTGCCACCTGGCAAAACCCTCGTTCCCCCTGAACTACGGAACGAGGTGCTAATGTGGGCCCATGCCTCCAAGGTCGGGGGTCACTTCGGGGTCAAAAGGACCAGAGACCTGGTGACCAGGCATTATTGGTGGCCGAGACTACCCCAGGACATACAGGAATATGTGGGAGCCTGTATGTCGTGTGCTCGGAATAAGCCGTCCCGGCAGAGACCGGCAGGTCTTCTTCACCCACTGCCAGTGCCGGATCGTCCCTGGGAAGTGGTAGGGATGGACTTCCTGGGAGATCTGCCCAAGTCAGCAGGGCACAGGGTCGTATGGGTCATCACGGACCACTTCTCTAAAATGGTCCACTTGGTGCCTCTCCCACGACTCCCGACGTCACGTGCTCTCGCCATTTTGTTCATTTGGCATGTATTTAGGTTGCATGGCATGCCTGACAAGGTGGTGAGCGACCGGGGTCCCCAGTTCGCGTCTCGCTTCTGGAGAGAGCTCTGTAAGCTCCTGCAGATAGAGCTGAACATCTCCTCCGCATACCATCCCGAGACCAATGGACTAGTGGAGAGGACTAATCAGACCATGGTAACTTACCTCCGCAATTTTATATCCGCGCACCACGACAACTGGGCTAACCTCCTTCCTTGGGCCGAATTTGCCATTAACAATTCGGTCCATGAATCCTCTGGCCAGACTCCGTTCCTACTCAATAACGGACAACATCCCAGAATCCCGGTTCCGATGCCCATTACGTCACCCGATACTAGAGTGGAGGATTGGGCGACCAAGGCCCGGGAGATCTGGGATGACACCCAAGAGGCTCTTAAAAGGGCTAAAGACCGGATGGTGACAACGGCTGATGTTCGCCGCCACCCTGCACCATCCTTCGCCCCTGGTGACCTAGTATGGCTGTCCTCTAAGAATGTTAACCTACGGGTACAGGCAGCCAAATTCGCCCCTAGGTATCTGGGTCCGTTTAAAGTACTACAGCAGGTAAACCCAGTGGCATATCGACTCCAGCTCCCTCCACGCTGGGCTATAGCCAACACCTTTCACGTGTCCCTCCTGAAACCCGTACGACTTAATAAATTCTCGGGGTCCCTGCCGGCTCAAACCGACTCCCCGTCCGACGACCCTGAGGTGGCAAAACTTGTGGAGACAAAAGTCATACAGGGCAAGAGGTACTACCTCGTGGAGTGGGCCGGCCGTGGTCCGGAGCATAGATCCTGGGAGTTGGAGGATCATATCCGCGCCCCGGGTTTGATAGCGGCCTTCGAGCACGGACAGGGGGGGGGGGCCTAGACGGGGGGGTAATGTTACATCTCGTGGCTCTCCTGAGGCAAGGACTGAGGCAGTCTCCCATTCCTTGCCTGCCACGAGCACTCCTGCTCAGCAGCGCCGAAGGTCTGCCAGACTGCGCAGTGTGCAGGAGATACCTTCTCAGAGAGGCAGCAGAAGGGTGACACCTAGTGGTTCTCCTGTTACAAGGAGTGAAGCGGTCTCCCATTCCTGGCCTGCCGCAGACTCTCCTGCTCAGCGGCCCCGAAGGTCTGCGAGGCTGCGCAATGTGCAGAGGTTTACTGCTCAGGGAAGCAGTGGAATTCCCGTTATCTCTGCACATTGAGACCGAGGATCCCGCCTCTATTTCCCAGAGGCAGGAGGGTGAGCATGTGCAATGCGTGGTGGGTCCTGATTCGCTCACTGACGTCACATGGCTTGATGACAAGGCTGGTGACGTGGTGAATCCTGACTGGCCAGGCTGGGACGTCGTGGACCCTGATTGGGTCAAGTCCGTCATCTCCGCCTCGCGCCCGCCCTCGGGTGGAGCTGCACCTCCTTAAAAGCTCCCCCTGCCATCATGGCGGCGCGCGACCGTCCTTCTATGTTTGGATGTCTGGCAGCGTGCTGCCACGCCACTGCTCAGGCATTACTGTCTCTTGTAGGGCTTGGCCCTTGCTGCTCCAGCAGTACCTCGTTTGCAGGCCGTGTTCCTGCCTTGCTGCTCCGGCAGTACCCCCGTCAACAGGCCGTGTTCCTGTCCCAGGTGAGCTCCTCAAGTCTCCATTGGACTCACCTGGTTATTGAAAGCACACGTGCGTGGGCACCTCTGTGCTACCCTCGTGCCATATTCTCGTGACTTCCACTGGCACACGTGCGTGGGCACCTCTGTGCTTCCCCGTGCAACAGGTACACCGAGCCGTGAGATCTGTGCCATACAACCCTCACGGGTTAGGGCAGATCGGTGTACATAGATCGTCTGTGACATTCCAGACGATCGCTAGCAGCAACCCGCTCACTCTTCACCCACCATAGCGGCGGTCCCTTACACCGCACAGTGGACCTTGACCGGCGGAAGCAGTCCATTTCCCATCTTGGCACGCTTCCCCGGGTCCCCCTCGTAACACCCGTGCTGTGTTTTTTAAAAGGAGCCAAGATGAACAAGTCATGGTTCAGCAAAGACTTTGCTACATACCCCGGTGTCATCCTGGGGACGATTAAGGATGGCGTAATTTTGACTGTTCTTGATGCAAATCTACCTGTAAAGTGTACAACTGGGGAACAAGTGCTGCCACTGAAGGGGTGGATGTCTGTGTGGACAAATTTTTGGAAAAAAGGGAGACTCCGTTTGGAGTAACCCTTGCTGTGTTTTTAAAAGGAGCCAAGATGAACAAGTCATGGTTCAGCAAAGACTTTGCTACCTACACCGGTGTCATCCTGGGAATGGTTAAGGATGGCGTAATTTTGACTGTTCTTGATGCAAATCTACCTGTAAAGTGTACAACTGGGGAACAAGTGCTGCCACTGAAGGGGTGGATGTCTGTGTGGACAAATTTTTGGAAAAAAGGGAGACTCCGTTTGGAGTAACCCTTGCTGTGTTTTTAAAAGGAGCCAAGATGAACAAGTCATGGTTCAGCAAAGACTTTGCTACCTACCCCGGTGTCATCGTGGGAACGGTTAAGGATGGCGTAATTTTGAATGTTCTTGATGCAAATCTACCTGTGAAGTGTACAACTGGGGCACAAGTGCTGCCACTGAAGGACTGGGTGTCTGTGTGGCCCAATTTTTGGAAAAAAGGGAGACTCCGCTTGGAGTAACCCTTGCTGTGTTTTTTCTAAGGAGCAAAGATGAACAAGCCATGGTTCAGCAAAGAGTTTATTACCTACCCCGGTGTTATCCTGGGGACGGTTAAGGATGGCGTAATTTTGACTGTTCTTGATGCAAATCTACCTGTGAAGTGTACAATTGGGGCACAAGTGCTGCCACTGAAGGAGTGGGTGTCTGTGTGGCCCAATTTTTGGAAAAAAGGGAGACTTTGCTTGGAGTAACCCTTGCTGTGTTTTTAAAAGGAGCCAAGATGAACAAGTCATGGTTCAGCAAAGACTTTGCTACCTACCCCGGTGTCATCCTGGGGACGGTTAAGGATGGCGTATTTTTGAATGTTCTTGATGCAAATCTACCTGTGAAGTGTACAACTAGGGCACAAGTGCTGCCCTGATGGGGTGTCTCTGTGGCACAATCTTTGGAAATAAAGGGAGACTCTGCTTGGAGTAACCCTTGCTGTGTTTTTTCAAAGGAGCCAAGATGAACAAGTCATGGTTCAGCAAAGACTTTGCTACCTAACCCGGTGTCATCCTGAGGACGGTTAAGGATGGCGTATTTTTGAAGGTTCTTGATGCAAATCTACCTGTGAAGTGTATAACTGGGGCACAAGTGCTGCTACTGAAGGGGTGGGTGTCTGTGTGTCCCAATTTTTGGAAAAAAAGGAGACTCCGCTTGGAGTAACCCTTGCTTTGTTTTTTAAAAGGAGCCAAGATGAACAAGTCATGGTTCAGCAAACACTTTGCTACCTACACCGGTGTCATCCTGGGAATGGTTAAGGATGGCGTAATTTTGAATGTTCTTGATGCAAATCTACCTGTGAAGTGTACAACTGAGGCACAAGTGCTGCCACTGAAGGGGTGGGTGTCTGTGTGTCCCAATTTTTGGAAAAAAGGGAGACTCCCCTTGGAGTAAACCTTGCTGTGTTTTTAAAAGGAGCCAAGATGAACAAGTGATGGTTCATCAAAGACTTTGCTACCGACCCCGGTGTCATCCTGGGGACGGTTAAGGATGGCGTATTTTTGACTGTTCTTGATGCAAATCTACCTGTGAAGTGTACAACTGGGGCACAAGTGCTGCCACAGAAGGGGTGGGTGTCTGTGTGGCCCAATTTTTGGAAAAAAAGGGAGACTCTGCTTCGAGTAACCCTTGCTTACAGTGTTTCTAAAAATGATTCAAGATGAACAGATTTGGGATCAGGAAAGACTTTACTACCTAACCCGGTGTCATCCTGAGGACGGTTAAAGATGGCGTATTTTTGAAGGTTCTTGATGGAAATCTACCTGTGAAGTGTACAACTGGGGCACAAGTGCTGCCACTGAAGGGGTGGGTGTCTGTGTGGACAAATTATTGGAAAAAAGGGAGACTCCGCTTGGAGTAACCCTTGCTGTGTTTTTAAAAGGAGCCAAGATGAACAAGTCATGGTTCAGTAAAGACTTTGCTACCTACCCCGGTGTCATCCTGGGGACGGTTAAGGATGGCGTTTTTTTGAATGTTCTTCATGCAAATCTACCTGTGAAGTGTACAACTGGGGCACAAGTGCTGCCACTGAAGGGGTGGGTTTCTGTGTGGCCCAATTTTTGGAAAAAGGGAGACTCCGCTTGGAGTAACTTTGTGTTTTTTAAAAGGAGCCAAGATGAACAAGTCATGGTTTAGCAAAGACTTTGCTACCTACCCCGATGTCATCCTGGGGACGGTTAAGGATGGCGTATTTTAGAATGTGCTTGATGCAAAATTACCTGTGAAGTGTACAACTGGGGCACAAGTGCTGCCACTGAAGGGGTGGGTGTCTGTGTGGCCCAATTTTTGGAAAAAAGGAGACTCCACTTGGAGTAACCCTTGCTTACAGTGTTTCTAAAAATGATCCAAGATGAACAGATCTGGGATCAAGAAAGACTTTGCTACCTACCCCGGAGTCATCCTGGGGATGGTTAAGGAATGCGTATTTTTGAATGCGCTTGATGCAAATCTACCTGTGAAGTGTACAACTAGGGCGCAAGTGCTGCCCTGATGGGGTGTCTCTGTGGCCCAATTTTTGGAAATAAAGGGAGACTCTGCTTGGAGTAACCCTTGCTGTGTTTTTTCAAATGAGCCAAGATGAACAAGTCATAGTTCAGCAAAGACTTTGCTACCTAACCCAGTGTCATCCTGAGGACGGTTAAGGATGGCGTATTTTTGAAGGTTCTTGATGCAAATCTACCTGTGAAGTGTACAACTGGGGCACAAGTGCTGCCACTGATGGGGTGGGTGTCTGTGTGGACAAATTATTGGAAAAAAGGGAGACTCCGCTTGGAGTAACCCTTGCTGTGTTTTTAAAAGGAGCCAAGATGAACAAGTCATGGTTCAGCAAAGACTTTGCTACCTACCCCGGTGTCATCCTGGGGACAGTTAAGGATGGCGTATTTTTGAATGTTCTTGATGCAAATCTACCTGTGAATTGTACAACTGGGGCACAAGTGCTGCCACTGAAAGGGTGGGTGTCTGTGTGGCCCAATTTTTGGAAAAAAGGGAGACTCTGCTTGGAGTAACCCTTGCTGTGTTTTTTCAAAGGAGCCAAGATGAACAAGTCATGGTTCAGCAAAGACTTTGCTACCTACCCCTGTGTCATCCTGGGGACGGTTAAGGAAGGCGTATTTTTGAATGTGCTTGATGCAAATCTACCTGTGAAGTGTACAACTAGGGGTCAAGTGCTGCAACTGATGGGGTGTCTGTGTGGCTCAATTTTTGTAAAAAAGGGAGACTCCACTTGGAGTAACCCTTGCTTACAGTGTTTCTAAAAATGATTCAAGATGAAAAGATCTGGAATCAGGAAAGACTTTGCTACCTACCCCGGTGTCATCCTGGGGACAGTTAAGGATGGCGTATTTTTGAATGTGCTTGATGCAAATCTACCTGTGAAGTGTACAACTGGGGCACAAGTGCTGCCACTGAAAGGGTGGGTGTCTGTGTGGCCCAATTTTTGGAAAAAAGGGAGACTCCGCTTGGAGTAACCCTTTGCTGTGTTTTTTAAAAGGAGCCAAGATGAACAAGTCATGGTTCAGCAAAGACTTTGCTACCTACACCTGTGTCATCCTGGGGACGGTTAAGGATGGCGTATTTTTGAATGTGCTTGATGCAAATCTACCTGTGAAGTGTACAACTAGGGCACAAGTGCTGCCCTAATGGGGTGTCTCTGTGGCCCAATCTTTGGAAATAAAGGTAGACTCTGCTTGGAGTAACGCTTGCTTACAGTGTTTCTAAAAATGATCCAAGATGAACAGATCTGGGATCAGGAAAGACTTTGCTACCTACCACGATATCATCCTAGGGACAGTTAAGGATGGCGTATTTTTGAATGTGCTTGATGCAAATCTACCTGTGAAGTGTACAACTATGGCACAAGTGCTGCCCTGATGGGGTGTCTCTGTGGCCCAATCTTTGGAAATAAAGAGAGACTCTGCTTGGAGTAACCCCTTGCTGTGTTTTTTAAAAGGAGCCAAGATGAACAAGTCATGGTTCAGCAAAGACTTTGCTACCTACCCCGGTGTCATCCTGGGAACGGTTAAGGATGGCATATTTTTGAATGTTCTTGATGTAAATCTACCTGTGAAGTGTACAACTGGGGCACAAGTGCTGCCACTGAAGGTGTGGGTGCCTGTGTGGCCCAATTTTTGAAAAAAAGGGAGACTCTGCTTGGAGTAACCCTTGCTGTGTTTTTTCAAAGGAGCCAAGATGAACAAGTCATGGTTCAGCAAAGACTTTGCTACCTACCCCGGTGTCATCCTGAGGACGGTTAAGGATGGCGTATTTTTGAATGTTCTTGATGCAAATCTACCTCTGAAGTGTACAACTGGGGCACAAGTGCTGCCACTGAAGGGGTGGGTGTCTGTGGGGCCCAATTTTTGGAAAAAAGGGAGACTCCGCTTGGAGTAACCCTTGATGTGTTTTTTTAAAAGGAGCCAAGATGAACAAGTCATGTTTCAGCAAAGACTTTGCTACCTACCCCGGTGTCATCGTGGGAACGGTTAAGGATGGCGTATTTTTGAATGTTCTTGATGCAAATCTACCTGTGAAGTGTACAACTGGGGCACAAGTGCTGCCACTGAAAGGGTGGGTTTCTGTGTGGCCCAATTTTTGGAAAAAAGGGAGACTCTGCTTGGAGTAACCCTTGCTTAAAGTGTTTCTAAAAATGATCCAAGATGAACAGATCTGGGATCAGGAAACACTTTGCTACCTATCCCGATGTCATCCTAGGGACGGTTAAGGATGGCGTATTTTTGAATGTGCTTGATGCAAATCTACCTGTGAAGTGTACAACTAGGGCACAAGTGCTGCCACTTATGGGGTGTCTGTGTGGCCCAATTTTTGGAAAAAAGGGAGACTCTGCTTGGAGTAACCCTTGCTTACAGTGTTTCTAAAAATGATTCAAGATGAACAGATCTGGGATCAGAAAGACTTTGCTACCTACCCCGGTGTCATCCTGGGAACGGTAAAGAATGGCGTAATTTTGAATGTTCTTGATGCAAATCTACCTGTGAAGTGTACAACTGGGGCACAAGTGCTGCCACTGAAGGGGTGGGTGTCTGTGTGGCCCAATTTATGGAAAAAAGGGAGACTCCGCTTGGAGTAACCCCTTTCTGCGTTTTTTAAAAGGAGCCAAGATGAACAAGTCATGGTTCACCAAAGACTTTGCTACCTACCCCTGTGTCATCCTGGGGACGGTTAAGGATGGCGTATTTTTGAATGTGCTTGATGAAAATCTACCTGTGAAGTGTACAACTGGGGCACAAGTGCTGCCACTGAAGGGGTGGGTGTCTGTGTGGCCCAATTTATGGAAAAAAGGGAAACTCCGCTTGGAGTAACCCCTTTCTGCGTTTTTTAAAAGGAGCCAAGATGAACAAGTCATGGTTCAGCAAAGACTTTGCTACCTACCCCGGTGTCATCCTGGGGACAGTTAAGGATCGCGTATTTTAGAATGTGCTTGATGCAAATCTACCTGTGAAGTGTACAACTGGGACAGAAGTGCTGCCACTGAAGGGGTGGGGGTCTGTGTGGCCCAATTTTTGGAATAAAGGGAGACTCCGCTTGGAGTAACCCTTGCTTACAGTGTTTCTAAAAATGATCCAAGATGAACAGATCTGGGATCAGGAAAGACTTTGCTACCTACCCCGAAGTCATCCTGGGGACGGTTAAGGAATGCGTATTTTTTAATGTGCTTGATGCAAATCTACCTGTGAAGTGTACAAGTGGGGCACAAGTGCTGCCACTGAAGGGGTGGGTGTCTGTGTGGCCCAATCTTTGGAAATAAAGGGAGACTCCACTTGGAGTAACCCTTGCTGTGTTTTTTAAAAGGAGACAAGATGAACAAGTCATGGTTCAGCAAAGACTTTGCTACCTACCCCGGTGTCATCCTGGGAACGGTTAAGGATGGCGTAATTTTGAATGTTCTTGATGCAAATCTACCTGTGAAGTGTACAACTGGGGTACAAATGCTGCCACTGAAGAGGTGGGTGCCTTTGTGGCCCAATGTTTGGAAAAAAGGGAGACTCCGCTTGGAGTAACCCTTGCTTACAGTGTTTCTAAAAATGATCCAAGATGAACAGATCTGGGATCAGGAAAGACTTTGCTACCTACCCCATAGTCATCCTGAGGACGGTTAAGAAATGCGTATTTTTGAATGTGCTTGATGCAAATCTACCTGTGAAGTGTACAACTAGGGCACAAGTGCTGCCCTGAAGGGGTGTCTCTGTGGCCCAATCTTTGGAAATAAAGGGATACTCTGCTTGGAGTAACCCTTGCTGTGTTTTTAAAAGGAGCCAAGATGAACAAGTCATGGATCAGCAAAGACTTTGCTACTTACCACGGTGTCATCCTGGGGACGGTTAAGGATGGCGCATTTTTGAATGTTCTTGATGCAAATCTACCTTTGCAGTTTACAACTGCGGCACAAGTGCTGCCACTGAAGGGGTGGGTGTCTGTGTGCCCCAATTTTTGGAAAATGTGAGACTCCGCTTGGAGTAACCCTTGCTGTGTTTTTAAAAGGAGCCAAGATGAACAAGTCATGGTTCAGCAAAGATTTTGTTACCTACCCCGGTGTCAGCATGGGGACGGTTAAGGATGGCATATTTTTGAATTTTCTTAATGCAAATCTACCTGTGAAGTGTGTAACTGGGGCACAAGTGCTGCCACAGAAGGGGTGGGTGTCTGTGTGGCCAAATTTTTGGAAAAAAACAGAGACTCTGCTTGAAATAACCCTTTCTGTGTTTTCTAAAAGGAGTCAAGATGAACGAGTCATGGTTCAGCAAAGACTTTGTCACCTACCCCGGTGTCATCCTGGGGACAGTTAAGGATGGCGTATTTTTGAATGTTCTTGATGCAAATCTACCTGTGAAGTGTACAACTGGGGCACAAGTGCTGCCACTGAAGGGGTGGGTGTCTGTGTGGCCCAATTTTTGGAAAAAAGGGAGACTCCACTTGGAGTAACCCTTTCTGTGTTTTTTAAAAGGAGCCAAGATGAACAAGTCATGGTTCAGCAAAGACTTTGCTACCTACTTCGGTGTCATATTGAGGACGGTTAAGGATGGCGTATTTTTGAATGTTTTTGATGCAAATCTACCTGTGAAATGTACAACTGGGGCACAAGTGCTGCCACTGAAGGGGTGGGTGTCTGTGTGGCCAAATTTTTGGAAAAAAGGGAGACTCCGCTTGGAGTAAACTTTGCTGTGTTTTTTAAAAGGAGCCAAGATGAACAAGTCATGGTTCAGCAAAGACTTTGCTACCTACCCCGGTATCATCCTGGGGACGATTAAGGATGGCGTATTTTTGAATGTGCTTGATGCAAATCTACCTGTGAAGTGTACAACTGGGGAACAAGTGCTGCCACTGAAGGGGTGGGTGTCTGTGTGGCCCAATTTTTGGAAAAAAGGGAGACTCCGCTTGGAGTAACCCTTGCTGTCTTTTTTAAAAGGAGCCAAGATGAACGAGTCATGGTTTAGCAAAGACTTTGCTACCTACTCCGGTGTCATCCTGAGGACGGTTAAGGATGGCGTATTTTTTAATGTTTTTGATGCAAATTTACCTGTGAAATGTACAACTGGGGAACAAGTGCTGCCACTGAAGGGGTGTCTGTGTGGCCCAATTTTTGGAAAAAAAGGGAGACTACGCTTGGAGAAACCCTTGCTGTGTTTTTTAAAAGGAGCCAAGGTGAACAAGTCATGGTTTAGCAAAGACTTTGCTACCTACCCCGGTGCCATCATGGGGACAGTTAAGGATGGCGTATTTTTGAATGTGCTTAATTCAAATCTACCTGTGAAGTGTACAACTGGGGCACAAGTGCTGCCACTGAAGGGGTGGGTGTCTGTGTGGCCAAATTTTTGGAAAAAGGGAGACTCCGCTTGGAGCAACCTTTGCTGTGTTTTTTAAAAGGAGCCAAGAGGAACAAGTCATGGTTCAGCAAAGACTTTGCTACCTACCCCGGTGTCATCCTGGGAACTGTTAAGGATGGCGTAATTTTTAATGTTCTTGATGCAAATCTACCTGGGAAGTGTACAACTGGGGCACAAGTGCTGCCACTGAAGGGTTGGGTGTCTGTGTGGCCCAATTTTTGGAAAAAAGGGAGACTCCGCTTGGAGTAACCCTTGCTGTGTTTTTTAAAAGGAGCCAATATGAACAAGTCATGGTTCAGCAAATAGTTTGCTACCTACCCCGGTGTTATCCTGGGGACGGTTAAGGATGGCTTGTTTTTGAATGTTCTTGATGAAAATTTTCCTGTGAAGTGTACAACTGGGGCACAAGTGCTGCCACTGAAGGGGTGTCTGTGTGGCCCAATTTTTGGAAAAAGGGAGACTCCGCTTGGAGTAACCCTTGCTTAAAGTGTTTCTAAAAATGATCCAAGATGAACAGATCTGGGATCAGGGAAGACTTTGCTACCTACCACGATGTCATCCTGGGGACGGTTAATGATGGCGTATTTTTGAATGTGCTTGATGCAAATCTACCTGTGAAGTGTACAACTAGGGCACAAGTGCTGCCACTGAAGGGTTGGGTGTCTGTGTGGCCCAATTTTTGGAAACAAAGGGAGACTCTGCTTGGAGTAACCCTTGCTGTGTTTTTTCAAAAGAGCCAAGATGAACAAGTCATAGTTCAGCAAAGACTTTGCTACCTACCCCGGTATCATCCTGGGGACGGTTAAGGATGGCGTATTTTTGAATGTTCTTGATGCAAATCTACCTGTGAAGTGTAAAACTGGGGATCATGTGCTGCCACTGAAGGGGCGGGTGTCTGTGTGGCCCAATTTTTGGAAAAACGGGAGACTCCGCTTGGAGTAACCCTTGCTGTGTTTTTTTAAAAGGAACCAAGGTGAACAAGTCATGGTTTAGCAAAGACTTTGCTACCTACCCCGGTGCCATTCTGGGGACAGTTAAGGATGGCGTATTTTTGAATGTGCTTAATTCAAATCTACCTGTTAAAAGTACAACTGGGGCACAAGTGCTGCCACTGAAGGGGGGGGGGGGTCTGTGTGGCCCAAATTTTGGAAAAAAGGGAGACTCCGCTTGGAGTAACCCTTGCTTACAGTGTTTCTAAAAATGATTCAAGATGATAAGATCTGGGATCAGGAAAGACTTTGCTACCTACCCCAGTGTCATCCTGGGAACAGTTAAGAATGGCGTAAATTTGAATGTTCTTGATGCAACTCTACCTGTGAAGTGTACAACTGGGGCACAAGTGCTGCCACTGAATTGGTGGGTTTCTGTGTGGCCCAATTTTTGGAAAAAAGGGAGACTCCGCTTGGAGTAACCCTTGCTGTGTTTTTTAAAAGGAGCCAAGATGAACAAGTCATGGTTCAGCAAAGACTTTGCTACCTACCCCGGTGTCATCCTGGGGACGGTTAAGGATGGCGTATTTCTGAAGCAAATCTACCTGTGAAGTGTACAACTGGGGCACAAGTGCTGCCACTGAAGGGGTGGGTGTCTGTGTGGCACAATTTTTGGAAAAAAGGGCGACTCCGCTTGGAGTAACCTTTGCTGTGTTTTTTAAAAGGAGCCAAGATGAACAAGTCATGGTTCAGCAAAGACTTTGCTACCTACCCCGGTGTCATCCTGGGAACGGTTAAGGATGGCGTAATTTTGAATGTTCTTGATGCAAATCTACCTGTGAAGTGTACAACTGGGGCACAAGTGCTGCCACTGAAGGGGTGGGTGTCTGTGTGGCCCAATTTTTGGAAAAAAGGGAGACTCCGCGTGGAGTAATCCTTGCTGTGTTTTTTAAAAAGGAGCCAAGATGAACAAGTCATGGTTCAGCAAAGACTTTGCTACCTACCCCGGTGTCATTCTGGGAACAGTTAAGGATGGCGTAATTTTGAATGTTCTTGATGCAAATCTACCTGTGAAGTGTAAAGCCATGGCATCGCTGTTCATTTGGAGATACTCCTGTATCATCCTCTCCAGCCGTTGACTATGTGTCAGACGTCTTGTCTCTTGTGGCCTTGCATTGGATGGTCTAAAAAAATTATGAAACGATTCCATAAAATTGCTGTTACCAGCACCCGATACAGTGTTGCTGGTACGGTTTGACTGATAATGATGAGACAGTCCCATGCTTGGCAAGTTACAACTGGGAGATTCACTCAGTGCACCACTGGTGTTTGGTGGAAAAGCCGAGCTAAGATTGAGTAACAGCTTCTGCTGATACTCCTACATACGTGCGTCCCTTTCTATGGCTGGAATTATTTCACCAAATTTGGACTTGTACCGGGGATTTAATAGTGTGGCAACCCAGTAGTCATCATCACTTCTAATTTTGACAATCCGAGGGTCATGTTGTAGGTAGTGCAGCAAGAAGGCGCTCATGTGTCTTGCACATCCATGCGGACCAAGTCCTCGCTGTGTTTGTGGCATCGAGGTGATAACCGTGCGTTCTTCCTCTGACATCTCCCCCAACCTCGTTCAACTGAAATTTGACCAAGGTCTCCCTCATCTGCTGATTCTTCCATGCCATCGAGAGTTCGTCCTCCATTTCTTCATGGTCTCCTGCACCTTCCTCAACATTTTGGCTGCTACCATGCTCTCTTGTTAATCCCTCTCCCCCACCGTCGCATGCCTGCCGCCTTGGTGACTATGAACTTCTGGACCTTGTAGATGTTGGTATCCCTTGCGCATATAAATCCTCCTGTACTTCCTCCCCTTCCTCTTGTCCCACCCCCTGACTACGAATAGTGTTTAGCTTGTGCTCCAGCATGTAAATGACTGGAATTGTCATGCTGATAATGGCATTGTCAGTGCTAAACATATTCGTCGCCATGTCATAGTTACATAGTTACATAGTTACTTAGATTGAAAAAAGACCTAGGTCCATCTAGTTCAACCTTCCTCCACCAGTTCTACATTTAGTCACTAAGTCATTTATAACCAACAATGTTTTGTGTACTGAGGAAATCATCCAGCCCTTTTTTAAAAGCTGTTATAGTATCTGCCATTACAACCTCTTGTGGTAGTGTATTCCACAGTCTGACCGCTCTAACTGTAAAGAACCCTTTCCTATTTAGGTGTCGGAATCGCTTTTCTTCCACTCGCAGTGAGTGCCCCCTGGTCCTTAGTATTGTTTTTGGAAGAAATAAGTCATGTGCCAGTCCTTTATATTGACCACACATGTATTTATACATATAAATGAGATCTCCTCTGAGACGTCTTTTTTCTAAGCTAAACATATCTAACTTTTTTAACCTGCCATCATATGGGAGGCCTTCCATTCCTTGTAATGTCAAACCTGTGCAGAAGGGTGCATAGGTCCTTGATCTGAGACCACTCCAGCAGCGTGATCTGCGCCACCTCTGCATCTTGTTGGCCCAGGCTATACGTCATAACATATTGCACCAGGGTGCTGCCACAGTCGCTGTAACATGTGGAGAGTCGAATTCCAGTATGTTGATACATCGCATTTCAGGCGATGAACCGGCAGGCCAAAAGACTTCAGCAGCGATGCAAGTCAGTCAGCTGCGGCGTTTGAACGGCGGAAGTGAGCAAAGAGTGACCGTGCCCTGTGCAGAAGCCCATATAGGCCGGGATAGTGGATTAAAAATTGCTGGACAACAAGGTTCAACACGTGAGCCCTACAAGGCACGTGTGTCGCCTTGCCCCGGTGAAGGGCCGCACCCAGGTTTGCAGCATTGTCGCACACGGCCTTCCTTGGCTGCAGGTTGAGTGGAGACAACCATTTACGAAACTCGCTCGGAAAAGCTGACCACAACTCCTCCACTGTGTGACTCTTATTTCCAAGACCTTTCAAGGTAAAGACCGCCTGATGCCGTTGAGCTCTGCTGCCAGCATAGTAAGGAGGTGTGCGGGATTCCTTGTGCGCAGTTACAACGCAGGTGGCCTGACCAGGCAGGCTTGGGGCGGAGGTGGAGGACCCAGATGAGGTTGAGGAGGCAGAAGCAGTGGAGGAACTTCGACATTAAGAGGATTGACGCCCAAGTCGTGGGGACGGCAAGACTTGTTCAGCAGACCCTTCTCCATCTCTCACCATAGTTACCCAATGCCCAGCCGGCGACATGGAACGCCCCTGTCCATGCTTACTGGTCCAAGTATCGGTGGTGAAATGCACCCGGTCACACACAGGGTTTCTCAAGGAAGTGGTGATGTTGTGTGTTACATGCTGGTGTAGCGCAGGCACACCTTTCTTAGAGAAGTAGTAGTGAGTGGGCATCTGATACTGGGGCACTGCGACGGACATAAGGTCTCGAAAATCCTCTGTGTCCACCAGGCGGAAAGGCAGCATTTTGGTAGCCAAGAGCTAACAGAGGGATAAAGTCAACCTCTTAGCTTTGTCATGGCTCGGAGGAAATGGCCTTTTATTTGTCTACATCTGAGGGACAGAGATTTGGCTGCTGTGTGGAGACGGTGGTGAAGTAGGGTGTCCCTGGAAAAATGCAGGTCTGTGAGGAAAGTGCAGGCGGAGACATGATGTTGCCTTCATGCAAATTTGATGCTCTCGATGTCTGAGAGAGCTGTATACCAGCACTTGTTTCCCCTTTCAAACCAACTGACGACCTACCAAGCAAACTGCCTGTTGTGGTTAAAGTGATGGAAGGTCTGCGTGGAAAACCAGTTGTGACAGCTGTCTCCACAGTCAATAGATATGAATAGTACGCAGAGGATCTTGAAGGGGCAGACGGTGTTTGGCCCGATCCGCTAGGCTGCTTCCAGTATTCCGACTCTGTCCAGGAAGGCGCAAGGTAAGTTCGTCGTCAGTTGCATCCTCCTCCACCGCCTCTGGTGACCTCCTCGAGTGCCTGACTGTGCGATGACAGTAGGTGGGATCTAGAACTTCATCATCAAGCGTTGTGTTTGCACTTCCCTCGCCCTCAGACCTAACCTCGTCCTGCCCTGACTGAATAGTTAAGTTGTCATCCCAATCAGGTATCTGATTCTCATCGTCATCAGTATGTTCCTCACTGTCTCCACCAACAGGCGTTACAGTTTGGGAATGAGGGTGTGCATTATGCTCAGAAACTTGGTCATCAGGGCCAGAATCTGAGTCACAAAGCTTCTGGGCATCACTGTAGACAATTTCCTGGTCTGTACTCATGGCAGCTTGAGAGCAGACCTCTGATTCCCAGGCTATAGTGTGACTGAACAGCTCTGCAGACTCAGCCATCTCTGTTACACCATACTCTGCAGGGCGGGTGGAGACTTCAGAGCTGGGAGAAAGCAAGTGTGATTGGGATGAAAACTCAGAGGACTGGTGTTTTTTGGATGCGGTAGTTGAGGTGGAGGAGAGGGCACTTGTTGGAGCACTTGAGATCCATTCAAGCATGTTCTTTTTTTGTGCATCATTTACTCACTGTTTGCTAGTATAATGGCTTAGTAACAATGAACTTGAGTGTGCAATGCAGTGGTGCTGCAAATAGCTTTGCACCAGTGGGATAATAATGGAAGTCCAATAGCCACTTTTAGGATGCCACTAAGTTTACTTAGTGTTTGCTAGTATAATGGCTTAGTAACAATGAGTTTGAGTGTGCAATGCAGTGGTGCTGCAAATAGATTTGCACTAGTGGGACACTAAGGCGGGCTTTGCACACTACGACATCGCAGGTGCGATGACGGTGGGGTCAAATTGAAAGTGACGCACATCAGGCATCGCATGCGATATCGTAGTGTGTAAAGCCTAGATGATACGATTAACGAGCGCAAAATCGTCGTAATCGTATCATCGGTGCAGCGTCGGCGTAATCCATAATTATGCTGACGCGACAGTCTGATGTTGTTCCTCGCTCCTGCGACAGCACACATCGCTGTGTGTGAAGTCGCAGGAGCGAGGAACATCTCCTACCGGCGTCACCGCGGCTTCCGTAGGTTATGCGGAAGGAAGGAGGTGGGCAGGATGTTTACATCCTGCTCATCTCCGCCCCTCCACCGATATTGGCCGCCTGCCGTGTGACATCGCTATGATGCCGCACGACCCGCCCCCTTAGGAAGGGACAATAATGGAAGTTCAACAGCCACTTTTAGGATGCCACTACGTTTCCTCAGTGTTTGCTAGTATAATGGCTTAGTAACAATGAACTTGAGCATGCAATGCAGTGGTGCTGCAAATAGCTTTGTACCAGTGGGACAATAATGGAAGTCCAACAGCCACTTTTAGGATGCCACTACGTTTACTCAGTGTTTGCTAGTATAAAGGCTTAGTAACAATGAGTTTCGGTGTGCAATGCAGTGGTGCTGCAAATAGCTTTGCACCAGTGGGACAATAATGGAAGTCCAACAGCCCCTTTTAGGATGCCACTAAGTTTCCTCAGTGTTTGCTAGTATAATGGCTTAGTAACAATGAGTTTGAGTGTGCAATGCAGTGGTGCTGCAAATAGGTTTGCACCAGTGGGACAATAATGGAAGTCCAACAGCCACTATTAGGACGCCACTAAGTATCCTCAGTGTTTGCTAGTATAATGGCTTAGTAACAATGAGTTTGAGTCTGCAATGCAGTGGTGCTGCAAATAGCTTTTCGCCAGTGGGACAATAAAGGAAGTCCAACAGCCACTTTTAGGATGCCACTAAGTTTCCTCAGTGTTTACGAAGTATAATGGCTTAGTAACAATGAGTTTCAGTGTGCAATGCAGTGGTGCTGCAAATAGCTTTGCACCAGTGGGACAATAATGGAAGTCCAACAGCCACTTCTGGGATGCCACTAAGTTTACTCAGTTTTTCCTAGTATAATGGCTTAGTAACAATGAACTTGAATGTGCAATGCAGTGGTGCTGCAAATAGCTTTGCACCAGTGGGACAAAAATGGAAGTCCAACAGCCACTTTTAGGATGCCACTAAGTTTACTCAGTGTTTGCTAGTATAATGGCTTAGTAACAATGAGTTTGTCTGCAATGCCGTGGTGCTGCAAATAGCTTTGCACCAGTGGGACATTAATGGAAGTCCAATAGCCACTTTTAGGATGCCACTAAGTTTCCTCAGTGTTTGCTTGTATAATGGCTTAGTAACAAAGAACTTGAGTGTGCAATGCAGTGGTGCTGCAAATAGCTTTGCACCAGTGGGACAATAATGGAAGTCCAACAGCCACTTTTAGGATGCCACCAAGCTTCCTCAGTGTTTGCTAGTATAATGGCTTAGTAACAATGAGTTTCAGTGTGCAATGCAGTGGTGCTGCAAATAGCTTTGCACCAGTGGGACAATAATGGAAGTCCAACAGCCACTTTTAGGATGCCACTAAGTTTACTCAGTTTTTGCTAGTATAAAGGCTTAGTAACAATGAGTTTATGTCTGCAATGCAGTGGTGCTGCAAATAGCTTTGCACCAGAGGGACAATAATGGAAGTCCAACAGCCACTTTTTTGATGCCACTAAGTTTACTCAGTATTTGCTAGTAAAATGGCTTAGTAACAATGAACTTGAGTGTGCAATGCAGTGGTGCTGCAAATAGCTTTGTACCAGTGGGACATAAATGGAAGTCCAACAGGCACTTTTAGGATGCCACTAAGTTTCCTCAGTGTTTGCTTGTATAATGGCTTAGTAACAATGAACTTGAGTGTGCAATGCAGTGGTGCTGCAAATAGCATTGCACCAGAGGGACAATAATGGAAGTCCAACAGCCACTTTTAGGATGCCACTAAGTTTCCTCAGTGTTTGCTAGTATAATGGCTTAGTAACAATGAACTTGAGTGTGCAATGCAGTGGTGCTGCAAATAGCTTTGCACCAGTGGGACATAAATGGAAGTCCAACAGGCACTTTTAGAATGCCACTAAGTTTACTCAGTGTTTCCTAGTATAATGGCTTAGTAACAATGAGTTTGAGTCTGCAATGCTGTGGTGCTGCAAATAGCTTTGCACCAGTGGGACAATAATGGAAGTCCAACAGCCACTTTTAGGATGCCACTAAGTTTACTCAGTGTTTGCTAGTATAATGGCTTAGTAACAATGAGTTTATGTCTGCAATGCCGTGGTGCTGCAAATAGCTTTGCACCAGTGGGACATTAATGGAAGTCCAACAGCTACTTTTAGGATGCCACTAAGTTTCCTCAGTGTTTGCTAGTATAATGGCTTAGTAACAATGAGTTTCAGTGTGCAATGCAGTGGTGCTGCATATAGCTTTGCACCAGTGGGACAATAATGGAAGTCCAACAGCTACTTTTAGGATGCCACTAAGTTTACTCAGTGTTTGCTAGTATAATGGCATAGTAACAATTAACTTGAATGTGCAATGCTGTGGTGCTGTAAATAGCTTTGCACCAGTGGGACAATAATGGAAGTCCAACAGCCACTTTTAGGATGCCAATAAGTTTACTCAGTGTTTGCTAGTATAATGGCTTAGTAACAATGAGTTTATGTCTGCAATGCCGTGGTGCTGAAAATAGCTTTGCACCAGTGGGACAATAATGGAAGTCCAACAGCCTCTTTTAGGATGCCACTAAGTTTCCTCAGTGTTTGCTTGTATAATGGCTTAGTAACAATGAACTTGAGTGTGCAATGCAGTGGTGCTGCAAATAGCTTTGCACCAGTGGGACAATAATGGAAGTCCAACAGCCACTTTTAGGATGCCACCAAGCTTCCTCAGTGTTTGCTAGTATAATGGCTTAGTAACAATGAGTTTCAGTGTGCAATGCAGTGGTGCTGCAAATAGCTTTGCACCAGTGGGACAATAATGGAAGTCCAACAGCTACTTTTAGAATGCCACTAAGTTTCCTCAGTGTTTGCTAGTATAATGGCTTAGTAACAATGAATTTAAGTGTGCAATGCAGTGGTGCTGCAAATAGCTTTGCACCAGTGGGACAATAATGGAAGTCCAACAGCCACTTTTAGGATGCCAATAAGTTTCCTCAGTGTTAGCTAGTATAATGGCTTAGTAACAATGAACTTGAGTGTGCAATGCAGTGGTGCTGCAAATACCTTTGCACCAGTGGGACAATAATGAAAGTCCAACAGCCACTTTTAGGATGCCACTAAGTTTCCTCAGTGTTTGCTAGTATAATGGCTTAGTAACAATGAACTTGAGTGTGCAATGCAGTGGTGCTGCAAAAAGCTTTGCACCAGTGGGACAATAATGGAAGTCCAACAGCTACTTTTAGGATGCCACTAAGTTTACTCAGTGTTTCCTAGTATAATGGCTTAGTAACAATGAGTTTGAGTCTGCAATGCTGTGGTGCTGCAAATAGCTTTGCACCAGTGGGACAATAATGGAAGTCCAACAGTCACTTTTAGGATGCCACTAAGTTTACTCAGTGTTTGCTAATATAATGGCTTAGTAACAATGAGTTTCAGTGTGCAATGCAGTGGTGCTGCAAATAGCTTTGCACCAGTGGGACAATAATGGAAGTCCAACAGCCACTTTTAGGATGCCAATAAGTTTCCTCAGTGTTAGCTAGTATAATGGCTTAGTAACAATGAACTTGAGTGTGCAATGCAGTGGTGCTGCAAATACCTTTGCACCAGTGGGACAATAATGGAAGTCCAACAGCCACTTTTAGGATGCCACTAAGTTTACTCAGTGTTTGCTAGTATAATGGCTTAGTAACAATGAGTTTGTCTGCAATGCCGTGGTGCTGCAAATAGCTTTGCACCAGTGGGACATTAATGGAAGTCCA
This sequence comes from Anomaloglossus baeobatrachus, assembly GCF_048569485.1. Classification (NCBI taxonomy): domain Eukaryota; kingdom Metazoa; phylum Chordata; class Amphibia; order Anura; family Aromobatidae; genus Anomaloglossus; species Anomaloglossus baeobatrachus. Next base: position 208,546,890 of record NC_134357.1, on the reverse strand, counting down.
ACAGCCACTTTTAGGATGCCACTAAGTTTCCTCAGTGTTTGCTTGTATAATGGCTTAGTAACAAAGAACTTGAGTGTGCAATGCAGTGGTGCTGCAAATAGCTTTGCACCAGTGGGACAATAATGGAAGTCCAACAGCCACTTTTAGGATGCCACCAAGCTTCCTCAGTGTTTGCTAGTATAATGGCTTAGTAACAATGAGTTTCAGTGTGCAATGCAGTGGTGCTGCAAATAGCTTTGCACCAGTGGGACAATAATGGAAGTCCAACAGCCACTTTTAGGATGCCACTAAGTTTACTCAGTTTTTGCTAGTATAAAGGCTTAGTAACAATGAGTTTATGTCTGCAATGCAGTGGTGCTGCAAATAGCTTTGCACCAGAGGGACAATAATGGAAGTCCAACAGCCACTTTTTTGATGCCACTAAGTTTACTCAGTATTTGCTAGTATAATGGCTTAGTAACAATGAACTTGAGTGTGCAATGCAGTGGTGCTGCAAATAGCTTTGTACCAGTGGGACATAAATGGAAGTCCAACAGGCACTTTTAGGATGCCACTAAGTTTCCTCAGTGTTTGCTTGTATAATGGCTTAGTAACAATGAACTTGAGTGTGCAATGCAGTGGTGCTGCAAATAGCATTGCACCAGAGGGACAATAATGGAAGTCCAACAGCCACTTTTAGGATGCCACTAAGTTTACTCAGTATTTGCTAGTATAATGGCTTAGTAACATTGAACTTGAGTGTGCAATGCAGTGGTGCTGCAAATAGCTTTGCACCAGTGGGACATAAATGGAAGTCCAACAGGCACTTTTAGAATGCCACTAGGTTTACTCAGTGTTTCCTAGTATAATGGCTTAGTAACAATGAGTTTGAGTCTGCAATGCTGTGGTGCTGCAAATAGCTTTGCACCAGTGGGACAATAATGGAAGTCCAACAGCCACTTTTAGGATGCCACTAAGTTTACTCAGTGTTTGCTAGTATAATGGCTTAGTAACAATGAGTTTATGTCTGCAATGCCGTGGTGCTGCAAATAGCTTTGCACCAGTGGGACATTAATGGAAGTCCAACAGCTACTTTTAGGATGCCACTAAGTTTCCTCAGTGTTTGCTAGTATAATGGCTTAGTAACAATGAGTTTCAGTGTGCAATGCAGTGGTGCTGCAAATAGCTTTGCACCAGTGGGACAATAATGGAAGTCCAACAGCCCCTTTTAGGATGCCACTAAGTTTCCTCAGTGTTTGCTAGTATAATGGCTTAGTAACAATGAGTTTGAGTGTGCAATGCAGTGGTGCTGCAAATAGGTTTGCACCAGTGGGACAATAATGGAAGTCCAACAGCCACTATTAGGACGCCACTAAGTATCCTCAGTGTTTGCTAGTATAATGGCTTAGTAACAATGAGTTTGAGTCTGCAATGCAGTGGTGCTGCAAATAGCTTTTCGCCAGTGGGACAATAAAGGAAGTCCAACAGCCACTTTTAGGATGCCACTAAGTTTCCTCAGTGTTTACGAAGTATAATGGCTTAGTAACAATGAGTTTCAGTGTGCAATGCAGTGGTGCTGCAAATAGCTTTGCACCAGTGGGACAATAATGGAAGTCCAACAGCCACTTCTGGGATGCCACTAAGTTTACTCAGTTTTTCCTAGTATAATGGCTTAGTAACAATGAACTTGAATGTGCAATGCAGTGGTGCTGCAAATAGCTTTGCACCAGTGGGACAAAAATGGAAGTCCAACAGCCACTTTTAGGATGCCACTAAGTTTACTCAGTGTTTGCTAGTATAATGGCTTAGTAACAATGAGTTTGTCTGCAATGCCGTGGTGCTGCAAATAGCTTTGCACCAGTGGGACATTAATGGAAGTCCAATAGCCACTTTTAGGATGCCACTAAGTTTCCTCAGTGTTTGCTTGTATAATGGCTTAGTAACAAAGAACTTGAGTGTGCAATGCAGTGGTGCTGCAAATAGCTTTGCACCAGTGGGACAATAATGGAAGTCCAACAGCCACTTTTAGGATGCCACCAAGCTTCCTCAGTGTTTGCTAGTATAATGGCTTAGTAACAATGAGTTTCAGTGTGCAATGCAGTGGTGCTGCAAATAGCTTTGCACCAGTGGGACAATAATGGAAGTCCAACAGCCACTTTTAGGATGCCACTAAGTTTACTCAGTTTTTGCTAGTATAAAGGCTTAGTAACAATGAGTTTATGTCTGCAATGCAGTGGTGCTGCAAATAGCTTTGCACCAGAGGGACAATAATGGAAGTCCAACAGCCACTTTTTTGATGCCACTAAGTTTACTCAGTATTTGCTAGTAAAATGGCTTAGTAACAATGAACTTGAGTGTGCAATGCAGTGGTGCTGCAAATAGCTTTGTACCAGTGGGACATAAATGGAAGTCCAACAGGCACTTTTAGGATGCCACTAAGTTTCCTCAGTGTTTGCTTGTATAATGGCTTAGTAACAATGAACTTGAGTGTGCAATGCAGTGGTGCTGCAAATAGCATTGCACCAGAGGGACAATAATGGAAGTCCAACAGCCACTTTTAGGATGCCACTAAGTTTCCTCAGTGTTTGCTAGTATAATGGCTTAGTAACAATGAACTTGAGTGTGCAATGCAGTGGTGCTGCAAATAGCTTTGCACCAGTGGGACATAAATGGAAGTCCAACAGGCACTTTTAGAATGCCACTAAGTTTACTCAGTGTTTCCTAGTATAATGGCTTAGTAACAATGAGTTTGAGTCTGCAATGCTGTGGTGCTGCAAATAGCTTTGCACCAGTGGGACAATAATGGAAGTCCAACAGCCACTTTTAGGATGCCACTAAGTTTACTCAGTGTTTGCTAGTATAATGGCTTAGTAACAATGAGTTTATGTCTGCAATGCCGTGGTGCTGCAAATAGCTTTGCACCAGTGGGACATTAATGGAAGTCCAACAGCTACTTTTAGGATGCCACTAAGTTTCCTCAGTGTTTGCTAGTATAATGGCTTAGTAACAATGAGTTTCAGTGTGCAATGCAGTGGTGCTGCATATAGCTTTGCACCAGTGGGACAATAATGGAAGTCCAACAGCTACTTTTAGGATGCCACTAAGTTTACTCAGTGTTTGCTAGTATAATGGCATAGTAACAATTAACTTGAATGTGCAATGCTGTGGTGCTGTAAATAGCTTTGCACCAGTGGGACAATAATGGAAGTCCAACAGCCACTTTTAGGATGCCAATAAGTTTACTCAGTGTTTGCTAGTATAATGGCTTAGTAACAATGAGTTTATGTCTGCAATGCCGTGGTGCTGAAAATAGCTTTGCACCAGTGGGACAATAATGGAAGTCCAACAGCCTCTTTTAGGATGCCACTAAGTTTCCTCAGTGTTTGCTTGTATAATGGCTTAGTAACAATGAACTTGAGTGTGCAATGCAGTGGTGCTGCAAATAGCTTTGCACCAGTGGGACAATAATGGAAGTCCAACAGCCACTTTTAGGATGCCACCAAGCTTCCTCAGTGTTTGCTAGTATAATGGCTTAGTAACAATGAGTTTCAGTGTGCAATGCAGTGGTGCTGCAAATAGCTTTGCACCAGTGGGACAATAATGGAAGTCCAACAGCTACTTTTAGAATGCCACTAAGTTTCCTCAGTGTTTGCTAGTATAATGGCTTAGTAACAATGAATTTAAGTGTGCAATGCAGTGGTGCTGCAAATAGCTTTGCACCAGTGGGACAATAATGGAAGTCCAACAGCCACTTTTAGGATGCCAATAAGTTTCCTCAGTGTTAGCTAGTATAATGGCTTAGTAACAATGAACTTGAGTGTGCAATGCAGTGGTGCTGCAAATACCTTTGCACCAGTGGGACAATAATGAAAGTCCAACAGCCACTTTTAGGATGCCACTAAGTTTCCTCAGTGTTTGCTAGTATAATGGCTTAGTAACAATGAACTTGAGTGTGCAATGCAGTGGTGCTGCAAAAAGCTTTGCACCAGTGGGACAATAATGGAAGTCCAACAGCTACTTTTAGGATGCCACTAAGTTTACTCAGTGTTTCCTAGTATAATGGCTTAGTAACAATGAGTTTGAGTCTGCAATGCTGTGGTGCTGCAAATAGCTTTGCACCAGTGGGACAATAATGGAAGTCCAACAGTCACTTTTAGGATGCCACTAAGTTTACTCAGTGTTTGCTAATATAATGGCTTAGTAACAATGAGTTTCAGTGTGCAATGCAGTGGTGCTGCAAATAGCTTTGCACCAGTGGGACAATAATGGAAGTCCAACAGCCACTTTTAGGATGCCAATAAGTTTCCTCAGTGTTAGCTAGTATAATGGCTTAGTAACAATGAACTTGAGTGTGCAATGCAGTGGTGCTGCAAATACCTTTGCACCAGTGGGACAATAATGGAAGTCCAACAGCCACTTTTAGGATGCCACTAAGTTTACTCAGTGTTTGCTAGTATAATGGCTTAGTAACAATGAGTTTGTCTGCAATGCCGTGGTGCTGCAAATAGCTTTGCACCAGTGGGACATTAATGGAAGTCCAACAGCCACTTTTAGGATGCCACTAAGTTTCCTCAGTGTTTGCTTGTATAATGGCTTAGTAACAAAGAACTTGAGTGTGCAATGCAGTGGTGCTGCAAATAGCTTTGCACCAGTGGGACAATAATGGAAGTCCAACAGCCACTTTTAGGATGCCACCAAGCTTCCTCAGTGTTTGCTAGTATAATGGCTTAGTAACAATGAGTTTCAGTGTGCAATGCAGTGGTGCTGCAAATAGCTTTGCACCAGTGGGACAATAATGGAAGTCCAACAGCCACTTTTAGGATGCCACTAAGTTTACTCAGTTTTTGCTAGTATAAAGGCTTAGTAACAATGAGTTTATGTCTGCAATGCAGTGGTGCTGCAAATAGCTTTGCACCAGAGGGACAATAATGGAAGTCCAACAGCCACTTTTTTGATGCCACTAAGTTTACTCAGTATTTGCTAGTATAATGGCTTAGTAACAATGAACTTGAGTGTGCAATGCAGTGGTGCTGCAAATAGCTTTGTACCAGTGGGACATAAATGGAAGTCCAACAGGCACTTTTAGGATGCCACTAAGTTTCCTCAGTGTTTGCTTGTATAATGGCTTAGTAACAATGAACTTGAGTGTGCAATGCAGTGGTGCTGCAAATAGCATTGCACCAGAGGGACAATAATGGAAGTCCAACAGCCACTTTTAGGATGCCACTAAGTTTACTCAGTATTTGCTAGTATAATGGCTTAGTAACATTGAACTTGAGTGTGCAATGCAGTGGTGCTGCAAATAGCTTTGCACCAGTGGGACATAAATGGAAGTCCAACAGGCACTTTTAGAATGCCACTAGGTTTACTCAGTGTTTCCTAGTATAATGGCTTAGTAACAATGAGTTTGAGTCTGCAATGCTGTGGTGCTGCAAATAGCTTTGCACCAGTGGGACAATAATGGAAGTCCAACAGCCACTTTTAGGATGCCACTAAGTTTACTCAGTGTTTGCTAGTATAATGGCTTAGTAACAATGAGTTTATGTCTGCAATGCCGTGGTGCTGCAAATAGCTTTGCACCAGTGGGACATTAATGGAAGTCCAACAGCTACTTTTAGGATGCCACTAAGTTTCCTCAGTGTTTGCTAGTATAATGGCTTAGTAACAATGAGTTTCAGTGTGCAATGCAGTGGTGCTGCAAATAGCTTTGCACCAGTGGGACAATAATGGAAGTCCAACAGCCACTTTTAGGATGCCACTAAGTTTACTCAGTTTTTGCTAGTATAAAGGCTTAGTAACAATGAGTTTATGTCTGCAATGCAGTGGTGCTGCAAATAGCTTTGCACCAGAGGGACAATAATGGAAGTCCAACAGCCACTTTTTTGATGCCACTAAGTTTACTCAGTATTTGCTAGTATAATGGCTTAGTAACAATGAACTTGAGTGTGCAATGCAGTGGTGCTGCAAATAGCTTTGTACCAGTGGGACATAAATGGAAGTCCAACAGGCACTTTTAGGATGCCACTAAGTTTCCTCAGTATTTGCTAGTATAATGGCTTAGTAACAATGAACTTGAGAGTGCAATGCAGTGGTGCTGCAAATAGCTTTGCACCAGTGGGACATAAATGGAAGTCCAACAGGCACTTTTAGAATGCCACTAAGTTTACTCAGTGTTTCCTAGTATAATGGCTTAGTAACAATGAGTTTGAGTCTGCAATGCTGTGGTGCTGCAAATAGCTTTGCACCAGTGGGACAATAATGGAAGTCCAACAGCCACTTTTAGGATGCCACTAAGTTTACTCAGTGTTTGCTAGTATAATGGCTTAGTAACAATGAGTTTATGTCTGCAATGCCGTGGTGCTGCAAATAGCTTTGCACCAGTGGGACATTAATGGAAGTCCAACAGCTACTTTTAGGATGCCACTAAGTTTCCTCAGTGTTTGCTAGTATAATGGCTTAGTAACAATGAGTTTCAGTGTGCAATGCAGTGGTGCTGCATATAGCTTTGCACCAGTGGGACAATAATGGAAGTCCAACAGTCACTTTTAGGATGCCACTAAGTTTACTCAGTGTTTGCTAATATAATGGCTTAGTAACAATGAGTTTCAGTGTGCAATGCAGTGGTGCTGCATATAGCTTTGCACCAGTGGGACAATAATGGAAGTCCAACAGCCACTTTTAGGATGCCACTAAGTTTACTCAGTGTTTGCTTGTATAATGGCTTAGTAACAATGAACTTGAGTGTGCAATGCAGTGGTGCTGCAAATAGCTTTGCACCAGTGGGACATAAATGGAAGTCCAACAGGCACTTTTAGGATGCCACTAAGTTTCCTCAGTGTTTGCTAGTATAATGGCATAGTAACAATTAACTTGAATGTGCAATGCAGTGGTGCTGCAAATAGCTTTGCACCAGTGGGACAATAATGGAAGTCCAACAGCTACTTTTAGGATGCCACCAAGTTTACTCAGTGTTTCCTAGTATAATGGCTTAGTAACAATGAGTTTGAGTCTGCAATGCTGTGGTGCTGTAAATAGCTTTGTACCAGTGGGACAATAATGGAAGTCCAACAGCCACTTTTAGGATGCCAATAAGTTTACTCAGTGTTTGCTAGTATAATGGCTTAGTAACAATGAGTTTATGTCTGCAATGCCGTGGTGCTGAAAATAGCTTTGCACCAGTGGGACAATAATGGAAGTCCAACAGCCTCTTTTAGGATGCCACTAAGTTTCCTCAGTGTTTGCTTGTATAATGGCTTAGTAACAATGAACTTTAGTGTGCAATGCAGTGGTGCTGCAAATAGCTTTGCACCAGTGGGACAATAATGGAAGTCCAACAGCCACTTTTAGGATGCCACCAAGCTTCCTCAGTGTTTGCTAGTATAATGGCTTAGTAACAATGAGTTTCAGTGTGCAATGCAGTGGTGCTGCAAATAGCTTTGCACCAGTGGGACAATAATGGAAGTCCAACAGCTACTTTTAGAATGCCACTAAGTTTCCTCAGTGTTTGCTAGTATAATGGCTTAGTAACAATGAACTTGAGTGTGCAATGCAGTGGTGCTGCAAATACCTTTGCACCAGTGGGACAATAATGAAAGTCCAACAGCCACTTTTAGGATGCCACTAAGTTTCCTCAGTGTTTGCTAGTATAATGGCTTAGTAACAATGAACTTGAGTGTGCAATGCAGTGGTGCTGCAAAAAGCCTTGCACCAGTGGGACAATAATGGAAGTCCAACAGCTACTTTTAGGATGCCACTAAGTTTACTCAGTGTTTCCTAGTATAATGGCTTAGTAACAATGAGTTTGAGTCTGCAATGCTGTGGTGCTGCAAATAGCTTTGCACCAGTGGGACAATAATGGAAGTCCAACAGTCACTTTTAGGATGCCACTAAGTTTACTCAGTGTTTGCTAATATAATGGCTTAGTAACAATGAGTTTCAGTGTGCAATGCAGTGGTGCTGCAAATAGCATTGCACCAGAGGGACAATAATGGAAGTCCAACAGCCACTTTTAGGATGCCACTAAGTTTACTCAGTATTTGCTAGTATAATGGCTTAGTAACATTGAACTTGAGTGTGCAATTCAGTGGTGCTGCAAAAAGCTTTGCACCAGTTGGACATAAATGGAAGTCCAACAGGCACTTTTAAAATGCCACTAAGTTTACTCAGTGTTTCCTAGTATAATGGCTTAGTAACAATGAGTTTGAGTCTGCAATGCTGTGGTGCTGCAAATAGCTTTTCACCAGTGGGACAATAATGGAAGTCCAACAGCCACTTTTAGGATGCCACTAAGTTTACTCAGTGTTTGCTAGTATAATGGCTTAGTAACAATGAGTTTATGTCTGCAATGCCGTGGTGCTGCAAATAGCTTTGCACCAGTGGGACATTAATGGAAGTCCAACAGCTACTTTTAGGATGCCACTAAGTTTCCTCAGTGTTTGCTAGTATAATGGCTTAGTAACAATGAGTTTCAGTGTGCAATGCAGTGGTGCTGCATATAGCTTTGCACCAGTGGGACAATAATGGAAGTCCAACAGCTACTTTTAGGATGCCACTAAGTTTACTCAGTGTTTGCTAGTATAATGGCTTAGTAACAATGAGTTTGAGTCTGCAATGCAGTGGTGCTGCAAATAGCTTTGCACCATTGGGACAATAATGGAAGTCCAACAGTCACTTTTAGGATGCCACTAAGTTTACTCAGTGTTTGCTAATATAATGGCTTAGTAACAATGAGTTTCAGTGTGCAATGCAGTGGTGCTGCATATAGCTTTGCACCAGTGGGACAATAATGGAAGTCCAACAGCCACTTTTAGGATGCCACTAAGTTTACTCAGTGTTTGCTTGTATAATGGCTTAGTAACAATGAACTTGAGTGTGCAATGCAGTGGTGCTGCAAATAGCTTTGCACCAGTGGGACATAAATGGAAGTCCAACAGGCACTTTTAGGATGCCACTAAGTTTCCTCAGTGTTTGCTAGTATAATGTCATAGTAACAATTAACTTGAATGTGCAATGCAGTGGTGCTGCAAATAGCTTTGCACCAGTGGGACAATAATGGAAGTCCAACAGCTACTTTTAGGATGCCACCAAGTTTACTCAGTGTTTCCTAGTATAATGGCTTAGTAACAATGAGTTTGAGTCTGCAATGCTGTGGTGCTGTAAATAGCTTTGCACCAGTGGGACAATAATGGAAGTCCAACAGCCACTTTTAGGATGCCACTAAGTTTACTCAGTGTTTGCTAGTATAATGGCTTAGTAACAATGAGTTTATGTCTGCAATGCCGTGGTGCTGAAAATAGCTTTGCACCAGTGGGACAATAATGGAAGTCCAACAGCCTCTTTTAGGATGCCACTAAGTTTCCTCAGTGTTTGCTTGTATAATGGCTTAGTAACAATGAACTTGAGTGTGCAATGCAGTGGTGCTGCAAATAGCTTTGCACCAGTGGGACAATAATGGAAGTCCAACAGCCACTTTTAGGATGCCACCAAGCTTCCTCAGTGTTTGCTAGTATAATGGCTTAGTAACAATGAGTTTCAGTGTGCAATGCAGTGGTGCTGCAAATAGCTTTGCACCAGTGGGACAATAATGGAAGTCCAACAGCCACTTTTAGGATGCCAATAAGTTTCCTCAGTGTTAGCTAGTATAATGGCTTAGTAACAATGAACTTGAGTGTGCAATGCAGTGGTGCTGCAAATACCTTTGCACCAGTGGGACAATAATGAAAGTCCAACAGCCACTTTTAGGATGCCACTAAGTTTCCTCAGTGTTTGCTAGTATAATGGCTTAGTAACAATGAACTTGAGTGTGCAATGCAGTGGTGCTGCAAATAGCTTTGCACCAGTGGGACAATAATGGAAGTCCAACAGCTACTTTTAGGATGCCACTAAGTTTACTCAGTGTTTCCTAGTATAATGGCTTAGTAACAATGAGTTTGAGTCTGCAATGCTGTGGTGCTGCAAATAGCTTTGCACCAGTGGGACAATAATGGAAGTCCAACAGTCACTTTTAGGATGCCACTAAGTTTACTCAGTGTTTGCTAATATAATGGCTTAGTAACAATGAGTTTCAGTGTGCAATGCAGTGGTGCTGCAAATAGCTTTGCACCAGTGGGACAATAATGGAAGTCCAACAGCCACTTTTAGGATGCCAATAAGTTTCCTCAGTGTTAGCTAGTATAATGGCTTAGTAACAATGAACTTGAGTGTGCAATGCAGTGGTGCTGCAAATACCTTTGCACCAGTGGGACAATAATGAAAGTCCAACAGCCACTTTTAGGATGCCACTAAGTTTCCTCAGTGTTTGCTAGTATAATGGCTTAGTAACAATGAACTTGAGTGTGCAATGCAGTGGTGCTGCAAATAGCTTTGCACCAGTGGGACAATAATGGAAGTCCAACAGCTACTTTTAGGATGCCACTAAGTTTACTCAGTGTTTCCTAGTATAATGGCTTAGTAACAATGAGTTTGAGTCTGCAATGCTGTGGTGCTGCAAATAGCTTTGCACCAGTGGGACAATAATGGAAGTCCAACAGCCACTTTTAGGATGCCACTAAGTTTACTCAGTGTTTGCTAGTATAATGGCTTAGTCTGAGACAACCTATGGGGGAAGGGCACCACCCTATGAGACCTTCCGGTATACCAAAGCACACTAGACCATCAAGAAAAAGAGTATACCAGAAAAAAGGGATCACCAAACATATGTATTAAATAGATACATAATCTTTATTTGAAAGCACAGAAACCCCACTACCGAACACACTGGCAGTGTGGGACACACAAGAAATGTAGATTAAAAACAATTAAAAAAGCCAATAAGGCATACAGTTCAAAGTCAGAAGCCTCTATGAGGAAATAGTAGCATGTAAAATGCTTCTAGGAACCTCTCTATAATGAAACCGGTAGGCAAAAAAAAATGTTAATTAATTAAGGCCTATAACAATACATAGTATCTGGAAAAAAGATGCAAAATAAGTACAGAATAGCAATGTTCACATGTAGCTCCTCAGAAGAGACATAGATAGGTCAATGCCTAAGGGACCGATAGAATACATATATTAATGCAGTTACAGCTAGAGATGAGCGAACCGGTCGTGGTTCGGCTCGAGTTCGGTTCGTCGAACGGAGGTCTCGTTCGAGTTCGGTTCGTCGAACGTTCGACGAACCGAACTCGAACCGCATAGGAAACAATGGCAGGCATTCACAAACACATGAAAACACCTAGAAAACACCCTCAAAGGTGTCCAAAAGGTGACAAACAACTCACAACACAACCCAAACACATGGGAAAGTGACAAGGACATATACTCATGCGAAAACAATAGAGCTGGACAAGGAAAAATAGGAGGAGACACAGATATAGGCATGGCACGCCCTTCTAAAATCATGTAAAACACTGCAAGGTGACTCCAAGCAGAGTCTCCCTTTTTTCCAAAAATTGGGCCACACAGACACCCCATCAGTGGCAGCAGTTGTGCCCCAGTTGTACACTTCACAGCTAGATTTGCATCAAGCACATTCAAAAGTACGCCATCCTTAACCTTCCCCAGGATGACACCGGGGTAGGTAGCTAAGTCTTTCCTGATCCCAGCTCTGTTCATCTTGGCTCCTTTTTAAAAACACTGTAAGTAAGGGTTACTCAAAGCGGAGTCTCCCTTTTTTCCAAAAATTGGGCCACACAGACACTAACCCCTTCAGTGGCAGCAGTTGTGCCCCAGTTGTACACTTCACAGCTAGATTTGCATCAAGCACATTCAAAAATACGCCATCCTTAACCGTCCCCAGGATGACACCGGGGTAGGTAGCAAAGTCTTTGCTGAACCATGACTTGTTCATCTTGGCTCCTTTTAAAAAAACACAGCAAGGGTTACTCCAAGCAGAGTCTCCCTTTTTTCCAAAAATTGGGCCCCACACACACCCACCCCTTCAGTGGCAGCAGTTGAGCCCCAGTTGTACACTTCAAAGCTAGATTTGCATCAAGCACATTCAAAAATACGCCATAATTAACCGTCCACAGGATGACACCGGGGTAGGTAGCAAAGTTTTTGCTGAACCATGACTTGTTCATCTTGGCTCCTTTTAAAAAAACACAGCAATCAAGGGTTACTCCAAGCGGAGTCTCCCTTTTTTCCAAAAATTGGGCCCCACACACACCCACCCCTTCAGTGGCAGCAGTTGTGCCCCAGTTGTACACTTCACAGCTAGATTTGTATCAAGCACATTCAAAAATACGCCATCCTTAACCGTCCCCAGGATGACACCGGGGTACGTAGCTAAGTCTTTGCTGAACCATGACTTGTTCATCTTGGCTCCTTTTAAAAAAACACAGCAAGGGTTACTCCAAGCAGAGTCTCCCTTTTTTCCAAAAATTGGGCCCCACACACACCCACCCCTTCAGTGGCAGCAGTTGAGCCCCAGTTGTACACTTCAAAGCTAGATTTGCATCAAGCACATTCAAAAATATGCTATAATTAATCAACCCCAGGATGACACCGGGGTAGGTAGCAAAGTCTTTGCTGAACCATGACTTGTTCATCTTGGCTCCTTTTAAAAAAACACAGCAATCAAGGGTTACTCCAAGCGGAGTCTCCCTTTTTTCCAAAAATTGGGCCCCACACACACCCACCCCTTCAGTGGCAGCAGTTGTGCCCCAGTTATACACTTCACAGCTAGATTTGCATCAAGCACATTCAAAAATACGCCATCCTTAACCGTGCCCAGGATGACACCGGGGTAGGTAGCTAAGTCTTTCCTGATCCCAGCTCTGTATATCTTGGCTCCTTTTAAAAAACACAGCAAGCAAGGGCTACTCCAAGCGGAGTCTCCCTTTTTTTCCAAAAATTGGGCCCCACACACACCCACCCCTTCAGTGGCAGCAGTTGTGCCCCAGTTGTACACTTCACAGCTAGATTTGCATCAAGCACATTCAAAAATACGCCATCCTTAACTGTCCCCAGGATGACACCGGGGTAGGTAGCTAAGTCTTTCCTGATCCCAGCTCTGTTCATCTTGGCATATTTTAAAAAACACAGCAAGCAAGGGTTACTCCAAGCGGAGTCTCCCTTTTTTCCAAAAATTGGGCCCCACACACACTCACCCCTTCAGTGGCAGCAGTTGTGCCCCAGTTGTACACTTCACAGCTAGATTTGCATCAAGCACATTCAAAAATACGCCATAATTAACCGTCCTCAGGATAACACCGGGGTAGGTAGCAAAGTCTTTGCTGAACCATGACTTGTTCATCTTGGCATCTTTTAAAAAAACACAGCAATCAAGGGTTACTCCAAGCGGAGTCTCCCTTTTTTCCAAAAATTGGGCCCCACACACACCCACCCCTTCAGTGGCAGCAGTTGTGCCCCAGTTGTACACTTCACAGCTAGATTTGCATCAAGCACATTAAAAAATACGCCATCCTTAACCGTCCCCAGGATGACACCGGGGTAGGTAGCAAAGTCTTTGCTGAACCATGACTTGTTCATCTTGGCTCCTTTTAAAAAAACACAGCAATCAAGGGTTACTCCAAGCGGAGTCTCCCTTTTTTCCAAAAATTGGGCACCACACACACCCACCCCTTCAGTGGCAGCAGTTGTGCCCCAGTTGTACACTTCACAGCTAGATTTGCATCAAGCACATTAAAAAATACGCCATAATTAACCGTCCTCAGGATAACACCGGGGTAGGTAGCAAAGTCTTTGCTGAACCATGACTTGTTCATCTTGGCATCTTTTAAAAAAACACAGCAATCAAGGGTTACTCCAAGCGGAGTCTCCCTTTTTTCCAAAAATTGGGCCCCACACACACCCACCCCTTCAGTGGCAGCAGTTGTGCCCCAGTTGTACACTTCACAGCTAGATTTGCATCAAGCACATTAAAAAATACGCCATCCTTACCCGTCCCCAGGATGACACCGGGGTAGGTAGCAAAGTCTTTGCTGAACCATGACTTGTTCATCTTGGCTCCTTTTAAAAAAACACAGCAATCAAGGGTTACTCCAAGCGGAGTCTCCCTTTTTTCCAAAAATTGGGCCCCACACACACCCACCCCTTCAGTGGCACCAGTTGGGCCCCAGTTGTACACTTCACAGCTAGATTTGCATCATGCACATTAAAACATACGCCATAATTAACCGTCCTCAGGATAACACCGGGGTAGGTAGCAAAGTCTTTGCTAAACCATGACTTGTTCATCTTGGATCCTTTTAAAAAAACACAGCAATCAAGGGTTACTCCAAGCGGAGCCTCCCTTTTTTCCAAAAATTGGGCCCCACACACACCCACCCCTTCAGTGGCAGCAGTTGGGCCCCAGTTGTACACTTCACAGCTAGATTTGCATCAAGCACATTCAAAAATACGCCATCCTTAACCCGTCCCCAGGATGACACCGGGGTAGGTAGCAAAGTCGTTGCTGAACCATGACTTGTTCATCTTGGCTCTTTTTAAAAAAACACAGCAATCAAGGGTTACTCCAAGCGGAGTCTCCCATTTTTCCAAAAATTGGGCCCCACACACACCCACCCTTTCAGTGGTAGCAGTTGAGCCCCAGTTGTACACTTCACAGCTAGATTTGCATCAAGCACATTCAAAAATACGCCATCCTTAACCGTCCCCAGGATGACACCGGGGTAGGTAGCTAAGTCTTTCCTGATCTCAGCTCTGTTCATCTTGGCTCCTTTTAAAAAACACAGCAAGGGTTACTCCAAGAAGAGTCTCCCTTTTTTCCAAAAATTGGGCCACACAGACACCCCATCAGTGGCAGCAGATGTGCCCCAGTTGTACACTTTACAGCTGGATTTGCATCAAGCACATTCAAAAATACGCCATCCTTAACCGTCCCCAGGATGACACCGGGGTAGGTAGCTAAGTCTTTCCTGATCCCAGCTCTGTTCATCTTGGCTCCTTTTAAAAAACACAGCAAGCAAGGATTACTCCAAGCGGACTCTCCCTTTTTTTTCCAAACATTGGGCCACACAGACACCCACCCCTTCAGTGGCAGTACTTGTGCCCCAGTTGTATACTTCACAGCTAGATTTGCATCAAGCACATTCAAAAATATGCCATCCTTAACCGTCCCCAGGATGACACCGGGGTAGGTAGCAAAGTCTTTGCTGAACCATGACTTGTTCGTCTTGGCTCCTTTTAAAAAAACACAGCAATTAAGGGTTACTCCAAGCGGAGTCTCCCTTTTTTTCCAAAAATTGGGCCCCACACACACCCACCCATTCAGTGGCAGCAGTTGGGCCCCAGTTGTACACTATACAGCTAGATTTGCATCAAGCACATTCAAAAATACGCCATAATTAACCGTCCCCAGCATGACACCGGGGTAGGTAGATAAAGTCTTTGCTGAACCATGACTTGTTCATCTTGGATCATTTTTAAAAACAATGTAAGCAGCAAGGGTTACTCCAAGCGGAGTTTCCCTTTTTTCCAAAAATTGGGCCACACAGACACCCCATCAGTGGCAGCACTTGTGCCCTAGTTGCAAACAGGATGTTTTGATTTTCATCAAGCACATTCCAAATCCACAAGCATTTACTCTCCCCAGGATGACACAGGGGTAGTAAATTCCTTGTGGATCCATGACTTGTTCATTTTGATGAACGTTAGTCTGTCCACATTGTCACTGGACAGACGCGTGCGCTTATCTGTCAGCACACACCCAGCAGCACTGAAGACACGTTCAGAGACAACTCTGGCAGCTGGACACGTCAAAATCTCCAAGGCGTAACTGGAGAGCTCTGGCCATTTTTTAAGATTTGAAGCCCAACATGAGCAAGGCTCCATTTGCAACGTCATGGCATCAATGTTCATTTGGAGATACTCCTGTATCATCCTCTCCAGACGTTGACTATGTGTCAGACTTGTTGTCTCTGGTGGCCTTGCAAAGGACGGTCTAAAAAAATTATGAAAAGATTCCATAAAATTGCTGTTACCAGCACCAAATACGGTGCTACTGGTACGGGTAGACTGTTGAAGATGACGAGACCGTCCCATGCTTGTCAAGTTACAACTGGGAGATTCACTTCCTGCAACTGCACGGTTGTTTGGTGGAAAAGCCGAGCTAAGATCGAGTAACAGCTTCTGCTGATACTCCTGCATACGTGCGTCCCTTTCTATGGCTGGAATTATGTCACAAAATTTGGAATTGTACCGGGGATCCAATGGTGTGGCAATCCAGTAGTCATCATCACTTCTAATTTTGACAATACGAGGGTCATGTTGGAGGTAGTGCAGCAAGAAGGCGCTCATGTGTCTTGCGCAGCCATGCGGACCACGTCCACGCTGTGTTTGTGGCATAGAGGTGCTAACCGTTCTTTTTTCCTCTGACATCTCCCCCCAACCTCTTTCAACTGAAATTTGACCAAGGACTCCCTCATCCACTGAGTTTTCCATGTCCATGGACAGTTCGTCCTCCATTTCTTCATGTTCTCCTGCCCCTTCCTCAACATTTCGCCTGCTACCATGCGCCCTTGTTGATCCCTGTCCCCCATGGTCCCATGCCTGCCGCGTTGGTGATGATGAACGTCTGGACCTTGGAGATGTTGTTGTGTCTTGCGCATATGAATCCTCCTGTAGTTCCTCCCCTTCCTGTTGTCTCACCCCCTGACTCCGAATAGTGTTGAGCGTGTGTTCCAGCATGTAAATGACTGGAATTGTCATGCTGATAATGGCATTGTCAGAGCTAAACATATTCGTCGCCATGTTGAAACTGTGCAGAAGGGTGCATAGGTCCTTGATCTGAGACCACTCCATCAGGGTGATCTGCCTCACCTCTGCATCTCGTTGACCCAGGCTATACGTCATGACGTATTGCACCAGGGCTCGGCGGTGCTGCCACATTCGCTGTAACATGTGGAGAGTCGAATTCCAGCGTGTCGGCACATCGCATTTTAGGCGATGAACCGGCAGGCCGAAAGACTTCTGGAGAGATGCAAGTCGCTCAGCTGTGGCGGTTGAACGGCGGAAGTGAGCAGACAGTTTTCGTGCCCTGGTCAGAAGGCCATCTAGGCCGGGATAGTGTGTTAAAAATTGCTGGACAACAAGGTTCAACACGTGAGCCATACAAGGCACGTGTGTCACCTTGCCCAGGCAAAGGGCCGCACCCAGGTTTGCAGCATTGTCGCACACGGCCTTACCAGGCTACAGGTTGAGTGGAGACAACCATTTATTAAACTCGGACCGCAGAGCTGACCACAACTCCTCAGCTGTGTGAATCCTATTCCCAAGACATGTCAAGCTAAAGACCGCCTGATGCCGTTGCGCTCTGCTGCCAGCATAGTAATGAGGGGTGCGTGATTCCTTCTGCGCAGTTAGAACGCTGGTGGCCTGACCAGGCAGGCATGGGGCGGAGGTGGAGGACCCAGATGAGGTGGAGGAGGCAGAAGCAGTGGCGGAACTTGGACAGACAGAGGATTGACACACAAGTCGTGGGGTTGGCAAGACTTGTGCAGCAGACCCTTCACCATCTATCACCATAGTTACCCAGTGCCCAGTCAGCGACATGTAACGTCCCTGTCCATGCTTACTGGTCCAAGTATCGGTGGTGAAATGCACCCGTTGACACACAGAGTTTCTCAAGGAAGCGGTGATATTGTGTGCGACATGCTGGTGTAGCGCGGGCACACCTTTCTTAGAGAAGTAGTGGCGACTGGGCATCTGGTACTGGGGCACAGCGACAGACATAGGGTCTCTAAAGTCCTGTGTGTCCACCAGGCGGAAAGGCAGCATTTCGGTAGCCAAGAGCTTACAGAGGGATAAAGTCAACCTCTTAGCTTTGTCATGGGTCGCAGGAAATGGCCTTTTATTTGTCCACATCTGAGGGACAGAGATCTGGCTGCTGTGTGTAGACGGTGTTGAATAGGGTGTCCCTGGAAAAATGCAGCTTTGTGAGGAAAGTGCAGGCGTAGACATGATGTCGCCTTCATCCAACGTTGGTGCTATCGATGTCTAAGAGAGCTGTACACACGTACTTGTTTCCCCTTCCAAACCAACTGACGACCTACCAAGCAAACTGCCTGTTGCGGTTACAGTGGTGGAAGTTGTGCGTGGAAAACCAGGTGTGACAGCTGTCCCCACAGTCCTAGAAGATGAAGAGCGCGCGGATGCACTAGAAGGGGCAGGCGGTGGATGGTTCGCTCCGCTAGGCCGCATTGCAGCACGGTGAGCTTCCCACCGTGACATATGATATTTATTCATGTGACGATTCATGGAAGAAGTTGTCAAACTGCTGAGGTTTTGACCTCTACTAACAGAATTATGACAAATTTTACAGATCACATAATTTGGGCAATCTTTTGCTATGTCAAAAAAGGACCAGGCTAGGCAAGGCTTAGAGGGCATGCGACCTGCTGATCCACCCCGACTAGTGCTCAGAGGCAGAGTGGTGGCTGAGGATGCAGTTGTAGACGTGCTACCAGTACTCCTACTCTGTCCAGGAAGGCGCAAGGTAACTTTGTCGTCAGTTGCATCCTCCTCCACCGTCTCTGTTGACCTCCTCGAGGGCCTGACTGTGGGTTGACAGTAGGTGGGATCTAGAACTTCCTCATCAATTGTTGTGTTTGCACTCCCCTCACCCTCAGACCGAGCCTCTTCTTGCCCTGACCGAATATTTAAGTTGTCATCCCAATCTGGTATCTGCGTCTCATCGTCATCAGTATGTTCCTCATTGTCTATAACCACAGGTGTTACAGTTTGTGACAAAGGGTCAACATTATGCTCAGAAACTTGGTCCTCACAGCGTGAATCAGAGTCACAAAGGTTCTGGGCATCACTGCAGACCATTTCCTGGTCTGTACTCACTGTAGCTTGGGAGCAGACCTCTGATTCCCAGGCTATATTGTGACTGAACAGCTCTGCAGACTCAGCCATCTCAGTTCCACCATACTGTGCAGGGCGGATGGAGACTTCAGAGCTGGGAGAAAGCAAGTTTGATTGGGATGACAACTCAGAGGACAGGTGTTTTTTGGATGCGGTAGTTGAGGTGGCTGAGAGGGCACTTGTTGGACCACTTGAGATCCATTCAAGCATTTTCCTTTTTTGGCCATCATCTACCCTTGTTCCAGTTGTTCGTGTCCGTAAAAAAGGGAGCACATCGGATTGTCCACGGTAAGTAGTAGACATCTTACTTTTGCTGGTAGACGGTCTATCTTCCCTTTTTTTCCTTTTCCAACACGCCTCTTCCCCTTTCCACCAGCATCTGTCATTTTGCCACTCATGTTGATTGCGACAAGATTGTGCACTTAAAATGTGGTAGTAAAAATTGAGAGGTGGTGTAGATTTCAGCGGTGGTCTAGCTTTATTAACAGCAGAATAAACAACAATAATTATCCCTGACAATGCAACTACGGACCTTAAACTGGCAGCATAAACTGCTAGTATAATAGCTTTGTAACAATGAGCTTGGATGTTCAATGCAGACGTGCTGCAAATATCTTTGCACTAGTGGGACAATACAGCCGTCCAACAGCCACGTTTAGGATGCCACTAAGTTCACTCAGTGTTTGCTAGTATAATGGCTTAGTAACAATGAGTTTGAGTGTGCAATGCAGGCAGACGTGCTGCAAATATCTTTGCACTAGTGGGACAATACAGAGGTCCAACAGCCACGTTTAGGATGCCACTAAGTTCACTCAGTGTTGGCTAGTACAATGGCTTAGTAACAATGAGTTTGAGTGTGCAATGCAGGCAGATGTGCTGCAAATATCTTTGCACTTGTGGGACAATACAGAAGTCCAACAGCCATGTTTAGGATGCCACTAAGTTCACTCAGTGTTTGCTAGTATAATGGCTTAGTAGCAATGAGTTTGAGTGTGCAAAGGGCAGGAGGGTACAGTGCCAGGGTTGTGGGTCTCTGGGTAGAGGAAAGGAAGCCTGCCTTTCTATCCCTCCTAATGGGGAAATGCAGCGAGGAAATCCCTGACCTTAGCTACACAGACGCTGTCATCTTGTGTAGCTGTTAAACTCTGTTTTCACGGACCTGTCACCTATGGCTCTGACCCTGCCGGTATTAGCCCTTAAAGGGACTGATAGAAAGTGCTATCCCTATGCTGTACAGCGCTGTGTATAGAGCGAACACAGCAGTATCGGAGCTAGGCGCTGCGCCAGCGCTGACTGACACCAAGGACGCAGAAGGCAGATAATGGCGTGCTGGAGGAAAATGTCCATTTTTATAATGCAGGGACATGTGACATGGACATGGCCGTTGCTTCTCTGGCTAAAAGTCCACTTAGCTGTGTGTGTGTCTGGGATTGGCTGACATGCTGGCCCGCCCCACTACACGCGCGCGCTTAGGGAAGGAAGACAAGGAAAAAAATAAAAAAATGGCGATCGCCATTATCCATACAGCAGTGATCTGAATGCGCTGTTCCCGCACACTATACGCTGAAATGTCATAATAGTGTGAGTCACAGAGTGACTTACACTATTACAGCGGAAAGCCAGCTAGTAATTAGCTTGTCTTTTTGCTGCTAGAACCGTTCTCGAACGTATCTAGAACTATCGAGCTTTAGCAAAAAGCTCGAGTTCTAGTTCTATCTAGAACAGCCCCCAAAATCACTCGAGCCGCGAACTGGAGAACCTCGAACCGCGAACCGCGCTCAACTCTATTTACAGCTATAGCAAGGATATAATCACATTGGCTAGACTAACAAATTAGTACTGGCCTGCTATAGTACAATACAATACATATAAGGTTAGGTCAAGGGCTTAGTCCTGTGTGAACTAAACACTATTGGAATAGATGGGACAAGTGCAAATTTGTGTATCAAATACTCCAATAACATATAATACTATACAGACTGATAGTAGTCAGTTTCATATAGACCAAAAAAATGGCTGGGAAATGGAAGTATATACACAGTATATGGGAAACAGTACTGAATAAATGCACAATGGCACACTGTTCACACCTAAGGCAGACCAGGTAATACAATGCCTCACTAAGCCAGATAGTGCTTAGAATACCTGCGATAAAGCAATATATAAAATAGCAGTCCTAGCAAGAGATCAATGGTAACATACTGAAAAGGCCAAAATAACAAGCAAAATGTGAGATCCCATAAAGCACTGCTACTCTGGCAGAAATATGTAGGCAAGCCTACAGAGGGCCAAATGCCCCAAATAGTGCATTATAAAAATCCATAGACTAGCCCAGGCAGATTACCTAACCGGTCTGATAGTGCAGAGAGGATGGGTCCTGGCGTGATTACCCTACCCCACACGTATCGCCACTTTGGGAAGTGGCTTCCTCAGGGGAAAGAAAGGGGCAAAAAACCATTCAAAGTGTGCCCTATTTAACTGACATCATTAATTGGTAATCACTTACCAGTGTGTAGCTTTAGAGAGGCAAGGCGCATAGTTAAGCTGATGGCGGCCGCCATCTTGGCTGAATCAAGTGATTCAGACCTATCACGTTGATTTTGTTGTTTGCACTGCGCATTCGCGAGAAAAGCAATATGGGAAAGTAATGCTTTAAATGCGCATGTGCAGGAGACGCAGCACTATAAACATTTTAGAATAACCAAATTTCAGAGTGACAACACCCTCATGATTACAGGGTGTGATGCTTACATAACGCAAGTGTGACAGGCACAGCGCTAGTGATATTCAAAGAGGAGTGTTAGCTCAGATGCACAGCAGAAGTGAACAAAAAAATTATGAATAATATAACATAGTCACCACTCCTCAGATATGAAAGACCCTCATAGTTACTAATGGCAAATCAAATAGTGGCGGTTATGGTTTAAGGCCTTACAATGTATGTCATACTCAGATATTCTTATTAGCACTCACATTGTAAAGGCGCGGTAAAACACAACGCTAGAAAAATTGCCAAAAAGGAAGATATTTACTTAGATACACATTGATCTTATAAACACATGAAAATGGGCCAAAGAGAAGTGGTTATGTTGTATAGCCTACTGGTTGCAGATCTATCTATTATTTAGACTGTGTATGCGCAAAGGCGCAGTGGAAAAAAAAAAAGTTGAAAAATGTTTATTTTTTATATATTTGATATATATGTTTTTTGTCTAGAAGTGCATATACCTGACACAACGAACACGAGGCAAGAGTTGTAGTAGAAAGAATTGTATGCTCAAAGGCGCAAAAAAAAAAAAAAGTGAAAAATGTTTTATTTTTTATTTTTTATATATGTTTTTTGTCCAAAAGTGCATACAACTGGCACAACAGCAAACACGAGGCAAGGGTTGTAGTAGAAAGCATTAAAGTTTATATTAGGCACAAGGTAAGCACAAGGCAGCGACACAAGTGCAGTTAGGCTGAATACTAATTTAGCACAGAGACACACGCACTTGAGTGTAGATTAAAACAGAGACCACCAAATATACCCCCAGGAATACAAATATGGACGCTGCACTTTCAAGATGCATAGTAAAAAATAATTTAGATCATAGAGGAGCTTCAAGGAAGGAGACACAAGAAGAATGTCAACACACCCACATAGTTTCGGCTAAAAAACCCCATCAGAGAACACGGTCACCAGTTGTTAGTTAGAAAAAGAGACGGAGGCTTGTCAAAGTCTCTGGGATTAGAGAGAGTGTACTGGGCCCTGATAACGTATAGGGTGGAGATTCATCTTAGACTATATTAAATACATAATCTAGTACCAGCTGTATTAAAAATATTGTTAAGGCGAGTGCAAATGAACGCACATCGTTCCGACATAAATTTCAGCAAGCACAGTACAGGATATTCATCATTTAGGAAATAGTTATAGACAAGATAAAATAAAAATGTGTAATAGCCCAATTGGTGCAAGAATAGAAGAAAAAGTGATTTTGGTCGAGTTGGAAAGCAGTCCCACACAGCCCATAGAAACTCATGGGTCGTTGAGAGTTATCCTCCTTCTATACATCAGAGTCTCATATTGGCGACTTTTTTGGGGGACATGCTGTAAAATGAGACATGTTGTCAAACATCATGGTATTTGTTCTTCTTTTTGTACTTTCTTCTTTCTTTCCTCCTTTTCTCTCCTCACCGGTCCGTTCCGTGGAGACATGGCAGGCTAGAATAGGGGACCTCTTGGTCCAGAAGGATCATTCGGTTCTGGAGTTGCAATGGACTGGTGCAAATTTTCTTCTTCTCTTCTCCCAGTTTGTACTTCTTTTCCATAAGGTGGAGATGCTGGGGAAGGGAATAGAGTCGTAAGAGACAGAGCAGATTTTACATGATGTTATAGAACCCTGTATATAGGAGTTCCTCATTTAGTCCAAGTGGTGCCATGCTCTTAAGATTGTAAATCCATTTGGATTCTTTCTGGAGCAGCTCTTTCACACAGTCCCCTGCCCTAATGCTTTGGTTGACTGAGTCCACCACTAAGACTTTAAGGTTGGAGGCACGCCCCCCATGATGGGTAAGAAAGTGCGAAGCCACTGAAGTCAGTGTTTTGCCTTTCTTTAGGTCCGTCTCAGCCGTGTTGATGTTAGAGAGGTGCTGCTGGATCCTTCTCCTTACCTGTTGTGTTGTTTGGCCCACGTATAGCCTAGGACATTCGCAAATGAGGACGTAGATGGCGTTCCTGGAGCGACAGTTGTAATATGCTCGACTTATGATACGCCTAGGAGCACTATTTCACGTTGACTAACTTCTGTACTGACCCTCCACTATCTCTATATACCCAGTGCTCCTATTTAATGGTGTGTAAAGTGTGTCACCAAAGAGAAGGCCCACAAGGGATAATATGTGCACTGTTATCGAGAGTAAATTCCGTCAGTTTCTGTCCGTCAGTATCTGATGGGATGGTCCTAATTAGTCAACTACCAGTAAGAACAATATATCTGTATCAGGAATTTAATAGTCAGGCTTTACAGCTTAACAAAAGATTCTCCGATAGAGGATAGCCAAGAGGAATGGTAAATAAAGCATATCTTCAAGCAGTCTGCACGTAGAGACAGAGTCTATTAAATACAACAAAGAAGAAAGAAGAAACAGAAAAGACCCTATTAGTAGCAACCTATGATGACCAAAATGCTCGAATAATGAAAATCCTGAAGAACCACTGAGGAATATTAAAACAGGATAAGGAATAGAGATGAGCGAACCGGCCGTGGTTCGGCTCGAGTTCGGTTCGCCAAACGGAGTTCTCGTTCGAGTTCGGTTCGGTTCGGTGAACCGCTCGAACATCATAGGAAACAATGGGAGGCAATCACAAACACATAAAAACACCTAAAAAACACCCTCAAAGGTGTCCAAAAGGTGACAAACAACTCACAACACAACACAAACACATGGGAAAGTGACAAGAACAAATTCTCATGCGAAAACAA
This sequence comes from Anomaloglossus baeobatrachus, assembly GCF_048569485.1. Lineage (NCBI taxonomy): Eukaryota > Metazoa > Chordata > Amphibia > Anura > Aromobatidae > Anomaloglossus > Anomaloglossus baeobatrachus. The sequence goes on along the minus strand of NC_134357.1, from coordinate 208,522,634 downwards.
AACAGCGTTACAAAGAAAAGAGGATGAGACACAGATATAGGCATGGCATGCCCTTCTAAAATCATGTAAAACACCGCAAGGGTTACTCCAAGCGGAGTCTCCCTTTTTTCCAAAAATTGGGCCATACACACACCCCTTCAGTGGCAGCACTTGTGCCCCAGTTGTACACTTCACAGGTAGATTTGCATCAAGCACATTAAAAAATACGCCATACTTAACCGTCCCCAGGATGACAAAGGGGTAGGTAGCTAAGTCTTTCCTGATCCCAGCTCTGTTCATCTTGGCTCCTTTTTAAAAAAAATGTAAGCAGGGGTTACTCCAAGCGGAGTCTCCCTTTTTTCCAAAAATTGGGCCACACACACACCCACCCCTTCAGTGGCAGCACTTGTGCCCCAGTTGTACACTTCACAGGTAGATTTGCATCAAGCACATTCAAAACCCACAAGCATTTACTCTTCCCAGGATGGCACAGGGGTAGTAAATTCCTTGTGGATCCATGACTTGTTCATTTTGATGAACTTTAGTCTGTCCACATTGTCACTGGACAGACGTGTGCGCTTATCTGTCAGCACACACCCAGCAGCACTGAAGACACGTTCAGAGACAACGCTGGCAGCTGGACACGACAAAATCTCCAAGGCGTAACTGGAGAGCTCTGGCCATTTTTCAAGATTTGAAGCCCAAAATGAGCAAGGCTCCATTTGCAAAGTCATGGCATCGATGTTCATTTGGAGAAACTCCTGTATCATCCTCTCCAGCCGTTGACTATGTGTCAGACTTGTTGTCTCTGGTGGCCTTGCAAAGGATGGTCTAAAAAAATTATGAAAAATTCAATAAAATTGCAGTTACCAGCACCAGATACGGTGCTGCTGGTACGGGTAGACTGTTGAAGATGACGAGACCGTCCCATGTTTGTCAAGTTACAACTGGGAGATTCACTCCCTGCACCACGGTTGTTTGGTGGAAAAGCCAAGCTAAGATCGAGTAACAGCTTTTGCTGATACTCCTGCATACATGCGTCCCTTTCTATGGCTGGAATTATGTCACAAAATTTGGACTTGTACTGGGGATCTAATAGTGTGGCAAGCCAGTAGTCATCATCACTTCTAATTTTGACAATACAAGGGTCATGTTGGAGGTAGTGCAGCAAGAAGGCGCTCATGTGTCTTGCGCAGCCATGCGGACCAAGCCCACGCTGTGTTTGTGGCATAGAGGTGCTAACCGTTCTTTCTTCCTCTGACATCTCTCCCCAACCTCTTTCAACAGAAATTTGACCAAGGTCTCCCTCATCCGCTGAGTCTTCCATGTCCATGGACAGTTAGTCCTCCATTTCTTCATGTTCTCCTGCACCTTCCTCAACATTTCGCCTGCTACCATGCTCCCTTGTTGATCCCTGTCCCCCATGGTCCCATGCCTGCCGCGTTGGTGATGATGAACGTCTGGACCTTGGTGATGTTGTTGTCCCTTGCGCATATGAATCCTCCTGTAGTTCCTCCTCTTCCTGTTGTCCCACCCCCTGACTCCGAATAGTGTTTAGCGTGTGCTCCAGCATGTAAATGACTGGAATTGTCATGCTGATAATGGCATTGTCAGCGCTAAACATATTCGTCGGCATGTCGCAACTGTGCAGAAGGGTGCATAGGTCCTTTTATCTGAGACCACTCCATCAGGGTGATCTACCACACCTCTGCATCTCGTTGGCCAAGGCTATACGTCATGACGTATTGCAACAGGGCTCTACGGTGCTGCCACAGTCACTGTACCATGTGGAGAGTCGAATTCCAGCGTGTCGGCATATCGCATTTCAGGCGATGAACTGGCAGGTTGAAAGACTTCTGGAGCGATGCAAGTCGCTCAGCAGCGGTGGTTGAACGGCAGAAGTGAGCAGACAGTTTTCGTGCCCTGTTCAGAAGGCCATCAAGGCTGGGATAGTGTGTTAAAAATTGCTGGACAACAAGGTTCAACACGTGAGCCATACAAGGCACGTGTGTCACCTTGCCCAGGTGAAGGGCCGCACCCAGGTTTGCAGCATTGTCGCACACGGCCTTACCAGGCTGCAGGTTGAGTGGAGACAACCATTTATTAAGTTCAGTCTCCATAGCTGCCCACACCTCAGCCGCTGTGTGACTCTTATTTCCAAGACATTTCAAGCTAAAGACCGCCTGATGCCATTGCGCTCTGCTGCCAGCATAGTAATGAGGGGTGCGTGATTTCTTCTGCACAGTTAGAACGCTGGTGGCTTGACCAGGCAGGCTTGGGGCGGAGATGGAGGACCCAGATGAGGTGGAGGAGGCAGAAGCAGTGGCGGAACTTGGACAGACAGAGGATTGACACACAAGTCGTGGGGACGGCAAGACTTGTGCAGCAGACCCTTCACCATCTATCACCATAGTTACCCAGTGCCCAGTCAGCGACATGTAACAACCCTGTCCATGCTTACTGGTCCAAGTATCGGTAGTGAAATGCACCCGTTCACACACAGAGTTTCTCAAGGAAGCGGTGATGTTGTGTGCGACATGCTGGTGTAGGGCAGGCACACCTTTCTTAGAGAAGTAGTGGCAACTGGGCATCTGGTACTGGGGCACAGTGACAGACATAAGGTCTCTAAAATCCTGTGTGTCCACCAGGCGGAAAGGCAGCATTTCGGTAGCCAAGAGCTTACAGAGGGAAAAAGTCAACCTCTTAGCTTTGTCATGGGTCGCAGGAAATGGCTTTTTATTTGTCCACATCTGAGGGACAGAGATCTGACTGCTGTGTGTAGACGGTGTTGAGTAGGATGTCCCTGGAAAAATGCAGGTTTGTGAGGAAAGTGCAGGCGTAGACATGATGTTGCCTTCATCCAACGTTGGTGCTATTGATGTCTGAGAGAGCTGTACACATGCACTTGTTTCCCCTGCCAAATCAACTGACGACCTACCAAGCAAAGTGCCTGTTGCGGTTACAGTGGTGGAAGTTGTGCGTGGAAAACCAGGTGTGACAGCTGTCCCCACAGTCCTAGAAGATAAAGAGCGTGCGGATGCACTGGAAGGGGCAGGCGGTGGATGGTTCGCTCCGCTAGGCCACATTGCAGCATGGCGAGCTTCCCACTGGGACATATGATATTTATTCATGAGACGATTCATGGAAGAAGTTGTCAAACTGCTGAGGTTTTGCCCTCTACTAACAGAATCATGACAAATTTTTCAGATCACATAATTTGGGTGATCTTTTGCTTTTGTCCAGGAAGGCGCAAGGTAACTTCGTCGTCAGTAGCATCCTCCTCCACTGCCTCTGTTGACCTCCTCGAGTGCCTGACTGTGAGTTGACAGTAGGTGGGATCTAGAACTTCCTCATCAAGCATTGTGTTTGCACTCCCCTCACCCTCAGACCAAGCCTCTTCCTGACGTGAACGAATATTTAAGTTGTCATCCAAATCTGGTATCTGCGTCTCATCGTCATCAGAATGTTCCTCATTGTCTATAACAACAGGTGTTACAGTTTGGGAATAAGGGTCAACATTATGCTCAGAAACTTGGTCCTCACGGCCTGAATCAGAATCACAAAGGTTCTGGGCATCACTGCAGACCATTTCCTGGTCTGTACTCACTGTAGCTTGGGAGCAGACCTCTGATTCCCAGGCTATAGTGTGACTGAACAGCTCTGTAGACTCAGCCATCTCAATTCCACCATACTGTGCAGGGCGGATGGAGACTTCAGAGCTGGGAGAAAGCAAGTGTGAATGGGATGACAACTCAGAGGACTGGTGTTTTTTGGATGCGGTAGTTGAGGTGGCGGAGAGGGCACTTGTTGGACCACTTGAGATCCATTCAAGCATTTTCTTTTTTTGGCCATCATCTACCTTTGTTCCAGTTGTTCGTGTCCGTAAAAAAGGGAGCACATCGGATTGTCCACGGTAAATAGTAGACATCTTACTTTTGCTGGAAGATGGTCTATCCTCAGCAGATGTTAATGGAGCTTTGCCACCTTCCCCACAGACAAACCCTTTTTTTTCCTTTTCCAACACGTTTCTTCCCCTTTCCACCAGCATCTGTCATTTTGCCACTCATTTTGATTGCGACAAGATTGTGCACTTAAAATGTGGTAGCATTTAACAATTTAGCAATTAACAGCAGAATAAACAACAATAACTATCCCTGACAATGCAACTACGGCCCTTAAACTGGCAGCACAGTTTGCTATTAGAATGGCTTAGTAACAATGAGTTTCAGTGTGCAATGCAGAGGTGCCGCAAATATCTTTGCACCAGTGGGACAATGAAGTCCAACAGCCACTTTTAGGATGCCACTAAGTATCCTCAGTGTTTGCTAGTATAGTGGCTTAGTAACAATGAGCTTGAGTGTGCAATGCAGAGGTGCTGCAAATAGATTTGCACTAGTGAGACACTAATGGAAGTCCAACAGCCACTTTTAGGATGCCACTAAGTTTCCTCAGTGTTTGCTAGTATAATGGCTTAGTAAAAATAAGCTTGAGTGTGCAATGCAGAGGTGCTGCAAATAGCTTTGCACCAGTGGGACAATAATAAAGTCCAACAGCCACTTTTAGGATGCCACTAAGTTTCCTCATTGTTTGCTAGTATAATGGCTTAGTAACAATGAGCTTGAGTGTGCAATGCAGAGGTGCTGCAAATAGATTTGCACTAGTGGTACACTAATGTTAGTCCAACAGCCACTTTTAGGATGTCACTAAGTTTCCTCAGTGTTTGCTAGTATAATGGCTTAGTAACAATGAGTTTGAGTGTGCAATATAGTGGTGCTGCAAATAGCTTTGCACCAGTGGGACAATAATGAAGTCCAACAGCCACTTTTAGGATGCCACTAAGTTTCCTCAGTGTTTGTTAGTATAATGGCTTAGTAACAATGAGCTGGATTGTGCAAAGGGCAGGAGGGTACAGTGGCAGGGTTGTGGGTCTGTGTAGAGGAAAGGAAGCCTCACTTTATATCCCTCCCAAGGGGGAAATGCAGCGAGGAAGTCCCTGACCTTAGCTACACAGACGCTGTTATCTTCTTTAGCTGTTAAAATCTGCTTCCACGGACCTGACTGTCACCTACGAGCTTTGAGCCTGCTGTTATTAGCCCTTACAAGGGCTAAAAGAAACTTCTATCCCTATTCTGTATAGCGCTGTGTGTAAAGCGTACACAGCAGTATCGGAGACAGGAGCTGCACCTGCGGTGACTGACACCCAGACGCAGAAGGCAGATAATGGCGTCCTGATGGGCAGATACCCGTTTTTATAATGCAGGGACATGTGACATGGACATCCTATCACACATGCCGTTGCTTCTCTGGCTAAAAGTCCACTTAGCTGTGTGTGTGTCTGGGATTGGCTGACATGCTGGCCCGCTTTACTACACGCGCGCGCTTAGGGAAGAAAGACTAGGAAAAAAAATGGCGATCGCCATTATCCCAGCAGCAGGGATCTGAATGTGCTGTTCCCGCACACTATACGCTGAAATTTCATGATAGTGTGAGTCACAGTGTGACTTACACTATTACAGCGGAAAGCCAGCTAGTAATTAGCTTGTCTTTTTGCTGCTAGAACCGTTCTCGAACGTAACTAGGACTATCGAGCTTTACCAAAAAGCTCTAGTTCTATTTCGATCTAGAACAGCCCCCAAAATCACTCGAACCGCGAACTGACGAACCACGAACCGCGCTCAACTCTAATAAGGACATTGAGCATACTATTCACACATACTCTGCTGTGACATTCCGAAGAGGACATAACATTAGAGATCTGCTGGTGAAGAGCCACTACACACATGCAGAGCTGGGATGACGTGGTTACAACAGAGAACATGGTACATTTAAATGCAGATCTTGTAAGTTCTGCAAGTACATTGATTCTTCCAATGAGTTTAAGAACGCAAAAACAGGGAGGATCTATAAGAATAGAGGGTTTTCAAACTGTCGTACCCAAGGGGTGGTCTACCTCAGTACATGTGGTTGCCCAAAAAACTATGTATGCAAGACAAAGAGGCAATTGTGAGTCCGGATAGGAGAGCATCTTGGTAATATTCGAAACAAAAGGGATAAAACAATTGCCAGGCATACAAATTCCGATCATGGAGGAATATATGATGACATAAGGTTTAAACGTATCGACTAAATCCCAGAGCCAGAGAGGAAAGGAGATTGGGATAAAATATTATTACAAAGAGAGGCTAGGTGGATATTCTGGATGGAGTCCACACATCCAGACGGCCTGAATGATCAAATCAGCTACACGAGCTTTATATAACCAGAGGATAATATATCCAGCTATAATGAATGTATTTTGTCCATAATGGACCTAATTTCAAGTTAGAGCTTGCCCAATATATGGGACTAGGAAGTGATATATTGAGAGTGCCTACCTATATGTAGAAAACAATGTAGTTATGTATAATGGAAATACATCTGTATAGCATTTAGAGGGATTACTGTTGTCATACAAGAAGTCTATAAACTAAGTAGTAATCATCTGACAAATGCTGAGCACAGTATAACCAGGGATGTTGCCAGCATAAGGAGTGGTTGCCGGGGTGCTGGCGATCGGTGGCATGGGCGCGCATCGATAGTGGCTTGTGCAGGGCCAGAAACTGCTGTGTAGAGTGTGACCAAACGTGAGTGATGCTGCCAGTGCAGATGATGTTCGCCCATGTACTGGTGACCGACTGTGCAGAAGCGCATTAAGAATGACTAAAATAGTCGGTATACAGCCGGGGAGTGACAGATCCAGTGCGCATGCACGCTCGTCCCGTAGGATGCACGCACGCACCCTAGGAATTAATATGCGATGGAACTAATAGCGTTGGCAAAATCCCGGATGATATAGTCAGGCGCACATGTGAATGGAACATGTGACTGCCGCCAGAAGACGCCGCTGTTTGGCGCCAGATTTGAATATAATAGGGTGGAATGCAGGGATGTTCATTCAGTGGATGCTATTACAGGGAGGACACCGCCGCTAAGGTATCGCTGCCATCACAACGCCAGGTAGGACATGTTGATTGTATATTCCCTTGTTCCTTACACTAAAGCAGGATATATTGCTAGTTAACTATTTATATGCACATATTACTGTAATTTCAGTGGAATGAATAAGCGTTCTAAAATGTCTGGATGGGAGAAAAAAGGCATAAATAGACATATAAAGGTATGTTATAATTAGAATGATAGATGTACCAGGGATATTTTGTTTACACGATTTTGTCATTACAGATTGACTGCAATCTTTGACAACGACCCCTTGAATAACTGCCCACTGCTGGGTGTTATGGTGCGCACCTGTAATCCTGGCTATATTCACTAAGTGTGTCATAATACACCTGTAGACAGGTATGTGAGGTATACAATGAACATTTTTAATAGCATACCTTGTTCTTGTCCCTAAGGTTAATCATATCTTGTAGGGGCAGAGTAAATGCCTGATGTTCATGCAAGAGTATGGTAACTGCTGTTATCCAGCAACCAGAATTGGCAGTAGAATCTAAAAGTCCACAAAACTGAAATCACTAAGCAGCCAAGGTAATTTGGTCATCTATTTCCCATATATGTACTATGTAGAGAAATTGTTGAGTAAATCCATACATATTATAATAAGCCTGTGCTTGTTGATCTGTCATTCAGATGTAGTATAGCATCCATCTAATCATGATTGACTATTCAAGAGGGTCCCCAACACCAGGTGGTCTTCATTATTGAGATAAAAAGCTGAATCAGGTCAGTATACCATAGTACAGGTGAAATGACTATGAACAATATCCGTGTTAACAGTGGTTCATTTCTTTGTTTATTATTGATTAGAAGCTGTGACCTGAATTTCAAGGATTTCTTTTTGATGTGCCCATGATGAGCCCCACTAAACTATACAGGGGGTGAAACGCGTAGGGAGATTATTGGACTACAGTACAGCAAAAATGCATTGTTTGAAATTTATTGGTACAGATATATTGTTCTTACTGGTAGTTGACTAATTAGGACCATCCCATCAGATACTGACGGACAGATACTGACGAAATGTACTCTCGATAACTGCACATACTATCCCTTGGGACCTTCTCTTTGGTGACACACTTTACCCACTATTAAATAGGAGCACTGGGTCTATAGAGATAGTAGAGGGTCAGTACAGAGGTTAGCCGACGTGGAACAGGTGCGTCATTGGCAAATAGGACGCTGACCCGTGTTATTAGGAAGGGAAAGAGTAGGGTATATATGTACTCCCACCTTATCTTCACATAATAATACATGAAAAATTGTACGTACTATGTTTGTGGCATATATGTTTATTAAAGTTATTGGTTTTAAAGGGAAGGTATCGTGGTTTTTTATTTTTGTATTAAAAATAGTGATTATGAAATCAAGTATTTTTAATGCAAAATTAAAATCACCGCTTATTTAGTTTTTATTTAATTCTAATTTTACTGGAGGCACTGGGGGCTGCCATGCTGGATTTGCTGTGTGTGTATTGACATGTGTAATGTGAATTTTGGTATTGACATACTGTTTTCCTCCCTGCAGCCAGCCCTCTCCTACTAGCGCTTCTAACAGCACATAGTCACCACATACAGTACAGACCAAAAGGTTGGACACACCTTCTCATTCAAAGAGTTTTCTTTATTTTCATGACACTGAAAATTGTAGATTCACATTGAAGGCATCAAAACTATGAATTAACACATGTGGAATTAAATACTTAACAAAATTGAAGTCATACTGAACCAGCATGGCTACCACAGCATCTTGCAGTGGCATGCTATTCCATCTGGTTTGCATTTAGTTGGACCATCATTTATTTTTCAACAGGACAATGACCCCAAACACACCTCCAGGCTGTGTAAGGGCTATTGACTAAGAAGGAGAGTGATGGGGTGCTACGCCAGATGACCTGGTCTCCACAGTCACCAGACCTGAACCCAATCGAGATGGTTTGGGGTGAGCTGGACCGCAGAGTGAAGGCAAAAGGGCCAACAAGTGCTAAGCATCTCAGGGAACTCCTTCAAGACTGTTGGAAGACCATTTCCGGTGACTACCTCTTGAAGCTCATCAAGAGAATGCCAAGAGTGTGTGACTCGCCCGCCCCAGGGCCTTAGGGGACTCGGTGTCGGGCCGGACTAGTCCCGAGTAGTCAGCGGTGGCGGGGCCCGACTCCGTGACCCTGGCGGAGTCAATTGAAGTGGCGGTATTGGGGGAGATGGTAATAAAGTTAATATTATTTTCGTAACGCCACCTGTGATATTTTGCGCCTATGGAGCCGTTACTGGATGGGTCCTCCGGGTCAGATGGTGATGCCGCAGCTGAGGTGATCTCTTGCTCTCCACAGGTGGAGCGGGTACCCTGGGGCAACCGTTTGCAAAGTCTATGGTGAATGTTGATGAGGTGCAGGGCTGACAGGGCGCAGAAAGAAGTAGGCGATACAAAGGCTGCGGTTCAAGGTGTTTTTACTCACTGTTCGTTATGCCCGCAGAGTGCCAGTTTCCACCATGATGGGCTCCAGGTGATCCCGAACTCCTCGGGTCCCAGTGCCGGTTGTGACCCGGTGAATTCTTCTCTCATGCACCTCTCTGTTACTAGTGTGTTCCCGTAGCCTGTAGCTTTCAAAGGCCCCTGCTTGGCTTTTTGTATAAAAAGTCTTGGTCCGTTAGCAGGCAGCGTGAACCTTTCACTGGGCTGTACCTCTGTACTAATTACCAGGCCCTGAGTCTGCTGCTGTGCTTCGGACACTATGGTGGGCCGAGAAATGTACAATCTTCTCTCCCTGTAGATTTATTACGTGAGCCTGAAGCATCCCCTAATCTAGGGCTCTACACCCTGACGGTGTTCGGTCCTGTGAGTAATCATACCTCACTCCCCAGCGACCGCACTCCTCTTTTCACCAAAGTTACTAGTGAGCTCTGACTGGAACTGATTGGGACTCTCAGTTGTTCCCCTTCTTCTCCTCAGACCGACTGCCTGGACTCTCACTCTGGACTGGACTCCTGTCAACTGTCACTTTTTTCTCCTAGCTCCGCCTACTTTACCTATTGACTCCTCCCACACTCGCTCTGCCAGGCCCCACCCCTACAGGACAGTGAATGGGACTTAAGGCTCCATAACCAGGTATACCGGTTGCTGCTTCTCAGCATCAATGGAGTACCTACCGTAAAACACTGACCCGATGACCCGAGGTGTGTCCCGACAACTGGCGTGTGTTGAGATGTAATGTTGTGTAGAACTGACACTGATCGCCCAGGAATCTAGGATGAGCACAACAACTAAAATCAGGTGCCGTGCCCTGTGGCATCTGAAGCCTCAGGGGCGCCACACTCCCCCCTGGTAAATCCCAGCACGTCCGCGGACTGCAAAATAAAACAAAACCGTTATACCGCATTTAAATATGCTATAAACAATAAAACATTCATCCCTTTATGGGAGGCACTTTCTTGAACGTTACATAACATTTGAACACTTTTATTGCAGCATGCTCCTATTTTAATTCTGGTAGGGAACACAACTGGTGCAACTATATACAAGGTGGAGTCCTGGCCACACAAAGTCCTGTGGCCCACATGTCCATCAACGTTTTATCATTCTAAAAGAAAAACAAATTAGCAGCAATATACTTCAAAACTTTTAATATCTAAATTCCGGCCACCCAAAGTGCAGTGGACCGGTTGTCCATTTTTATCATCATAAACAAGCGAGAGATTTAGGGTGTTATCTTCAAAAAGAACAAGGGACAATCAGGGTGACGTCTTCACATAAAAACATAGGGACTAGAAAGGGGCTATATACATGTTGGGATCTTGCTCTGGCACGGCTCCAGGTACCAGGTAGGCTGGTAATAGCATTGTCTGAGCTCCCTGGTTTTGGGAGCTTGCTGCGGGACTGCTGCGGGAAGACTCCTCTGTTGGTACTGTATCCTCCTGGTAAATATGGATGTCCAGAACGTACCATCCGCATGCACCCATTTGCCGGATGTACTCTACTCTATCACCCAGGTTTACGTCCCGTCCTGGGTGACCTCTCTGCAGATGGGCCTCAATGTCTCTCCGGGACACGAAGATGTCTCTTTTTAGTCCCAATTCTTGGATGAATCCCCATCCTCTTTCCAGGCTTAAATCTATAATTTGGCCCTGTCTTACTGGGCCACGAGCAGCTCGTCTGGTCTTACGCAGCTTTTGTTTGGCTGCCAGGTTATCAGCCTCTTTTTCTTCTTTCTGAGCCCTCCGCCACTCTCTCTCTATCCGGTACTGGGTCAGCTGCCATGTACAAAACATTTCCGTGGGCGACTGGGTCAGGACAGGTTGCAGGGGGACGGTCAGCCCACTATCTCTGACCGGTAATGCATCCCAGGAGAAGCAGGGCGATACTGCACTGGGTGCTCGGGCAGGAGGACTGGGAAGGGGCCCCACGAAGGTATGTGGGCTCTGCCGGGTTGCTGGGATTACTTCCTTACTGGTCTCCGCTGCGGCAGCTAAGGATATCTCACTTTCTGTGACACAGGACACCGCCTGGTTCACTGGCGCATGCTCCGGTTCAGTCACCTCCACTTCAGCTGCTCGGCTCCAGTCTCGAGCTTTAGCAACCGCTGCTCCAGCCGCTTCACCTCCTTGGCCAGGAAGCTCAAGCCTGGGACCGGTCTTAAATCCAGGGCACCTCCCGTTGTTTCAGAGAGATTGAGCTCCGCCATGCCATCTTTCAGGTCGTCCCTATTACCGCTCGTCATCTCTGCTCTGGAGCGCTCACCACCAGTCGACCATTCACTGCTCTGAAAGAATCTTTTCCCTTCCGGAGGCGGAGTTGGGGTGGGTACAGCTGGCTGGCGCCAGGGCGTTACCCAGCCCACTAAGGGTGGCATCCCTCCACCCACTACCCAGTACATCTTTGCTGTTACTTTTGCTGGCCGCCACAGTCTCAATTTTCAAAAGTCCAGTCTCTTAGTGTGCCGCCCCCGTGATAGCCGACGGGCTGCTCAGACCCAGATCTACAGTGGCTCGAGGGGACTCCGGATCAGAGGCGGGGTCGCGCTGCTACCTTGGAAATAAAAGGGGGGAATTTGTATTGTGGTTGTGAATGAGATAATGTTCGTGATGCCACCCACGGTGTGTGGTAATGGGAGAGACCACCGCTACGGTTGGGGAGCCCAGTGACAATGTTGAAGCAGCAGGATGTTTAACCCTCCGTGGGTAGGGGGTTTGGTTTCCCGGGGCCCGGTGATGTGGGGAACCCGTCGGGGGTGAAGGGATATCAGGTACTCACACAGTCCAAAGTCACTGACGCTGACACCAGGTAAACCAAACTCTTGAATACTCTGCAGCTGTTGGTTGAGCACGCTGGGTCCGTGCCCCTTTGGTGTTGGTTTGTTTGAAGCCTTGTCCCTTGGCACTGTGTCTCTCGTATGGATCCCTTTCACTTGGAATTACTTGGGTCCCGCTCACCTGCGTGGCTAGCTCTTAGGGTTAGGGTTCGTGCTTGGAATTTTCTGGACGGTTGTGGAAAGTTCTATCCCTCTCGTTACGCTAGTACCCCAATTCTGGAACGGGTGAGGAACGGTTCCTGAAGACTCCGTTCCCGTCGGGTGAATTTCTGGGCTGCGTGAAGCTTCTTCCCAGCCTAGGGTCTGCATACCCTGTCGTGCCCTGGCCCCTGCCCAGTTGTAGCACAAGGCAGCCGGCCTGCTCTCTGTAGCGGCACCGTACCCCCTGTCACTACGCCCTGCGACCGGGGTTCCAGCTCCTTCTAGCCAGGCCAACGTCTGGCACCTGGGACGGGTACAGGAGCCCAGCTCCACAGCATGACCTGTCCTGTTACTGCTGTCTCACTGCTTGAATACTACTCAACTACTGACATCTCTGCCCTCCCTCTTCCATCCTTCCATCTGGGTGGCCCTATTTCTCTCAGGCTGCCCAATGGGTGTTTGGTGGGTGTGGTGCAGAGTGTTCCTCAGGATTTATGTTCACCTGTTGGTAGCAACACCAAATTGACAGGACCCGTAACCAAGGAGGAGCGGGTACCATGCAGAAGGGCAGGTTGCACGGCACCCTTGTGACGACCTGATAGGCAAGAGCATCACATTCCTTCTTGGTTAAACGTAGCTCGTCCGCGAGCTACAGAACACCAATCATTTATTTATTTATTTTAAAGGAAGGAAAAAGGGTTAACAAACATTTATTTAACAGATTCAGCCCACATTAGGGAGGCACTTTCTTAAACCGTTACTAACATTGTGAGTTCGCCTGCCAACAGGGGATGTCACCGGTTTTAGTGGCAGAGGGGACCCAACCTTCCACGTTGCGGTCCCTCCCTGCGACAGTCCAGTCCCAACTTTCTGGATCCCAATAACCCCCCACCCAAACAACCTGGTTCCCCTGGAAACCTAGATGGGTCCTTGAGCCGGGTTAAGGTCCCGGTGTGTGTCAGACGACTCTGGTAGGCACAACAGGTGCAGTCTTTTTACAAGACACAAGTTTGTGTTGGTCACGCCAGTCCTGTGACCATGGTCCATTTTTAATACATACACATAGACTGTCCCTCTAAAACTTAAAAACTTTATTAAATCACTTAAAACCACACTGTAAAATAAAAGAAAAAGAGGGTGCGCTCCTGTGTAAAATCTAATGATAACTTATTAAGTGTGCAGTGTGATGGTCACACTCACCTGATCCTGTTGTACGTCAGGTACAACACTGGGGAGACAGCCGAAGGGAAGTCCACGGTGTACCGCTATGGCATCAGTGGGGATCTCGTCCTTTCCAGCCCGCAGTATTTCCAGCTCAGGCCGCCGCTCACGCGATCGATATCCCACATGGAGAGCACAGCCGTCAGACCAGCACTGATCTGCAGCTCCTCCTCTGTGGTGGACGGACCCGTAGAACAGATGCCGGTGACTCACCCGCCCTTCAGAGGCTTGATGTGATTCAGGCAGAGTCTTGGAATAGCTGCAGCAGCCCCGTGCACTCCAGGAAGGAGAAGGAGAATGGATTAGGGGATAATGAAAAAACCACGGTATTGGCTGCGCTGCTATTAAAGTTCATAAAGATGATGGTATTGTTCCAAAAAACTTTTTTTATTGCAGGATTATAAGCCACAACGCGTTTCGGGGTTAAATGTTCCCCCTTCCTCAGGTAGCAACAATCATATGAAGTGGTATGCCTTATATATACATGAATATGTAGGTCCCCACACCCCTTGATTAATTCAACATATGGATCATAATGATCAATCAGCAGGGTTTTCAGGGACCTCGCCTCACAAAAATCAATTGTACATAATCACATTTAACAGCGATGTTCAAGAAACCACAAATATATTTTGTCTCAAGTATATTGTGATACCCTCATCACTAAAAAAAAAATCTTTTGAATTATATTTAAAAATTAATAAACATGAATAAAAGACTCATCAAGGAAATTACTTTAAAAACAAGGAAATATGAAATTGAGATTTTGAGATTTAAAATTTATAAATAGAGGGTGAAAATGGATTAAATTAAATATAAATAAAATAAAAAAAAAAAAAAAAAAAAAAAATTTTTTAGAGAAAAAAAAAAAAAAATGTCTATAGGGTTCTAATACAGGGCTAAAAAATTAATTGTTGGAAGTGAGAGTGATAGCTCTAAAAATCCCTAGAATGGATCGCTAACTAAAACAGGTCATAATCCATAATTTATAGTGTTTGACATATGAAAAATACATTTGCTGAAAAATAACTGCCTATATAATAATTAAACCATATTTTAACCTCAATATTATTTTATTTATGGTGCTGGTAAAAATTATGCTCTATTTGATCTGCTCAGTCATTATATTGAGGCCTTCTGGATTCAGAGTGGCTAATTTAAATATCCAGAAGGATTCGCGTTCCACCAACCTCCAATACCTAGCTGTAACATCAGCCATAACCTGCTCAATAATCACCATTTTGACATTGTCTCTGTCTTTATCATGTTCCAATAAAAAATGCCTGGAGAGACTGTGGGTTACTATACCATGGCGAATATTGTATCTATGACCGTTTAGTCTATTGTGTACCATTTGCGTTGTGCGGCCTACATATTGCTTATTGAGCAGGTTATGGCTGATGTTACAGCTAGGTATTGGAGGTTGGTGGAACGCGAATCCTTCTGGATATTTAAATTAGCCACTCTGAATCCAGAAGGCCTCAATATAATGACTGAGCAGATCAAATAGAGCATAATTTTTACCAGCACCATAAATAAAATAATATTGAGGTTAAAATATGGTTTAATTATTATATAGGCAGTTATTTTTCAGCAAATGTATTTTTCATATGTCAAACACTATAAATTATGGATTATGACCTGTTTTAGTTAGCGATCCATTCTAGGGATTTTTAGAGCTATCACTCTCACTTCCAACAATTAATTTTTTAGCCCTGTATTAGAACCCTATAGACATTTTTTTTTTTTTTTTTTTTTTCTCTAAAAAATTTTTTTTTTTTTTTTTTTCTCTAAAATTTTTTTTTTTTTTTTTTTTATTTTATTTATATTTAATTTAATCCATTTTCACCCTCTATTTATAAATTTTAAATCTCAAAATCTCAATTTCATATTTCCTTGTTTTTAAAGTAATTTCCTTGATGAGTCTTTTATTCATGTTTATTAATTTTTAAATATAATTCAAAAGATTTTTTTTTTAGTGATGAGGGTATCACAATATACTTGAGACAAAATATATTTGTGGTTTCTTGAACATCGCTGTTAAATGTGATTATGTACAATTGATTTTTGTGAGGCGAGGTCCCTGAAAACCCTGCTGATTGATCATTATGATCCATATGTTGAATTAATCAAGGGGTGTGGGGACCTACATATTCATGTATATATAAGGCATACCACTTCATATGATTGTTGCTACCTGAGGAAGGGGGAACATTTAACCCCGAAACGCGTTGTGGCTTATAATCCTGCAATAAAAAAAGTTTTTTGGAACAATACCATCATCTTTATGAACTTTAATAGCAGCGCAGCCAATACCGTGGTTTTTTCATTATCCCCTAATCCTTAAAACCACACTGTGATTACTAAAAGTGCACAGGATAGATTGCTAGCCCTCAATAGCTGCATCTATCTGTGCACTGCCTAACAGCGGGGGTTGGCACCCTAAAAAACATTTTTAATTAACTGTAAAAATACGGAAGTCTTTGTAAAACCACATCAAGAGTCCCTGTACCGTAGTTGTCAATCTAGGAGAAAATCAGGTTACTTTCCATGCAATTAGCTTTTCATTAATTCTCTCATTTTCTAACATTTTCTATATGGAAAATAAAAAACTGTGGAAAATAACAAATGGAAAACACAGATATCTAACAGTTTTACGGTATTACATTTTTGCAATGTTAACATTCTTCTCTGTACCTCCGTGGAGGCTGGCCAAAGTTAACATGGGTGGACCTTCTTAACTCTGGACTCTCATCCCCTTCTGATGATACAGTTACCTCTCCTACAACTTCCTCACTTCCTCAACTGGGTGTTGCAGGCAAGACTCTACGTGTGCGAGGCAAGGGAATAGGTGTTACCCTAGGTGTTGGAGTGAGTGCAGTGTCAGTAAGCCCTTCCTGTTCTGTTTCTTCCACGGGTTGTGGGAATGTTAACACAGGGACTATTACTGCTCCATTCTGCATAGGCCAGTCTTCTGTAAAGTAACCTAGAATGGTTCGAATCACCTTCTTCCTTCTTTCCACCACAGGAGGTTGGGGTTGAGACTCTTCTGTTAGCCTGAGCGGTTCTGGGCACTTCTTTAGATGGTCCCGGGACACCGTGGCCATGGTCCTTTCATGATCCTTGCTGATCAAGCAGGTTTTGTGGTTATCAAAGTTGGACGGCTGTATCACGTACGGCTCTTTTTCCCATTGGTCATCTAAATTGTGCTGGATTTGCTTGTACTGGGCCTGGCAACAGGTATCCCAATCTTCCCCAGGTGCATATGTCTCTGGTAGTTCAACCCCCATCTCCAAATATACTGGGAGTCTTCCGGGCATAGCCCTCATCAGGTATGCCGGGGTGCACTTCGTGGATCTGACTGGAATATGGTTGTACATATCCACCAAGTCCGGTAGCTTCTCAGGCCACAGATTCCGTTCTTCCAAGGGAAGGGTCTTCAGCAAGTTAATCACCAGGTGATTCATTTTTTCACACATCCCATTTGTTTGGGCATAGTAAGGGGGAGTGCGAATCTTCTTGCACCCATATAGACTACAAAACTCTTGGAAGATTTCAGCTTCAAAAGCAGGGCCTTGATTCATCAAGACTCCTTCAGGATACCAATGCGGTCTGCAGAAATGGGCGTGGAACGCCTTGTCTGCGGTGCTGGCTGTCAAGTCCTTGACAGGTACTACCACTAGGAACCGTGAATAGTGGTCGACCATGGTGAGTGCATACGTGTGTCCATTGCGACTGGGCGTTAGCTTCACATGGTCCAGAGCCACAATCTCCAAGGGCTGCCGGGTGATGATCGGTTGAAGTGGTGCTCGCTGACTGGTGCCATCTTGCCTCCTCAAGGCACAGGGGCCGCAATTCCTGCACCAGGCCTCAATGGAATCTCTCATCCCAATCCAATAAAAGCGACTCCTTAGTAGCATCTCCAGCTTCTTCCATCCAAAGTGCCCAGTCCCGTCATGGTAGGCCTCCAGCACTACTGGGACATGCGATTAGGGAACCACTATCTGGCAGATCCTCTCATGAGTCTCGGGATTGGTCAGATTCCGACACAGCTTGCCCTGATGTAAATAGAGCCAGCTTCTATCTTGCCACAATTTTCTGGCTTCCTCTGGGGCATTTGATCCCAAACGGGCATCAAACTTGACTAGTTTGAATGCAGGATCCTGGTCCTGAACTTCTTGCCAGCCATGGTGAGGCAGGGGGTCGCAAGTTATCTCCTGCTGGTGGACACCTGTTCGGGGTCGCTCTTCTGCAGAGGGTTGGTGGAAAGCGGGTAGCTCAACCTCTTCTAGGTCGTCTTCCTCCCCTTCTTCATCCAGCAGGGGGGGCATTCTGGACAGCGCATCCGCATTGGTGTTCTTGCGGCCAGCCCTGTATTTGATAATGAAATCATAGTTAGCCCGTCGTGCCACCCATCGCTGCTCCAGGGCTCCCAGCTTCGCTGTATCCAGATGGGTCATCGGGTTGTTGTCCGTGTACACAGTAAATTTAGCAGCAGCAAGGTAGTGCTTGAACCTCTCCGTCACAGCCCATATTAGTGCCAAGAATTCCAACTTGAAGGAGCTATAGTTCTCTGGGTTTCTTTCCGTTGGCCTCAGCTTCCGGCTGGCGTAGACAATCACCTTCTCCTTGCCTTTCTGCACTTGGGATAGGACGGCGCCCAATCCCACATTACTGGCATCTGTGTACAACACGAACGGAAGGCCATAATCGGGGTAAGCCAGGATCTCGTCCCCAGTTAGGACAGACTTCATTTGTTCAAAGGATTTTTCTTGTTCCGGACCCCACGGGAAAGGAAGCCTTGAGGGTCGCCCATGTGTGGTCTGACCCACCAGGAGATCTTGCAAGGGGGCTGCCATCTGGGTATAGCCCTTGATGAACCTCCGATAATACCCCATAAGGCCCAAGAATTGCCGCACTTCCTTGACAGTGATGGGCCACGGCCAGCTCTGGATGGCAGTGATCTTTTCAGGGTCTGGTGCCATGCCTTCGGCACTTACCACATGCCCCAGGTACTGGACCTTGGGTTTGAGTAGATGGCATTTGGACGGCTTGAGCTTCATCCCGTATTTGGTTAGAGCATCAAACACTTCAGCCAGATGTTCCAAATGGGTCTTGTATGTCTTGGAGTAAACGATGACGTCGTCCAAATACAGCAGGACTGTCTCAAAGTTATAGTGGCCCAGGCAGCACTCCATCAGCTTCTGGAATGTCCCGGGCGAGTTGCACAGCCCGAATGGCATGCTGTTAAATTCGAACAATCCCATCGGGGTCGCGAATGTGGTCTTCTCTCTGTCCTCTTCAGCGACCGCCACCTCCCAGTACCCACTGGTAAGATCAAGAGTGGAAAAGTAAGTAGCAGATTTTAAAGTAGCTAGCGATTCCTCGATTCAGGGCAGGGGATAAGCATCCTTGTGGGTGATTTTGTTTATCTGTCGGTAGTCCACACACATCCGCATGGTCCCATCCTTCTTTACAAGGACCAATGTGGCGGCCCAGGGACTGCAGCTATCCCGGATCACTCCTGCTTCATTCATACTTCGGAGCATGTCTTTAGCACATTGGTAATGGGCAGGTGGTATGGGCCTATACCTTTCCTTAATGGGAGGGTGAGTGCCTGTGGGTATGTGATGTTGTACCCCTTTAATACGCCCAAAGTCCAATGGGTGTTTGCTAAAAACCTGCTCCTACTCCCTGACAACCTGGTAGACCCCTTATTTGTGATGTGCAGGTGTAGAGTCGGTGCCCACATGTAGTTCCTGACACCACTTCTCTTCTGGATCCTTAGAGTTAACCTGAGGGGCCTGATGGGGACTTCCCTGTGAGCTGGCTGCAAGGATGTTGGCTGGATTCACTGCAAACAGCTTGGCTATGGTGGCATACCGAGGCAATGTGACCTCCTCCTCCCCACAGTTAAGTACTCGCACGGGCACCCTCCCCTTCTGGACATCGACTACCCCTCTGGCTGTAAATACTGTGGGCCAATGTTCTGAGGGTTGTGGCTCCACCACTGCCTGGTAATCAGCCTACAGCTGCCCTGCACCAAATTAACATTTCACTTCTTGGGGGTACCAATAGAGGGGCTGCATCCATTACTCGTACGCCACCTATCTCCCCTCCAGAGAGATTTACCTGTTGCTGCTGCAGGAGAGCTCAGATCTCACGTTGCAGGACCTTCTGTCGCCCTGCTCCTGCAGTTTCTGACAGCTGTTGAAGCAAAAACAACACTTCACTCATGCAATTTTTTATCACATTTGTTCCTAAAATGATCTTCGGGTTCCAATCACTAGGGTCGTTCTGAACTACAAAAAGGCCCCGTCGGACTAACTCTACA
The DNA here is from genome assembly GCF_048569485.1 of Anomaloglossus baeobatrachus. Taxonomy (NCBI): domain Eukaryota; kingdom Metazoa; phylum Chordata; class Amphibia; order Anura; family Aromobatidae; genus Anomaloglossus; species Anomaloglossus baeobatrachus. The sequence continues at coordinate 208,502,658 of NC_134357.1, read as the reverse complement.
CAGCCCACCTTAATGGTCACCTCCTTGAACCCAATTTGAGTCACGGGCAAGCCATTGACAGCATAGATTGTCAGGCTATCGTCCGGTGGGGTCAAATTGTCGTCCAACCAGAACTTCTTGTACAGTACATAAGGGATAGTTGTTACCTGAGAGCCGGTATCGAGAAGTGCAGAGGTCGGGATCCCATCCAGGGTGATAGAGACGATGGGCCGTCCCCCAACATGCCGCTCCCTCCAATCAACAGGGCCTTGGCAATTTATTCCTGGGGATTGGCCCTTGGACTCAGGGGTTGCTCATTTAAAGGACAGCTCTTGGCATAGTGGCCAGTCTTGTTGCACTTGTAACAGACAGGTGGGCTATACCGGTTGCCGCTCCGTCCTTTGTATGCAGAGGTACGCTTCCTCATCCAAGGGACATCCTCAGGGCAGTCAGCCAGTTGAATTTCCTTTGACGAGGTGGTCTTAGTCTTGAGCTGCATAGCTTCCAGGATCCGGGCAATGTCTCTGGTCACTTGCTGCACCTGAGTAGACAGGTCACTGGTCTCGGGCCCAGACAGGGACGGTGCAGGCAGGGCCAATGCGGGTGCCCTCACCTGCAGCGGGGATGCCTCCACTTGCCACGCCGGGAGGGGGGAGTCGGGCGCCTCTAGGGGATGCAGGGCCTTAATCGCTTGCTCTTTCAATGTAGCAAAGTCCAAAGCGGGATGTTCCAAGGCCCACAGCCGCAACTGTTTGCGGTCCTCCACGGACTCAAGGCCTTGCATGAATTGCTCCATCAGCATTCTATTTCCCTCTGGCTCACCGATGTTGTTAGTCAGCCTTAGGGTCCGCAACGCTGCCTGTACCTTTAAGGCATAGTCCCTGATGCTATCTTGGGGCCGCTGCTTACAGCTGTAGAACCTCATCCGCAGCTCGGCCTCCGTACGGGTCTCAAATGCAGCTCCCAGCCTTTGGAAAATGGTGGCTATGGAGGTCCGATCCGCCTCTGTCCAGGTCTTCACTTCCAGCTCCGCCGCGCCGGTTAGCTGCCCGAGTACTACCGATGCCCACTGCCGTCCATTCAGGGCATACATGTCAAGGACATTGCACATCTTCTGCTTGAATCCTTGCAGCGCGTCTGGCCGGCCATCATACTGGGGAAGCCAGGCCGCATCCGGCACATAGGGCAGGGTTAAAGGCATGATGGGCGCTACGGCGTCAGATGCCCGCTCCGCCGTCCTGCGGCCAGAGCGGCACCTGCGGCATCAGCGTCATTCTTATCGGGTGGAGGTAGCTCCGCCACACTCCCATCATCTGGAGCCAACATCTTCGCACGCCCCCTTGGTTTTCTCCCAGCACTCTTTTGCGCGCTGTGGCCCTCTGGGAACTTCCAGTTCCTGTTTCAGGCTGAAGACGAAGGGCGGGGCTTCGCGCCCTTTTCCAAGAAGATGGCGTTTTTGGTGCGAAAGCAGCGGAAAAATGTCGGACGTTGCAGAAAATGGGATTTTGGATTGCGGTTTTCACTTCTCAAGGTGCACGTCGCCCAGGTTAGTGGGTCATGCTCGCATCCTGTTCGTGATGCCAAGTTTTCCTAAGGTGTGCCGCCCCCGTGACAGCCGACAGGCTGCTTGGACCCGGATCCACAGTGGCTCGAGGGGTATCTGGATCTGAGGCGGGGTCACACGGCTATCTCGGAAATAAAAGGGGGGGAATTTGTTTTGGGGTGGTGAATGGGATAACGTTCGTGATGCCACCCATAGTGTGTGGTAAAGGGAGAGACCACCGCTGTGGTTGGGGAGCCTGGTGACGATATTGAAGCAGCAGGATGTTTAACCCCTCCATGGGTAGGGGGTTTAGTGTCCCGGGGCCCGGTGATGGATGGAGTGGGGAACCCAAGGGATATCAGGTATTCACACAGTCCAAAGTCACTGACGCTGACACCAGGTAAACCAAACTCTTGAATACTCTGCAGCTGTTGGTTGAGCACGCTGGGTCCGTGCCCCTTTGGTGTTGCTGGTTGGTCTGAAGCCTTGTCCCTTGGCACAGTGTGTCTGTCGTATGGATCCCTTTCACTTGGAATTACTTGGGTCCCGCTCAGCTGCGTGGCTAGCAGGGTGAGCTTGCTCTCAGGGTTCATGGATGGGATTTTTCTGGACGGTTATGGAAAGTCCTATCCCCCTCGTTGCGCTAGTACCCCGATTCTGGAGAGGGCGGGGAACGGTTCCTGAAAACTCCGTTCCCGTCAGGTGAATTACTGGGCTGCGTGAAGCTTCTTCCCAGCCTAGGGTCCGCGTACCCCGTCGTACCCTGGCCCCTGCCTGGTTGTAGCACAAGGCAGCCGGCCTGCTCTCTGTAGCTGCACCATATCCCCTCTCACTACCGCCTTCGACCGGGGTTCTAGCTCCTTCTGGCCAGGCCAATGTCTGGCACCTGGGACGGGTACAAGAACCCAGCTCCACAGCGTGACCTGTCCTGTCACCGCTGTCTCACTGCTCGACTACTACTCAACTACTGACATCTCTGCCCTCCCTCTTCCATCCTTCAATCTGGGTGGCCCTATTCCCCTCAAGTTTCCCAATGGGTGTTTGGTGGGTGTGGTGCAGAGTGTTCCTCAGGATTTATGTACACCTGTTGGTAGCAACATCAAATTGACAGGACTCGTAACCAAGGAGGAGCGGGTACCATGCAGAAAGGCAGGTTGGACGGCACCCTTGTGGCGACCTGATAGGCCATGGCGTCACATTAGCGCGAGATTTTTCAACATTCAGCAGAGCACGGAGAGGGCGGGGCTTATTTTCACTCTCTTTTTCAACTGCTCACTGTATGACGTAGTTTAATTTCTGTCACATATGACGCAGTTCAATTTCTGTGGTAAATTAATGGCGACTTCAGTTTCCACACAATAAAACAGTCTATTAAACACAGTTCTAAGGCACACAGTAACCGGTGGTACTGGGAACGATCATCCTGTTCTTGACGCCAAAATGACTCGCCCGCCCCAGGGCCTTAGGGGACTCGGTGTCTGTTACGAGGGGGACCCGGGGAAGCGTGCCAAGATGGTATATGGACAGCTTCCGCCGGTCAAGGTCCACTGTGCGGTGTAAGGGACCGCTGCTATGGTGGGAGAAGAGTAAGCGGGTTGCTGCTAGCGATCGTCTGGAATGTCACAGACGATCTGCGTACACCTGTCCGCCCTAACCCGTGAGGGTTGTATGGCACGGGGATCACAACTCGGTGTACCTGTTGCACGGGGACGCACAGAGGTGCCTACGCACGTGTGCCAGCGGGAGTCACAGGAATATGGCACGAGGGTAGCACAGAGGTGCCCACGCACGTGTGCTTCAGAAACCAGGTGAGTCCGACAGAGATTCAAGGAGCTCACCTGGGACAGGAACACGACCTGTTAAACGGAATACTGCCAGAGCAGCAAGGCAGGGGCGAGACCTGCAAAATACAATGACGTCTGTACAGTGGCGTGGCAGCACGCTGCCAGACATCCAAACATAGAAGGACGGTCGCGCGCCGCCATGATGGCAGGGGGAGCTTTTAAGGAGGTGTAGCTCCACCCAAGGGCGGGCGCGAGACGGGCGTGACCCAATCAGGGTTCGTGACGTCCTGGCCCAGCCAGTCAGGATTCAGCACATCACCAGCCTCGTCATGGGGCCGTGTGATATCAGTGAGTGAATCAGAAGACGTCACGTGGAGCACATGCTCATCCTCCTGCCTCTGAGTCATAAAGGCGGGATTCTCGGTTTCACAATGTGCAGAGACATGGGAAGTCTTGCTGCTTCCCTGAGCATCTATTCCTTGCACACTGCGCAACCTCCCAGAGCCTCTGTGATGCTGAGCAGGAGAGCTTGTGGCAGGCAAGGGATGGGAGACCGCTCCATTCCCTGCAAGGGGAGAACCACTAGGTGTCACCCTTCTGCTGTGTCTCTGAGGAGGCAACTCCAGCAGACTGCGCAGTCTCCCAGACCTTTGGCGCTGCTGAGCAGTAGGGCTCGTGGCAGACAAGGAATGGGGGACCACCTCATTCCTTGCAACAAGAGAGCCACGACATGTAACAGTGTCAGGCCGGACTAGTCCGAGGTAGTCAGCGGTGATGGGGCCTGACTCCGTGACCCTGGTGGAGTCAATTGAAGTGGCGGTATTGGGGGAGATGGTAATAAAGTTAATATTATATTCGTGATGCCACCTGTGGTATTTTGCGTCTATGGAGCCGCAGCTGCTGGATGGGTCCTCTGGGGAAGATGATGATGGTGCAGCTGAGGTGATCTCTTGCTCCCCACAGGTGGAGCGGGTACCCCGGGGCAACCGTTTGCAAAGTCTATTGTGGATGGTGATGAGGTGTAGGGCTGACAGGGCGCAAAAAGAAGTAGGCGACACAAAGGCTGCGGTTCAAGGTGTTTTTATTCACTGTTCGTTATGCCCGCAGAGTGCCGGTTTCCATCATGATGGGCTCTAGGCGATCCCGAACTCCTCGGATCCCAGTACCAGTTGTGATTCGGTGAATTCTTCTCTCATGCACCTCTCTGTTACTAGTGGGTCCCCATAGCCTGTATCTTTCAAAGGCCCCTGCTTGGGTTTTTGTATAAAAAGTCCCGGTCCGTTAGCAGGCAGGGCGAATCTTTCAATGGGCTGTACCTCTGTACCAATTCCCAGGCTCTTAGTCTGCTGCTGTGCTTCGGACACTATGGTTGGCCGAGAAACGTACAATCTTCTCTCCCTGTAGATTTATTAGGCGAGCCTGAAGCGTCCCCTAAACTAGGGCTCTACACCCTGACGGTGCTCGGTCCTGTGAGTAACTACACTTCACTCCCCAGCGACCGCACTCCTCTTTTCACCAAAGTCGCTAGTGAGCTCTGACTGGAACTGATTGGGACTCTCAGTTTTTCCCCTCCTCCTCAAACCGACTGCCTGGACTCTCACTCTGGACTGGACTCCTGTCAACTGTCACATTATTCTCCTAGCTCCGCCCACTTTACCTACTGACTCCTCCCACACTCTCTCTGCCAGGCCCAACCCCTACAGGACAGTGAATGGGACTTAAGGCTCCATAACCAGGTATACTGGTTGCTGCTTCCCAGCATCAATGGAGTACCTGCCTTTAAACCCTGACCCGAGGTGTGTCCCGACAACTGGCGTGTGTAGAGATGTGATGTTGTGTAGAACCGACACTGATCACCCAGGAATGTAGGATGAGCACAGCACCTAAAATGAGGTGCCGTGCCCTGTGGCGTCTGAAGCCTCAGGGGCGCCACATGTGCAAAGCAGTAATCAAAGCAAAAGGTGGCTACTTTGAAGAACCTAAAATATAAGACATATTTTCAGTTGTTTCTAACTTTTTTGTTAAGTATTTCATTCCACATGTATTAATTCATAGTTTTGATGCCTTCATGTGTGTGACGGGGGGTGTACAAGAGAGCAAAGGATGGACGAGGCCGAGGAACGATCCAACAGGTTTACTAACAGGAATACAGGAACAGCACACGATTAGTCCACATAAAACAGATTCGGGGGCCCTTCCCGACAATCCTCGGACCGGATAACAAAGCAATCGTCCTTACAGTAGTCCAAAGAGTTCCACACAATCCCACGGGCCGCCACACAGGCCTAGCTCCGTCCGTGTCCACAGCCACCCAGGCTGGGGCTCCTGCTCTCTTCAAGTTTCAGCTCACTCTGAAGTTACAAAAAAGGAAATGCATTGTCTGTGCTGCTTGACCAGCCCACCATGTTTGTTCAGGGGGTAGGGGTCACACATCCTATCATCAATGGTTTGGTCCATCACAGGGCTCCAATATGTCTGCCAGCCACAGTAGATGAAGGGATCCCCTGCTGTAAAGAACAATGACTATTCCTTCACTGGCCAATGCAATTACAGATTAGATACACAACTCTGGAAAGAAGAGGACAGGCTATTTACATAATCACATTAGATGCCAAGACTACAATTGTATGAGAGAGACACATTGAGACCAGTAGCTCCCCCAAGAAAATACATGAATTACAACTAATACAACCAGGGAAATATACATATCATGACATAGTATCACAGCATATACAGTGAGAGGGTAAATTACATCTTCACAATCCCTCCCCCTCCCAACTTGTGTACGTACTAGGGACCTCTACAGGTCACTGGTTAAGTACACACAGGCAGAGCGTTACTTACATGTGGCTTCATGCAGCCACGAATTGGCATCGTAGCTCTCCCACATCATTGCCCAGGAGAACAGCTGCAGGCAGACCACCCATCACCCCAACCACACATCGCCTGACCCCAAAACCAAAGTTCAGATCCACAGTGGCTGTGGGAATAGTCCTCCATTGTCCACCAGCCAGTTCAATAACAATCCCAGGTCCTCTATGGATTGCCTCAGGCCGAACCACTCGGGGATCAGCCAGTGTGAGGAAAGCACCCGAGTCACAAAATCCAACAAGTCTCTGTCCATCCAGCACAACCTCCTGCAAGTGCTTACCTCGATGAGCAGAAGTCGTCATAACTGCGGGTCGCACCCCGTAAACTCCTGGTGGTGCAACATGGGGGGCTGAGTCACTAGGCCAGTCCTCACATAACGGTGCCACATCTTCCTCCATGGCACTGGGCTGTAAATAATTAACAATCCGATTGGGTGCAGGATCAGTCCTCATTTGAACAGCTGGGCAGGAGACTTGCCGATGCCCTGGCTGTCCACATTGATAGCATCTGAGCTGGGTCTCCCTCCATCCAAGGCGTCCTCTTGGGTAAGGGGTAGGGGAACTTGGAGGCCGGCTCCCACCTGAAGGTGCTGTAGGGGTTTGAGGATGATTCCTCCATGGCCTGGCTGGGCATGAGGCCTGCAAATGCCCGGGATGCCTACAAACATAACACCTGCGCTCTGTTACTTCCTCTCCCCGGCGTATTCCAGAAAGTGCAGTAGAAGCAACTGGAGGCACATTAACACGGGTATCAACATGTGGTGGCTTAGAGGAACGGGGAACAATGGGGACAGAATAACTGGGGGCATCCGGTGTTGTGGAGCTGTTAGGCGTCTCTCCATCCTCCAACAGAACCCTCCACTGAGGCTTGATGGTGAGAGCCTCATCAGCGAGAGCAGCAGCTTCCTCCACTGTCGCTGGTTTTCTCTCACGCACCCATTCCCGGATCTCAGTGGGGCACTGGGCAAAGAATTGTTCTTTTAGGATGACCTGCAGGAAGGTCTCCCAAGATAAGGCCTCCTCTGCCTCCAGCCAGCGATTACATATTTGTTTGAGTCTATGAGCATATATCTTAAAAGACACTTCCCCATCACAGGCTAAAGCACGGAACTGAGTCCTGTAAGTTTCTGGGGTCACAGCATAATGTTCTAGAATAGTCTGTTTAATATCCGCATACTCACAGTTCCACCGAGGGTCCATAGCTCTATAGGCTTCAGCAGCTCCCCCCTCTAGGAGCCCAACCAGATGCCGGACACGCTCCCTGTCCGGGACTTCCATTAATCGACACTGATGCTCAAAGTCCTGGAAGAAGCCCTCAATGTCGCCTGCAGCCTCATTAAACGGCTTAAAGTCTTTGCGGGACACCCTGGGAAGTTCCCTCATGATGGGTGCTGGGGTTACAGTCTGTCTGGAACCTCTCGCAGCTTCCACAGCGAGCTCCTTATCCAGCAGTGCCATCTCCTCCATCCTGCGCTCCTTCTCTTTAGCTCCACGCATGGCCTCCCTCTTATCTATCTTCTATGGTGGCCTCATCTCCAAGCAGTGCCATCTCCTCCTTGTACCACACAACCCATTGACTTTTTTGGGTATTCACCTCCGGCTGCCGTCTTTCTTCCGTTTGCTGTGAGGATCCTTCCTCCACGTCATTTTGCGAACAGACTCCTTCTAGCGCCTCAATCAGCTGCTCCTTGGAGAGTCCTTTGAAACGAACTCCTACTTCACGGGCCTTTGATTGCAGGCTCCCCAAAGTCCAGGTCTTGTACTCTGCAGTGCTGGTTCCTGATGTTGAGCCATTGTCCTCCATTCCTTCTGCTCTGATCCCAGCGCTGCCACCAGTTTGTGACGGGGGTGTACAAGAGAGCAAAGGATGGACGAGGCCGAGGAACGATCCAACAGGTTTACTAACAGGAATACAGGAACAGCACACGATTAGTCCACATAAAACAGATTCGGGGGCCCTTCCCGACAATCCTCGGACCGGATAACAAAGCAATCGTCCTTACAGTAGTCCAAAGAGTTCCACACAATCCCACGGGCCGCCACACAGGCCTAGCTCCGTCTGTGTCCACAGCCACCCAGGCTGGGGCTCCTGCTCTCTTCAAGTTTCAGCTCACTCTGAAGTTACAAAAAGGGAAATGCATTGTCTGTGCTGCTTGACCAGCCCACCATGTTTGTTCAGGGGGTAGGGGTCACACATCCTATTATCAATGGTTTGGTCCATCACAGGGCTCCAATATGTCTGCCAGCCACAGTAGATGAAGGGATCCCCTGCTGTAAAGAACAATGACTATTCCTTCACTGGCCAATGCAATTACAGATTAGATACACAACTCTGGAAAGAAGAGGACAGGCTATTTACATAATCACATTAGATGCCAAGACTACAATTGTATGAGAGAGACACATTGAGACCAGTAGCTCCCCCAAGAAAATACATGAATTACAACTAATACAACCAGGGAAATATACATATCATGACATAGTATCACAGCATATACAGTGAGAGGGTAAATTACATCTTCACAATGTGAATCTACATTTTTCAGAGTCATGAAAATAAAGAAAACTCTTCGAAAGAGAAGGTGTGTCCAAACTTTTGGTCTGTACTGTACCTTCACACACATGCGCAATAGCGGTGCTCTCCTCTGCCTATACCGCAAGCCGACGGTGATGTCACACGCATGCACGGTAGGGTTGCACATTACTAGCAACGTCATATGCATGCACAATAGCGATGCAGTCCGGAATCTGAAAGTGATGCTGACGGCAGTAACCCTTATAAAGCGCGGTTATACCATGCTCCATTACCACCATCACAGCCTCTACCACCCCGGCCTTCCAGGACCCTGTCCTCATCTCCATGGGCTGATCCAAGGTATTTTACACCCACTATCCACCACTGTACCTGTACCTCCCTCTACCATATGGGCCACTGTTATAGCTTTCCCTTGTTTATTTATCCCCACAGGCGCTCCTCCCACCTCCTTCACCTAGCTTCCATTCCTGTCATCTGCATCATTATGGTATTTTATCCAGATGTTACTTTGTACATGTTCTTTTTGTACCTCAAACCCATCAGCATTTTGGCTTCACTATCAATTAGCCTGTGTTTTCCTCATGTAATTATGATGATTGTATCATACCTCTTGAGTCAAATGTGCTTACCTGTTACGAGGGGGACCCGGGGAAGCGTGCCAAGATGGGGAATGGACAGCTTCCGCCGGTCAAGGTCCACTGTGCGGTGTAAGGGACCGCTGCTATGGTGGGTGAAGAGTGAGCGGGTTGCTGCTAGCGATCGTCTGGAATGTCACAGACGATCTACGTACACCGGTCTGCCCTAACCCGTGAGGGTTGTATGGCAGGGATCACACGGCTCAGTGTACCTGTTGCACGGGGAAGCACAGAGGTGCCCACGCACGTGTGCCAGTGGAAATCACGAGAATATGGCACGAGGGTAGCACAGAGGTGCCCACGCACGTGTGCTTTCAATAACCGGGTGAGTCCGGTGGAGACTCGAGGAGCTCACCTGGAACAGGAACACGGCCTGTCGAAGGAGCTACTGCCGGAGCAGCAAGGCAGGGACACGGCCTGCAAACCAGGTGCTGCCTAAGCAGCAAGGGCCAAGCCCACAGAAGACGATAATGCCTGAGCAGTGGCGTGGCAGCACGCTGCCAGACATCCAAACATAGAAGGACGGTCGCGCGCCGCCATGATGGCAGGAGGAGCTTTTAAGGAGGTGTCGCTCCAGCCAAGGGCGGGCGCGAGGCGGAGATGACGGACTTGACCCAATCAGGATCCACGACGTCCCAGCCTGGCCAGTCAGGATTCACCACCTCACCAGCCTCGTCATCAAGCCGTGTGACGTGAGTGGATCCTGATTGGAATCAGGACCCACCAAGCATTGCACATGCTCACCCTCCTGCCTCTGGGAAATAGAGGCGGGATCCTCGGTCTCACAATGTGTAGAGATAACGGGAGTCTCACTGCTTCCCTGAGCAGAAAACCTCTGCACATTGCGCAACCTCACAGACCTTCGGGGATGCTGAGCAGGAGGAGCCGCGGCAGGCAAGGAATGGGAGACCGCCTCATTTCTTGCAACAGGAGTACCACTAGGTGTCACCCTTGTGCTGCCTCTCTGAGGAGGTTTCTCCTGCACTCTGCGCAGTCTGGCAGACCTTCGGCACTGCTGAGCAGGAGCGCTCGTGGTAGGCAAGGAGACTGCCTCATTCCTTGCCACAGGAGAGCCACGAGGTGTAACACTTACCTATTCATTGTAATGAACTGCATTCTTTACCATATGCAGAAAATTTTTTGCAACTATGGGCACCTTACCTTTATGCCGGCGTCACACGGTACGATATATCGGGCGATATGTCGGCGGGGTCACGTTGTAAGTGACGCACATCCGGCATAGTTTGATATATCGTAGCGTGTGACAGCTACGAGCGACGGTGAACGAGCAAAAATACTCACCTTATCTTTGCTCGTTGACACGTCACTCATTTTCAAAAAGTCGTTTCTTCTTCTGTGCACAGGTTGTTCATCGTTCCCGGGGCAGCACACATTGCTCCGTGTGACACCCCGGGAACGATGAACACAGCTTACCTGCATCCTGCCAGCAATGCGGAAGGAAGAAGGTGGGCAGGATGTTTACGTCCCGCTCATCTCCGCCCCTCCTCTTCTATTGGCCGACCGCTGTGTGACGTCGCTGTGACGCCGAACGTCCCATCCCCTTCATGAAGAGGATGTTCGCCACCCACAGCGAGGTCATCCTGGAGGTAAGTGCGTGTGACAGGGGGTTAACGACGGGGACAGGTACGATCGCTCGTGCGATCGCACGATAGATCGTACCGTGTGACGCCGGCATTACCCGAGATTAGAGTTGAGCGCGGTTTTAGGCTCGTGGTTCTCCAGTTCGCGGCTCGAGTGATTTTGGGGCCTGTTCTAGATCGAACTAGAACTCGAGCTTTTTTGCAAAAGCTCGATAGTTCTAGATACGTTCGAGAACGGTTCTAGCAGCAAAAAAACAGCTAATTCCCAGCTGGCTTTCCGCTGTAATAGTGTAAGTCACTCTGTGACTCACACTATTATGAAATTTCAGTGTATAGTGTGCGGAAACAGCGCCTTAAGATCACTGCTGTATAGATAATGGCGATCGACATCTTTTTTTTTTTTTCCTTGTCTTCCTTCCCTAAGCGCGCGCGTGTAGTGGGGAGGGCCAGCATGTCAGCCAATCCCAGACACACACACAGCTAAGTGGACTTTTAGCCAGAGAAGCAACGGCATGTGTGATAGGATGTCCATGTCACATGTCCCTGCATTATAAAAACGAGTATCTGCCCGTCCGGACGCCATTATCTCTTCTGCGTCCTTGGTGTCAGACATCACTGGCGCAGCTCTGTCCTGAGTCCTATCGACGATACTGCTGTATGCGCTCCATACACAGCGCTGGACAGCTTAGGGATAGCACTTTCTATCAGTCCTTTTAAGGGCTCGTACCGGCAGGGTCAGAGCCATAGGTGACAGGTCCTGAAAACAGAGACAGCGTCTGTGTAGCTAAGGTCAGGAATTTCCTCGCTGCATTTCCCCATTAGGAGGGAATAGAAAGGCAGGCTTCCATTCCTCTACCCAGAGCCCCACAACCCTGGCACTGTACCCTCCTGTCCTCTGCACACTCCAACTCATTATAACTAAGCCATTATACTAGCAAACACTCAGTGTACCTAGTGTCATCCTAAACGTGGCTATTGGACTTCTGTATAGTCCCAGTAGTGCACAGATATTTGCAGCACGTCTGCCTGCATTGCACACTCCAACTCATTATAACTAAGCCATTATACTAGCAAACACTGAGTGTACCTAGTGTCATCCTAAACGTGGCTATTGGACTTCTGTATAGTCCCACTAGTGCACAGATTTTTGCAGCACCTCTGCCTGCATTGCACACTCCAACTCATTATAACTAAGCCATTATACTAGCAAACACTGAGTGTACCTAGTGTCATCCTAAACGTGGCTATTGGACTTCTGTATAGTCCCAGTAGTGCACAGATATTTGCAGCACGTCCGCCTGCATTGCACACTCAAACTGATAGTTACTAAGCCATTATACTAGCAAACACTGAGTGTACCTAGTGGCATCCTAAACGTGGCTGTTGGACTTCTGTATAGTCCCACTAGTGCACAGATATTTGCAGCACGTCTGCCTGCATTGCACACTCCAACTCATTATAACTAAGCCATTATACTAGCAAACACTGAGTGTACCTAGTGTCATCCTAAACGTGGCTATTGGACTTCTGTATAGTCCCACTAGTGCACAGATATTTGCAGCACCTCTGCCTGCATTGCACACTCCAACTCATTATAACTAAGCCATTATACTAGCAAACACTGAGTGTACCTAGTGTCATCCTAAACGTGGCTATTGGACTTCTGTATAGTCCCAGTAGTGCACAGATATTTGCAGCACGTCTGCCTGCATTGCACACTCAAACTGATAGTTACTAAGCCATTCTACTAGCAAACACTGAGTGTACCTAGTGGCATCCTAAACGTGGCTATTGGACTTCTGTATAGTCCCACTAGTGCACAGATATTTGCAGCACCTCTGCCTGCATTGCACACTCCAACTCATTATAACTAAGCCATTATACTAGCAAACACTGAGTGTGCCTAGTGTCATCCTAAACGTGGCTATTGGACTTCTGTATAGTCCCAGTAGTGCACAGATATTTGCAGCACCTCTGCCTGCATTGCACACCCCAACTCATTATAACTAAGCCATTATACTAGCAATTTATGCTGCCAGTTTAAGGGCCGTAGTTGCATTATCAGGGATATTTATTCTTTATTATTCTGCTGTTAATAAAGCTAGACCACCGCTGCAATCTACACCACCTCTCAATTTTTACTACCACATTTTAAGTGCACAATCTTGTTGCAATCAACATGAGTGGCAAAACGACAGATGCTGGTGGAAAGGGGAAGAGGCGTGTTGGAAAAGGAAAAAAAGGGTTTGTCCGTGGGGAAGGTGGCAAAGCTCCATTAACATCTGCTGAAGATAGACCATCTACCAGCAAAAGTAAGATGTCTACTACTTACCGTGGACAATCCGATGTGCTCCCTTTTTTACGGACACGAACAACAGGAACAAAGGTAGATGATGGCCAAAAAAGGAAAATGCTTGAATGGATCTCAAGTGGTCCAACAAGTGCCCTCTCAGCCACTTCAAGTACCGCATCCAAAAAACACCAGTCCTCTGAGTTGTCATCCCAATCAAACTTGCTTTCTCCCAGCTCTGAAGTCTCCATCAGCCCTGCACAGTATGGTGGAACTGAGATGGCTGAGTCTGCAGAGCTGTTCAGTCACACTATAGCCTGGGAATCAGAGGTCTGCTCCCAAGCTACAGTGAGTACAGACCAGGAAATGGTCTGCAGTGATGCCCAGAACCTTTGTGACTCTGATTCAGGCCGTGAGGACCAAGTTTCTGAGCATAATGTTGACCCTTTGTCACAAACTGTAACACCTGTGGTTATAGACAATGAGGAACATACTGATGAAGATGAGATGCAGATACCCGATTGGGATGACAACTTAAATATTCGGTCAGGGCAAGAAGAGGCTCGGTCTGAGGGGGAGGGGAGTGCAAACACAACAATTGATGATGAAGTTCTAGATCCCACCTACTGTCAACCCCCAGTCAGGCACTCGAGGAGGTCAACAGAGGCGGTGGAGGAGGATGCAACCGACGACGAAGTTACCTTGCGCCTTCCTGGACAGAGTCGGAGCACTGGTAGCACGTCTACAACTGCATCCTCAGCCACCACTCTGCCTCTGAGCACTAGTCGGGGGGGCTCAGCAGGTCGCATGCCCTCTAAGCCTTGCCTAGCCTGGTCCTTTTTTGACATAGAAAAAGATCGCCCAAATTATGTGATGTGTAAAATTTGTCGTGAGTCTGTTAGTAGAGGTCAAAACCTCAGCAGTTTGACAACTTCTTCCATGAATCGTCACATGAATAAATATCATAGGTCCCGGTGGGAAGCTCACTGTGCTGCAATGCGGCCTAGCGGAGCGAACCATCCACGGCCTGCCCCTTCCAGTGCATCCGCGCGCTCTTCATCTTCTAGGACTGTGGGGACAGCTGTCACACCTGGTTTTCCACGCACAACTTCCACCACTGTAACCGCAACAGGCACTTTGCTTGGTAGGTCGTCAGTTGGTTTGGAAGGGGAAACAAGTGAGTGTGTACAGCTCTCTCAGACATCGATAGCACCAACATTGGATGAAGGCAACATCATGTCTCCGCCTGCACTTTCCTGACAAACCTGCATTTTTCCAGGGACACCCTACTCAACACCGTCTACACACAGCAGCCAGATCTCTGTCCCTCAGATGTGGTCAAATAAAAGGCCATTTCCTGCGACCCATGACAAAGCTAAGAGGTTGACTCTATCCCTCTGTAAGCTCTTGGCTACCGAAATGCTGCCTTTCCGCCTAGTGGACACACAGGATTTTAGAGACCTTATGTCTGTCGCTGTGCCCCAGTACCAGATGCCTAGTCGCCACTACTTCTCTAAGAAAGGTGTGCCCGCGCTACACCAGCATGTCGCACACAACATCACCGCTTCCTTGAGAAACTCTGTGTGTGAACGGGTGCATTTCACCACCGATACTTGGACCAGTAAGCATGGACAGGGACGTTACATGTCGCTGACTGGGCACTGGGTAACTATGGTGATAGATAGTGAAGGGTCTGCTGCACAAGTCTTGCCGTCCCCACAACTTGTGTCTCAATCCTCTGTCTGTCCAAGTTTCGCCACTGCTTCTGCCTCCTCCACCTCATCTGGGTCCTCCACCTCCGCCCCAAGCCTGCCTGGTCAGGCCACCAGCGTTCTCACTGCGCAGAAGGAATCACGCACCCCTCATGCTGCAGCAGAGCGCAACGGCATCAGGCGGTCTTTAGCTTGACATGTCTTGGGAATAGGAGTCACACAGCTGAGGAATAGTGGTCAGCTCTGCGGTCAGAGTTTAATAAATGGTTGTCTCCACTCAACCTGCAGCCTGGTAAGGCTGTGTGCGACAATGCTGCAAACCTGGGTGCGGCCCTTCACCTGGGCAAGGTGACACACGTGCCTTGTATGGCTCACGTGTTGAACCTTGTCGTCCAGCAATTCTTAACACACTATCCCGGCCTAGATGGCCTTCTGACCAGGGCACGAAAACTGTCTGCTCACTTCCGCCGTTCAACCGCCGCAGCTGAGCGACTTGCATCTCTCCAGAAGTCTTTCGGCCTGCCGGTTCATCGCCTGAAATGCGATGTGGCGACACGCTGGAATGCGACTCTCCACATGTTACAGCGACTGTGGCAGCACCGCCGAGCCCTGGTGCAATACGTCATGACGTATAGCCTGGGCCAACGAGATGCAGAGGTGGGGCAGATCACCCTGATGGAGTGGTCTCAGATCAAGGACCTATGCACCCTTCTGCACAGTTTCGACATGGCGACGAATATGTTTAGCGCTGACAATGCCATTATCAGCATGACAATTCCAGTCATTTACATGCTGGAGCACACGCTAAACACTATTCGGAGTCAGGGGGTGGGACAACAGGAAGGGGAGGAACTACAGGAGGATTCATATGCGCAAGGGACAACAACATCACCAAGGTCCAGACATTCATCATCACCAACGCAGCAGGCATGGGACCATGGGGGACAGGGATCAACAAGGGCGCATAGTAGCAGGCGAAATGTTGAGGAATGTGCAGGAGAACATGAAGAAATGGAGGACGAACTGTCCATGGACATGGAAGACTCAGCAGATGAGGGAGACCTTGGTCAAATTTCAGTTGAAAGAGGTTGGGGGGAGATGTCAGAGGAAGAAAGAACGGTTAGCACCTCTATGCCACAAACACAGCGTGGACTTGGTCCGCATGGCTGCGCAAGACACATGAGTGCCTTCTTGTTGCACTACCTCCAACATGACCCTCGTATTGTCAAAATTAGCAGTGATGATGACTACTGGATTGCCACACTATTAGATCCCCGGTACAAGTCCAAATTTTGTGACATAATTCCAGCCATAGAAAGGGACGCACGTATGCAGGAGTATCAGCAGAAGCTGTTACTCGATCTTAGCTCGGCTTTTCCACCAAACAACCGTGCAGGTGCAGGGAGTGATTCTCCCAGTTGTAACTTGACAAACATGGGACGGTCTCGTCATCTTCAACAGTCTACCTGTACCAGTAGGACTGTATCTGGTGCTGGTAACAGCAATTTTATGGAATCTTTTCATAATTTTTTTAGACCCTCCTTTGCAAGGCCACCAGAGACAACAAGTCTGACACATAGTCAACGGCTGGAGAGGATGATACAGGAGTATCTCCAAATGAACAACGATGCCATGACTTTGCAAATGGAGCCTTGCTCCTTTTGGGCTTCAAATCTAGAAAAATGGCCAGAGCTCTCCAGTTACGCCTTGGAGATTTTGTCGTGTCCAGCTGCCAGCGTTGTCTCTGAACGTGTCTTCAGTGCTGCTGGGTGTGTGCTGACAGATAAGCGCACGCGTCTGTCCAGTGACAATGTGGACAGACTAACGTTCATCAAAATGAACAAGTCATGGATCCACCAGGAATTTACTACCCCTGTGTCATCCTGGGGAGAGTAAATGCTTGTGGATTTGGAATGTGCTTGATGCAAATCAAAACATCCTGTTTGCAACTAGGGCACAAGTGCTGCCATTGATAAGGTGTCTGTGTGGACCAATTTTTTGAAAAAAGGGAGGCTCCGCTTGGAGTAACCCTTGCGTGCTGTGTTTTTTAAAAATGATCCAAGATGAACAGAGCTGGGATCAGGAAAGACTTTGCTACCTACCCCGGTGTCATCCTGGGGACGGTTAAGAATAGCGTATTTTTGAATGTGCTTGATGCAAATCAAAACATCCTGTTTGCAACTAGGGCACAAGTGCTTCCACTGAATGGGTGGGGGTGTGTGTGTGGCCCAATTTTTGGAAAAAAAGGGAGACTCCGCTTGGAGTAACCCTTGCTTGCTGTGTTTTTTAAAAATGATCCAAGATGAACAGAGCTGGGATCAGGAAAGACGTTATCTACCTAACCTGGTGTCATGCTGGGGACGGTTAATTATGGCGTATTTTTGAATGTGCTTGATGCAAATCTAGCTGTGAAGTGTACAACTGGGGCACAACTGCTGCCACTGAATGGGTGGGTGTGTTTGGGGCCCAATTTTTTGAAAAAAAGGGAGACTCCGTTTGGAGTAACCCATGATTGCTGTGTTTTTTTAAAAGGAGCCAAGATAAACAAGTCATGGTTCAGCTAAAACTTTATCTACCTACCCCGGTGTCATGCTGGGGACGGTTAATTATGGCGTATTTTTGAATGTGCTTGATGCAAATCTAGCTGTGAAGTGTACAACTGGGGCACAACTGCTGCCACTGAATGGGTGGGTGTGTGTGGGGCCCAATTTTTGGAAAAAAAGGGAGACTCCGCTTGGAGTAACCCTTGCTTGCTGTGTTTTTAAAAAGGAGCCAAGATGAACAGAGCTGGGATCAGGAAAGACTTTATCTACCTACCCCGGTGTCATGCTGGGGACGGCTAATTATGGTGTATTTTTGAATGTGCTTGATGCAAATCTAGCTGTGAAGTGTACAATTGGGGCACAACTGCTGCCACTGAATGGGTGTGTGTGTGTGTGGCCCAATTTTTTGAAAAAAAGGGAGACTCCGCTTGGAGTAACCCTTGCTTTCTGTGTTTTTTAAAAATGATCCAAGATGAACAGAGCTGGTATCAGGAAATACTTTGCTACCTACCCCGGTGTCATATTGGGGACGGTTAAGAATAGCGTAGTTTTGAATGTGCTTGATGCAAATCAAAACATCCTGTTTGCAACTAGGGCACAAGTGCTGCCACTGATAAGGTGTCTGTGTGGCCCAATGTTTGGAAAAAAAGGGAGACTCCGCTTGGAGTAACCCTTGCTTGCTGTGTTTTTTAAAAATGATCCAAGATGAACAGAGCTGGTATCAGGAAATACTTTGCTACCTACCCCGGTGTCATCCTGGGGACGGTTAAGAATAGCGTATTTTTGAATGTGCTTGATGCAAATCTAGCTGTGAAGTGTACAACTGGGGCACAAGTGCTGCCACTGAATGGGTGGGTGTGTGTGGGGCCCAATTTTTGGAAAAAAAGGGAGACTCCACTTGGAGTAACCCTTGCTTGCTGTGTTTTTTAAAAATGATCCAAGATGAACAGAGCTGGGATCAGGAAAGACTTTGCTACCTACCCCGGTGTCATCCTGGGAACGGTTAAGTATGGCTTATTTTTGAATGTGCTTGATGCAAATCAAAACATCCTGTTTGCAACTAGGGCACAAGTGCTGCCACTGATAAGGTGTCTGTGTGGCCCAATTTTTGGAAAAAGGGGAGACTCCGCTTGGAGTCACCTTGCGGTGTTTTACATGATTTTAGAAGGGCATGCCATGCCTATATCTGTGTCTCATCCTCTTTTTCCTCGTTACGCTCTTTTGTTTTCGCATGAGAATTTGTCCTTGTCACTTTCCCATGTGTTTGTTGTGAGTTTTTTGTCACCTTTGGACACCTTTGAGGGTGTTTTCTAGGTGTTTTTATGTGTTTGTGATTGCCTGCACTTGTTTCCTATGCAGTTCGAGTTCGGTTCGTCTAACGTTCGACAAACCGAACTCGAACGGGACCTCCGTTCGGCGAACCAACCTCGAGCCGAACCGCGACCGGTTCGCTTATCTCTACCCGTCTAAGACTTCAGACCATCTAATTTTCCTCAACCTTATGATACATATGTGCATCCATATATTTGTAAATGTTTGTTTATGTGTGTATAATTAATATATATGTACATAACCTTGTAAATATGCACTTTATTCTCATATCAGATGTGTAAAAATATTTGTTTTTTATGTAGGCAAATCCTTAATAAAGGCTTTCATTACCTGAAACATTGGCTTTGTTTTGGTTGAGATGTACTGTCTTTTTGCAGAAACTCAATAAAACACATTTGTATAATTTTTCCTTGTATTATGTACTCTTAGGTGCTGGAGCTATTCCTTCATATATAGTACATACCAGGAACGTGCTTTATGACAGTTGTGCCAGGCCCTAAGCATTTCTGTGTATACCTCACAGGCTTGCTGATTCTGCCTGAAGAGTGTACGCAGCCACGCCCCTTTTTTTAAAAAGCCAGGATACCTTAACATAGAAGTACCTCTCAGGTCACTTAAGCAAGCATTGTTGACCTTAGGGAGATCAACATATCCACTGCGGAGACACCATCACGTGTTTCTCAACGCAGTGATTCTAGAG
The DNA here is from genome assembly GCF_048569485.1 of Anomaloglossus baeobatrachus. Lineage (NCBI taxonomy): Eukaryota > Metazoa > Chordata > Amphibia > Anura > Aromobatidae > Anomaloglossus > Anomaloglossus baeobatrachus. Next base: position 208,483,133 of record NC_134357.1, on the reverse strand, counting down.
CATTGCCCCCTGGGAAGTATGCAAATAAGAAAGCCGCGGAGACACCATCACGTGTTTCTCAACGCTGGCAGGAAACTAGCCAGGTCTTTCACCGGGAAGGAACAACCACGGGAAGGGCAGTCTCCAGTCAAGGAGACCACCTATACCAAACATGGTATCCATCCACAGACAGCCGTTTCGGGGTATTTGCCCCTCATCAGTGTGGAGTAGGAATCTGGCTAGTGGGGGCAATGCCTAGTATAAGACTACTTAAGCAAGCATTGTTGACCTTAGGGAGATCAACATATCCACTGCGGAGACACCATCACGTGTTTCTACGCGGACGTTTTTGTCCGGCAGCACGCAGGCACGGACCCGCTTTAGTCTATGGGTCCATGCCTGCACGGACCGCACACGGAGTATGTCCGTGTTCAGCACGTATCGTCCGTGTCCGTTTTTCATCACAAAATCTGAAACACTTGTTACCAATCTATTAGGTCAATTGTAGGCTAGGTACTGAGCATGGCGCCCAGAATCGATACAGAGAGGCTGATTGAAGAAGTAGAGAGGCATCCAGAGCTGTGGGACACATGTGTTGATGGCTACCATGACAGGTTAATGTTGGAACGAGCATGGATGTCTGTGGCAGAGGTAGTCTACCCTAGAAATGGATGGTCTCAATGTACCCCTGGAAACAAAAATACATATGGTGAGTACACATATTTGCATTGCTTCTGTCTTTAACAACATGTGCTCATTCTGTAGGCAGATTATATCTATATTTGTATAGTTTGTTTGGCATCTAATAATAGGCCTGACTCATTTTGAGCTACACTGGAGACTCACAAACAGGATAGTGTAGTTTTTTGGCCTTTTGAACTATTCATTGCAGTTTTCTAGTAATTAGTGATGAGCGAGTATGCTTGTTACTACTCGGTACTCGCACGAGTATCACTGTACTCGGGCTACTCGGCGGGTACCGAGTAATTTTGCAATACTCGTGCTTTACTCGTGGTCTTCATCCCTGCATGTTGGCGCTCTTTTGAGAGCCAGCCCTCATGCAGGGATTGGCTGGCAGACCACTGCAATGCCACAGCCCTGTTAGTTGTGGAATTGCAGTGATTGGCCGGCCCGCACAGCGTGACCGAGCCTTTATACCGGCGGGCGCGCTGTGCTCTGTACACAGCCATCTCATATTCCCTGCTTTCCACGCCCACAGGCGCCTATGATTGGTTGCAGTGAGACACGCCCCCACGCTGAGTGACAGGTGAAATAAATAATTAAATAATTAAAAAAAACGGCGTGCGGTCCCCCCAATTTTAATACCAGCCAGATAAAGCCATACGGCTGAAGGCTGGTATTCTCAGGATGGGGAGCTCCACGTTATGGGGAGCCCCCCACCCTAACAATATCAGTCAGCAGCCGCCCAGAATTGCCGCATACATTATATGCGACAGTTCTGGGGCTGTACCCGGCTCTTCCCGATTTACCCTAGTGCGTTGGCAAATCGGGGTAATAAGGAGTTAATGGCAGCCCATAGCTGCCACTAAATCCTAGATTAATCATGTCAGGCGTCTCCCCGAGATTCCTTCCATGATTAATCTGTAAATTACAGTTAAAAAACACACACACCCGAAAAATCCTTTATTAGAAATAAAAAACACTAACAAAGTCCCTCATTACCAATTTATTAACCCCGACAAACCCTCCATGTCCGGCATACTCCACAGTCCTCCAGCGTCGCGTCCAGCTCTGCTGCATGGAAGTGACAGGAGCTGCAGAATACACCGCCGCTCCGGTCACCTCCACTAGGGTAAATCGGGAAGAGCCGGGTACAGCCCCAGAACTGTCGCATATAATGTATGCGGCAATTCTGGGCAGCTGCTGACTGATATTGTTAGGGTGGGGGGCTCCCCATAACGTGGGGCTCCCCATCCTGAGAATACCAGCCTTCAGCTGTATGGCTTTATCTGGCTGGTATTAAAATTTAAAAACCGCACGCCGGTTTTTTTAATTATTTATTTATTTATTTTACTGCACAGTATAGACCCGCCCACCGGCTGCTGTGATTGGGTGCAGTGAGACACCTGTCACTCAGCGTGGGGGCGTGTCTCACTGCAACCAATCATGGGCGCCGAAAAGCAGGAAAGCAGAGAATACGAGATTGATTAATGAGCGGCCAGCTTTTTCAAAAGAGGAAAAGCCGCCGGAGTTTAGTGAACATCCGTGCAGCACCGCGCCGGTGATCGGGGAACGGTAAGTAAGAGAGAGGGGGGGAACTGACCGACAGACTGTGAGAGGGGGACAGACAAGACAGAGAGAGACAGACAGAGCGAGACCGACCGACGGGAGATAGAATGAAAAAAAAAATGACCGACATCGTTCGTAAAAAGCACAAAACGTGCGTTTTGGACATCGGAGTGCCACACAAGATTTTCACGTAAAATCTTTCATGTATTAATCTCAAAAAAGTAACATACACCAGCTCTATCTCACTATTGGGTATGTGCCCTTAACATTTCCGCCATGAAAATTCATTTTGGTGTCATTTTGGAAGGTTTTCTGGTGAGTCCGTAAAAATGGCGTATAACTCGGACAAAATTGTTCACAGCTGTGACTTTTGAGTGATAAATGCTTCAAGGGGTCTTCCCCATGCTGTTGCCATGTCATTTGAGCACTCTTCTGAGACTTTTGTGACATTTTTAGGGTTTCTACATGCTGCCGGGGGGTCATTTAACAAAAATACTCGGGTCTCCCATAGGATAACATTGGGCTCGGTGCTCGGGCCGAGTACACGAGTATCTTGGGATGCTCGGCCCGAGCCTCGAGCACCCGAGCTTTTTAGTACTCGCTCATCACTACTAGTAATGTCAGCATGTGTATATGTGGCATGCAAAGCATTTTATGCATGTACAAAAGGCATTTCAGGGTGGTCAAGCAACAATTAAACATGTTTGATTTATATTTTTGTGTTCAATTTTGTGCTTTTTCTATTGTAAATGTGCTGTGAAATGTCTATAGATTTTGAGTTGTATTTTCATGTTTGGTTTATTATGCATGTCCCTTGGTGTCACCATGTCTGGAATGGTAACAGTAATGTGTAGTGTATAATGGAAAATCTTTGAGGAACATATGGCACTTCATGGGTTTATAGACATTTTGTTTCTCATGGCTTACTGAAGGTTTAATTTTTTTAATTTTTGTAAGTAAAAAAGGAGATAAATGATTATACAGTGGTTTAATCTTTTTACTGGAGATCTTGTTTACTTTGTCATGCTTATTGTGTTATTATGTCACTATATGAGTGTCATGGGTTGTTGTTTTCATACACATGGATGTGTGTTCCAATTTATTTAAATTGCTGCAATACAAGAATAATGTTTTGGTTTTTTTATTGTTCAATTGTTATAATTTGTGACCTTATTATACAATTTTTTGTTTTTAAACAGTGGATCTTGTTAAACGGCAATGGCGCTCAGCACGTGACCAGTTCAGAAGAGAATATAACCCAGTGGCAACCACAGCTGCCGCAGCCAAAAAGAAAAAATATGTCTATTATGAAAGACTCACCTTCCTCATGCCCATTATGGAAGTACCAAAGTAAGTTTAAACAATTACATCACATGGCGTTTTTTTTGGAAATGCACACCTTAATTCTTTTTTTTTTTTCTTTCTTCAAAGTACAGAGGATAATCTGGAAGATAGTGAGGAAGCCCAGTCAGCAGTATTAACAGCGACCTCTGCTTCTGAGATGGAGCCTACCTCATATCAACCACCAACAATCCCCAACACCAGCCAGCCAGCCGCAGAAGAAATGTCCTCTGATTTGGGTTTGGGAACAAGTCAATCCACTAATGTAATTCCAGGCCAGTCTACAGGGCAACAAAGTGGCCCTTCACCAGTTTTTGCAGAGAGTAGTCCACAGCAACATGCAGGCACACAGCCAAGAATAACAACTAATACCATGCGCACAGTAGCCCAATCTATCCGTGGTCGCAGACATAGGCGTTATGAAGATTTACGTTCCCTGCCAGAGATCATTGATACCAGAATAATACACATGATGAATTCACTGATACCAGAGAGTGATGGAGAGAGATTTTGCCGCTCCCTTTCTCCCTCTCTTGCATTGGTTGCACCTGATAGGCAGGACAGATTGAGGGCGTCCTTAATAACACTAATATCTGCTACCCAACGTGAGCCAGAACCCATATATTGTTTTAAAGTGATAGAGCAATGGAGAGCTAATCCACGTGGTCCACACACAAACACAACCCAACAAACTGTGGAAACCCAAACTGATGAACATTACTCTAATTTTCAACTAAATCCTGTAGTGCAATAAACACATATACAGTGTCCATCTTCTTCTATGGGAAGTGATGTACAAATTAGACCAACAATTGTCCCACACCAAACAGGTACATTAATGACACAAAGACCATCTCAACAGCCATCATTTGTCCCACAAGTACCCCAACAGACACCAATGCAAACCTCTTTTAACTATCCTAGTATTGTTAGTAATGTTCATAGACTACCTCAAATGTTTCAACAAACAACATCCTACCATGTTCCTAATAATCCACAACAACAGTACTTTCAACATCAGACTTACCCAACTAACTTCACATACACACATTCTCAGCCTCTTCCAACACATCAATATGTACCACCAACACTTGGTCTTCCATCTGCTCAAACAACTGCATCATTATTTGTTCCAAGTACAACAACTGTTACTAGTGGAAACACTGATCAGTCACTCACTACAACATCTAGTGTTGTGCAGCAAACATATTCTGTAGGTGTCAATGCAATGGAGACTACACAGGAAAGCATCAGTAGCCTAGAGGATTTAGTTGAATCATAATGTGATATTGTATGTATTATTTTACATTTTGGTATGTTTTCTAGGGTATTGCTGGTCGGAAAACATTTCAAAATGTAACACATTACTTGCTCTGGACATGTTGTTTGGACCATCCATTAGAAAAAACTGGGTTTAGGGAAAAAATGCACGCACATAAACTACTACACTAACATTCACCTTTATTATTAAAAATCCAGCCACTATGCAGTATCTGCATATGGTCTGGTCCCATACTTGTATTCCAATAGTGTCAAACAAATTATGTTTGCGTGGCATTATTGCATAATAAAGTATGGTGTTTTGTATGGGCTAATGTCCCTGACAAAATTCTGGACAAAAAATAATAGAATACAGGGTGTTTTGCAAAAGATAACATACATACATAGGTTCAATAAAAAATCTGGACTAATTTTTACAAATCCAATTTGCCATATTTTTATTAGTCATGTACATTCAGTAGTACTGTTACTTGCAAAACAAAAATTCCTGATTTTATAGCAATAAAGTTAAATCACAATAGCTTATTGGGACCACAAACACAACCAACCAACAAAAAAACCCCACAAATTATACGTATGTATGGTAATTTTCTCTTTTGTATTACATATGTGTTTGTGATTATGTAATCAAGTGATAAAAAACTATAACAATGTCAAATTTATACATGACTATGGTGATTTAAACTAAAATAATCTTTAAACTGATTCCTCACTTGTAGACCAGAAGTGGACACATTGGTTCTAACACTACCATTCTCTACAAATGGTGCATTTAAAGCTGGCAACTCCTCAATGTCTTCGTCATTGCTTTCATGTAATCTACAGTAATTATGTAACACTACTGTAGCTTTAATGACAGCCTTGACGGTGGTTGGTTGGAGTTGGATGGTGGTTTGATAAATGCGCCATCTTGAGGCCAAAATGCCAAAGGCACGTTCAACATCTGGCCAATTTGCTATTAAATAGGGCTTTTGATCTGTCCAGTCCCCTTCTGGGATATGGACGCATCAAATGCCTAGACAATGCAAACAACAATAGGGCCATTATTACCAGGCAATGGTCTTGGTGCAGGCAAACTTAAACTATCAGACATTAATCGTCTTGCTAAACGTGAGCTTCTGAAAATGTGTGCATCTGAGGCACTGCCAAAGGCCCCAATATCAGCAAATAAAAAGCAGTAGTTTGTATCTACCATGGCCAAAATAACTACAGAAAAAACTTATGATAATTAAAATATCTTGATGCAGAGTTAGGTGGTTTCTTCACTCTAATGTGCTTTCCGTCAATGGCGACAATACAATTAGGGAAAGCTGTTTTCTCCAAAAATTCATCTGAAATGTGCATCCATTCCTGTGTTGAAGGCAGCTGCATGACATGATGCCTAAGGGTCTCCCATAGCACAGTGCAGGTATGCAGGATAATCTTGCCAATTGTAGACCTTCCCAATAAGAATTCGAAATGTAGACTGCTGATGGATTGACCAGTTGCAAGGTAACTGAAATAGAAAAAAAACATGACATTACTCTGACTATTCATGAAAGTTGTTTTTCAAAACTAATATTTGTGTCATCCAATGACTGGCGAGATACTGTGTATGACTATTATTTTATTGCTTTTGTTGGAAATACATATGTGTTGATATTTACTTTCCATATTGGAAAAATAATTACTTTTCTGTTTAATAAACAAGATTGTTTGATTTATGACTCTTGTTTCTTTAATTTTGGTACAGTTAGAATGGTCGATGTGAGCTCTAAGATCATATTTTAAGATTACAATGAGGTTATTTGATCTATATAAGTTTTCCACAAATACCTAAATTTAACATTACATAGTTTCTACAAAATGATGCCTTTGATATTTAACATGTATTTCAAAATAACAGATAAAGCATGAGTATACATGACAACACCTACCGTAAAGTCACCAACAGTCATTCCTCAGGGGAGATGCTGAGGCGCATACAGGTGTCCTGATGCTTCGAACGATGGTACACAAGGCCAAGGATGTTGTCAAATGTATTCATGGTGAGATGGCAGTAGGCTTGGAATTTTGGTGGAAATTTCCGCATTTCGCCATAGAGAATATTAAAATGCCCATGTGTTTTCCTGAGCTTCACAAGGGGGTGAATCTACATCCTTCTCTCCAGTGGTGGCTCTTCTTCAATCATATGTCGCCTAACCCCAAATCTCCTAGATATCAACCAGAGCAAATACATGGTTGCTTCATTGGAGAGAGACATTTTGGAGTGTGTATAATGTGAGAATGAGCTCAGAAGCCATGTTTTTAAATTTTTTTTAAGCAAACTAACCAAATTGGGTAGTTAATTGACCAATTAAACACACCAGGAGCACATTATGATGGGCTAACAAGGTTATTTGTGTGAAAATACGGATCTTGAAAAACGGACGGCACACGGACTGCACATGTACGTATTTTATGTCAATACGGACATTCCACACGCACACACGGCTCGCATATGCCATCACACGGATGCCATACGTACCAGAGAAACGGCCCTAAAAAACAGAACACGGGCCCAAAAAACGGACCATAAGACACGTACGTTTTTTTTGCGGAAGTGTGTTTTAGGCCAGAGACTGTATTTTGTCAGTGGTACCAGCTGCCGGGGTACCGCATATTCTCTGGGGCTGCCCTCTGCCAGCTGCTTACCAGCATGTGTACCTGCAGTGGCAGTAGTGAAGATTCAGCGGCCGGTTCAGTTTGCTCCCTCAGACAAGTGGATGGTACCTTTGGTCTAGTGGACCCACTAATACAGTACTCACCTGGTGAGCATAACACATTATTAGAGATCATCCAATAAAAATAATCATGCCAGTATTGCCAAAAACTAACATACATGAAAAGAATAGCTTTTTGTAGCCAGACTTAGTAATAAAAACAAAACAAGAAAGCCTGCTATCACATGTTTCTCAACGCTGGCAGGAAACTAGCCAGGTCTTTCACCGGTAAGGAACAACCACGGGAAGGGCAGTCTCCAGTAAAGGAGACCACCTATGCCAAACATGGTATCCATCCATAGACAGCTGTTTCGGGGTATTTGCCCCTCATCAGTTTGGAGTAGGAAACTGGCTAGTGGGAGCAATGCCTAGTAGGAGACTACATAAACAAGGATGGTTGACCTTAGGGAGATCAACATCCAACACCGCGGAGACACCATCACGTGTTTCTCAACGCAGTGATTCTATAGCAATGCCCCCTGGGAAATATTCAAAGCAAGAAAGCCTGCAGAGACACCATACCCCGAAACAGCTGTCTGTGGATGGATACCATGTTTGGTATAGGTGGTCTCCTTGACTGGAGACTGCCCTTCCCGTGGTTGTTCCTTCCCGGTGAAAGACCTGGCTAGTTTCCTGCCAGCGTTGAGAAACATGTGATGGTGTCTCCGCAGGCTTTCTTGTTTTGAAAATTTCCCAGCGGGCATTGCTCTAGAATCACTGTGTTGAGAAACACGTGATGGTGTCTCGGCGGTGTTGGATGTTGATCTCCCTAAGGTTAACCATCCTTGCTTATTTAGTAATAAAAACAGTCAAAAAAAGCTAATTGTGTCACACGGTGTCTGGCTCAAAACTCACCAAGTGTCAGGACTACAGTGATCCCATCACACCGCAAGACATTTGTCCCACTGAATCTACACCTTAAGGTTCTGGAGGAACATTATGATTGCCTAGTTACCCTGGGTTGAATGGAAATCTGGATCTCGTATCTGGATCTCATACTATGTCGTTTCTGGTGGCCAAATATCCAGATGGGGGTACCACCTGTGCATCACACTCTCGTCCAATAGGTTGTTTGCTACCATTGAGTGATCACAGCAAATTTTGAACAGATATTTCCATGGATTTTACTACAGATCTTCCTTTCTAAGCTGGTAATACTGTTATTTTTGTTGTGGTTGACAGTAGAGTTGAGCGATGTTCGAGTCGAACGATTCGCCATTTTCATGTTCGAGTGATTTTGGGGGGTGTTCGAGTCGTTCGACGAACTCGAACGATTTGCTTAAAGTTCGGCAGTTCGAGTTACGTTCAAGAACGGTTCGATCACCGAAAAGCTTAGCTAGTTACTAGCTGGCTTTTCACTGTAATAGTGTGAGTCACTGTGCATCATGATATTATCAAAATTCAGTGTATAGTATGCGGGGGGATGGGGTTTAGATCACTGCTGCTGCTGAGTGCTGAAAGGATGGCGATCGACTTTTTTTTTTTTCCCTAACCACGCGTACAGTGGGGCGGGCCAGGCTGTCACCAAATCACAGACACACACGCAGCAAAGTGGATTTTTGCCAGACAAGCAAGGGCATGTGTCATAGTCTGTGCATGTCACATGTCCTTGCCTTATAAGACTCGGCCATTTTCCCCATCGCCGGCGTTATCTGTCTGCTGCGGGTGGGTGACAGTCACCGCTCCCGCTGCTGCTGCTGTGTGCACTATAGACATACAGTGCAATCTACAGATTGCTTTAGGGATTAGGGATTACTTGTAATTTCAGCCCTTTTAAGGGCTGCATTACAGCCGTTCATAGCCATTGTTGCTAGGCAGGTATGTGTCAACGCTGTGCAGGGGTTTATGTCACAGCGTCTGGCTACACCAGCTCAGGCAATTCCTTGGGACATTGTTTCATTGGCA